>NC_135236.1:667932013-668583888 GCF_051348905.1 Ranitomeya variabilis | reverse complement strand
CCGGAGATGAGCAGCACCACTTAGCTGCCGCTAGTCGTCGTCCTTCTGCTGAACATAATTTTTATTTTTTTTTCTTTCTGTGACGGACAAATTTTTCATTTGTGACATGACTCTCGCTCTGTGTTTCAGGTACGGAAAACCTTCTTCACTCTGGCGTTCTGTGACTTTTGCCGAAAGCTGCTGTTCCAGGGTTTTCGCTGCCAGACGTGCGGGTACAAGTTCCACCAGCGATGCAGCACGGAGGTGCCACTCATGTGCGTGAACTACGACCGACTCGAGTAAGTCGTCCGGAAGAGAAGGCTGCCGTTAGCGGTGGCCCCAAGCTCTATTTCCAAAAGAAAACGCTGATCTCTAAATTTGTCTTTCTTCAAAACCTTAATAAGTAGACCCAGCTTGCTATTTATAGTATATGCGATTTAGAAAAAATTCTGTTAGAATTTTGCATTTTTATTATTTATTCATCTTTTTTTAAATACTTTTTATTTGTATATTTCATTTTTTGAAATGGCACCTCATAACGTCATTAAAAGATATAGCTTTATCCCACTTTTTCTTTTTATGTAGGGAAGAAATTGTTTTGGTTCCTCATAGGCGGGGCTAAAGTTGGAGCTTTTGACAGTTGGATTATATGTTCCTCTGTTGTATATTATGTATATTATATATATATATATATATATATATATATATATATAATTTTTTTTTGTTTTGTTTTGTTTCAAAAGTTCCAAAGAGAACTTTACTTTGGCCTTTTTCACTACTTTCCTTTTTTTTTTTTTTTTCCTTTTTTTTTTAGATATACTTGCTAGTTTCCCTCTTCCTGTAGCTGACACAGCCCCAGTTATAGGGAAAATACAGGCTTCTAATATCCCTGTCGAGCTGATCCCAGTCAGCTATACCCCAGCAGCACTTGGCGATCACTGAGACTGGAGCTGGAATCCGCAGGGTCGGTATTGACCTGTGCACCCTAAGCCCACTGAGGACCATATACTCTGCAATCAGAAGGGCAGGGACGGTAATAATCAGTCTCTGCCTTCTCAATAGGATGTTTTGCTGTCTTTGACTATGCATGTGCCTGTCCAAGACATCTCGAAACGACTCTGCGGAGTTCTATATGGTACAGCCAGATTATTCAGAATTCACCAGGATGTTGAGTCTGTGTTTTTTTTTTGTTTTGTTTTTTTTTATCCCACAGTTTACTATTCGTCTCGAAGTTTTTTGAACACCACCCGATATCTCAGGATGAAGGTCCTTTCGAGGAGGTGACCCCAGCCGTGGAATCCTGTTCGCCCTCGCCCCCTCCAGATGTCAGCGAGTACGTTTTTGCTAGTATTCCTGGGACATTGGATGGCAGCGGTCAGACCTCCAAGAATCTTCACGGTCATCCTTCTCCCTTTATGTATATTTTACTAAGCGGTCATTTTAATAATTCCGCCACCCTACCACCCAAGTACAAAGGACAGTCTTGTGTCCTTGTATAATCTGATACTGTCGTGCACTGTCTGGGCCGTGTGCAGCAATTAGAATACTGAAAAGCAGGTGCGCCCCCCATGGAGCATGGGCAGTCACCACGGGTTAGAAAGGGGAATCGTGGACCCCCATTCTTAGCATGAGGGTGGGTCTTGTCCCTTCGAGGGTGGGTCTTGTCCCTTCGAGGGTGGGTCTTGTCCCTTCGAGGGTGGGTCTTGTCCCTTCGAGGGTGGGTCTTGTCCCTTCGAGGGTGGGTCTTGTCCCTTCGAGGGTGGGTCTTGTCCCTTCGAGGGTGGGTCTTGACCTCATGCTGCCTGAATAACTAGTGCATTTGCTCCTTTTTTTTTTTTTTTTGCCTTATAGGTGGCAGCACTGAGCACACAATTTTATTTTTTTTTCTTCTAGGCCTCCCTGTCTCCCCAGCAGTTCTCCGTCCAAGTCCATTCCTATCCCCCAGCCGTTCCGACCTGCCGACGAAGACCACAGAAACCAGTTTGGCCAACGAGACCGGTCGTCCTCCGCCCCCAACGTTCACATTAACACCATTGAGCCTGTTAATATCGATGTGAGTGGCCAGACTTGTTCAGGGTTGCGGCATCACAACCTAGAATTAATGCCGAGATCTGCTATAATCTATAGCAAAACCTGGCGAATTTCCCAACAGCACCCCCACAGGAGAAGTGGAAGTATTACACTGCGCCCATTCACATCAATGCGTTATCTGTATAATTCAGATCTGGAATCCCATCTCATCTGCCTTTTTCTCTATCATTTAGGACTTAATCCGAGACCAGGGCCCTCAGCGCAGCGAGGGAGGTAAGTGACGCCTTTACATCTTCTCATGTTGGAGGACTCTTCCGCTCCCCTGAATTTCCCATTAAAAAAATATATATTCTGCCGTCCCTCTATTGTTGCTCCTGGAAGTGCATGAATGATTAAGAACCATTACTGTTCTTTATAGGGCGTGTCCTGCACCGCTGTCCAATCAGTGCAGAGGACATGCCCCCATTGCCGAGGGACGGCCCAGGAGGAACAGAGGGATAGCAAAATTTCTCACGGAGGATAATACAATGGTGCCAGGAGAGGGAGGGGAAGGGTCCTTCTTTAATTATCCCATGGTCTGTATAATCCACCTCCATATTCTCCATCAGCTGTTAATTACGATCGTCTTCTGTCCGTGTCCTCATAGTCTACACACATCAGACGATTTATCATGTATCGTTACAATTGTTCTAGATTCCTAGACTTCCCGCCAGTCACTACCAGTAATATATACTTATATGTTTGCCCTTACATAGACGCCTATTTTTTTTTTTTAATTATTATTTCATATTTGGCTATTCTAATCCCTTTTTAAAAATTTCCCATATTTTTATTTATTTTTTTATTATTCACCTTAATTCCCCTCCCCTTTAAAATAGAAGCTATGGAGTCATCCGAATATTTTAAAGTTCCCATCAGCTGTTTCTTCTGTTGCCAGAACAACTGGGTGACCCCCTAATGTGTACATAGAGCATAGACCTCCCCCCCCCCCCCCCCCCCCAGCCTTCCCAGATGCGGTTCTGACACTTCCCCGTCTCCCGCTGGTCTCTGCACTCTGCAGAATCTGTTCATGTGACTGAGCACACGCCCAATCACTGTCACGCATCTAGTCATGTGACAGCCGCAGCCAACCAGTGAAGTACAGAGACCGACGAGGAACTGGGAAGTATCGAAGTTGAAGTGGCAGAACTTCGGTAAGGTGAGCACGACTTTATTTACATTTTTGCCCCTTTAATTTAACATATGGGATGTGTCACGGACGTCCCCAATCAGTGATTTGAATGCTTGTTCTGGAGTCTGGGAAAGCTGGGTACTCTATGGCGGTCATATCTAAAACGAAAGAAACAGCTGACGTTGAATGCTTGGTAAAGGATGTATAGACTTTTGCAACCTTACCTTGCTTCACTGCACTTTTCTATTTTTATATATATATACAGCTTATATGTAGTTGTGTTTCCATGGTAACAGACTACAAACAGTCCTGGCATAGTCGGATTTTGCATTTGGGATTCTAATATTTTTTTACCGCCTTTTATTTAGTTGTGTTTCCATGGTGACAGACTACAAACAATCCCAATGTAGTCGGATTTTGCCGTTGTGAATTTTTTTTTTTCCTTTCACATCAGAACTGTATATATACAAAATATTTTATTTTGGAATGTTTTAGAGCAATATAAAATAAAATATATTTCGGTTGCAGAGGTGGACGTGCCTTTTTAATTCCCTCTAAACCCCCCTCTTCGCTTTTAACTGCCCCCAATATAAACTGTGAATATTAATGTGTGTATATTTTGCTAATTATGTCTCATTAATTCTGCCCTCCCAACTCAAACTTTTATTTCTCTCCCCACCCCCTTTCCACTACTACATTTTAATCCACCTTTTCTGCTCTCTTTACCCCCTCCCCACCATTCTCCGTTTTTTTTTTTTTTCCCTTTTATGCCTGTGTTTCTCCCACAGCCCCCCAGGTCCAGCCGACGCGCTGCCTTCGGAAATACCACTCTCGGAACCCCAGCCCACTCCTCCATTCTCTCCCCAGTGAAATAGTCTTTGATTTTGAGTCCGACCCCGTTTGCAGAGGTAGTTGGGCTGTTATACTTGTGATTTTTATTTTTTTATTTTATACTTTTTTTTTAACTATTCCCTAAAATGAGCTATAATTTCCTCTAATTTCGCACTGTCTATTGCTCCGCATCCACTCCTCGCACGTGTGCAGAACGCAGGCTGTGCTGGGTGTTCTTTTTCTGCCAGTAGATGTAGTTCTGTGTTTTTTTTTTTTAGTCTTGTCCTGTGTGTATTACTAGAGCCCAGTCCGGCCGTGCACTTGTACGTCTGCACTTTCACATTTTTTACATTTTCATTTTTTATTTTTTTTTATGTCTCTAATTTCCAAGTTACACATCACCCCCGTCTGTCTGTCCATTGTGCATGATGGGATGTCGTGTGATAGACTCAATACTGGACTGTAGTGTAGCCATCCCGACCTGGAGCGCGTCGGTCGCGCCGTCTCCTAAGGCTTACTATGCCCATGTTGAGATGTCCTTCTGGCCATAATTGGCCCCATGACCGGATAATATGGAGAACCCAAAACTATTCACTAACATTGGGCCCATCGTAAACCTGAGTGCTACATGTGATGCCTATGTCACAGCGTATGTCAAACTGCACGCAAAAAAAAAAAACGTATTTGGACTATACCCAACCCCTCAAAAAATGTGTTTAAGACCTCACCCCAACTGCAAGGAAAAGAGTGTTTGGGTCACATAAATTGTATTTGTACCACATCCGCATCTTTAAAAAAACAAAAACACCCTATCTTAACCTTTAGGGCAGACCCCACCCTCAAGTGTATTTATACCACGCCCCTGCTCACAATGTGTATTTATACCACGCCACTGCTTACAATGTCTTTAGACCACGCCCCTGCTTACAATGTGTCTTTAGACCGCGCCCCTGCTTAAAATGTGTATTTAGACCATGCCCCTGCTTACAATGTGTCTTTAGACCACGACCCTGCTCACAATGTGTATATATACCACGCCCCTGCTTACAATGTGTCTTTAGACCGCGCCCCTGCTTACAATGTGTATTTAGACCACGCCCCTGCTTACAATGTGTCTTTAGACCGCGCCCCTGCTTACAATGTGTATTTAGACCATGCCCCTGCTTACAATGTGTCTTTAGACCACGACCCTGCTCACAATGTGTATATATACCACGCCCCTGCTTACAATGTGTCTTTAGACCGCGCCCCTGCTTACAATGTGTCTTTAGACCACGCCCCTGCTTACAATGTGTCTTTAGACCACGACCCTGCTCACAATGTGTATATATACCACGCCCCTGCTTACAATGTGTCTTTAGACCGCGCCCCTGCTTACAATGTGTATTTATACCACGCCACTGCTTACAATGTCTTTAGACCACGCCCCTGCTTACAATGTGTCTTTAGACCGCGCCCCTGCTTACAATGTGTATTTAGACCATGCCCCTGCTTACAATGTGTCTTTAGACCACGACCCTGCTCACAATGTGTATATATACCACGCCACTGCTTACAATGTCTTTAGACCACGCCCCTGCTTACAATGTGTATTTAGACCACGCCCCTGCTTACAATGTGTCTTTAGACCGCGCCCCTGCTTACAATGTGTATTAAAACTACACCCTCACAAGTGTATTTAGACCGTGCCCCTGCTTACAATGTGTATTTAGACCCCACCCCTGCTTACTAGGCATATTTAGACCGTGCCCCTGCTTACAATGTATATTTAGACCGTGCCCCTGCTTAATATGTATATTTAGACCACGCCCCTGCTTGTCTTTAGACCGCGCCCCTGCTTACAATGTGTCGTGAGACCACGCCCCTGCTTGGTTTTTTAGCTCATACCCCTGCTTAAAATGTATTTAGCTTACTTACACCACTCAGAATGAATTTAGACAACCCCTGCTTAAATATATAGACCACACCCCCGCTTTATTAAGCCACATCTCTAAAAATAAAAGGTATTTAGGTTACACCTACCCTACCAATCAATGGAGGGAGAGATCATAATTTGATGAAACATCATCCTAGAGATGAGGGATGGAGATTGCCCTGAGGCAGGGCTCGCTCCTGACACAATATGGTGGCACCAGACTGATGCTGAACCACTCCTTATTGGATCCACCACTTGCAGTTTTAGGCCCACCCCATTATCAGCCCTATGGGCCCTTTTTTCCTTTTTTAATCCTTCGGTCCCTTCTAAAGTATTTTTCTTCTGTGCTGACAGGCACCACCCCAGGCTTATCTGCCACCCCTCCGGCTTCCCTGCCAGGATCCCTCACAAATGTCAAAGCTCTGCAGAAGTCCCCCGGTCAGCAGAGAGAGCGCAAATCGTCCTCTTCCTCCACAGAAGACCGGAGTCGAATGGTAAGTCGCCATATACTAAACGACCTCGACATGGTCACCGGCGGCTGCACTGACCCGGAATTCTCTTCCAGAAAACACTCGGACGCAGAGACTCCAGTGACGACTGGGAAATCCCTGACGGACAGATCACCGTGGGACAGCGGATAGGATCTGGTTCCTTTGGGACGGTGTATAAGGGAAAGTGGCACGGTACGTACACGGACTGATCAGAATGTGGCTGATCCTGATTGGGGCCGTCAGATTTTATTTTCTACTTCCTAAGCCGTCTATATGGACATGAAGGTCATAGGAAGCTGAATAAAATGATACCTTGGTAGCTGCAGTCCGATATCTTATTCCAGAGAAATTCACAGGTTTCTTAATATGTAAATGAGCTGTTAAGATCTATGGTCCGGATATAGATCTCCCCGAGAATTTGCCTCGAGAGCTTATTGTAAATTGCAAATGTGAGGCATGTAATGAATCTGCTTTCCTGATCTCATTGCCGAGCTGTGTGAGTTATCAGTAGTATAGTACAGCAGAGCTGAGCTTGTCTCATTACAAACACATCTGCAGTTGTAGTTCTCTCAGTGCCATTAGATCTCCTGTACTGTCTATCTCCCTCCGCACTTGTTGGGTGAGATAAACACTAAAGAGATATTCGCTGTAAACTTTCATAGCTCTGCAGGTGAGCTGACAACAGGTGAGGCGCTGCTGCAAATGGGTTTGTAGTGAGACAAAGCTCAGCTCTGCTGTACTATTATAATCCCTCACAGTTCTGCTGTGAGATCAGGATTTTCAATCATTACATGTCTGACACTGGTGATGCCCCCTTTCAATTACAGCTAGCTCTGGAGGCAGATTTTCAGAAAGATCTTTGTCCCGCCCATAGATCTTAACAGCTCATTTACATACAAGAAAATCATAGATTTCTCTGGAATAAAGACATCGGCTCGTAGAGAACAAGGTATCATTTTATTCAACTTTCTATGACCTACATGGACTGCTTGAGAAGGTTGATTCTACTGACAGATTCCTCTTTAAGGGAAAGGACCTAGCTTTTAACCTATGTTTTGCTTCAGGACAAAAAAAATGTGTTTAGTTATGGTGACTCTATTTACACCTCATTGGAGTTTATGTGAAACCCACTGTAAAGTGCATTCAGTTTTGCCTTGGGTTGTAAGGCTGTGCTGCATAAGTATTGAACCATCCAGCATCTTGAGCAGCTACAGTCAATAATCTCTGAAAGACTGTGGGTAACATGGCAGTGAATGTTTTGTGCTTTGTTTTAGTTGTTTTTGTTCATTTGAATTTTTCTATTTATTTACTTTCCTTACGTAGAGTATGAGCAACTCCGTTACATAGCCAGCTGTGCTAATCCTTCAGAGCTAGACTAGATGGCGTCTGAGCAACTCCGTTACATAGCCGGCTGTGCTGATACTTCAGAGCTATACTAGACTGTCTGAGCAACTCCTTTACATAGCCGGTTGTGCCGATGCTTCTGAGCTAGACTAGACTGCGTCTGAGCAACTCCTTTACATAGCCGGCTGTGCTGACACTTCAGCGCTAGACTAGACTGTGTCTGAGCAACTCCTTTACATAGCCGGTTGTGCCGATGCTTCTGAGCTAGACTAGACTGTGTCTGAGCAACTCCTTTACATAGCCGGTTGTGCCGATGCTTCTGAGCTAGACTAGACTGTGTCTGAGCAACTCCTTTACATAGCCGGTTGTGCCGATGCTTCTGAGCTAGACTAGACTGTGTCTGAGCAACTCCTTTACATAGCCGGTTGTGCCGATGCTTCTGAGCTAGACTAGACTGCGTCTGAGCAACTCCTTTACATAGCCGGCTGTGCTGACACTTCAGCGCTAGACTAGACTGTGTCTGAGCAACTCCTTTACATAGCCGGTTGTGCCGATGCTTCTGAGCTAGACTAGACTGCGTCTGAGCAACTCCTTTACATAGCCGGCTGTGCTGCTGCTTCAGAGCTAGACTAGATGGCGTCTGAGCAACTCCGTTACATAGCCGGCTGTGCTGACACTTCAGCGCTAGACTAGACTGTGTCTGAGCAACTCCTTTACATAGCCGGTTGTGCCGATGCTTCTGAGCTAGACTAGACTGCGTCTGAGCAACTCCTTTACATAGCCGGCTGTGCTGCTGCTTCAGAGCTAGACTAGACGGCGTCTGCACAACTCCTTTTACATAGCCGGCTGTGCTGCTGCTTCAGAGCTAGACTAGACGGCGTCTGCACAACTCCTTTTACATAGCCGGCTGTGCCGATGCTTTAGAGCTAGACTAGACGGCGTCTGCACAACTCCTTTTACATAGCCGGCTGTGCTGCTGCTTCAGAGCTAGACTAGACGGCGTCTGCACAACTCCTTTTACATAGCCGGCTGTGCCGCTGCTCCAGAGCTAGACTGGTTTCTGGCTGTGTTGCCTTCGCTATCTGCTCTTCTCTTCCTGCTTTCTCATTATGGAGGGCGAGGAAGTTGCACAAGGCAAATCCGAGTGTAGAGAGGGGAGCAAGCAGCCAGGTTTACAGGAAGGACTGATCTGAGGCTGCAGATGGGGAGGAAAGACCAGGAAAAGATTAGGACAAAATCACACAGTGTGTATACACATAGGAGCGCTCCTCCAACAGGCAGGACGAGGGAATCGCTCTAATTTATTTATTTTATTTTTTAGGTGATGTAGCTGTAAAAATGTTGAATGTAACCGCACCGACGCCTCAGCAACTACAGGCCTTTAAAAATGAAGTTGGAGTGCTCAGGTAAATATGTCCGAGCCCTCCTGGAAATAGCAGGATGAATTGACTTTTCCAGGAGGAACAACAGAGAGCACAATGCAAAGTTCTAAAAAAAATATGCTACAGCCTGATTAGTTGAATATTACAGGTAGGACAGGAGGGAGGACTGCTCCAGTCAGTCCCTCGCTAATTGTCCAGGTCTCTGCTTGCTGGCAGTAAATGGAAATATTCCTTTTCAGTATGTTAGAAATTGGCAAAAAATGTTTATCGTAAAGTGATTTGGCAAGCTCCCATCACCCAGGTAATCAGGGAGGGCAGATTACAGGCTGTAGATAGGGAGGAAAGCACTGAGGGAGGACAGTGATTGATAATGCAAGCTCCCATCACCCAGGTATACAGGGAGGGCACATTACAGGCTGTAGATAGGGAGGAAAGCACTGAGGGAGGGAGGTGATTGATAATGTAAGCTCCATCACCCAGGTATTCAGGGAGGGCACATTACAGGCTGTAGATAGGGAGGAAAGCACTGAGGGAGGGAGGTGATTGATAATGCAAGCTCCCAGGTATTCAGGGAGGGCATATTAGAGTGTAGATAGGGGGGAGAGCACTGAGGGAGGACAGATATTGATGAGGAAAGTCCACATCACCCAGATATTCAGGGAGGGCAGATCACATGCTATGGATAGGGGAGTAAAGCACCGTGGGAGGACAGAACGCAGGCTGTAGATAAGGAGGGAAGCACTGAGGCAAGTTCAGATCATCCATATATGCATATGTCTTTTCAGGCATAAAGTGGCCATGACACCCAGAGGAGCAGTCTCGCTCTATACCCTAAACAATAGCATGCAAATACATGATTCTAAATTAGATCCTCCCCAATTGTTTAATGTATTGCAGTGGGAAGCGAATTAAAGGCTTGTTCCCATTTCAGTTAGAGATGATCTATCACTAGACCGCTCCTCTGCTACTGGCACTTCATTCTCTTCATGGAGGTATCATTAAGTGATTGCTTAGTCAGGGGGCTGGCTACAATTACCTGGGTGACCGGAGGGCCGGCACGTAGAGAAAACAGGCCATGCAGCTCTCCAGTCGAGGCTCCGGTCACCCAGGGAATTGCAGCCATCCCTCTGACTATGCAGTCAGGTGGTGATGGCATCAGTTACTAAGATTGTAGCCATATTACTGTTTCGATGTGGGCAAGGACGATCACGTGATTCGCTGACAGTTGCCGGTTACTATCGTTCGTTGAGGGTTTGCCTTCATCACTTTGTCCTGATTCCCTCCATCTTTTTTTTTTTTTTTTTTTTTTTTTGTAGGAAAACTCGGCACGTGAACATTTTGCTCTTCATGGGCTATTCCACCAAACCCCAGCTGGCAATAGTGACCCAGTGGTGCGAGGGCTCCAGCCTCTACCACCACCTCCACATCATAGAGACCAAATTCGAGATGATAAAGCTTATTGACATTGCACGGCAGACGGCACAGGGCATGGAGTAAGTGGCTGCCCCCATCGCGGTCCCCCCGATCTGCTGTTGGATCTCGCACTAATACTTTTCTCTCTTCAGCTACTTGCACGCCAAGTCGATCATCCACCGAGATCTGAAAAGCAATAGTATCCTTTGTGTGACCTGACGTGACTTACGGCAAGTTAAGTTGTTCGTCCGGTAGCCGCTGTTTAGTCGCGGCGGCTTCATTATGGCCGCTAGGGGCTATAATGTGACAGATCCATATTCTTGGTCATCCTCTCCTTAACCTGTCACCTTCTCTAGATATTTTTCTTCATGAAGACCTCACGGTAAAGATCGGTGACTTTGGCCTCGCCACAGTGAAGTCTCGGTGGAGCGGCTCTCACCAGTTCGAACAGTTATCGGGCTCAATACTATGGATGGTAGGGAAATCTTCTATGTCACTGTCAAAGGAGGGGGCAAGTTTTTATTACTTTTGGGGGTGTTTAAAATTGCGCCACTCTGGTCCTAAGGCCGGTGTCACACTTGCGTGTGCAATGCAAAAAACTCATCAATTCCTGGCACTGCTGCCGGCACTCTGGACCGGAGCTTTGAGCTGCATAGAAATACATGCAGCCGCACACTCCGGTCCTGGGTTAGGGCTGCAGCATCTAAGGGGGGGTTTAGGGCTGCAGCATCTAAGGGGGGGTTTAGGGCTGCAGCATCTAAGGGGGGTTTAGGGCTGCAGCATCTAAGGTGGAGTTAGGCTGCTGGGATTGGAGGTCAGTTTGATCCCGGCAGCTGCGGTGAGAGATAAAGCTGTGTATCGGTGTAAGTAACCCTCGGGTACAGTGGACTGTGGTCAGAAGATGGTATTGTCGGATATATCGATCACCGTGCAGCTCCTAGTCGCCATGGCTATGTCCATCACTGGTTGTTAGCGATCAGCACGGCAGATCTAAGTCTCTCTCCACTTTTGCCATTACTGACGTCATTTATTTATTTTTTTCCCTGTAGGCCCCAGAGGTGATTAGGATGCAGGACAAGAATCCCTACAGCTTTCAGTCTGACGTCTACGCTTTTGGAATAGTTTTATATGAATTAATGACCGGGCAGCTCCCGTATCAGAACATCAACAACAGAGACCAGGTGAGGGGCGAGACCTTCACTATTGGGATGTGAACGTTTAGTCTAAGGCCACCAAGGAACATAGAATTTTACTACCGTCATCATGTAACCCCTTCAGCCACCACTAGAGGGAGCACTCTGCTTTGGAGTTCACAGTTCCCTCTGAAAAAGTAAAATAAATCATTGTGCAGTGAGCGCCCCCTGGTGAAAACAGAATAAAATGGGGAAATAGCACTTTTTTTATGGGGTTATCCACATTTTATTTTATTTTTTTTTTTAGATTATATTCATGGTTGGTAGAGGATATTTATCTCCAGACTTCAGCAAAGTTCGGAGTAACTGTCCCAAAGCAATGAAGAGGTTAATGGCCGACTGTCTAAAAAAGAAGAGGGACGAGCGGCCCTTATTTCCACAGGTAAGTGGAATGTAGTTCCACCACACTCATCGGGCAACGTTGGGAGTTGTAGTTTCACAGCGTTGTCCAAAGGTCATGTCTGATATTGCAGCTCAAGTGAAGTGAATGGGTCTGGGCTGCAATACCAGACATAACCTGCGGACAGGGGTGGCGCTGTTGCAGGAAGAAAGCTGCCACGTTTTCCGATTTGCTTCTGCAGGATGCCCAAAACGTTACCAAGCATCGTCTAATATACGGCCCTGTTCTTTCCCCCCCATTAGATTCTCGCCTCCATTGAACTCCTGGCCCGGTCATTGCCAAAAATTCACCGCAGTGCATCTGAGCCGTCGTTGAACAGAGCCGGCTTCCAGACAGAGGACTTCAGTCTGTACGCTTGTGCTTCTCCAAAAACGCCCATCCAGGCCGGGGGATATGGTGGGTTCACGAGACGCTGACCGAACGGGACTCCAAAGTCCTGCAAAAAAAAAAAACAACTTGCACCCCCTGCTGGCAGGAGAATGTAAATGTCTGTGCGACTGGTCTGTTACCTACGGAAAATGTGTATATATGAATATATATTATAAGTAGATGTGCAGCACATGGCCGCCGCAGCGTCCGGTGTAATATATCTGTTTACTGGGGTCATTGATCTTGACCGAGAAAAATCTGCAAAAAAATTGGACGTGGCACCGTTTTATAAACACAAACCAACCTACCGTTTCTTTGCTTAGGAAGGAAAAAGAAAAAAAAATATATATAATTCTTATAATATCTTTGCTGTTTTTGTCCTTAAAAAGATATTATCATATCCTAATATGTAGTAGGTGTAATAATATTGGCAAATACCTCCAATTAGAAATGTAGTATAGTTCTTCTGATTAGCAATGTCGCTTTGGTATCCATGGTTTCGACAACTGTTTACTATACCAGTGGTCATAACCATGGATACCTAAGCTACTGCAATGCAATGGACATTTGGTAAGTGGCATCGCTAATCAGAAGAACTATACTACATTTCTAATTGGAGGTATTTGCCAATATTATTACACCTACTACATATTGGGGATAGGATCTCGGAGATGGTAGTACCCCTTTTAAGCACAAGGATGTTTTCCTGCAGCACAGAGTGTTTCAGGAGAGGAGGGTACAAGCCTAGACAGGCGGCTCTTGATCCTTGGAGACGGAGAAAAAGAGATTACCCTCCCCCATCACCTCTGACTTTTGATCTTCTCCCTTCTTGATTTTTAACCACTGCCTTGTGTGTACAGACCGTTGGGTCCCTTACTGCGTGTTATTTCCCTCCTGTTGTTTTTGTTCTTTTGCGCTGGCATTAACCTGTCTAGCTTGTGCCTCGTACAGACATTAGACGCTTTTTTTTTTTTTTTTTTTTACTAATAAACTTTTATTTCTTTTGTACTCCCCCCGCAGGAGAATTTACAGCCTTCAAGTAACGGCACAATCAGCACAAGCACCTCTGTTACTACTTTAAGTCTCGTGTTCCTCTAGTTTCTTAGCGCTGGGACTACATTACAAAAAAAAAAAAAATTCAGATAATTCACCTATTTTGTGAGAGGGAACAGCATGAACCATCAAAGGAGGAAAAAAAATAAAAATGGGGGGAGGAGAAAGGAACCAGCTCAATTCCCTGTGTTCCTCTAGGGAGTGGCCTAGCACTGTTCTTTGACACGCCCCCGAGGAGTGGCGTCGTCTTAGCAACAAGAAGGAGGACTTTCTTCATTGCAGAGACTGTCTAAAATACTAACACTGAAGCCCTCGTGTTCTGTGTGGATCTTGCTCCAATCATCATGGGGACTGTCTACTAAGATTTTTTTTTTTTTTTATGTCTTCTGGGAAATTAAAATGCCGGATCTCCATATTTTCCACTAGTACAGAACAAGTTTACCCCCATTCACCCCATTACAAACCACCTCAACCAGCAATCAATTTGTCCTATAATTTGCAACGATCTGAAGCGTGAGGCTGAGCTGCAATACCGGACGCGGCCCACGGACTGGAGTGGCGCTGTATCTACAAACACTTTTTAATTTACAGTCCATTAAGTGCAATTTCCAAAATGTCTGAACATGGTTAAAACTGACAATTTTGTTGGAAGAATCCCACCAATCGTTGATATGGAGTCTGGGGTACTGGTCGGCTGCTCTAGTTTTGGGAGTCAGGGGGACTTCTGTTTGCAGTCAGTAAGATGTGGCACCATCAGATTATTGCTTGCTACTCAATGATGAAATGGAGATTCTGCATTTTATTTACTGTCCTAACACTTTAATGCAAAAACTATCCTCCCCTTACTTTATAATGGCAATTCTTTTTTTCTTTGTTCCTCAGGGGAGGGGCTATGAGGAATATGTTGGCTACCTTCTCTAATTTACTCTGGTATTTCATTCTTTTTCGTGAGGCCTTGCATGGACTGAATCTGAACTGTTTGTGTTTCTGGTCTTTTTTTCTTTTTTTGGGGGGGTTATTCAATTCATATCTTACACCCCCAAAAAATAATTGAGATAAACATTCCATGCTGAGTAGTCACATGATCACAGTAAACCCCGCCCCTGCGGGGCAGCACAGCTTCTTTCTCATGTGCTATCACTTTAAAGATGCACCCCGCTAGAGCAAATCCTTTATTAATTTCGCTCTCTACTCTTTACCTCCCCTTACCACAATATCACTTTTAGTTTTTTCTCTTTTCTTGGTCAATATCATCTGTAAAAGACTGGCTGGATTTTAGCGTGTGAGCGTACGTTTGTGAGTGTTCACGCTACTGGTATCTACGTTACGACTAAATATTTATACTCCAAAGCCTAAACCAGTAGCAACTGACGAGGTCATATATTTTTTAGTTTTTTTTTTTTTTTTCCCTTTTGTACAGGTTTTTTTTTTTTTTTTCATTTTTTTTTTTTTTGTCTTGTTTAATTTCTATTTATTTAATTTATTTTGCTATGTAAATGTGGAACGCTTTGGAGTTTGGCCAGAGTATTGTTTATATGAAAACTAGACCAGTTGCTTTTGTGTAATAATCCGCGCCCCTGTCTCCTCATCGCTTGGACACTTTCGTTTAGTTCCGTCTGCGGGACGGACGTCATGCTGTGGCCACGACACACACTGCCCCGGTGACCGGTGTACAAAGCTCTTTAGAATATTCACGTTTCACTACTTTGGAACACACTTTAGGAAGAAGATTTGTTTTGTTTTTTTTCACCAAAATGCAGAACAATGCAGTTTGTAATTTTTATTTTTTTTTTATTTTTTTCAGTTTTCTTGATAGAAAATTATGGGATGTATTCATGTGTTTTGACCCCCCCCTCCCCAAATTTTTAATTTTTTTTTTCCTGTTAAACCATTGGGTTCTACTATTTAAAGGGGGTTGTCTAACTAATGGCGCTCACTTATGCTTTTGGGAGATGGGCGATACCTGTCAGTCATTAGATGAGGACATGCGCCTGATGGCTGCCCATTTAGTGATGAGCGAGCATGCTCAGATAAGGCGTTATCCGAGCATGCTCGTGTGCTAACCGAGGGTCTTCGCGAGCTCAAAAAATATGTTCGAGTCCCTATGGCTTTTCGACAGCCCGCAACACATGCAGGGATTGCCTGTTTGTTAGGCTGTCGAACAGCCGCGGGAACTCAAACATATTTTTCGAGCTCGCGAAGACCCTCGGTTAGCACACGAGCATGCTCATATAACTCCTTATCCGAGCATGCTCGCTCACCACCACTGCCGATCATGCCACATCTCGGAAGACGTGTAGACTGTGTCTTCGGTATCACTCCCCTCCCAATGCAGAGAAGACGGACACCCCTTTTTTTAAAGGGAGCCTCCAGGTTTATGCTTAGGAGCATAGATTAGGGCCAAAGACTCGGATTCCAACGATGTATAACTTATTGAGCTGCTTACTGTACTTTTTTTTTTTTTTTTTTTAAATATATAAATGCCTATAGTTCTCATTATTCATAAGCTCCAGCTTGCCCCGCTCTCTGCTGATGCTGTCAATCAGAGATAAAGGGCGTGTATGTGAGAAGCTCAGCCAACGATCCGGGCTTCGAAGTCGGCTCAATAGTTTAATTTAGCCATAGAAAATTTAAAATTCAGAATTTTTTTATTTTTTTTTTCCTGAAGGAATCTCCCAAGTCTAACTTTACTTTGGTTCATCTTTTATACACGGGCCAAAAAAAAATTTATATTTGGATAAATTTGGGATAGTTTTATACTTTCATTTTACATTTTTGTTGTATTTTTTTTTTATTTTTTGTTTTGGACATTCCATGATTGTTTTCAAGAATGAGTTACAAGTTTTCTAGTCATTTTCTTCTTCCTGTGTGTATCTACATCTAGCACGTCGTCTCCAGCACTGGGTCTTGTATCAGATGGTTCCAGTAATAACGCACCCGTACAAAGCGAATTCAATGTTGCTGTACATAACTGTCAGTCACTGACTTACAGTGCACATTCAGGTTGGAAATACTGGGGGGGGGGAGATATGTATAAAAGTGGTGTGTAAATTATAATAAAGACCATATTTCCAAATGCTTACATCGTGTCCATTACCCCACCCATCTCTTTTTATTTTCTTTAACATGTTGGGGGGGGGGGGGGAGAAATGGAAATGAGTTGGTACAAGATGGATGTTCAATCAGGTAAGAGGTTATTTATACAAAACAGAAATCCTGTTACTACAGCCTACAAGAACATATCCATGGAGCAGAAAAATCGAAAGGACTTTCCGGCTAGCTAAGACATCAGCACTGATTATCAAAAATCTAATCCTTGAGCAAAATGTCGGACTGCTGGTATCGGGTCTGCAAAATGTCGGACTGCTGGTATCGGGTCTGCAAAATGTCGGACTGCTGGTATCGGGTCTGCAAAATGTCGGACTGCTGGTGTCGGGTCTGCAAAATGTCGGACTGCTGGTGTCGGGTCTGCAAAATGTCGGACTGCTGGTGTCGGGTCTGCAAAATGTCGGACTGCTGGTGTCGGGTCTGCAAAATGTCGGACTGCTGGTGTCGGGTCTGCAAAATGTCGGACTGCTGGTGTCTGGTCTGCAAAATGTCGGACTGCTGGTGTCGGGTCTGCAAAATGTCGGACTGCTGGTGTCGGGTCTGCAAAATGTCGGACTGCTGGTGTCGGGTCTGCAAAATGTCGGACTGCTGGTGTCGGGTCTGCAAAATGTCGGACTGCTGGTGTCGGGTCTGCAAAATGTCGGACTGCTGGTGTCGGGTCTGCAAAATGTCGGACTGCTGGTGTCGGGTCTGCAAAATGTCGGACTGCTAATGTCGGACTGCTGGTGTCGGGTCTGCAAAATGTCGGACTGCTGGTGTCGGGTCTGCAAAATGTCGGACTGCTGGTGTCGGGTCTGCAAAATGTCGGACTGCTGGTGTCGGGTCTGCAAAATGTCGGACTGCTGGTGTCGGGTCTGCAAAATGTCGGACTGCTGGTGTCGGGTCTGCAAAATGTCGGACTGCTGGTGTCGGGTCTGCAAAATGTCGGACTGCTGGTGTCGGGTCTGCAAAATGTCGGACTGCTGGTGTCGGGTCTGCAAAATGTCGGACTGCTGGTGTCGGGTCTGCAAAATGTCGGACTGCTGGTGTCGGGTCTGCAAAATGTCGGACTGCTGGTGTCGGGTCTGCAAAATGTCGGACTGCTGGTGTCGGGTCTGCAACATTTCAAGCTGAGAGGTGGAAAGGAAAAGAGAACACCTATAACAAAAAAGGAACATAAAACGTATGGAATTTACTTACCGGTAAATACTTGAGGATCAAGGGAAAGTAGACCATCCACCCAAAGACCTCCAAATCTCCTGAAAGTTAACTTTCTCTTTTGAAATAGTAGTGTTAACCAGGGCCTTCCATCTGCCGACTGTGTGGGGTCTGTTAGCTGATCGGTGAAGATCAATGAGGATTCCTCAAGAGGGACTTGATTGTGATGCTGCCATTGTTCTTCGTCTAACAACCCAAATAATGCTTACTTGGATTCACACAACATAGGGATTGACAAAAGAGAGGACAATAACCTAAAAAAGTTAATCGAAAAGAAGGATATTGTGAAGCAAGACCATATTGTATGCCAAAATTTAGCATTTGGAGAATGGTAATGATGGCGCTCTTAGGAAGGAGTCCTGCCGGCCTGGGGAAACAACAAGGGTCAGATAGGTTTGATATTATAAAGCCTGCTCAGCTTATTGGTAATCACCGTCAAGACCACAAGATGCAAACAAATAACATCCTACTACCAGTCCTCCACGAACAGTGAGGGAATTGGGTTTCTCCATTTTGCCTTCACTGACATTGAGACAGAACCAACCTTGGCCGATGGGATGTGTATAGAAAAGAGATCTGCCCTTTAGGGCCTTCGGGTTGAAGAATATCTTTGAGGGGGTATGATGAGATAGAGATGGTGGGTGTATTGAACTGTGTTCAAGGCTGATAGTACCTAAACATGTATAAGCAATGGACACTAAAGCTCTCTTGTCAATTGGGATGGAACGGTCAGATTGGGCCCAAAGGGAAGGTCCGAGACTGTGCTGTTCATCCTCTGTAAAGCTGACAGCTATTGCAGGGATATGTGCTTAATTTATTTTTAGTTTATTTCCTATTCCGGTTGTAAAGTGTTTTTATTCCTTTGCTTCCATTACTATGTATGCATATATTTGCAGCTGTAATTTTTCACCTGGCCCCTCTCACTGTTACTCCTATCTTGTTGCCTTAGATCTTGTTTTTTTTCTAGTCAGTGCCATCTTGGCAGTAACGTTCATCAAAGCTGGAGCGAGGATTTGTCCTTTGTTCCTCATCCTCGTCCCCTCAACTTTCCTAGATTTTACTACCTCTTCGTAGTACAGTCAAAACAACTACCTAAAGGTTCGTCCACTGAATCCTTAGTCATTACGTGCAGCTGGTCAGGCAAGAGAGGATAGCGAGTAACCTATCTGCTATTGCTTGTAGAGAGATCTGTGCTCACATCCCTCAGACAATCTCACCTAAGTACATGGGTTTCGTATTACTAACCTGTCGCCAAAGTCCCAAACGTACAACCAAACCAACACCAATGGTCAGAGAGAATTTTGAGACCACCAGAGATGAATTCCGTGATAACCAAGATGATTTTTGGGACAGTCAACCACTACTTAGCAGCTCTTCCACACTTGAACAGTGACGTAGAAGATTTAACCTTGAATTGTTTATCTGACACCTATGATCTCCACCAGTATTTGAAAAATACATTACATTACCGAGTAAATCTTGGCAAAAGAGAGTCTTCTCCTATAAAATACATCACAGACTCGGAAGAGGCTAGGCCACATCAATCAACATCGTCCAAAGTCACATCTCGATCTTCAAGGTCATTTCAGAAAGTCAACCTTGTCTCACAAGCTACTGAAACCTGGGTAAACGTAGAGGAATTTAGAGTTAGAAGCTTCATTGCTTTGTAGGAAGCGGAGACCGAATCAAAAGTAAAAATACTTCAAGCAGAAATAGAAGAACCTGCAGCCATTGCTAAGCTGAAGCTCCTTCAACAAGCACTAGATAAAGATGCTGATCTGGACGGTCTCATCCCTAGAGAAAGGGGATCAAACTACTATGTGCTTAGACATTCGCCATCTAGCAGTGCCACAATTTAATAACTAGGAGATCGGATATGTCTGACTTAGTCTACGTTCACATTTGCGGTCTGCGCCGCAGCGTCGCCGCATGCGTCATGCGCCCCTATATTTAACATGGGGGCGCATGGACATGCGTTGCACTTGCGTTTTGCGACGCATGCGTCACTGCGGCGCACGTGTCCGGGCGCAGAGGACGCAGCAAGTTGCATTTTTGCTGCGTCCAAAATCAACCAAAAAAAGGACGCATGTGTCGCAAAACGCAACGTTTTGCTGCGTTTTTGTTTGCGTTGTGCGTTGCGTCGCCGACGCTGCGGCGCACAACGCAAATGTGAACGTAGCCTTAGCCAGAGTCATGATTTTCAGGGAGTTAATAAGCGGTCTCTCAAAAATTTCACAAGCGTACTCAGGACTGGAACCCAGAAGTCGACCTTTCAAGACGTAATCCAAGACCTTAACCTCTCCACTAAAGAACAACTGGACTTGTTTGTTAAAGGGAATCTGTCACCAGGTTTTGTTGCCTCATTTGAGCCCAACATAATGTAGGAAAATAAACCCTGAGTCCAACAATGTTTCACTTAGTTTACTAGGTGCAGCAGTTGTGACACATAGTTCTTAGATGCAGCAGAGCTCAAAAAGCTAACCCTGCCCACACCACAGCTTTCTGTGTAATTGTCTAATGACAGGAAGCTGCTTATCAGAGGGGGCGTGTTCAGTCAAGTGCTCACACAGGCTGTTGTCCAGGCAGTGATCGTCTGGTGATAAAACTCATTGTATGGAAAGCACAGTGTCTAATAAGTGACACAGCTCTGAAATCTGTGACCTACCCTACCTCATGTTGTCCTCAAATTACATAGCGGTTAGGCCAAGAATCAGCAGTTTATGGAGGTCATCCGGATGCAGGTCTTGTTGCAGCATGGGAGAGACTGGAAAAACTTTACAGCCGCTCTGAAGCCATAGAAAGTGCCTTATGTAAGACTGCAAACATTCTCAAAGATAACTAACAAAGAAAGCTGCAATCTCCAGGACCTGAGTAATCTGTTGAAAGAACTAGAATTGGCTAAAATAGAACCATATCTGCCAAGACTGTTACCTCAACACTGCTTATTCCTGAATCCAGTGGTGCACAAGTTGCCATACAGGAAAACTTGGCAGATCAGGGGACAAGGTACAAAGGTGAGCGTAATGTGAAATTCCATCCCTTTTCACAATTGTCCAGATTCGTGAGTCGGCAAGCTCGAAGAACCGATCCCAGCTTTGACTTCACTGAACCTACTCCACCAGCTTCATAATCTACTAGTTATGATGGCACTACCACCAAACGTAGAGCGTTAAGGGGCAAAGTATCTGTTAGGAAGACTGACTTTCCCGTTACTAGATATCTTCCTTTGCTAAACCAAATGCTCTTGCTTCTAAAGTTGTCGACTGCAACCGTATGTGCCCTATTTATAAAAGACCTCACTGAAGGAACGTCTTGGGATCTGGGCAAAGAATTTGCAAGAGCATAAAGATATTGTTAAGGAGCTTGGGATATGTTACATGTGTTGCACCTCCACAATCCACACTGCTAAAGACTGCAAGGCTGTTAAGTTCACCAGATGCAGCAGTAAGAAACACGTTACGGTTATGCATCACACACCCGCTCCTCACAACCTTCAGGAGCATCCCACACTGCCCCGATTATGGCAAGGAGCTACAAGATCCTAATGCAACTGCTGTTTCCTCTTAATGCATTGAAGTATGTGGAGAAGGGGTCAGATCTAAACGCTGCGCCAAAGTATGTCTGGTCTAGGTCTACCCAGAACAACAACCTGGCAAGGCAATTAGAAATGAGCAAAGCAACAGGTTTCTAGCAAAACCCAAATTCATTGAGTTCTTCATTACAAAGGTGCAAGCGGCTCGATACTTACTTTGGTTGTATCAAAGCTTTTTACAGATGAGCCTCTGAATACATTGTCTCTTCAATCAAGGGGAATACGCACATACTCTTGCCAGTCTTGATTAAATGTGACCAGATACCCATGGCAAAGAAGATATTCCCACTCGAAAAGCTGGGCTTCATCATCCCCACTTGGGGCACCTGGCTAAAAAATTTTTATCCTATGGACATAAATGCTAATTCTTTTAATCCTACTCTGTAGGGACATTATGAGGCTTCACAAGGCGTGCCAACAATGTAATGGCCCAGATGATGCTCTATATCATCAAAAACTTATTCTAGGCTGTGTTATTGAGGAAGATGTATGTTTGGATAAGAGTCACAAACCGTCCAAAGTCAACTCCTTTAAAACATATGTGCTCCAAAATGGTCGCACTATTCCCTTTAAGCTATGCCCACTATGAGGTGAAAGAAAGGTTCCCCGACCTCATCCAGGATTATCATTCTTGCTTCCTATGACGATTTAGTGAGAACATCGCTTCACACTAACACAAGATGACAACAAAATAGCCTTATTCATAAAAACAAGGAGTTTTTTAAAATAATGGACAGTAGGTACTTCAAGGATGAATTCAACCACTGGGTTGCAACCTTACCCATCAGGATGGCAAGATCCAGGATTCCAAACAACCCAGAACAGGTTTTACCCAGGTTCATTTCACTATTAAGAAACAAGCCTGAAGTGAAGGACCATTTTGTGGCCTTTTTGGACAAGAACTTTCATAATCTTTGGTGGACAGGATTGGAGTTCCTACAGGACCACATTGAAGAGACTTCCATTATCGATGTTTTCAACCTTCAAGATCCTGACGACGATCCAGATATTTGTCCTGAAGTCAGTACCCTCATCACCAAATCCTAAGAAAATGTTGGCTTGGGCTGTCTGGAATTTCAACACTTCTCCAGATGGACTAGGCTTGTTCGCACCACGGCAAAATTAGTCCACATTGTACAATGCTATCACAATAAGGAACGCTGATTGATGTGGTTGGCCCATGTGTCATAAGCCTATCTGTGTGGAAGACGTTACTCTTACTGAGTTGGTTGTGATACGTATTGGGCAGCAGAATGTTTGTTACAAGGAACTGGAAAGTCTACGTGAAAAGCGAGATGTTCCTTAACAGTCCCATCATCGATTTAAAACCAGTAATCTACAGGACGTAGTAAGGGTCGGTGGTCGTTTAAACAAGACCGAGTTGGACAATGTAGAAAAGAATCCCCTAATTATTCCTGGTTGCCATATTGTTACCCTTTTGATACAGCATTACTACAAAAGGGTCAAACATCAAGGCATACATTTCACCATAGATGCTTTAAGAGCTGCAGGCAATTGGATTGTAAAAGCAAAAAGATAATTTCTCACCTAATTTATCATTGTCAATAAGAAAAAATATGAATGGCACTGACAAAACCACTCTTAGTACTCACTGTTAAAGGATGAATAAACTCTGAATCACGGACACCTTCCAGAAACCTTCACCTTGCTGGAGGTGCTTGTTGTGAAAAAAGTGCATGAAAAGTCCAAAGAAGCAAGAAAAACAGCAGCGGCACTCCAAATAATGGTGAAAAAACAACCTTAGTTCTTTATTGCATAATAAAAATCATGGACAAGGTATTGCGGGTAAACAAGTGCAGATAATGCAGGCAAATAAAACAGGACGACGGCCGTTTCGCGCAATAAGCGCTTCCACGGGTCCAGATTCCCCGGGGACCCGTGGAAGCGCTTATTGCGTGAAACGGCCGTCATCCTGTTTCATTTGCCTGCATAATCTGCACTTGTTTACCCGCAATACCTTGTCCATGATTTTTATTATGCAATAAAGGACTAAGGTTGTTTTTTCACCATTATTTGGAGTGCCGCTGCTGTTTTTCTTGCTTCTTTGTAATTTATCATTGTGTTCAGTGTCGCAAAACTGTAACATATTTTTTTGTTGATAGGACAAGCACAGAGCCACCATTTACTTATGTTGGTTTGGATGTCTTTGTGCCATGGGCAGTTACTGCACGTAGAAACAGGTGGCCATGCAGCCAGTAAACAATGGCCATGCGTGCGTTATGTATATGCGGTACACCTAGAAATGATAAAATCCATGGATACATCCAGTTTCATCAATGCCTTAAGACGATTCTTTGCCATCAGACGACCAGTATTGCAATTGTGATAGGATTGTGGAATTATCTTCATACGTGCCTGCCGATAATTTTAACAACTTATTTCAACATCAGTCCAGGAATTTTTGGCAAACAATGGTTGGTTGTGTGTCTTCAACCCTCATCATGCTTCCCATATGGGTGGATCATGGAAATTAATTATAGAAATCACTTGTAGGATATTGGAGTCTATATTTATGGACTCGAACCTTTCAAGACTCACACATGAGACATTGACCAATTTCTTAGCTGAAGTGTCTATTGTGAACTCAACACCTCTTGTTCCTTTATCTATGGATTCAGAATCTCCTTCCATTCTTATTCCACCAATTCTCCTCACTCAGAAACGTGGAACTGTTCCTAGTCCACCTGAAGACTCTGTGTCCGGTAACAAATACCAGAGTTGTTGTAAACATGTACAATATCTGGCTATCTGTTCCTGGAGTAGATGAACAATGGAATACCTTAGTCATCTACAAATACGTAGAAAATGGCAACAAGTTAATCCGAACTTGCAAGTAGGAGATCTTGTTCTTATTATAGACCAAAAGGTGGAATAAAACGCATGACCTAGGTGTTTTATTTCAAAATCCTTACCCAGTGAAGATGGTAAAGTGGGAATGACAGTCACATAGCAGGGTGACTCCAAATCTGTCATCTGGCCTATATCTGAGTTGGTCTAAGGGTACCGTCTCACAGTGGCACTTTGGTCGCTACGACGGTACGATCCGTGACGTTCCAGCGATATCCATAGGATATCGCTGTGTCTGACACGCAGCAGCGATCAGGGACCCTGCTGAGAATCGTACGTCGTAGCAGATCATTTGGAACTTTCTTTCGTCGCTGGATCTCCCGCTGTCATCGCTGGATCGTTGTGTGTGACAGCGATCCAGCAATGCGTTCGCTTGTAACCAGGGTAAACATCGGGTTACTAAGCGCAGGGCCGCGCTTAGTAACCCGATGTTTATCCTGGTTACCAGCGTAAAAGTAAAAAAAACAAAACGTACATACTCACATTTCGGTGTCCTTCAGGTCCCTTGCCGTCTGCTTCCCACTCTGACTGTCTGCCGGCCGGAAAGTAAGAGCACAGCACAGCGATGACGTCACCGCTGTGATCTGCTTTCACTTTACGGCGGCACTCAGTCAGAGCGGGAAGCAGACGGCAAGGGACCTGAAGGACACCGAAATGTATGTACGTTTTTTTTTTTTCTACTTTTACGCTGGTAACCACGGTAAACATCGGGTTACTAAGCGCGGCCCTGCGCTTAGTAACCCGATGTTTACCCTGGTTACCCGGGACCTTGGCATCGTTGATCGCTGGAGAGCTGTCTGTGTGACAGCTCTCCAGCGACCACACAACGACTTACCAACGATCACGGCCAGGTCGTATCGCTGGTCGTGATCGTTGGAAAGTTGCAGAGTGTGACAGTACCCTTACTCTTACCAGTTGAGAAGTGATTCTCCACTCAGTCGAAAGGATCTTTCAGACCACTTAAGTTAGCTTTCATTAATACTGGACCCTAAACTATTGGATTACATTGAGGTTGGAGGCAGTTTGGCCTAATGCGGCTTTTACAATGCACAGATGGGCTATCCACTGGATTATTCCAGGAACTTGTTGTAGACATTTGTCTACTACATTCATACATTAAGGTTATTGTTGTATTGCAAGCAATTTTTTTCAGGTTGAGTTATCAGTGAATATCATCATTTCTAAAAGTGCTGTCAATAAACTACCTAAAAGTTCATCCACTGCATCTTCCTTCCTGGATTAACTGTGCAGCTGGTCAGGCTAGAAAGGAGAGGATAGCGAGTAAGTTATCTACCATTGCTTGTACAGAGATCTGTGCACATATCTCAGATACATCTCACCTACATACAGTGGTGGTAGAATTGAGCCAATGGAGTTAAACAGGATGATCTTTGTAGAATCCTGGAAAACCTCTATATCTAGTTTATGAATAGATATGAGATTACTAAGTAGGCTTTCAAGAAGGGTCATTCCAGTGAAACGAAGACCTTGAAGACCTTCATTGTATCTAGTAAGTCCAAAGTCCAAGGTCTATCATCAGCGCTGCCGAGCTAAATCAATGCCTGTATCCGTGTAATATTAATAGTGGTGGACTTCTCAGGCATAAATCCCATCTGATCCAGAAGGATAATAGAAATAATTGCCCAACAGACTGACTGGAAAGATTTTAGTCCATGTTTTTCAGTCTGCATTACCTGGGGAGATTGGTCTATACAATGTGCAATCTAACGGATTCTTATCTGGATTCAGAAGTACAATCATTGACACATCATAAAAGGAAGCTGGGAGTCTCGAAAGCATGTCCCAGGGTGGCTAGAAAAATTGGGAATGAAACCTCATTGCACTCTGAGGCTGCTAATTGCAACTCATCAGTAGTAAATGAGCTAAATCAGGCTAATAAATTAGCACAGATGGACATGGGGAACACCTGTGATAATTAGCAAGACTGCAGTACTAAAGTATGTCTACTAGGTGGTATCAATGGACAAGGGTGATGCTCTTCAGGTTATATTAATGGGGCTCAAGGCAATCTATGTGACTGCAGACTTGTGAATTCTCACAGCACTCACAGTGTGCGCTGTCAGGATACTCCGGCACAGGGAGTGGGCAGTCATGTAACTGCAAGTTTGTGATTTGCATACTTCCGGCCACATTCCAACTAGACGTCTCTGGCCTCGCTTTATTCACTTGTATTGAGTGAAGCTACACAGGACTAGTCAGCCAGTGATCACATGAATGCCAATTACATATTTGGGGTTATGTGACCACCAGCTCCTGGCACCGGCGAATCCTGACAGTGCGCATACTGCATGATGTGAGGATTCACAAGTCTGCAGTCACATACATTTTTATATTTCTAGAAATATTCATTATATTTCTACCTATTTCTACAAATATCTGATGTACAACAACATCAGATTGTAACACAAGTCCTAAAAGTAGATAAAAAAATACAAATAAAATAAATGAGTCAAAACATTAGACTTTGTTATTTTTTTTTAATGCGAAAAATGATCCAAGATTTCCTGTTTGGGAATGGCAAAAGTACATGAACCTCTAGGATCAGCAGATAATTTGAAGGTCAATCAATGGGATGACAATAAGTGAGTGAGTGGGTGACCTGTTTTATTTGAAGAACGGGGTTCTATCAAAGTCTGGTCTTCACAATACTTTTGTGGCACTGCATTATGGCAAAAACAAAGGAGACTTCCAAAGACTTCAGAAGAAGAGTTATTGATTCGCTTCGGGCTATAAAAGGTTAAAAAAAATCTTTAAAAAAGTTTGCAGTCCGCCAATCTACAGTTAGATGTACAAATGGAGGAATTTCAAGAGCATTCTGATCATGAGTGTTCGACCAACAAAGATCATGGAAAAATTGAAAAAGGGAACGGTAAAGATGTCATAAGGTTAATCCGGATAATTTGTTGAAGAGGGTAGCGCTCCATTGTCATGTTTGAATCCACCATGCAGGAACATGACCATGTGACTCTGTAAAAATATGGCTGACACATACCACAGTTTCTGGCTAGGGGGCCACAACAGGGGCTTGCAGCTACTTATTTCTATAAGGTAACACATTTCCCTGCCTGTTTTATCACAGGAATGAGTGTTTCTGCCGAGTGATGAGTCATGATGTGAGCCCCTGCAGTGTCGTCAGTAATACTTTTTTTTTTATCCTCCCCTGGCTAAGAGCTGTGGCATGCACTGACCATATTCTTGCATGGTCTGACACCCATACATAGTAGGGGCATATTTATAAGATTATCTCAGCACAGGAATATTTTTTTAACACATCCAATTGAGGAACGTAATATTTCAAGATCTATTACCCAAAAATATTATAACGCCAGTGGGTGTAGACTCACTGCAAAATGGGACGAGCTTACCCTCGAAGGGCATGACTGAGGCTATGTGCACACGTTGCGGAATGGGGTGCAGATTTTTTCGCACAAAATCTTCATCTCCAGGCAGCAACCGCAGGTGCGGATTTTCCGCGGATTTTGTGCGGAAAAGCTGCGGATTTAGTGCGGAATTTGCGCAGATTTTACACCTGCGGATTTCTAATATGGAAGGGCTCAGAAACGCTGCAGTTTCGCACCAAAGTAGCATGCAGTGGATTTCATGTGGATTTTTCAGCACCATTAGCACAGGTTGTTTTTTTTTGCTATTGATTTACATTGTACTGTAAATCACAGTGCGGAACTGCATCGTTTCTACGCAGAAAAATCTGCTGCGGATCCGCGCTAAATCCGCATCGTGTGAATTCAGCCTGAGTGTCTACTTGGTCTTCACTAGGGCCTCTGATGGTAATGATAAGCAGAGCTGCCTGTAGACACCACGTACCATCCCAGGACAGTCCCCAGGACTGCAGCAACTAATCAGAGGATTATAGATGAGGGTACAAGGGAAAGATGTGGTCAGACAATCCAAGCTCAGGGAAGGCTGCGCAGGTTCGATACACATAGCCAAAGTCAAGAGCAGAGAGGGGTCAGAAAAGATGGATAAACAAGCCGGGTCATTAACAGGCAACAGGATATGGAGGAATGAATACACAAGGTGCTAGCAGGCTAAGAACCAAAGAGTGGTGGGAGGAGCTACCTAATATAGAGCCATCTGGCACGGGACAGGCAGGAGAACGTAATCTTTACAGGACACAGCAGGGTTAAATTCCTGCAGAGACCAGCCATGCACACCTAAAGCCAAATGGAAACCAAATTCAGATGCAGCAGTGCTGAGGAGTGCTGCAAGAGGCAGACTCAGCAAGCTGGACTGATATAAGGAGAAACCACATGGTGAGTAGGGAGGCGCTCAGGAGGCATGCGAGTTACCTCGGTGACAAATATACGTTGTTCTTAGGACAATCCTTTAAAGGATAAGTTTGTGAAAACAGATATTGCTAATAGTTCTGTTCCCACATGCAGAGGTTGTTTTCCCTGTTTAGGTTTCTGTAGTTGTAACAACTTGCTGAAAGGTGACAACTTTATACATCCAAGAATTAAAAAACAAAACAAAAGCAATAAACAATATTTGACATATAGATCGGAGTATGTTGTGTGCACCATCCATGGTCCATGTGGATTATTATATGTGGACGAGTACAGAGACTTACCCAACATAAATATATCATCTGTAGAAGGAGGTGGACCTTCCAATCCCAGACCGTTTCTTTATGGCGGGACACAATATATCACAGCAGGGATGCAAAATCATTGACAGGGTGTCCCCATCGAGGAGAGGTGGAGACAGGGAGGCACAACTGAAAATATTAAAATTTAAGATACGCGGATCGTAGATCCATTTAACACCGAAAGGCCTATAATGCGAGGTCAAAATTGGTTCTCCACCTCACAAACACCAGATTTCTTCTTCTATTTTTTACTGTCCCCGATTGTTTGGGAATTGTGCAGCAACTATTGTTTGTGGGAGATACTAAAGTCTTCTTCTGATTAGTATGTTCTATGCCGAGACATATACTGCACTTGGGGGGCGATGTGGGTATACAATCACTTCACCGGAGGCTTCTCTTATCCTTTGTTAGCTGCTCACGCTGTCGTCTTTGGCGATGGTAGTGTGGGTGACGGAGGGAGTAAACAGCGTATTACATTGCTTTCTATTCTGTGACCTTGGAGATCTGTGCCTTAACATGTATACACATTCAAGTTTTTCTTGATATACAATCGGTGCATTAAAAAAGTTTTACTATGAGTTACCATGGTTCTAATTTTTTTGTTTTTTTTATCTCCTTCACCAACTTGTGATTTTTCCATTTTTGTGTTCCGTTTTTTTCTACCCTTCTTCCCAGAGCCGTAACTTTTTTATATTTTTCTATCCACATAAACATATAGAGGGTTTGTTTTTTGCGGGGTGAGTTGTACTTTTGAAAACAAAATTGCTTTTACCATATCGTGGACTGGAAAACAATTCAAAGAGCGGTGAAATTGCAAAAAAAAATTACAACTCCACAATTGATTTGTTTGTTTTTTTTATTTAGCGTGTTCACTAAATGCTAAAACTGACCTGCCATTATAATTTTCCAGGTCATTACGAGTTTGTAGATACCAAACATGTCCAGGTTCTTTTTTTATTTAAGTGGTGAAAAAATATCCAAAGTTTGTAAGAAACTTTTCCAAGACCCGTAACAACTACATTTTTGGGATCTGAGTTCACCGCAGATCTTTGATCTTTGGTTTGTGGTGAACTCAGTGACTTTTTCTAATGGTGCTGAGGTCACCGCAGTTCTTCACAGAACTGGGAATGCAGCCTTGGTGACAGGCAGTAACCTCGATTACATGACCTTTAGTCCCTGATTGCTGCACTCGCAGCAGCTCTTTCATCAGTGGTTCTTAGCCTGGATGGTCGCTTACCAGCCTGAGACTACCAGCCTCCAGTTGTTTGCTCTAGCTTGGCTGGTTGTCAAAAATGGGGGGACCCCACACCATTTTTTTTTAGATTTAAATATATTTTTAAAAAAAAAACAGCATGGGACCCCTTTATTCTTCATAACCAGCCTTGTTGAAGCTGACAGCTGCCTGTTGCAGCCCACAGCTGTCAGTTTTGTCTAGCTGGTTATCAAAAATACAGGGGAACCCCATGATGTTTTTTTTATTTGTAGAGCAGTCACTCCCATAAGCCACCGCCTTCTCTCACTGCAATTAGCGGCAGCAGATGTAGGCTGATGGGAGCAGTAGTCCCATCAGCTGCTGGCGCTGTTATCACTTGAATATAGCTCTCATCCTCCTGCTCTGCTTGCGTTGATAAGCGGCAGAGCAGGGGAGTGATAAGAGCCATCTTCAACACCTGGTGCCAGGAAACAGCCCTAACTGTATCACTGATTCTCAGGCGCCAGTATATGCCACACTGAAGACATCCCTGTGTGTCATCTGTGTGCAGGATGTTTTGCAGCCTGTGCTGTTGTTAGAAAATGGACATGTCAGCTTATTTTGCCCGCGGACACATGGTCCATGGAAACAAACTGACATGCGAACAGACCCATTGTTATTGCGTTCTATTGCAATGTTGTGGCTACCAAAACAATGTGCTTCTGGCATTTTCATTTTTTTCTCATTACGCCGGTTACTGATTGGATTAATTTATTTAATATTTTTATAGATCTGGCGTTTCTGAACTCAGTGATAACTTATATGTGTATTTTTTATTTTTTGTAATTGTTTTAGTTTGCATAGGGAAATAGGGGTTGATTTTAACATTTATTTATTTATTTTTTTTAAATACTTTTTAAATCTTTTTTTTTTTTTACTTCAAAAGTCTCCTTTAGGAGCCTTGAAGCTGCGATCATCTGTGGTATATATAGCAGGGCTTCAGCTCTGCTACGTGTCGCAGAGATCATGATCTGCTATGAACGCCGGCCATGAGCTGGCGTTCGTAGGTTTACAGTGACAGGCACGGGGTCTTCTGCAGACCCCCGGCTGTCACGACAACCCATCGGCGCCTCGCGATCATGTGATAGGGGCATCAATATGCGTGTGTTATGCTGATCTTCCAGGTTGCGCTAGTTAAATGCCGCTGTCAGAGATTGACAGCGGCATTTACCATGCTAACAGCCGCAGGTGGATCACAATTCTACCGATGGCTGTTAGAGGCACATGACAACTGATCAAATCAACTGTCAGGTGTCGGGAAAGATGCGGGCTCAGCACCAGAGCAATTTTTTTAAATTCCTAAGCTCTTCTTGGCCCGGTCTCAGTCTCACCATGGCATGGGATAATCATCAGGGTAATTTTCTCGACACACTGGTACTCAAAGATGCACATGGGGTTCTTACAATAGATTTCTTTTCGAAAGAGCACCTAATCTCAGAGACTCACTACTGAAGGCAGACATTGGCACCCTATGTTTTCCATTAAAACAACGTTTCTTATGCAATCCTAAAGCAGGCACTTTCCCGTGCCTACAATGCAACCAGTGCAATAATGTTTTGAAAGGGAATGTCATTTACCATCCTCATTCAAGCAAAAAGTATCCTATAAAGGATTTTTACACATGCGACACATCATTCGTGGCATACCTTACTAAATGCCCATGTGGTCTCCTAAATGTTGGAGAAACCAAACAGCCTATCAAAGACAGAATTTCTAAACGTAAATCCACCATAAGATGTAAAAACCTCTTTTTACCCATACCACATCATTTTATTTCCTCCGGACATAGGGTGTCACGACTTCAATTTCAGATAATTAAACATATTCCCCCACCTAGTCATGTCAGTGATCACATTGGCATCGTAAAACGTAGAGAAGCCCATTGGATCCACGAGTTGTAGACACTGTCCCCTGAAGGTCTTAATAGGGATTATGATTTATTGTCTTTCATACACTAAGATGCTTATGGAACCTATGATCAGAGATTATTGTTTACTTGGTGTACTAATTTTCTGTATCCTCTGTACAGTCATTTGTACTGAATATCATCACGAGTTCCGTCCCTCCATGATTCCTTCCCTCGGACCTTCCTTTTCCTTGCTGTGTGCTTGACTTCCAGACTTAGGGGTCTTTTCTTAAACTCTAAAATGTTATAGCCAAATGCTGCAATACACAAGGGACAGGGTACAAACACCATACACAGGTACTATATGCTCACCCCTGTACGTGTAACGTATGCTTTAGTACCTTCCATAACGACAGTAGAACGCATAGACCGCCCACTTCCGGCTTCCGGAACTCATGCCAACGTCACATCACTTTCGGGCACAGCACTTTACCAGCGTTGCGGAGTAACTCCGGTCCCACCCACCCTCTACAAATATCCGGCAACAGGGTTTATCTTTCTCAGCTAATAGCGGTGGATACCGCATCCTCACTGGCCCCGGCGTCACTCCTCATACGGGTAGGTAGAACTTTGATTTCACCATCACTATGGTAGGCTTTACCTTCGTAATCCTTACCTGTATCTGGGCCACATGCTCGATGCACCGGAAAGGTGTAACATCTGCTTCACAGGTCTCCTTTGCAATATCCAGAAGTCCCCAAGGGTGCTGATTGTACAACTTCTCGAATGGAGAAAACCTTGTAAAAGCCTGTGGAACTTCCCTAATATAAAATGTAGTTAACAATCTCATCCAAGCCAGTAGAACCTCGGAAGTACCCACTCTTGGGTTTTGTCTATACCCAGATTCCCACCCAAGACATGAGAATGGACCAAGTCTAACACCCTACACCTATATGATCCCGGTACTAACAGTTGCTCTATTTCCTCACCCCTCAGTTTAGTAACTCGGTATAGCAAGTTTTCATTTACCACAAAGTACGGAAAGCTGGTGTTGGCCCCTGGCTCCTGAGCAATCCCATTTAGAATAGTAACATTATAAAATGCCCCTTTTAATGTAAGGTCCTGCTTTTGAGCAGTCCCAAAATTCCCCCCAGAAACTCCCAACTCAAGAATGTTGGACTCATAGTTCACTGTCTCGTCCTCGTTGCCAGCAAGGACACAAAGTATAAATAAACTTGGCACACAACGGATGATGATGAGGCAATTTCATGCAGTCCACTTTAAGGCAGTACAATATATACAAATGACCTTTTTTCAGTGTACTACAATATAAACAAAAAATAAGGAAAATCAAGTATATACAATCATCCACAACAGTATAGAGGTCAGAATTCAATAGTCACTATCCAATGTGGCTGAAGCGAGGATTCTCCAACTTTATGGGTCAAACATAGGATTAGGAAAACGGGTAAAAAGAGGGGAACCTACCCGACTGCTGTATAAATAGTTGAGGTAAAAGTGAAATTATTCTCCACCTGGAGATTGGTCTGTTAAGTGGAAGATTAATATATAAATATATCAATTGGGAACAATCAGATGCCGATAATAAATGAAATGCAAGCCTACCAATAGTGTTGTGAATTCTGCTCTTGGGCTCCCTCCGGTGGTTGTTGGTGGTAGTGCAGTTGTCTTGGGGTTGTAACCCGGGCAGGTGTTTCTGCTGATTGCAGCTCTATTAGGTATTTAGGTGTGCAGGATCCATTAGTCCATGCCAGTTGTCCATTGTACTTGGAGGGATTGCATCTCTCTCTGGCTCCTCATGCCCTGCTGCCAATTCATCTAAGATAAGTGTCTGGTTTTTTGTCTCTGTGCACACATTCAGTGTGCTTTGCAATTCAGTGCAGTTCATTGTGTTTTTGTCCAGCTTAGACTTTGTTTGGATTTTTCAGTCATGCTGGATTCTCAGGAGATGCAGATATACTTCCTATGTCTTTAGTTAGATGTAGAATATTTGTATAATCTGCTGTGGATATTTTTAGGATTTTAATACTGACCGTTTAGAATTCTGTCCTATCCTTTTCTATTTAGCTAGAAGTGCCTCTTTTGCTAAATCCTGTTTTTCTGCCTGCGTGTGTTTTTCCTCTTATACTCACAGTCAATATTTGTGGGGGGCTGCCTATCCTTTGGGGTTCTGCTCTGAGGCAAGATAGAATTCCCATTTCTATCTATAGGGGTATTTAGTCCTCCGACTGTGTCGAGGTGTCTAGGACGTGTTAGGTACATCCCACGGCTACTTCTAGTTATGGTGTCAGTTTAGGGTTGCGGTCAGTACAGGTACCACCTACTCCTGAGAAAGTCTCTCATGCGGCTCCAAGGTCACCGGATCATAACACAATAGGATGAGAGGAGGAATCTCCAGCCCTGTTAGTGCAATGTGCAGTCAGGTTCAGATATCATATGAATACCTATGGAACTGTGCACAAGGTATTCAATGTTAAAACAAGACTGATCAGGATTACCATGTCAACCTGCTTAAGCCTGGTTGAGACAGGGAACCGGTGGAAGCTACATGCCTTGGGGGTCAATCCCAAAGCCAAGATCGAGGCTGTAACAGTGGCAAAGACACTATCACTGGCTCAGAAACAATAGTGCTGAGAACTACTTCAGTGGAATCGAGACCTGTTTTCAGAGTTGCAGGGATGTATGCAGGTCGTGGAGCACAAAATCCTGATGGAACCACATGCAAGGTAAACCTAAGCCATATTGAATTCTTAAAGCTGCCGCAAGCTGAGTTTGAAAGAGGTGAGGGGAATGATGAGCTTGGATGTCACTGAGTAGTCAAAAAGTGGCTGGTCCAACCCCACTATCCTTGTGCCAAAACCTGATGGAGAATGTTGGTTTTATAATGAATATAGGAAGCTGAATGAGGTGTCCAAGTTCGATGCTTATCTGATGAACTCATTGAGAAGCTAGGGTTAGCCAAATACATCACCACCTTTGACCTAAAGAAAGGGTACTGGCAACATTTTCATGTGCCAAGTAGAAGACAGTCTTCTCTACAGTCGATGGTTTCTTCAAGTATACCAGAATGCCTTTCAGACTAAAGGGAGCCCCAGCCACCTTGTAGAAGGCTATGGATTGGATCCTAGCCCCTCACAAGAAGTACTTCACCGCTTACCTCTACGATTTTGTGATCTTCAGCCCGGATTATCAGTCAGCTGAAGAAGGTCCAGGCGGTACTGGATGCACTGAGGAAGACGGGGTTTACCATAAATCCAAAGAAGTGCACCATGGGGAGGAGGAGGAAAAATACTTAGGCTATATCATCAGGAGGGGTGAAATGAAGCCGCAAGTGAAAAAAGTAAAGGCGATCCAAAATTGTCTGCAACTGATCTCGAAAAAAAAACAAGTTAGGACAATTCTGGGAATTGTGGGACACTATGGGCAGTTTATTCCGAATTTCACCATGATACCCACACCCCTGACTGACCTTCTTAAGGGTACAAAGACATTGATGGCCAAGTGGTCTCCTGTAAAGGTGTTCCAAGAGTTAAAGTTTGCCGTGTCTCCCTGCTCTACTGTGAGGCTTAATTGTATGAGGGTGCTGTGCACGCTGATCAGTTAAGTGTAGCATAGCTCTGGGTTGGCCCCTCTGAGCGAACAGCCTGGGAAAACTGTACCCTCCGCCCCCTCCCCCGGTAGCTATGCTACTGTGTACATGATCATACGTGACATATAGAGGACTGAATTGGTGTTACAAATCTGCTGAACCCTGTGTCTATATAACTGACACCTGACCTCAGATTTCTGAGTATCAGAGAACTGTAGTACCATTTCACTTTAACTCCGTCATCCATGGCGTCTGCTGATCTGAGGAATAAGCTGCTCTGCTCCATCTGTTTATCTACTTTTAAGGACCATGTATTGCTGAGATGTGGACACAACTTCTGCCGAGTCTGTATTGGTCGTGTGCTGGATACACAGGACGGGTCTGGAGTTTATTCCTGTCCTGACTGCAGAGAAGAGTTTAAGGAGCGGCCGGCACTGATGAGGAACTTATATCTTCATAATGTCGCAGAACGTTTCCTGATTACTCAGCAAGAACAAGAGAAGATCACCGGGATCTGCTGCACTTACTGTGTGGACTCTCCGGTACCTGCTGTTAGATCCTGTCTACACTGTGAGGCTTCTCTGTGTGATAAACACCTGAGAGCTCACAGCAAATCACCAGAACACGTCTTATCTGATCCCAGCACTTCTCTGGAGAAAAGGAAATGTTCTGTCCATAAGAAGATCCTGGAATATTACTGCACTGAGGACGCTGCTTGTATCTGTGTGTCCTGCAGTTTGGCAGGAGAACATCGGGTGGAGATGCTGGATGAGGCCTCAGAGAAGAAGAAGGAGAAACTGAGAAATGTTCTTCAGAAACTAAAAACAAAGAGTGAGGAGACAGAGGAAAGAGTCCGGAGTCTGGAGGAGCGCAGGAGAAAAGCTCAAGAAAAAGCAGCTGGAGAAGCCGAGAGAGTCACTGCCCTGTGTACAGACATCAGGAGACGGGTGGACGACCTGGAGAAGAAGGTCCTGAGTGAGATCTCCAGGCAGGAAAAGGAAGAGTCACTGTCACTGACTGCTCTGATCCATCAGCTGGAAATAAAGAAGGACGAGCTGTCCAGGAAGATGAGACACATTGAGGAGCTGTGTAACATGACGGATCCACTGACTGTCTTACAGGATCCAGACACCGGTGACTTGTGTGATCCTGAGGAGGAGGGAGGTGATGAGGACACAGGGGGATATGATAAACAGCTCCATGATGGAGATGACCTGGATGTGATCTCACACACATTACACACATTATGTGAGGTAATATCAGGTATACGGAGCGGGATCTATGTGGAGGATCCCGCAGACATATTACTGGATGTAACCACAGCTGATAATAATCTCCTTATATCAGACGACCTGAAAACTGCAACCTGGACACGAGAGAAGCAGAAACGTCCAGAAACAGCAGAGAGTTTCCAGTGTAATCAGGTGATGAGCAGGAGAGGATTTACCTCAGGACGACATTACTGGGATGTGGAGAGCAGTAGATCAGGGGATTGGATGGTGGGGATGTGTTATCCCAGTATAGACAGGAGGGGAGAGCAGTCATATTCAGGAAATAATAACAAGTCCTGGAGTTTGAGGAGGAGATATAATAATCAGTATTCAGTGATACATGACAGTAATGTGATTCCATTAACTGAGAAGATCTCCAGTGATAGATTCAGGATATGTCTGGATTATGAGGCCGGGCAGTTGTCCTTTTATGAGCTGTGTGACCCCATCAGACACTTACACACCTTCACTGCCACCTTCTCCGAGCCCCTTCATGCTGCATTATATATATGGAAAGGTTCTATAAAGATATTAGGGAGAAGCAGAAAGTGGAAGAAACCGTCATAGTATAATAAACTGGTGATGAAGAACCTAATAATGAAGGGATCATATTACTTTTGCTGATAATCTGTTGCTAATATTATATTCTCCTGACCATATATCTATAAGCTGCGTATAATTTTCATCCCATCTCGCTGCTGTTCTACAATGGAATCTTTGATAAGATGTTCCTCAGTTTTCTATATAGATGAGGCGGCTAGTAAAGGTCAGACGAGCTGTTCTTCACAACATGATCCTGGGAAATTGTTGACTTGTTTTCTGAACTAATTTAATAATTTGCCCAACGATTTGTAAGGAGACATCTTAGTGGCCAATAGTCAGAAATTTGCCATTTGCCAATCTAATAGATGGATATCATAAAAGAACAGGACAAGTTCTATCTGACTCTCCGTGATCATCTGACGACAGAATTGATTACTGTCCTCCATTAATAACTGGGATCGGGGTGGAATATCTGAGTCTTGGTCGCACTGATTGTACCTTACCTCCTATATGTTCTTCTTCTGGAGGAATCTGATTTATAAATCTGTATTAAAAAAAATCTTCATAAATAGTCCCAAATTATCGGTTGTGAACAAACACATCAAAGACGAATTTATTAAAAATAGAAGATAAAATTCTCTTTTCTGGTCATTTCTCGGTGGTGGAACTACCATATGTATAAAATCCTATTACATAAAGCAAAAATTTTCAGAAGAAAAATCAAGTTATCAATTTTTTTCTCTTCATCTGTACGATTATATACGGATTAAGCTGAGGGACTGCTCTTCGGTGTTTTGGGGTCTCAATGCCTTATATTACGATCTCATTCCTTTTTGACCATATTACCCATTTGTATATACCCAGACTTTGTTTTTTCTTTATGTTATGTTTTTGTTTGATTTTATTTCATTTTTTTTTATTATTTATGTAGTAACTGATGAAGGTCTGGGTGACTGAAATGTTTTGTATTACATCTTGGAATGTATTAAAAGTTCACCTTTACATCATTAAGTTGAGTGCCGGGTTTATATTATACACTGCATGGAGCGCCCCCACTGCCGCAGGGCCGAGGGGTACCCGGTACCGGGCCTCAGAGTCTCTGTTCTGGGGGGTTGTCACGGTGGCTAGGCCCGGTCCGTGGCCCTGCCTGTCAGGGGAACGTCCGGTGAAAGAGTGGTGGATGATGGTGTGGTTGTGAAGTGCCGGTCGCAGTAAATAACGAGGACACCAGGTTGCAGTCTCTTTACCTCTTTACTGAAGATCTCTGGGTCCTCAGTCCGGAATCCGGATAACCAGGCTGCGCAAGTCCGGCCGGTCCAATGGCACCTCCAGAGTTCTCTTTGCAGGTGGAAATCTGTGCCTTCCTACTAGCGCTATGTGTTGTGGTCCTTCCCTGCTGTGCTTACGGAAAGTCCCCACAACTGTTGTGTCTGTTTCTTATGTTCCCTCACAACTTGATTAGATGATGTTCTGCTAATCCTCCCTCCCTCCCGGTGTTATGGTTGGGACGCACTCGTATGACGGGTAGGCTCGGAGCTCTTCCGGGACCCTAGAGTCGCCCCTCTCCACAAGTTGCCCCCTATGTCTTCTTAGGTGATTGGTGTGAGACAGCCCGCCTATGACTTGACTGTCCTGCCGTTGGTTTGAAGTATTGCTTGGAGCTAGATATATAAATACTTCCTCGGCGTTCCGGCCGCCGGCTGTGCGCCTCAGTAGGATGTTGCCTCGGTCTTACAGCACGACTCCTACTGGTATTCTCCTTGTTGCTTTGATCTCATTTCTCACTCAGCACAATATATCTCGCTTCTGATCCTTTCTTAGGGCACCGCCGCTATGCTGAGCAGGCACGGTCCCGTGACGTTCTTCCTTGTTGCTAGGCCTCTGTCAGGGTCCCAAACCTGACAGAGACCCTACCGAATCTTCCCCCACAACACCCGCTGCCACAAGGTGTTGCCTGGTTCCAACCCAGTCAGCTTTCTGACTAACTTCCTGCCTGACCCCCAGTTTTACCAGTATGTGAGGAGTGGCCTAATAAATAGCACCCTTAGCTCCCCCTGGAGGCCCGACTGTGAAATGTATTGGTGTATGTGATACCTGGTCAGATGAACTCCTTCAGTGCCATCAGACGTACCATAGCTCCCCTTAGCGGCAGAGCTTCAGTACTGCAACGACCAGGACTCTGGGGCGCTGCACTCCCCCCCGGTTAAATCCAGTACTCCGGGACTGGGAAGAAAACAACAATACAGGTTAGCAAAAAGACATACAATTTCGTTGAGTGCAATAACAATAAGCATACTTGAACAGAGCTTCCCTTTATGGGAGGTGAGGACACTGGAACGTTACAAACATGGTTAAATACTTTGGATAACTTACTATAAATAACTTTTCTTACCCAACCGGGTATTCTACTTAGTGCAAATTCTCGAACAATAATTTAACATTGCCTTTAAGGACGTACACTCTGCATCCACAAAAGACCTTCTTAAAATCACATTATAAGGCAATTAACTTCATTCTCCTTCTTTGAGTCTGCAGGACCGCCTGTCCTAACGGCTCCAGACCTACTGCCTCTCCTTTCTATGCAGGACCGCCCCGTTCAGCCCGGGCCTACTGCCCTTCCACCACTATACACAGTATAGAACATATCATTTTTCTTTCAGTTTGAGGTCACCGAGCCATCTCTATATGGCTCCTAGGAGGACTCACCAACTAACCCCGTACGGGTTCACTTTCTGTCCTCATTCTTCCATCAACATTATCAAACACTTTTTACAATCAACTAGTTGGATACATATAACGTTTACATATCAACATTATTACTTTCTTTCTTCTAAGACATTATTGCCCTCTAGCTGTCTTAGGACAATACCATTCTCAAGTGCAACGTGTGAACATCCCCTTTAAGAGGGGACCAAGTCTTTATGAGGTAGCGCAGCTTCTTCAGCTACCAGTCCGTATACAGTAAGGACTCCGGTGCGGTATCTTCGCAAAGAGTCCTTTTATGTAAAACCAGTAAGGAGCACCTTTAAGAAGGTGCAACTATTTACAAGCAGTTTGTATCATGCACTGTTCATGATTCCAGCAGTTCTTTTCAACAGGAAACAAAACGTAGAAAAACAACCAAAAAGCAATAGGGATCCCAGGTCAACAAAGGGATCCCTTTAAGAGTTAACCCTGGACGGGTTTTAGCAGCAACATAGCAGAAAACAGTTTGAAAAACTATTTACATGTTATGCAGAGTTTTAAGATCTTATTTGAACCATTCAGGAGGCAGCACCGGCGGAGGCAACCCCTTTGGGTACTGTGAACCGCCCGGTACTGCATAAGGGGGTCTGTTATCCCAGCTGGGGGTCTGTGTACCCACAGTCTTCAGTTCTGGGGCAGTAGACACGCTGGTCACCTGAGGAGGCACCTGCGTGGCCACGACAGCGGTGGAGGTCATAACGCGGCAAGTCGTGGTCTTCACGATCGTGCCCGTTGGGGTGACCATGGTGGTCTCAGTGGTGATCGTGGGCCGACCACAAGGGGGCACCTTGGCTACGGGAGATATCTTCTCCGGCACCTTAGTCGGGGGTTCCATCAGCTTTTTCTTGTGGACATTCAAAGCAAACCATCCCTTCTCCCCAAAGTGCCGGGTGTAGGTAACTGCATCCCCTGGGTGGAGGTCCCGGTCCGGGTGACCCTCCCTCAAGTGAGACTCTACATCCCTCCGATTAACAAACACTTCCGCATACAGACCCGGTTCTTTGATGAAGCCCCAACCTCCGCAAAGCCTGAAGGTGACGACAGTGCCCTGCCTGCGCGGGGCCTGGTGAGCGGTGGGGTCCTTGCGGGCCCGGTCCTTGACCGCCAAGTCTTTTTGGTGGTAGGCCTCTAGCCCGGCCTGGTATTCTTTCTGTTTCTCCTCCCATTGCTGCTCTAGCTGGACCTGGTATTCCTCCCAGCTTAGGGCCTGTACCATCTCTCCCTCCTGGGTCTTCACCCCGGGGAACCCCATAAGGTTGGATCCTGGGTTCACCCAGCGACACACTGTGCGCTCTGCATGGACCTCACATAGCAAGGCAGTGGGTGGAATCGGGGCCTTCAAGCGGTGTTCCAGACCCGTGGGCTCCTCCCATGGCAGCAGGCGCTGAAGTCTATGGGTTCCAGGGAGAGGGGGTGCCGCAACGGGGCCTACTAGCAAGCCCTCGGCCGGCGGGACAGGGTCGGCGGACTCACCAGCCGATGCAGGCTCCTCCTCCACGGCGGGTTCCCCTGGCGGTGTCGGCGAGGACCTCGGCAGCAGTATAAGATCCGATGCTGGAAGACTGCTGTCCGGCGCCACCTGGTGCGGAGCCTGGGCCTTCACATTCAGCTGAAGGAGCTGGTCGAGCAAGCTCTCCATCTCGACCTGCAGGAGTTCGGTGCTGTCCACGGAGAACTGGCTGCTGTGCTCATCCGGGTAGTTGGGGGAGACTTCCGCTTCAACCCCACTTTCGGGTTCAGAGCTGCTGGCCATGGCGTCCTCCACGTGGGTCGCTTCCTGGTCTTTTTCCCGCTCTCTTCTTCGTGGGCGGTGTCGTTTTCTCGGTCTCCGCCCTCCATTGAGGATCAGGAGGCGGATCTCCGCTGCTGACAGACACGTCCTCACAGTGCAGAAATATTTAGACTGGGCGGCCATTGTCCTTCGCGCTCTCCAGCTTGTCTACGCCCACTCCACGCCCCTCTTCTTCTCCTGCACTTCTCCTCAGCGCTGCAATGGCGGCGGTTTTGGCGGTAATCCTTGTAGTAATGGCAATGCACAGTCTTTCCAATAAAGCACAGTCCAAGCACGATAAATCACAGTTCCAAGGCACACATGACCTGATTCTTCAGGCTTAAGTAGATCCTGTTCGTGACGCCAAGTTGGAGCGCCCCCACTGCCGCAGGGCCGAGGGGTACCCGGTACCGGGCCTCAGAGTCTCTGTTCTGGGGGGTTGTCACGGTGGCTAGGCCCGGTCCGTGGCCCTGCCTGTCAGGGGAACGTCCGGTGAAAGAGTGGTGGATGATGGTGTGGTTGTGAAGTGCCGGTCGCAGTAAATAACGAGGACACCAGGTTGCAGTCTCTTTACCTCTTTACTGAAGATCTCTGGGTCCTCAGTCCGGAATCCAGATAACCAGGCTGCGCAAGTCCGGCCGGTCCAATGGCACCTCCAGAGTTCTCTTTGCAGGTGGAAATCTGTGCCTTCCTACTAGCGCTATGTGTTGTGGTCCTTCCCTGCTGTGCTTACGGAAAGTCCCCACAACTGTTGTGTCTGTTTCTTATGTTCCCTCACAACTCGATTAGATGATGTTCTGCTAATCCTCCCTCCCTCCCGGTGTTATGGTTGGGACGCACCCGTATGACGGGTAGGCTCGGAGCTCTTCCGGGACCCTAGAGTCGCCCCTCTCCACAGGTTGCCCCCTATGTCTTCTTAGGTGATTGGTGTGAGACAGCCCGCCTATGACTGACTGTCCTGCCGTTGGTTTGAAGTATTGCTTGGAGCTAGATATATAAATACTTCCTCGGCGTTCTGGACGCCGGCTGTGCGCCTCAGTAGGATGTTGCCTCGGTCTTACAGCACGACTCCTACTGGTATTCTCCTTGTTGCTTTGATCTCGTTTCTCACTCAGCACAATATATCTCGCTTCTGATCCTTTCTTAGGGCACCGCCGCTATGCTGAGCAGGCACGGTCCCGTGACGTTCTTCCTTGTTGCCAGGCCTCTGTCAGGGTCCCAAACCTGACAGAGACCCTACCGAATCTTCCCCCACAACACCCGCTGCCACAAGGTGTTGCCTGGTTCCAACCCAGTCAGCTTTCTGACTAACTTCCTGCCTGACCCCCCGTTTTACCAGTATGTGAGGAGTGGCCTAATAAATAGCACCCTTAGCTCCCCCTGGAGGCCCGACTGTGAAATGTATTGGTGTATGTGATACCTGGTCAGATGAACTCCTTCAGTGCCATCAGTCGTACCATAGCTCCCCTTAGCGGCAGAGCTTCAGTACTGCAACGACCAGGACTCTGGGGCGCTGCACTGCATGTTACACAATCTGCCGCCGGCCGGCGCTCATCTTCTGTGGTCACTGCTATGTGCCTGGAGCAGGAGAGTGGGAGATCTTCAGAGCCAGCAGAGAAGACGGGGAGCAGAGACCGTGCTCTGGAAACTTCAGCGAGGGAACATCGTTACACTGGCCGCATCTGTGTGCTCTGTGTCTGCCACACATACTGTGGCAGGACCATGCAGGGGCTGATCAGGCGGCCTACAGGACCCTCTTTAGCCATCTTTTCCCAGGGAGTAATCAATTGTCTCTCCCATTAGTGTGAATGACAGAGCTCTCCTTAGTGTTTCTGCTGCACCCGGCCCCCCAGCTCTATGCTATTCACAATACACTGCTGGGCACTGAGCAGCTTTACCTTTACACTTTCCTAGTGTTCGTACAGCAGTGTAAAGGTAAGAGCCTGTGCACACATTGCAGATTTGTCACTTTTTTTTAAATCTCCGCAGGATGTCAATTCTTTCAGCAATGTTGCTGACGATTTTACTAAAACTAATCAGTGTGGAAAAATCTACAACAAAACTGCGGCAAAAATGCGCTTATTGTTCACTACGTTTTTCCTGCCAAGAGATGCATAAATGGTGCAGAAATTTCTGCAGATGTGTCCAAAACAGGTAAAGGATCCAGATTCCAGTATATATGCTCCATACTGTATAACGGGCAGACAGTGCTCCAAACTGTGTAATGGCCACACAGTGCTCCATACTGTATAATGGCCACACAGTGCTCCATACTGTATAATGGCCACACAGTGCTCCATACTGTGTAATGGCCACACAGTGCTCCATACTGTGTAATGGCCACACATGATGCTCCTTACTGTATAATGGTCACACAGTGCTCCATACTGTGTAATGGCCACACAGTGCTCCATACTGTGTAATGGCCACACAGTGCTCCATACTGTATAATGGCCACACAGTGCTCCATACTGTATAATGGCCACACAGTGCTCCATACTGTGTAATGGCCACACATGATGCTCCATACTGTATAATGGTCACACAGTGCTCCATACTGTGTAATGGCCACACAGTGCTCCATACAGTGTAATGGCCACACAGTGCTCCATACTGTATAATGGCCTCACAGTGCTCCATACAGTGTAATGGCCACACATGATGCTCCATATTGTATAATGGCCACACAGTGCTCCATACTGTACAATGGCCCCACATTATGCTCAATACTGTATAATGGCCACACATGATGCTCAATACTGTATAATGGCCACACATGATGCTCAATACTGTATAATGACCACATATGATGCTGGGTACAGTGTAATGGCCATACATAGTTACCCCACCGCCATCATTGCCTTCTCCCCAACCTCTATCATTGCCTTCTCCGCTCCGTACACTCGTACACACACTCGGCTCCGCTCCGTACACCTCGGAAACACCCGGCTCCGCTCCATACACCTCGTACACATGCGGCTCCGCGCCGTACACCTCATACATACCCGACTCCACTCCGTACACCTCGTACACATGCGGCTCCACTCTGTACACCTTGTACACACGTGGCTCTGCTCCGTACACTTTGTACACATGGGGCTCCGCACACCTTGTACACATGCGGCTTCGCTCCGTGCAACTTGTACACACGCGGCTCCGCTCCGTACACCTGGTACACACACGGCTCTGCTCTGTACACGTACATACGGCTCTGCTCCATACTCCTCGTACACACACGGCTCCGCTCCGTGCACCTCGTCCACACACGGTTCTGCTACATCCACACTGTAAACCACTCCTGACCCCACCCATAAACTTACCCTCATCCAGCACCATGACAAGCAGCACAGCAGCGTCCTGCATACACGGAGGCCCCAATCATGTAACCCCTGACTCCTCCCCTCCTGTGACCTCATCACAGGTCCTGTGCACACAGAGCAGCCATTTACCTATACGGTATGTGGTGTGTGGTACTAGTGATGGGCAGACTGAGACTCTCTCGCCCGGGGCCCATGAGAACCTGGAGCCGGCCCTGCCCACCTCGCAGGCATATAACCTGCCCTAATGCAGGTTCTGGCGCCGACCGCTCTTCTCAGCATGGCCAGCGCAGCCTTTTATATTCAGGAAGTCTTTCTTGATCAGGTTCAGGAGGCGAATTCACTCACCCTGCAAATGTCCTAGCACAATTTAGTTCCTGCTAAAGCAATTCGTCCTTTTTACTTTCACTTTCAGTTTGGTCTAGCAGATGGTGGTGTTTGCAAACAGTTACTTGGTCTCTCTACCTAACCACGGCATCGGATGCAGGAGTCTGACAGGAGAGGCATGTGTACAGTCTTTACAAGAGGGTCTGGCTGGCATTTTCAGCCTGGAGGAAATCACAAGGCAGTGGGCCTCCTGTGGCGGCCCACCTCTGCCCTGCTCACCTCTGGCCGCTGCATTAAAGCAGCAGAGATAACAGACTTTAAAAACAGGCTGGTACTTAGACATGGGAAAAGAACGGAGCTTGCTGCATACATTTGGAAGCACAACAAAGATTACTGCCTACATAGATACTGTAGAAGGAAAAAGCTGCACTCAATAAACACTTATAGTCTCTATAGAAAAATATTTAGAATTGAGAGTCCTCAGTGGTTGATACCTTTTAATGGCTAACTGAAAAGATGGTAACAAAGTGCAAGCTTTCGAGACTACTCAGGTCTTTTCATCAGGCATAGACTAATACAATATCTGCAACACCCTCCTCTGTGGCCTCACTCTAACTCTCTTGCACCACTCCAGTCTGTCCTCAACTCAGCTGCCCGACTAATCCACCTCTCTCCTCGCTACTCCCCTGCTTCTCCCCTCTGCAAATCCCTCCACTGGCTCCCAATTCCCCAACGAATCCAGTTCAAACTGCAAACACTGATCTACAAAGCCATCCACAACCTGTCCCCTCTCTATATCTCTGAACTAATCTCCCAATATCTCCCCTCATGTAATCTTTCATCCTCCCAAGACCTCCTACTCTCCACCACACTTATTCGTTCCTCACACAACCACCTCCAAGATTTCTCCCGAATATCCCCATCCTCTGGAGTTCCACGCCTCAACACCTCCGATTATCCACCACCCTTGGATCCTTCAGACGGAACCTGAAAACCCATCTCTTCAGGAAAGCCAACAGCCTACAATAACCATTCTGCTGCCTCACCTCCACCCGAGCTGCTGCGTCACCAACCACCCGAGCTGCCCACCTCACCACCACCAGAGCTGCCTCCTCACCACCACCCGAGCTGCCACGTCACCAACCACCCGAGCTGCCTCCTCACCACCACCAGAGATGCCGCACCCCCGACCTTCTGTCTCTTCCCCATTATCCTGTAGAATGTAAGTCCGCAATGACAGGGTCCTCTCCCCTCTGTACCAGTCTGTCATTGTAAATTTGTTTACTGTAAACAATATCTATAACTTTGTATGTAACCCCTTCTCATGTACAGCACCATGGAATTAATGGCGCTATATAAATAGATAATAATAATATCTGAAGAATAACATATTTATGCACAACACAGCACAGGAACAGTCTATAGTTTCTATAGACACTTTCTGCAAGTACAAGTGTTTATTAAGTGCGGCTGTTTCCTTATTCGTTTACTACATTGGACTTCTCCAAGTTCAGCCTCCATATCCAAAACAACAGAGTGCGCATCAGTTATTTCTCCTACACAGACACTGTAAACGGAAGCAACCTGACTACATAGATACCAGAACAGAACCAAGGTTACTACTTAGATAAGGGAACTGAAAGGAGCTCACTACAGAGATAAGGGGGCAGAACCGAGCTTCCTAGAGAGATATGGGAGCAGAACCGAGCTTACTACAGAGATATGGGAGCAGAACTAAGCTTAATACAGAGATATGGGAGCAGAACCGAGCTTCCTAGAGAGATATGGGAGTAGAACCGAGCATACTACAGAGATACGGGAGCAGAACCGAGCTTAATACAGACATAAGGGAGCAGAACCGAGCTTACTACAGAGATAGATAAGGGAAGCGAACCGAGCTTAATACAGAGATATGGGAGCAGAACCAAGCTTACTACAGAGATATGGGAGCAGATCCAGGCTTTCTAGAGAGATAAGGGAGCAGAACAGAGCTTACTACAGAGATAACAAAGCAACACATACTAGAGAAATATGGGAGCAAAACTGAGCTTCCAAGAGAGATATGGGAGCAGAACCGAGCTTACTACAGAGATAGATAAGGGAGCAGAACTGAGCTTAATACAGAGATATGGGAGCAGAACCGAGCTTAATACAGAGATATGCGAGCAGAACCAAGCTTACTACAGAGATATGGGAGCAGAACCAAGCTTACTACAGAGATAGATAAGGGAGCAGAGCCGAGCTTACTACAGAGATAGATAAGAGACCACAACCGAGCTTAATACAGACATATGGGAGCAGAACCGAGCTTACTACAGAGATAGATAAGGGAGCAGAACTGAGCTTAATACAGAGATATGGGAGCAGAACTGAGCTTACTACAGAGATAGATAGGGCAGCAGAACCAAGCTTACTACAGAGATAGATAAGAGACCAGAACCGAGCTTAATACAGAGATATGGGAGCAGAACTGAGCTTAATACAGAGATATGGGAGCATAACTGAGCTTCCTAGAGAGATATGGGAGCAGAACCGAGCTTACTACAGAGATAGATAAGGGAAGCGAACCGAGCTTAATAAAGAGATATGGGAGCAGAACCGAGCTTACAACAGAGATATGGGAGCAGATCCGGGCTTCCTAGAGAGATAAGGGAGCAGAACAGAGCTTACTACAGAAATAACAAAGCAACACCGAGCATACTAGAGAAATATGGGAGCAAAACAGCTTCCTAGAGAGATGGGAGCAGAACCGAGCTTACTACAGAGATAGAAAAGGGAGCAGAACTGAGCTTAATACGGAGATATGGGAGCAGAACTGAGCTTAATACGGAGATATGGGAGCAGAACTGAGCTTAATACAGAGATACTGTATGGGAGCAGAACTGAGCTTACCACAGAGATAGATAAGGGAAGCGAACCGAGCTTAATACAGAGATATGGGAGCAGAACCGAGCTTACTACAGAGATAGATAAGGGAGCAGAACCGAGCTTAATACAGAGATATGGGAGCAAAACCGAGCTTCCCAGAGAGATATGGGAGCAGAACCGAGCTTACTACAGAGATAGATAAGGGAGCAGAACCAAGCTTAATACAGAGATATGGGAGCAGAACCGAGCTTAATACAGAGATATGGGAGCAGAACCGAGCTTGCTACAGAGATATAGATAAGGGAAGCGAACCGAGCTTATTACAGAGATATGGGAGCAGAACCGAGCTTACTACTGAGATAGATAAGGGAGCAGAACCGAGCTTAATACAGAGATATGGGAGCAAAACTGAGCTTCCTAGAGAGATATGGGAGCAGAAACAAGCTTACTACAGAGATATGGAAACTGAAAGGAGCTTACTACAAAGATATGGGAGCAGAACCGAGCTTACTATTAAATCAGTTAGAATGTGGAGTCCAACAAATGAACAGGCTTTACAGGATTGCTTTCATCTTACAGACTGGGATGTGTTGCTTGGGACAATGGACGAGTATACAAATGTTAATGAAGTGGTTGGTAGAGTGACTGACTACATAACTTCTGCACTGATATGTTGGTGCCGGCTAAAAAGATTAGGTGTTTTGCAAATAACAAGCCATGGATAACAAAGGAATTGAAGCATTTGCTCGACAGGAAAAAAAAGGCATTTAAATTAGGTGACAAAGAGGAAATTAAAATGATACAGCATGAATTGAAGCATAAAATAAAGGAGGCCCAGAAAGCCTTCAGAATTAAACTTGAAAAGAAACTGTCCCACAATAATACCAGGGAGGTTTGGTCAGGAATGAAATTACTGACTGGGCTTAAGGTGAGGTCTGAACATGGGGGAGAAAAACTGGACAAGGCTAATGAGATGAACGAGTATTTCAATAGGTTTAGCAGTACATGTGTACTGCCAACTGTTAGTGGATGGGAATTGGGTGCAAATTCTGCAACATCGATATTGGAGGATGAGCAGACTAATTTTAGAGTATCCGAAAATGATGTGAGGAGGCAGTTTAAGTCACTTAACATTGGTAAAGCTGCAGGACCTGATGGACTCAGTCCACGTGTCCTTAAAGTGTGTGCAGACCAGCTGTGTACTGTCTTTACACTCCTATTTAATGGAAGTCTACAAACACAGAAGGTACCTGTGTTATGGAAAACTTCCTGTCTGGTGCCGGTACCCAAGACTTCTTCTCCTGCAACCCTAAATGACTATCGTCCTGTAGCCTTAACATCTCATGCTATGAAGGCCTTGGAAAGATTAGTGCTTGCTCACTTAAAGGTACCGTCACACTCAGCGACGCTGCAGCGATATAGACAACTAGCCGATCGCTAAGGCTTCTTTCACACTAGCGTCAGGCTCGGTCCGTCGCAGTGCGTCGGGCCGAGGTCACCGACACTAGCGTTGTCTCCGCCACATAACGGGTGCAGCGGATGCATTTTTCCAGCGCATCCGCTGCCCCATTGTGAGGTGCGGGGAAGTGCGGGGAGGTGGGGGCGGAGTTCCGGCCGCGCATGCGCGGTCGGAAAAAGCAGACCGTCGGGAGCAAAAAACGTTACATGTTGCGACGTGTGGCAATGCGTCGCAAATGTGTCGCTAATGTTAGTCAATGCTGAAAAAACGCATCCTGCAAGCACCTTTGCAGGATGCGTTTTTTCGGCAAAACGACGCATTTGCGACGTATTGCAGTTAACGCTAGTGTGAAAGTAGCCTAAAGCGTCGCTGTTTAGGTCGCTGGGGAGCTGTCACACAGACAGCTCTCTCCAGCGACCAACGATCAGGGGAACGACTTAGGCATCAACTGTCTTCAACGATGCCGAAGTCCCCCTGCAGCACCCGGGTAACCAGGGTAAACATCGGGATACTAAGTGCAGGGCCGCGCTTAGTAACCCGATATTTACCCTGGTTACCATTGTAAAAGAAAAAAAAAAAAAAACAGTACAAGTGAACACATCGCTGGATCGACGTCACACACTCCAATCCAGTAATGACAGCGGGTGATCAAGCGACGAAATAAAGTTCTGGACTTCTAGCTCCGACCAGCGATATCACAGCGGGATCCTGATCGCTGCTGCGTGTCAAACACAACGAGATCGCTATCCAGGACGCTGCAACGTCACGGATCGTCGTCGTTCTCGCTTCAAAGTCGCTTAGTGTGAAGGTACCTTTAGACCAAGGGTCAATGCTTTTATCGATCCCCTTCAGTTTGCTTACCGACATAGATTGGGGCTGGACAATGCTATTCTTTCTCTGTTACATAGTGTACATTCATTTCTGGAGATTGACGGAACCACGGTGCGAGCGATGTTCTTCGATTTCTCGAGTGCATTTAACTCCCTGCAGCCACTTTTACTACACAAAAAGATGACTGATATGAAGGTTGAGGAGGGGATGAGAAATTGGATAACTGACTACCTATCAGATCGGCCACAGTTTGTACAGATGGGAGCAGTTGTGTCAAGCAGATTATTGGGAACAGAACCGAGCTTACTGCAGAGATAGATAAGGGAGCAGAACCGAGCTTAATACAGAGATATGGGAGCAGAACCGAGCTTATTACAGAGATATGGGAACAGAACCGAGCTTACTGCAGAGATAGATAAGGGAGCAAAACCGAGCTTACTACAGAGATATGGGAGCAAAACTGAGCTTCCTAGAGAGATATGGGAGCAGAAACAAGCTTAATACAGAGATATGGAAACTGAAAGGAGCTTACTACAAAGATATGGGAGCAGAACCGAGGTTACTAGAGAGATATGGGAGCAGAACCGAGCTTACTACAGAGATATGTGAGTAGAACTGAACTTACTACAGAGATATGGGAGCAGAACCGAGCTTACTACAGAGATATGGGAGTAGAACTGAACTTACTACAGAGATATGGGAGCAGAACCGAGCTTCCTAGAGAGATATAGGAGCAGAACCGAGCTTACTACAGAGATAAGGGAGTAGAACTGAACTTACTACAGAGATATGGGAGCAGAACAGAGCTTACGGCATACATATGGCACCAGAAAGTAGATAACTACATTGATACAGTACCAGAACCAAGATTACTGGTTAGATATGGTGCCATAACTGAGCTTACTTAGAAACATACATACAACTCCAGAAACACAGACATATAAACACACCGTATGGCAGGGGCGTTGCTAGGATCCTAAATCAGGGGCCCAAGCCTAAAAGTGCATGTCTCCCCATATGAACCACCCCTACAGCCATTTAAAATAGCATCTATCCATATATCATTACAGTATACCACTGCTGCTAACCAATAACACACAATGCAAAGACCAATATTATCAAAATTACTACAATAAAAGGCCAAAACAATCCACAATGTCCACCACCATCACCACCACACAGCGATTACATAACTGTACAGTAAGGCCATGTGCACACGTTCAGTATTTTTCGCGTTTTTTTCGCGTTTTTTCGCTATAAAAACGTGATAAAAACGCGAAAAAAACGCTTACATATGCCTCCTATTATTTTAAGTGTATTCCGCATTTTTTGTGCAAATGTAGCCTTTTTTTCCGCGAAAAAATCGCATCGCGGAAAAAAAAGCAACATGTTCATTAAAATGCGGAATTGCGGGGATTCCGCACACCTAGGGGGTCCATTGATCTGCTTACTTCCCGCACGGGGCTGTGCCCACGATGCGGGAAGTAAGCAGATTATGTGCGGTTGGTACCCAGGGTGGAGGAGAGGAGACTCTCCTCCACGCACTGGGCACCATATAAGTGGTCAAAAAAATAAGAATTAAAATAAAAAATAGTCATATACTCACCCTCGATGTCTTCCCGCCTCCACTGCATGCTGTCGTTCGGTTCCTGTAGCTGGTGTGCGGCGAAAGACCTGCCGATGACGTCACTGTCCTGTGATTGGTCGTGAGCGGTCATGTGACCGCTCACGTGACCGTGACGTCACGGAAGGTCCTGTGCGCACAGACCAGCTATAGGAAGAGGAACGGACGCCGCTGAGGAGATGTCTGGGTGAGTATAAGCATTTTTTTATTTTTTTTATTATTTTTAAACATTCTATCTTTTACTATAGATGCTGCATAAGCTGCATCTATAGTAAAAAGTTGGTCACACTTGTCAAACAGTATGTTTGACAAGTGTGACCAACTTGTCAGTCAGTTTTCCAAGCGATGCTACAGATCGCTTGGAAAACTTTAGCATTCTGCAAGCTAATTACGCTTGCAGAATGCTAAAAAAACGCAAAAAAAACGCAAAAAAAACGCAAAAAAAAAAATGCGGATTTCTTGCAGAAAATTTCCGGTTTTCTTCAGGAAATTTCTGCAAGAAATCCTGAACGTGTGCACATACCCTAAGAGTTATTTTTATTGGTTTCAACACTCCAATTAATCAATACTAATTATTGATATGTTCCAATCATTTCAGTATATAATCTTGTAGTCCTACTGGTGTCTTCAACCAGGGACGGCCAATAACAGGTTTTTATTACAATCTTGACACTTACATTCTAACAAAGGAGCCTTTTGATATTCAAAGATGTAAATTGTCTCTTCTTCGGAGAGGAGGAGAACTAGAACTTCTTGGACATTCAAAGATGAGTCGGCTAATTAGATGTTCTCCTGTATATGTTAATTCTATGTAAGTTGGGAGCTGTTAAGTCTCCAGCACACACCATGGGAGACCAAAGCCTTTACATAAGGTTCAATGGGCAATTTAACATATAAAAGATGATGGAACCTTGGGGAAGAGAGATTGGAAATGGACGCACAGGCTGATTGCTGCTTGGTTTTGATGCACATATATTTATTTTACTCTGTTATTTCAGTGACTGTTTATTTCTTATCTTTTATTAAGTAAATTCAATTTAATTCCCTCAATTCTCATGTGAACATTTCTTATTCATCACAATCACTGAATCCCTTACAAAACAATTGCATAATATTACCATCACCTCCACATAACAAAACACTCTATACAAAGACCAAAGTCACCGCCATACACCGTCTTTCCAATATATAATGACTGAAACACACTAAAGGTACCTTCACACTCAGCAACTTTACAACGCGAACGACAACGATCCGTGATGTTGCAGCGTCCTGGTTAGTGATCTCGTTGTGTTTGACACGCAGCAGCGATCTGGATCCCGCTGTGCCATCGCTGGTCGGAGCTAGAAGTCCAGAACTTTATTTGGTCGTCAGGTTGGCGTGTATCGTCGTGTTTGACAGCAAAAGCAACGATGCCAGCAATGTTAAACATGGAGATAACGACCTGTGAGAACGATAAGTGCGTCACCGTTACGTCACAGGATCGCTCCTGCATCGTCCTGGAGCTGCTGTGTTTGACGTCTCTACAGCGACCTAAACAGCGACGCTGCAGCGATCGGCTCGTTGTGTATATCGCTGCAGCATCGCTGAGTGTGACGGTACCTTAAGCTGCTACTAAATAAAACGGTCGCTGACCGTCGTTGCCTGTAATGGAAGCCTATGGGCGCAGGATCCGTCGCTGACCGTCGTTTGCGACGGATTCCGTCTTTTGAAACTAAGCATGTAGAATTTCTATTCATTTAATTTAACCCATTTTTCCAGTCTGGGAATCTCTCTCTCTGAATGGATATAAATCTTATCTAGTAAGGTACTGAATTCACAAATATTTTGAATAGTTGGGATCAGGGGTATTGGTTGCTCAGAGCAAGGTGTAATTGGGTCTAGTTTGTCAACTAGACATATCGCATACAAGGACACCTGGGGTACTGACCCTATTTTTTTGCCTGATAGTATCCCTACCTTGCCGCGGAGGTTGGGGGTTGCTGCGATTAGCACCAGCGGGGGCCATGATGAGAGTGGTGTCCAACTGTAAAAATAAGAATAACATTTAAAAAAATCCATTTAATCACCTGTCCTAATCGTCCCCCCGTAATGCTCTTGACCGCTCATGGAGAGGAGCCGTGGAGAATGACGCCTGCAGCGAGCTGCCCCGGACCTCAGTGAGTGACAGGACACTGCTCACTGCAGGCGTCATTCTCCCCGGCTCCTTTGCATGATCGGACACATGGATTACAGTGGGGGACATTTAGGACAGTTGAGTATAATTCCTTATTTTTACAGGTGGAGGCAGTGGGAGCCGACTACTACTCTCATCATTATCTTCTGCTGGTGCTGGGAACTCATTCATTTCAATGGCTTGTGTGTGTGTCACGGTCTCCGGTGCATGTGGAAACTGTCACCACACGTCCCGGAGATACTGACGTGTGAAAGAGCCCGAATAAAGAATATATATATATTTTTTTTTAATATAAACTTGTCCACAAAAGTACAATCTATTTAAATCCCAAATTAACATGATCTGTAAAAAATATAAAAGAGAAAAAAAAGTTATGCCAGAATTGTGGGGTTTTGGTCACAATGCCACAAACAGAATGCATTAAAAAGCAATCAAAGCATCATATGTGCCCCAACATTTAACATATAGAAGTCCCAGATGTTTTGGAAAATATAAGCTCAAGTAATTTTTTTTGTTATGAAGTTATGAATTTTTCAATTTTTTTACCCAAATAAAATAAAAAAACAACACAAGCCCACACAACATTTTATATTTCACCACTGACAAAGTCAAAATTACAGCTCATAGAAGAAGGGGAGGAGAAAATGAAAGAGAATAAAAAAAAGTAGCATTCCATGACTGCACACTTAAGGGGTTAAAAGCTTGGCCTTGGTAGAGGCCATATGTGTCCACCCACTACAAAGAGCAGCCAATCACAGATCATATGTGCAGTGCACTCACTACACTGAGCAGCCAATCACAGATCATGTGTGCAGTGCACTCACTACACTGAGCAGCCAATCACAGTAATGTATGTGTTTATGTGGGAGGAGCCCGGTCACAACAAAGCATTGCCAACCATTCCCCACTTGCTCACAGGGCTCCAAGTCTCCTCCACATCACTAGCAGCCGGCAGAGGAAAAGCAGGATCCAAGGTAAGAGCTGCTCAAATAAGAGAAAAAAATCAGCTGGATCAGTGGGAAACGTCCTTAGGACGAGCATTAAGGAGCCGTGTGCGAAGCCAGAATCTTATTTATGGAAGTTCTTCTGCTGATACATTCAGATTCTTCAACTTTTATTCATTTTTATTTGTGTTTTCTGAGTTTCTTTTACAACTTTTTATAGGAACATTTCAAACTTCTAATTGTAACGAACATAATATAAATCCGGATGGAGCGTACACAGTATATACAAAAAGTCATGTCTCTGGGGAGAAGGGAGCTCAGACAGAAAAGCACGCACGCCTCTTGTATTTGTTTTTTAACTTCCATCAATATGGCCGTGTGAGGGGTTTATTTCTTAGCGGGACGAGTTGTACTTTTGAACGACGCCATTTATTTTACTGTATAGTGTGCTGGAAAACAGGAAAAAAAAGTCCAAGTGCAGTCAAATTGCAAAAAAAGTGCAAATCCACAATTTTGATTTTTTTACCGTGTTCCCTAAATCCTAAAACTGAGCTGCCGCTACCATTCTCCAGGTCACTACGAGTTCGCAGACACCAAACATGTCCAGGTTCTTTCCTATTTAAATCACCCGATCAAAAAAACTGGAGACCTCTATTTAATAATGAACAAATCTTTATTACACCCGATATTAATGCATTAAAGCATAGAGACGGTCAGGTAGTGCACGACTGGAGCACACATGGTGCGTTTAGGGAAGATGCGGTAACAGTAAGATCAAAATACTATTTATGGCAAAAAAGTCGTCTGAAATATATAAATGTGGAATTTCACATAATATTTCCCAAAAGTGGAATCGAAATAAAAACACACCACAAATAGTTCAAATGAAAGAAGAGGATATAGTTATAAATCTCTATTGTTAAGCTTAAAAAAAACGCTCAAGGCTGAATTTAATTTATTATTATTATTATTATATTATTATTAGTATTATTATTATCATTATTATTTATTATTATTGTTATTATTATTATTATTTATTATTATTGTATTATTATTAATAATTATTATTTTATTATTATATTTTTGTTTTTTATTATTATTAATTTTTATTACATGCATACATAAAAGGTATATCCGATAGTATTGGGCACAAAATACTAATTCTCCTGAATCCACAATTAAATTATACTATTACAAAGATTTGGAGAACTCGTAATAAAATCAACAATTCTTTATTAAACACAATAATTAATAAAACATATCATTTGTAAGTAGTACATGATCCATCTGCATCAAGGACACCGTTCTCTCTTGGTTCTCCTCCTATCTCTCTGACCGATCCTTCACTGTATGTTTTGCTGGTTCCTGCTCCTCTCACCTTCCCCTTACTGTTGGGGTTCCTCAAGGATCAGTCCTAGGCCCCCTCCTCTTCTCTTTGTATACTGCCCCTATTGGACAAACAATCAGTAGATTTGGTTTCCAGTACCATCTCTATGCTGACGACACCCAATTATACACCTCTTCTCCTGATATCACTCCGACCTTCTTAGAAAACACCAGTGATTGTCTTACCGCTGTCTCTAACATCATGTCCTCCCTCTATCTGAAACTGAACCTGTCAAAAACTGAACTCCTCGTGTTCTCTGCCTCTACTAGCCTACCTTTGCCTGACATTGCCATCTCCGTGTGCGGTTCCACCATTACTCCAAAGCAACATGCCCGCTGCCTTGGGGTCATCCTTGATTCCGAGCTTTCCTTCATCCCCCACATCCGATCACTGGCTCGCTCTTCTTATCTGCATCTCAAAAACATTTCTAGAATTCGCCCTTTTCTTACTTTCGACTCTGCAAAAACTCTCACTGTCTCACTTATTCATTCTCGTCTGGACTATTGTAACTCTCTACTAATCCGCCTCCCTCTTACCAAACTCTCCCCGCTCCAATCTGTCCTGAATGCTGCTGCCAAGATCATATTCCTCACCAAACGTTACACCGACGCCTCTACCTTGTGCCAGTCATTACACTGGCTACCCATCCACTCCAGAATCCAGTACAAAACTACTACCCTCATCCACAAAGCACTCCATGGCTCAGCACCACCCTACATCTCCTCTCTGGTCTCAGTCTACCACCCTACCCGTGCCCTCCACTCCGCTAATGACCTCAGGTTAGCATCCTCAATAATCAGAACCTCCCACTCCTGTCACCAAGACTTTTCACGTGCTGCGCCAACTCTTTGGAATGCATTACCTAGGTTAATACGAATAATCCCCAATCCCCACAGTTTTAAGCGCGCCCTAAAAACTCATTTGTTCAGATTGGCCTACCGCCTCAACGCACTAACCTAACTATCCCTGTGTGGCCCATTCAAAAAAACAAAAAAAAAACAATCAGGTTCCTCGCATCATGTTCACATACACTTCATGCAGTGAAGCCTCTTTGTCTGTACTGCTACATACTTAGGCAGTTAACTGGTTCATGCAGCTTTACATGAACACCCGAGCCTTACACTATGGCTGGTCCAAATAACTAAAGCAATTGTTACCATCCACCTCTCGTGTCTCCCCTTTTCCTCATAGGTTGTAAGCTTGCGAGCAGCAGGGCCCTCATTCCTCCTGGTATCTGTTTTGAACTGTGATTTCTGTTATGCTGTAATGTCTATTGTCTGTACAAGTCCCCTCTATAAGTTGTAAATATTGTGGAATATGTTGGTGCTATATAAATAAAATTATCATTATTATTTATTATTATCAATTTTACCACATGTGGAACGGTATAAACGCCCGCCCCCCCAAAAAAAAATTAATGAATTACTGGTCTTTGTTCATTCTGCATCCCAAAAATCGTAATAATAGCGATAAAAAAATGTCATGTGCCCGAAAATGATACCAATAAATACTCGTCCCGCAAAAAACAAAACCTCACATGATTCTGTGGGCCAAAATGTGCAAAAATTATAGCTCTGAAAATGTGGTGATGCAAATACTATTTTTTGCAATAAAAAGCATCTTTTAGCGTGTGACAGCTGCCAAACATAAAAACCCGCTATAAATAGTAAATCAAACCCCCCTTTAGTTAGGGAAAAATAATAAAATAAAAAAATGTATTTATTTCCATTTTCCCATTAGGGTTGGGGCTAAATTAGGGTTTGGATTAATGTTAGGATTACGTTTATGGTTGGGATTATGGTTAGGGGTATGTCAGGGTTAGATTAGGGTTATGGTTAGGGTTGGGATTAGGGTTAGGTGTGTTGGGGTTTAGGTTATGGTTAGGGTTGGGATTAGGGTTAGGGGTGTGTTGGGCTTAGGGTTGTGGTTAGGGTTGGGATTAGGGTTAGGGGTGTGTTGGGCTTAGGGTTGTGGTTAGGGTTGGGATTAGGGTTAGCGGTGTGTTGGGGTTTAGGTTATGGTTAGGTTTGGGATTAGGGTTAGGGGTGTGTTGGGCTTAGAGTTGTGGTTAGGGTTGGGATTAGGGTTAAGGGTGTGTTGGGATTTGGGTTATGGTTAGGGGTATATTGGGGTTAGCGTTGGAGTTAGAATTAGGAGACTTCCACTGTTGAGGCACATCAGGGGCTCTCCAAACGTGACATGGCGTCCGATCTCAATTCCAGACAATTTTGCATCGAAAAGTCAAACAAACTGGATCTGAAGTAATATTTTTTGTGAAAACAAGTTAAATGTTAATTTTATTTAAACATTCCAAAGATTCCTGTGACGCACCTGAAGGGTTAATATTAGTGTTGAGCGAATTTACTCGTTACTCGAGATTTCTCGAGCACGCTCGGGTGTCCTCCGAGTATTTTTTAGTGCTCGGAGATTGAGGGTATATGCACACGTATCTTTGAGGGCTGAGGATTTTTCCGCAGCGGATTTTGGAAAACCGCAGTGCAAAACCGCTGCGGTTTTTACTGCGGATTTAGCGCGGTTTCTATTGCGGATTCCGCTGTGGGTTTACACCTGCAGTTTTCTATTCTGCGCGTTTTTTTCCGCAGCATTTGCACTGCGGTTTTCATTTCCCATAGGTTTACATTATACTGTAAATGCATGGGAAACTGCTGCGGAAACGCTGGGGATCCGCGGCAAAATCCGCAGCGTGTGCACATACCCTTAGTTTTTCTTGCCACAGCTGAAAGATTTACATCTGTTAGCCAGCATAAGTACATGTGGGGGTTGCCTGGTTGCTAGGGAATCCCCACATGTACTTATGCTGGCTAACAGATGTAAATCATTCAGTTGTGGCAAGAAAAACTAAATCTCCGAGCACTGAAAAATACTCGGAGGACCCCCGAGCATGCTCGAGAAATCTCGAGTAACGAGTATATTCGCTCATCACTTGTTAATATACTTTTTGAATGTGGTTTTGAGCACCTTGAGGGGTGCAGTTTTTAGAATGGTGTCACTTACTTGGTATTTTCTTTCATATAGACCCCTCAAAGTGAATTCAAATGTGAGGTGGTCCCTAAGAAATGGTGGTGTAAAAATGAGAAATCACTGGTAAACTTTTAACCCTTATAACTCCCCAATAAAAAAAAAATGGGGTTCCAAAATTGTGCTGATATAAAGTAGACATGTGGGAAATGTTACATATTAAGTATTTTTGTGTGACATATCTCTGTGATTTAAGGGCATGAAAATTCAAAGTTGGAAAATTGCGAAATTTCAGTTTTTTTTCCACAAATAATCGCAAGTCATATTAAGGAAATTTTACCACTATCATGAAGTACAATATGTCACGAGAAAACAATGCTAGAATCACCAGGATCCATGAAGCGTTCCAGAAATATTACCTCATAAAGGGACAGTGGTCAGAATTGTAAAAATTGGCCCGGTCATTAACATGCAAACCACCTTTGGGGGTAAAGAGGTTAAAAAAAAATTTAAAAAAATATTCACCTCTCGTCGCTGTCCGACTCCTCGGTGTCTTCCGGCTCTCTGCGCCGTGACTGTTCAGGCAGAGGGCGCACGCTGATCACATCATCGCGCCCTCTCACCTGAAACGTCACAGTCAGAGGACGGAAGACACCGCAGCCCAGAAACAGGGAGAGGCGAGTATGGCAAATCTCGGGGCTTGGAGCAAGCAGCGGGGGATCGGGCCCCCAGAGCACGCCAGTGACCCCGATGGTGAGTGAGCCCCTCCGCCTGCTCAGGGCCCCGGCACTTGCCCGCTTGCGCTGGGTGCAGATACCGGCCCTGTACACTTTCATACAACAAAAAATATAGAGGACTGAATACCTGTTATAATTTTTCCGTATCCTGTGTCTACATAGCTGAACCCAAACTTTGCTTTCTGAGTATTAAATAATTGTAGTTTATTTTCTCTCTTCCTCTGTCAGCCATGGCGTCTATTGATCTGAGAGAAGAGCTGCTCTGCTCCATCTGTCTGAGCACTTATACAGATCCTGTAATGCTGAGATGTGGACACAACTTCTGCCGGGTCTGTATTGGTCGTGTGCTGGATACACAGGACGGGTCTGGAGGTTATTCCTGTCCTGTATGCAGAGAAGAGTTTCACCAGCAGCCGGCACTGATGAGAAACTTATATCTTCATAAAGTCGCAGAACGTTTCCTGATTACTCAGCGAGAACGAGAGGAGATCACCGGGATCTGCTGCACTTACTGTGTGGACTCTCCTGTACCTGCTGTTAGATCCTGTCTTCGCTGTGAGGCTTCTCTGTGTGATAAACACCTGAGGGTTCACAGCAAATCACCAGAACACGTCTTATCTGATCCCAGCACTTCTCTGGAGAAAAGGAAATGTTCTGTCCATAAGAAGATCCTGGAATATTACTGCACTGAGGACACGGCTTGTATCTGTGTGTTCTGCTGTTTGGGCGGAGAACATCGGGGACATCAGGTGGAGATACTGAATGACGCCTCTGAGAAGAAGAAGGAGAAACTGAGAAATGTTCTCCAGAAACTGATCACAAAGAGAGAAGAGACTGAGGAAAGAGTCCGGAGTCTGGAGGAGCGCAAGAGAAAAGCTCAGGAAAAAGCAGCTGGAGAAGCCAAGAGAGTCACTGCCCTGTCTACAGACATCAGGAGACGGGTGGAAGTCCTGGAGAAGGTCCTGAGTGAGATCTCCAGGAAGGAAAAGGAAGAGTCACTGTCACTCTCTGCTCTGATCCATCAGCTGGAAATAAAGAAGGACGAGCTGTCCAGGAAGATGAGACACATTGAGGAGCTGTGTAACATGACGGATCCACTGACTGTCTTACAGGAACCAGACACCGGTGACTCGTGTGATCCTGAGGAGGAGGGAGGTGATGAGGACACAGGGGGACATGATGAACAGCCCCATGATGGAGATGACCTGGATGTGGCTCACACACATTACACACATTATGTGATGTAATATCAGGTATAAGGAGCGGGATCTATGTGGAGGGTCCTGCAGACATATTACTGGATGTAACCACAGCTGGTAATAATCTCCTTATATCAGACGACCTGAAAACTGCAACCTGGACATAAATGAACCAGAATCGTTCAGAAACAGCAGAGAGATTCCTGTGTAATCCGGTGATGAGCAGGAGAGGATTTACCTCAGGACGACATTACTGGGATGTGGAGAGCAGTAGATTAGGGGATTGGAGGGTGGGGATGTGTTATCCCAGTATAGACAGGAGGGGGCATCAATCCCGTGTTGGAGATAATACAAAATCCTGGAGTTTGAGAAGATATAATAATCAGTATTCAGTGACATATGACAGTAGTGAGTTCCCGTTATCTCAGCAGATCTCCATTGATAAGGTCAGGATATGTCTGGATTATGAGGCCGGGCAGTTGTCCTTTTATGAGCTGTGTGACCCCATCATACACTTACACACCTTCACTGCCATCTTCACGGAGCCCCTTTATGCAGCACTACGTCTGTACAAATCTTCGATAAAGATATTAGGGGGAAGCAGCAACTGTAATAAACAGGAAACTGATGATAAATCTAATATGGAAGGGATAATTTTTTGCTAATGAGTTGACAATTATGGTATATATCCTCCTGATGATATATACATATATATATGCTAATTATAATTCCCACTCACTTAAGCTGCCTTTGCATTGGTCGATACATCAGATTCTAATGTTAATAACCCATTGTTCACAATAACTGTACAATGTGAATGTGTTCGGCAACTGAACAATGTATCCAAAAACGCTCATTAATTCTGCATAAAATCGTTTAAGCAATCAAAAAAACTCTCATTAAACTTTTGAAAATTGTGTAATACAAATTGAAATTGTTCACTGGTTCACCGATTTGACTGACAAAAAGGAGGGATGTAAATTCAAGTACTAAATCAAGTTGATTGTCTTCCAAGGCAAAAAACAGTTCCCTAGCTTTAAATGTTGTACACACCTTCACTATTCAGCCATTTCATTCTTGATTATTGTCCTATATAAACCTTGGTATCATCTGATATTGTTTGCTAGTATTGAGTTATGATCTTGTCTTTTATTGTTTAAATGATTATCTGCTTAATTAAACAACCCTTTAGTAGAGGACGTTTTCATACGATCGTCAGTGGTGTATGTACAGTAGGTGGACCGGAGTGGCATTTGCATCTTTTTGCAGCAGGCAGAAAGCGCAGTGTTCCGGGATGTCTCCTAGGTGGTGGCATTTTGCTGCCGCCACAGTGGGGATTCGGTCATTCTCCGAGTCGGCTGTCAAACTACCTGAATTCAATTGTACTTGCATTTTTCAGGCATGAATACAGTTGAAGCCCTGATTGCAGGCAATTCAAGGTCAAGGCAAAGTCAACAGTGTGATCAGGTCAGCTGACCATGCTGCTGAAAAATGTTTAGAATTGAGAGTCCTCAGTGGTTGATACCTTTTAATGGCTAACTGAAAAGATGGTAACAAATTGCAAACTTTCGAGACTACACAGGTCTCTTCATCAGGCAGAGACTAATACAAATTCTGAAGAATCACAAATTTATGCACAACATAGCACAGAAAAAAAAAAACATGGATAAGACAGGTGGCATGAAGCAGAATTACCATGAGTGATAAACGGTTATGTCCATAAATGTTGGGCCAGTTCTTAGATAAGAAATGTTTTATTGTCCTCTGATTGGGGTCTCTGTTGTGATGACCCCTCATAGTCTGAGGGGCAAGTTCCTTAGTTGATGTAAAAAGACATAAATCCATGCGACACATTCATTCCACCACTAAGACAGTCAAAGGTCGTCATCAGTTTATATTCCCAGACTCTTCTGTCTCTCTTAGATTTGAAGCTACCTTTCAATACAAGTAATTTCATGTCCATAATGCTATGATTTGGGAGACAAAAATGTATTGCCACAGGTAGATCCATTCTTTTTTCCCTTATTGTATGGCGGTGAGAGTTCATCCTTGTTCTCAGTTTCTGCCCTGTCTCCCCAACATACAGATGCACATTTAGTACAAATAATTAGGTACACCACATTAGAAGTGACGCAGCTGAAAGAATCTGGTGTCTTGTAGTCCTGATGTGAATTGGGGATCTTTATCTTGTCCGTGGTCATTATAAATGGACAGGTTTTACATTTTTTCTGATTGCAGGGAAAGGTACCTGCAGCTGTTGGAGAGGACAGGGAGCTCTTGATGCTTCTTAGATTTGGGGGCTGTCTAAAACACAGTAGTGGGGGTCTGGAAAAATGGATTGTAAGCGGGCATCTTTTTGTAGTAAAGGTTGTAATTTCCGTGCAGCTCCCCTTAGCGCCTCCAGATTTGGATTGTAGGTAACTACTAGAGGTACCCAGTTATTTTCTTCTTTAGCTTTGTCATGTAGCAGGTGATTCCTTGATATTCTGGTGGCTCCTGTGATCTAGTTTTCAATTGTTCTTGGATGGTCGCCCTGATTCAGAAAGGTCTTTCTGAGGCGACCAAGGTGTTCATCCCTATCCATGGGGTTGGAACACATACGATTGTATCTGATGGCTTGGCTGTAGACAATAGAGTTTTTAATGTGTTTTGGATGGAAACTGTCCCATTTAAGGTATGTTGGACGGTCGATTGGCTTCTGATACAGGGATGTCTCTATTTTATTGTTCTGCAGCTTAATGATGGTGTCCAAAAAGTTAATTTCAGTACAGGAGTAGTTGAGTGTCAAGTTGATGGTAGGGTGAAATTGATTAAACTGTTCATGGAACATCTTTAGCTGTGGCTCAGACTCCGTCCAGATGATTAAAATGTCATCAATGTAGCGGTAGTACGCCAGAGGCCAGATGGGACATGAGGACAAAAAGTCGCTTTCAAGCTTGGCCATGAAAAGATTTGCATACTGTGGGGCCATTTTACTTCCCATTGCTGTGCCAGTCTCCTGTAGATAGATCTTCTTGTCAAATTCAAAGTAATTGTGGGTGAGGATGAATTTTATAAGTTTCACCACAGAATTTGCATCAGTCCCTGTGTTTTCCAGGAAGAATTTGCAGGCATTTAATCCATCCTGGTGTGGGATATTGGAGTACAAAGATTCCACATCCATGGTGGCCAGGATGGTTCCTTCTGGTAGAGGACCTATTGCTGATAGTTTATTCAATAGGTCAGTTGTGTCCTGAATGAAGCTGGGTGTATCTTTTACCAGGGGTTTAAGAATACCCTCTACCCATCCAGATACCTGCTCAGTAAGGGTGCCCACACATGAAATAATTGGTCTTCCTGGATTTCCAGATTTGTGGATTTTAGGAAGCATGTAGAATGTCCCTGTTCTTGGACTTTCTGGTATCAGGTCATTGGCTCTTATGGATTCGTCGGGCAGACAAGATACCAACTTGTTTAGTTCCTTGTAGTAGTCCTGTGTAGGATCCAACTCCAATTTTTTGCTGAAGTCGCTCCTGCAAGAGGAGATCAGGTAAGCGTACCAATTGAGCCGGGCAGGAGAGGAAGTTTTATTGTGGGGAAATGTGTAAGGATACAGTATGGGTGGCGGAGCTGGGGGGGATTGTAAGGAGACAGTATGGGCTGGAAATGTGAGAAGAGACAGTATGGGGAGAAGTAATGTATCAGGAGACAATATGGGAAATTGGCCTGTGAGGAGACAGTAGGGATAATGTGTGAAAAAAGTGATATGAGAAAAGTGTTTTAAGGGGTGCAGCATAGAGAATTGGTAATAGGGTGGTAGTATAGAGAGGGGCAGCATGGGGGGGACAGTGTGAAGGCAAAGTATGGAAGGTACAGTATGAATAATGGGTGTGGTATGAGGAGGGGGCACAGTATTTAGTTGGAGTTGGAGACTGTGTGAGGGGGCAATGTGAAGTAGTTACCGATTATGGAAAGGAGAAGACAATGTTGAGGTCATATGCCATAAAATGGACACTGTGGGTGGTCATATTTTGTGCAGGGAACATCATGATGGGCAATTATTCAGGGACACAGTGTAGGGCACATATTTTTATGCGGCCATAGTACACCACCATGTGGAAATGCTAGATTTGAAATTGAAAAATGTTCTCAAAAAATTAACAACAAAGATAGAGAAGACTGAGGACTGGGTTCGGAGTGTTGAGGAGCGCAGGAGAAAAACTCAAGAAAAATCATCTGAAGAAGCCAAGAGACCTGAGTAAAGACATCAGGAGACAGGTAGACAACCTGTAATGTGTGGATATTTAGTGTATGTGTATATTAGAATACTGTGTATAATGTGTGTGATATATCTATGTATATACAGTATATATGACTCGGTGCTGTCAGTTCGTACAGACTTTGACGCAAAGAAACGATTTAACCAAGATATTTTTTCTTGCTTACTTTTTTTCTTGCTTGTGTATTTACTGTACACATTACACAAGCCCAACCATATACTTACTGTGTAATATCCAACCATACGAGGTAGTATTATAGTAATCTGACAGAAAATATGGTCATGTATATGAATTCTAAAATAGACCCTCCATCCCATATAATAATCTAGTTGTCCACCTTTGAACTATCTCAACCTGTCCAATATTCTCTTTAAAATGTGGAGCCAAAAACTGGATCCCATATTCAAGATGTTATAAGTGATTTAAAGATGGGTAATAATACATTGGGATCGCAAGATTTTTATCTCTCTTTTTATACACCCTAAAATATTACTTGCTTTTCTAGCTGCTGCCTGACATTGAGTACTGCTGCTCAGCTTACTTGTAACCAGAATACCCAAATCATTCTCCTGTTCTATAGATCTGAGTAGATTTCCATATAATGCATATACAGCAATACGACTATCCAGCCATGGTGCATTATTCTACATTTATCTACAATAAACTTCATCTGCCATGTGTTTGGCCATGCAGACATCTTATCCAGATCGTTCTGTAAAAATCCAGATTGTTCTGTAAAATTAAACAGACCAGCTAAGTTTTGTGTCAGCAGCAAAGAGTAAGGCTGACACATTATTTCCAATTCCATCAATAGGATCATTAATACAAAGAATCAGCCCTCGTGGTTCCCGCTGCTTACTCTATCACATTTACGACACTCTGCTTCCTATCCCTTAGCCAATTCCTTACCCATCTTTATACAGTGTCTTTTAATCCCTGCTTCTAGAGCTTCAGTACAAGGCTGTTGTGTGGTACAGTATCATATACCTTTGTAAAGCCTAGATATAGAGGCCAACATCCAGATTTGCATATATCACCTCAAAGAAACTCAGCATGTTAGTTAGACATGACTTATCTTTCATTAATCCAACTTAGTTGTCAGTTTTCTGGGTTTTTTTTACAATATATTTTTCAACCAATCTCTTATAATTCCCTCTAAAATTTTGCACACTGTAGCTGTAAGGGGTGGCAGAAACTGGTGTATGCCCCGGCCCTTTAAATATGTCCTGGGTAACTGTTTGTATAATGTTATGCCATTAGAAGTGTTGCTGTGTATACATATACATTCGTGAATATGTTGTTATAAGGAAAGCATAGTGCTGAGTTTAGCCACTAGTGTACATAGATAGGATAGGACACAGTCTATTAAATAGTTAAAAATAGGAGGGGTATGGTGGATAAAGCAGGGAATACTTCCTGGTAGAGTCAGAGAGGGCCAGGGTGCCCGTGGAGCACAAAAGTGCTAGTGGTGCAGTATTAGTGGAACTGCAGTTGCTAGAAAAGGCTAAGCAGTACGGTTAGGTCACCCATCGTGTGGCAGCTTATTGCCAACCATTGCAAAATGGCTGAGGGAGTGCCCAAGTGGAGTAGGGCTGAGCAGAGGGGACATGAGGGATCGTCCCAGAAGCGAGCTTAGCGATGGAGAGAAAAGACAGGGTCAGAATAGGTATTGCCTGTTTTGAAAATTGATGTGCAAGCTGGAAATAACTTGGATGCGTTGGGTAAAGAACCAAGTAAAGCAGTTGTTAAAGTTGAGCTGGACTGTCTCTCTCTTTGTGTGACATCGATGACAAGGAGCCTTCAATGGAGCAGAAGAGAACTTGATGATGCTGGACCTGTAGACACAGGTATGCTGACTAAGGAGCAACGTGTTTATGTGATGGGAGGTCAGGGTGCGAGGGAATGGGAGTCCTCAGCCATGACTACCGCCCTGACCAACCCTTATATAGCTCCGATGTCTCTTTCTTCTGCCTCACTCCCCTGGCAGAGACACCGGCTTACTCACTATTGCGCCCCTCACTGTCTCCCCTTTCCTGGTCAGCGGCTGCCCGGAGTGCGCACATGCTTGCTAGTTCTCGGGTCTCAGTTCACATATCCAGTATACCAATCCTGTATCAGCTCTGCCAACCTGCCTGTCTATCAGCTGTGTCTGCCTGCCTGTCTGCCATACCCACCTGCACTTGCCTACCGGGATATCTATTGTGTTCCCCAGCACTTGCCTGTGTCTGTCATGCCAGTCACTGTACTTGCCGTGCCAGTCAATACTTGTCCAGTCCACCATCTCTGCCTCCAGTCCATTGGGGGCTCAGCTGCCATCCGCCTGAGGTCAGTCCTGGTGTAGCACCTGGTCCCACCTCCTTCATCTCTCCTCGGATCGGGGTATTGTCAGATGCTGTGTATCCGAGGTTGGACTTGGTGAGGCACCTAGTTACTACCCTCATGGCGTTCCTCGGACCACGGCACAGTGGTTCCACCACCCAACCTGTTACAAACACTATTGATGCCAAACTTACTGGACAGTAGATGCACAAATCCATATTATACACCTGAATATTGGATGATGTGGTATTGAATATCAATACCACATCATCTACCTTACAATCTTGTGACCGTGTTACAAGAGAGTTTAAGAAGATGAGATACACTGGTCAGTAAACTACTAAGCTCAACTCCCTCAATAACCGTGGATGAAGGTCATCTGGCTCTGAGACTTGATCAATATTTAATATCCACAGACATAGCCGTACTTCTTCTCCTGTTAAGTTCATTATATTAAGTGATGAACCTTGCTTGCTGTTTTGCTGAATGATATCTGGCACAGGTAGTTCACATCTATTATCTCGGCCTTTTGTTTATCCTCCACAATTATATTACTATAATCTTCTTTTATGGGGCCGATATTTTTTCTATTTGGTATTAACATAGTTATAACATTTTATATTGTATTTTACTTGCGCTGTGGTTGATGTGCAAGTTAGGATATGACCATGCAACTATGCAATAGATACGAGAGGGAGTTTTAATTAATAATTAATTAGTTAGGTCGGTGTTATGCAAGGAAATGCAAGCACTTCAAATCCACAGAGTTGCCGGTGGCAAACGCTAAGTACATCAAATCCGGCGGTACCTGTGCGCACGTCGAGGTACTTCCAAGACCGGCGTGACATTTTCGGTCATGTGACTCCCACCGTCATGTGGTATCGATGCAATCAAGTACGGTGTGAGAAGAGGACCACTAATTAGAAGTACCTCGATGTGCGCACAGGTACCGCCGGATCTGATCTACTAAGGCCGGGGCAGCGCTTCAACAGTTGATACTTTCCAGCTGCCACACCGCTATCGGCAAACTACTCTTTTCATCTACTTACCAAGACCCCTATATCTGGAATCAACTATTATTGAGACACCAAGGAGATCTCCTGCAAGCACGGGCTTCTTTATATCACCACAGGTAAAATACGATTCTATTTCTAACTCTGTGGATTTGACGTGCTTGCATTTCTCCTAGGCCTGTATTGAACCCCTTTTGAGCTCTTTAATGTAAACACAGCCTTTGGATTACCCAAGTGACATATATAACTGTGATGAAATGATTGCTAACTGGTGATCATTGACAGCCTGTGTAATAACACACAGCAGTTTTCTTTTTTTTATTTATTAAAAAAGGGTCCAAAAATTATCCCTTTTACTTTTGTGATCAGCAACATCATACTGCCATGGCCTGTAAGTTCATGAGAATGATTGACATTTCCGTTAGAGGGGGTAGTTTAGAATTCACCTGCTTGGGCCTGTGGTCTACGGGAAACTTAATTTACCATAAATTTTATAAATGAAGCATACAAGATCCTGGACTTGATAAGAGCCAACCATACTTGTGGCAATGACACTGAGTCTTTGGATGCTATTAGTGCCAAGAAATGAAGAATGCATATTTGAGAATTGTATTGTAGCTAAAGAACCACCAATTAGCAATTAGCCTTACCTAATGTAAATTGAATTCTGTTGAACCTGAAATCCTTGAAGAAGTGATGACTTCTCAAGATTACATTAATATCGATTCATCACCTCTTTAAGATGTATTTGACAGAAGTGAGCTCCTGTCTCCTAAGCTACTTGACATTACAGTAGTTTCATAGTGATTACAATGAGTATAGGTATAGAGGAAACACTACATAGCCTTTTATGCTCAAAGTCCTGGTCAGACGTCCAATCCTACACAGGGTTCTGTTGTGAACTACATTTTATCCAAAAAATCATAAAAAAATGTTTTTTTTTCAAAATCTGAGAATGTCACTAAAAAACTGCATTAATATAATACGACACATTTTTATTTGCCAAATTAAAAAATTGTTTCTCTTTCAGTGGAATCTAATGGAGTGACATCCCCCTGTAGGACCCTACACATGATTAATAACAGAGTCCTAATGGGAATAGTCACCTCAGGTGGCTTGACATTGATGGTGAATTTGGACATGTGGGAGTTCAGTTTACACACAAACAGACCATCTAAACCATGTTTCGTAGCTCAGAATGATGATGTTCGCGATCATCAGTAGTATTATCCCTGACCCATGCCTGATTTCCGCCTCTTGATTTGCCCTAACTCAGATTGCCAATACCAATACTAGAGCAACTACCGCAATGGCTGACAGCCAGCTAGGCATTTGAATCATGTTCTCCATCTTCTCTTACTCCAAGTCATCTGAGTATCGAGGCTGACTGTCCAGCTCATCCAATTTTTTGTGACTTTTGCCATTTTCATCCCACTTTCATGTCAGGACAGGGGCGTGATACTGCAGAACCCAGGGTCCTAGTCCTTGCAGTTGTTATGGAAATATTTGGGTTGGATAAATCTTATCCCTGTGTGTGCTGCGGCCGCTCCCAATTAGACTGAGTATTTTGAGCGCTCATCAAGAATGGACTGTACACAACTGTGACAGAACAACATTCCATCAATACTGGTACTTTATTGTACATACATAGTTTTATATTTTCACATAGAAAGGAGTGGTTAGGGGTGGTTAGTTAATTACCATATTGTCTAGCTCTTCTGTCATTGGTTATCTAAACATATATGGAATATTGTGATTAATGCTCATATGACTGCTGATTAAGCTGATTAAGCAACTAGAATTGAGCTCTCTGCATGTAGGACAGAGTTGAGACATCTGACACTGTTGGTCTGCCGTTTCAGCAAGATTCAGCTATATTCTAGACATTATTTCAGACATCTGACCCAACTTCCGCTTTTGAGATAGAAAACCCCATATGATCTGTCTGGGTTATATCAGTTAGTGTCAGACATTTTAAACCATTGATTATAATGTATATATTTGATTATAGAGGAGTATATAAGTATATATTTGATTATAGAAGAGTATACATGCAAGTGAGATCTACATGATATATATATATTTCTATCACAAGCCCCCCTTAGATATCACTTGCCCTAATCCTAGCCTCCTGTCCCAAAGCGCTGCAACTCTTTTGTGCTGTCGGCGAACTGACACAAGCCTAACGCCTGTGCCCCACTCCGTACAGACTTTTCGCAAATGGGCGGTCAGGAGATCTGTCCCTAACGGGGGTTCGTTGCAATCAGTCTCTTAGTCAATAGCAGGTGTAGTGAGTGATGTGCAGTCTTTATCAGGTAGGTCATCTGTTTGGTCAGGCACGGCATCCACAACATCATTCTGGCTTGGGTGTCATCTTCTGGTAGGGGAGCTTTCTTGCCATGCGATGAGTGGATCCAAGTGGGTCTTCCCTCCAGTTTCACAGAGTTTGGTGTCATCAGCAGCACTTGAGCAGGACCATCAAATCTGGGATCGAGTGGTGTTCTCCTTACAAACTTTTTCACCAACACCCAGTCTCCTGGCTTCTAGTAGTGCATACCGGACACTGAATCTGGATCTGGCAATGAAGAAAAAAACTTGAGAATGGATGTTAGCAAGTTTCTTGGTGATTTCAATTACATAAGCAGACAAAGTATCATATTACATAGTCAGATGCTGAGGGAAGGGATACCCCTAACCTGGGACTAGACACAAACAAAATTTCATACGGTGACAGCTTTGCTGGGCCTCTGGGAGTATGCCTAACACTGAGTAGTGTGATTGGGAGTGTGTAGGCCTAAGTCTGACCCTACTGCTGACTAGATCTCTCATGTAAGGTTTGCTGTGAATGCGGGTCCCTGGTCACTCTCTATCACTTCTGGGACCCCATAGCTGCATATCTCGTCTCTGAGAGTAGCTTCTTTGCAGTAGTCTTTGCTGACTGGTTCTTCACTGGGAAAGCTTCTGGCTGCCATCCTGAGAACATGTCCACGGCCACAAGGGCATATTCGAATCCTCCACTTGGCGGCATCTTGATGTGGTCTATCTGGATCCTCTGGAAGGGGGTACAGTGGTCTGGCAAGTTGATGTGTGGGAACTTTCTTCATTCTTCCAGGGTTGCATTTGCCACAGGTCAGACAGCTGTTTATGAACTTGGCTGTTAGGGTGGAGATTTCTGGAGCGAACCAGTAAGCACCAATCGGATCATTCATCTGTGTCTTTAATTTGTGTGTGGGCCCATGTGCCCACTGGACCACCATAGGGTACATGCTTCGGGGTAAACAGGGTTTGTAGTCCATTGAGTATACCCTTCCTTCTTCATGTGTTGCTCACTTCTGCATCCAGCATTCCTTCTTGTCCTTTGGGGCTTGCTCTTGCAGCTTTTTTTTTTTTTTTTTTTTGAGCAGATCCCAGGATGTCATCTTGTCAGATTTCCTGTCTTCAGCCGTCCTGTAGTAGCCGTCCGGCTCTACGACCTCTTCCACTTGTCCATATTGTCTTCCCTTGACTGTTTCTTTGGCTGCCATATCCGCCATGTTGTTGCCTCGTGCCCCTACTGTGTTTAGTTTTCCATGCGCTTTGACTTTTAGTACTGCCACCACTTTTGGAAGTTGAAGTGCGTTTAGCAGGTCCTTAATGGCTTCATGATGCTTCACGGTTGTTCTACTTGCTGTGATGAAGTCCCTTGCAGCCCAGATGGGTCCGAAGTCGTGTGCTATGCCATGCAAGTACCTTGAATCGGTATACATTTTCTCAGTCTTGTCTTCTGCCATCTGGTAGGCCTTCATCAGCGCTATCAGTTCTGCTTCCTGGGCTGACAGACTGGGCGGCAGGCTTCTGGACCACAGGATCTCTTGATTGCTGGTCACTGCACATCCCGTGTGGAATCTTCCTTCATCATCTGCGAATCTGGAGCCATCCACATTGAGGATCAACTCTGGGATGGTCAGTGGCTCTTCTGCCACCTTGGGTAGTCCTTCTGCTTCCTGTTGCATGATGCTGAAGCAATCATGGTCATCCGTCCAGAGCAAATTCAGATCCCTGCAGAAGGTATCATGCAGATTTTGATCAGACTTTTTATCTGAGGGTCCATATCTGTATCCCCCCTTGGGAGTGGGAGTAGAGTGGACGGGTTGAGGACTGTGCATCTGGAGATGGTGATATTGTCGGGCAGGAGTAGAGAGCACTGGAGGTGAAGATGCCTGGTGGTGGAGAGATGTTTTGGCTGGGTTTGGTTGAGGATTGCTGAGATGCCATGCAGAGCCAGGATTTCCAATGGTTTTTCCACTGATGTCAGTAGTCCTGTCCAGGAGGGCGTGTGCTGCAACTGCTGCTCTCATGCGGGAGGAAGAGGCTCCCCTTGCAACTGGATCCAGGCAAGCTGAAAAGTAGTCCGAAAGTCTCCGCTTTCCCCCCTGAAGCTGCGTCAGGACTCCAGTAGCAAGGCCTTCTTTTCTCATCAAGTAGAGACGGAATGGCTTCTCGTAGTCAGATAGGCCTAGTGCTGGCGCTGAGACTACTGCGCCTTTTAACTTCTTGAACAAGCTGAAGGCTGCATCTGTCAGGAGGAACGGGGTCACACTGATGTATTCACACAGAGGCTGCATTAGGACTGAAGCATCAGGGATCCAGGCTCTGCAATACGAAACTAGACCAAGGAAGGCCTGTAGCACCTTTGGAGTTGTTGGAGGAACCATCTTCTCCACTGTGGTTCTCCGGTCATCTGTCAGGTGTTTCGCCTGGTGAGCAATACAGTGTCTCTGGAACGTAACTCGCTTCAGACACCACTGGACTTTGTTCTTTGAGATCTTGCAGTGCTGCTCTGCCAGGTAGAGTAGGAGGTACACGGAAATGGGCTTTATACGGGTCAAAGTCAATTGCACAAAGGAGTAGATCTTCCATGTATTGTAGCAGGGTTACTTCTGCATGTTCTGTGACCCAGTTGGTGAGGACTGTGGACATTGCCTTGGTGAACTGTGGAGGGCTGTTCTGGGCCCACTGTGGCATCACTGTCCATGTGTGGTGTCCCCCCTGGTGCATTAAGGCAAACAGGGACTGGTCTTCCAGAGGAAGGGGAACACTGGAGAAAACATTAGCCAGGTCGGTCACTGTGAACACTTTTGCTGTGGCAGTCACATTTGAGAGCAGAGTGTGCGGATTCGGCATAAATGCAGTTTCAAACACCGTGGCGTCATTCACAGCTCTCAGGTCATATACCATTCTGAACTTGGCTGGCTCTCCTTTTACAGTCTTTTTCTTGACGGGGAAAAGCGGGGTATTGCAAGGCGATGTGCGAGGAACAATGATTCCTATTTCCAGGTAGACCTTCAGTTGGTCAGAGGCAGCTTGACTCTAGGCCTGGCCTGGGCCTTACGAGGGTACGGGGTACATGGCTTGAGTGACACCCGTACTGGGGCAACTTGAGGTTTTCTCATGTGCTGGGGTCCCTTAGACCATAGACTTTCTGGTACTACATCCAGTACCTCCTTGGGTAGGCCTCATCGATTGTTTAATGTTCTTGTAGGGCCGCCAGCATGACTCTTCTCGGGTCAGGGATGAAGAAAGTGTCACTGTCCCATCTTCCTGGAACACTGTGGTTGCCTTCAGCTTCTGCAGTAGGTTCGCTCCCAGCAGGTTGAGTGGCAGGTCCTTTACACCACAAACTGGGACAGGATAGAGTGTCCTGGCTGAGTGCACACGCTCAGTGGCTTTGTAAGCTGAGAATGTCTGACTTGACCATCAATGCCCATGCGAGACACAGAGGATTCTGATAGGCAGGTGGGATCAGCGAGTTCCACAGGTGTCATCACACTTCTGGCTACACCATGTTGGATCTGACAACGCCATCCATTTTAAGGTAATTTGAGGTATTGGTCTTGCAGATGAAGTTTTACATGTCAGGAGCGTAGTGTCTTGAGGACCTGGCTTGCTTGCCTCTGTCCTATGGACGGGGTACTTCACTGCTTTCTTCACTTCTTCCTTGACCTGTTTCTCTGGACCAACTCTTGGGTTGCATGGGTCCAGTCTCTTCGGGGGCGTGGGTGCCCTGCACTGGTTCTGGAAATGGCCAAACTTGCTACAGATGTAACACTTGACACTTCTTCTGTCTTTGTAGGGTGGTTGCGCTTCCAGGTCAGTGGTCACCATGAGAGGGGCTGTCTTCTGCACCCCTGGTTGGGACTCAATCCCTTTGGCTACTGTGGACAACAGCATGATGGGTACTGCAGCGGCAGCGGGGTCCGGCCTGCTGATTGAAGCTGTGGTGGTAAGACGGGGCCTGCAGGTGCATTCGTGGCGAGGCCCGGGGGGTGCCATGAGACCGGCGGCTGCATCCAACCCAAGGTCTTGGGGCATTACAGGGGCTGTGGCTGAATCTGCCATCACTTCTTACCCCTGCTCCGACATAGCTTCTCCCCTTTGCTAACCTTATTGAGGTCGGTGTCTCCTCTCTGGAGTCTGCAGCGGTTCTTCTGGTGTGTTGGTCGGCACTTTGCAGCATCTTCACCTCTGGCTCCCCTTCTGGTGTTCTCAGCAGCACGGCACCCTTTTCCTTCTTTGCACTCTTTTGTGGTGCTATAATGGTGGCAATTTTGGTGACAATCGGCAATAAACAGTCTCCTAGGCGCACATAAAACATTTTTTCTGGGTCAGTCCACTGCTATTGACCTGTTCCTAGGCCTAGCCACTATCAGTGGTTTCCTGATTGGCTGTCTCAGTCCATGCCCAAAGGCCTGTGTATCTGGTCATGAAAGGTGAAGCCCAAGTCTTGGAATACTTGCATTACTCTGCAATGAAACTTCTTTACAGACTCTGTCTTATCTTGGCTCATGTCATGGCTTGGCCTGCCAATCTGCCTTTGGCCCACTCTCTGAGCTGTTCAATTAGCTGTGGCCCTGACTCCCAAGCGTGTATGTCTGATTCTGCTGGAAGTTTGAATTGTTCCTTCATGATTGGCCAGAGTGCATCACCTGCTTCTATTTCCATTCATGGCCCAGAGATCATTCCAGGTGGCTGCATATGTTCGCTGGTTCTGCTACATTCTTCTGTAAAATGTCATAGGATGCATCCCTGGGTCTGGACTATTGTCACCTGACTTGAAGTGCAGTGCACATAGTGTAATGGTGGTGCCTCTATGTGCCCCTGCATTCTTGGTGCCTGTGGGTTTCTTTTCCTAGTACTGGACAGCATGTATGATGTTCCCTCTTCATCTTCATCAGAGGAATAGTTGTGATAGCTTGTACTGGGGTCATACACTGACTGATTTTGGACTTAGAAGTTGCTGTGAGGATATCTCCCCCCTTGCTGAAGCTGTGATGGATTAGGCTTATAGTTCTATGTTGGTGTGAATGTAGGCAGCTCTGACTGGTGCTGAAGTTGTACATTATCAATACATGCTGATATCAAAGTTCATGTAAAACCTTAAGGGTTACAATATTATTGACTGTGAAATGAGGTAACGGAGGATCTGTCAGTGAGCTCGTTCTGATATCATTCCTCCCCCCTCTGCACCCAGGGCTGAGCTGTCTGCTGCCTGATACGTCTGGGGGCTGCCCACTGCATTGTGTGTAGGGGGATTTTCACTTTCTTTTCCCGATATCACAAATGGCAGTGTCTGGTTTGTGCCAGGGGCATAGAGGGAGACCTTGTGCTGTAAGCACCATATTATTTGAATTGGGCGTTGGCCCAGCTGGCAACAAGGAGGAAAAAAGAGGAAGAAGAAGAGGGAGGGGTTGAGGAGTGAGACAAAGGAATAGTAGGAGGGGAGAGAGAATGTGGACAAGAGGGAGGAGAAGATGGGAGGTGTGGAAGAGAGAGAGAGGGAGGAGAAGAGAGGAGTGGAGAAGGAGGGGAGAGAGAGGGTGAGGAGAGATGGGTGTGGAGAAGGAAAAGAAGGAGGAGAAAGGTGTGGTGGGGGAGTGGAGAAGGAGGGAGGAGAAGATGGAGGGTATGGAGGGGAGAGATAGAGAGGGGAAGAGAGAGAAGAGAAAAGTGTGGAGGAAGAGGAGAGGAAAGGAGAGAGAGAGAGAAGAATGCGGAGAGAAAAGACTGACAGAGAAAAAGGAGGATAGAGGAGAACAACAAGAATAATAGAGAGGAGCAATTATGCCTTCTCCCTGTAGGGAGAGACGGGGCGCGCCACATACTGTGCAAAAAAAACAAAAACAAAAAAAACTACCTACTGCGCAGATTCTCCCGTCTCATACCCACAAAAATCACTTCCTGGTTTGCTCACATAACTTTCTGTACCACCTAAACGATGTAAGCTCTGCTGCTACTTCATACCATGTATTAGCATTCAGCAATCTAACATCAGCTAACTTCCCCTATTTTCCCTTCTACGTCATGCCATTCCGCAGCTTGAAGTCTGCCATTCTAATGAATTTCACGTACTTTATACCTTCCAAAATCTTCACATACTTAACACCTTCGTGTTCTGCCACTATCTAGGGGCTGTTTGCTCATCAGGAAACAAAAGACTCTCCTGTTGCTTAGCCACTTTATTCCCCATGGCAAAAGCAAAAAATGAAAAACACACAAAAATGAAAAAAAAGAAAACAGTACTAAAAAAAAACTTCTAAAAATGAGTATATAAAACTCTAAGAAAAACCCAAAATGATAAGAAAAACCGTCAAAAACTTAGTTCACAACCAAAAACTCAAAATTTTGATACAAAAGGAAAGAAAAAAAAAAACTTTTTCCCAAAAAAAAGTAAAAAGGTAAAGAGATTGAAGATTGAGGAAAACTTAATTAAAAAACTTTAAAATGCTGCAAAAAGAAAAAGACCCTTTAAGAGAGTAAAAAAAATTTAAAATTAAAACGGCTTTTCTCTTCTCCTTTTTTCTTTTAGAATCTCTGCGCTCAAATACAGTCAGAGACACACTTTCTCTTTTCGTTCCGTATGCTATTGCAATCAATATCACTAAAATCACGTATCTGAAAACACGTATGTCACATCAAAAATGATGGATACAATTTAAATTTCACTTCTTCACAAATATATGCTACACCATAGCCAGATTGCAAAAGAAAACAGCCAGAAAAAAAAACAGATGTGACAGTGTGATTTACAATGCATATCTCTCCTTCAGCAGCCGAAAAAGAGGAAGTTCAAGAGAAAGAGGAAAAAACAAACAAAAAAAAACCTCTCTTTTACTATTTCATGCTTCTTAAAGAAGCAACACTTGACAGACAGAAACAGATAGACAATCCGAGAGATGCCCTTTTAAATTCTGTGACACGTGCAGGTTGCGCTGGGAACAGACAACTATCAATCGCACTGGCACGCATATGCCGGACTTACCACCCTCCGCTCCGGTCGTCCTGACTGGCCGCCGGCTACGGGAATCTGTGGCAGCCCTCAAAGGTATCACCATCCGAGCCTGGAACATGGAACTGCCTGTCCCGAGACCTTCTGTCTCTCCTATTGCACGGGAATCTGTGATAGCTTATTCAGCGATTTGACCTCCTGCTGTCTGTTACCCAGCAACCAAAAGCAAAAGTCACTTTTTCCTTCCTTCTCCCGGATCTTACACAAACACAGAACATATACACGGCACACAGCAGACACCTCCCAGGGCTTGGATTCGTGGCTACGGATTTTTTGCACTACCTGGGAATTGGTGACCACACACCTGACCGGCAAGAGGCATAGACAAGGACTGGGCACAGGGGACTTTCAGGTAAGATGATAACATTTTCTTACCTTACTTATGGAGCTGCGCAGTCTCCTGCCCCTGTGCCAAGGCCACGGCCACAACCTCCTTCTTTCCGGTCAGTAGTGGGTCCACGTGTGCGTTTCATCCATGCCTCGCTGTTGGGGGCCATTAATGTTATGGAAATATTTGGGTTGGATAAATCTTATCCCTGTGTGTGCTGCGGCCGCTCCCAATTAGACTGAGTATTTTGAGCGCTCATCAAGAATGGACTGTACACAACTGTGACAAAACAACATTCCATCAATACTGGTACTTTATTGTACATACATAGTTTTATATTTTCACATAGAAAGGAGTGGTTAGGGGTGGTTAGTTAATTACCATATTGTCTAGCTCTTCTGTCATTGGTTATCTAAACATATATGGAATATTGTGATTAATGCTCATATGACTGCTGATTAAGCTGATTAAGCAACTAGAATTGAGCTCTCTGCATGTAGGACAGAGTTGAGACATCTGACACTGTTGGTCTGCCGTTTCAGCAAGATTCAGCTATATTCTAGACATTATTTCAGACATCTGACCCAACTTCCGCTTTTGAGATAGAAAACCCCATATGATCTGTCTGGGTTATATCAGTTAGTATCAGACATTTTAAACCATTGATTATAATGTATATATTTGATTATAGAGGAGTATATAAGTATATATTTGATTATAGAAGAGTATACATGCAAGTGAGATCTACATGATATATATATATTTCTATCACACAGTGATGTCATTCTTCCACCAGGGGGAGTGATGTTACGTCTGAAGGCAATAAAGGAGATCTATTTACCATCACAAACCATGCAACACACTTCACACTCCAGTCCACCAGGGGAGCTATGCTCCTATCTATTAGGGCACTCTTCACAATTAGGTAAAACTGGTGGTCTGGATAGGAAGTTAGTCAGAAGCTGACTGGGCTTCACCCAGGCAGTACCTGTCAGGCAGACAGAGGGGAAGGAAGAACACCTAATAGCTAGGGTTGAGCGACTTTTACTTTTTGGGGGTTTTGCGAAACCCGACTATCTCAAAAGTCGAGTCGAGTGCAATCGACCGATTATCGCGAAAAGTCGGGGATCGACCAAAACACGAAACCCAATGCAAGTCAATGGGGAAGCATAGTCGGCAGTGAGTGGGGGCCAGGAAAACACCTACAGTGCCCATTTTAATGGCAAAAACATCCATTCTTGCTTCTGAAGCTTGTCAATCTTAATTAACTTTATAATAATAGTTAGGCATTGGAAATTGGGGGTCATTTGGCTAAAGTTGTGGGGGGTAGGGCTGGTTCAAGTTTTTAGTGGGCCCAGGAAACGTGGACTACGTCACGGCGGTGGAGCAGTGAGAGGTAAGTATTTCAAGTTCGCAAGTGCTGTGATCCTGAGCAAGCAGGGGGGCCCACTCATTCGCATTGGCACTGGCACAGGGCCTCTCAAAGTACGGCGGTGTGTTTGCACGGCGGGGGCGCCTCCCACCGGCAGCGACACTTCTGCATACTCTGAGGGGCCCTGTGCCAGTGACGTCGCCAACGAGTATGCCCCCCCACCTGATGAAGGAACCTGCACTTTCATCTGCACCTTCCTCTTTGTCCCTGTGTAAGGTGGTATAGTATGCGGGAAGGGGAACCTGACTTTCAGCAGGGTCAGATTGTGGCTGTGTAGCGTGCAAGGGGAATGTAGTGGTCTGGGTCAATGTACCACAAGACTCATCTAGCAGTGGCTGGGCAATGGGCAGGATGAGGATGAAACACAGATATAGGCCCAAATAATAAAGTGGGCTAAATGCAGTTCAAAATTGGTAACAGGACTAACCAGGCGGCATTGCTTTGTTCAGTGGAGTAGAAAACCCAAGAGCGGCAGACACCGTTTTAAGGGCCCAACCACAGTAGTAGGCCCAATGCAGTTTAATATTACAAATCTAGCCCGAAAGCCTGAAGATTGAAGCTCTGGAAAATAACACAGGACAACACCAAGGTGCGGCAGACACCGTTACTAGGCCCAACTGCAGTGTTATATAAACAACAACTTAATGTGAGCCTGAAGATTGAACCTCAGCTCTTTTCAGTGGAGAACAGAAAGCAGCGGCAGACACCGTTAGTAGGCCCCAACCACACTAGTAGGCCAACTGCAGTGTTATATTAACAACAACTACTTAATGAGAGCCTGAAGATTGAAGCTCAAGAAAACCAAACAGGAGAAAACCCAGGAGCGGCAGACACCGTTAGTAGGGCCCAACCAGACAAGTAGGCCAAATGCAGTTAAATATCTGATACTATAGGCCGAAAGCCTGAAGACTGAAGCTCAGCTTTGTACAGTGGAGGACAACACCAGGGAGCGGCAGAAACCATTAGTAGGCCCCAACCACACTAGTAGGCCAACAGCAGTGTTATATTAACAACAACTACTTAATGAGAGCCTGAAGATTGAAGCTCAGGCAAGTAAACCTGGAGAACACCTTGGAGAGGCAGACACCGTTAGTAGGCCCCAACCAAAATAGTAGGCCAACTGCACTGTTATCTTAACAACAACTACTTAACGAGAGCCTGAAGATTGAAGCTCAGCTTTGTACAGTGGAGGACAACACCAGGGAGCGGCAAACACCGTTAGTAGGCCCCAACCACACATACTAACAACAACTACTTAATGAGAGCCTGAAGATTGAATCTCAGCTTTGTACAGTGGAGGACAACACCAGGGAGCGGCAGACACCGTTAGTAGGCCCCAACCAAACTCGTAGGCTAAATGCAGTTTAATATCTGATACTATAGGCCGAAAGCATGAAGACTGAAGCTCAGCTTTGTACAGTGAAGGACAACACAAGGGAGCGGCAGACACCGTTAGTAGGCCCCAACCACACATATTAACAACAACTACTTAATGAGAGCCTGAAGATTGAAGCTCAGCTTTGTACAGTGAAGGACAACACAAGGGAGCGGCAGACACCGTTAGTAGGCCCCAACCACACTAGTAGGCCAACAGCAGTGTTATATTAACAACAACTACTTAATGAGAGCCTGGAGATTGAAGCTCAGGCAAGTAAACCTAGAGAAAACCTTGGAGCGGCAGACACCGTTAGTAGGCCCCAACCAAAATAGTAGGCCAACTGCACTGTTATCTTAACAACAACTACTTAATGAGAGCCTGAAGATTGAAGCTCAGCTTTGTACAGTGGAGGACAACACCAGGGAGCGGCAGACACCGTTAGTAGGCCCCAACCAAACTCGTACGCCAAATGCAGTTTAATATCTGATACTATAGGCCGAAAGCATGAAGACTGAAGCTCAGCTTTGTACAGTGAAGGACAACACAAGGGAGCGGCAGACACCGTTAGTAGGCCCCAACCACACTAGTAGGCCAACAGCAGTGTTATATTAACAACAACTACTTAATGAGAGCCTGAAGATTGAAGCTCAGGCAAGTAAACCTGGAGAACACCTTGGAGCGGCAGACACCGTTAGTAGGCCCCAACCACACATATTAACAACAACTACTTAATGAGAGCCTGAAGATTGAAGCTCAGCTTTGTGCAGTGGAGGACAACACCAGGGAGCGGCAGACACCGTTAGTAGGCCTCTACCGAAATAGTAGGCCAACTGCACTGTTATATTAACAACAACTACTTAATGAGAGCCTGAAGATTGAAGCTCAGCTTTGTGCAGTGGAGGACAACTGTAATGGGAGACAGACACAATAAGTAGGCCTAAATAAGTAATTAGGCAAAATCCAGTTCAAAATTGGTAAGTGGAGTACACTTGCAGCATAGCGTGGTTCAGCGGAGGAGGGCATGTGTAATTAGTGGCTCTGACACACGAAGTAGGCCTAAAATAAAAATGAAGATTATATTAAGTTCAAAATTGGTAAAAGGAGTACACAAGTGGCATAGCTGGGTTCTGTGGTGGAGGACAACTGTTATGACAGGCTTACACAGTTACTAGGCACAAATAAGTAAGTAGGATAAATGCAGTTCACAATTGGTAATGGGAGTACACAGGCGGCATAGCTTTGTTCAGTGGAGGACAACTGCAAGGAGTGGCCTGGCCGAGACAGACACAGGTAGTAGGCCTACAATAGAAAGTAGGCTCTATGCAGTTTAAAGTAGGCTACAGGGGTACACTGGCAGCATTGTTGTGGTCAGCGGGGGATGATTTCAAGGAGGGACCGCAGACTTCCTAGGCATAAAATAATAAAGCAGGCTCGATGCGGTTAAATTAGGCTACAGGGGTACACAGGCAGCATTGGTGTGCTCAGTGGAGGACAATTGGAAGGAGGGACCGCAGACAGACTTAGTAGGCCTAAAATAACTAAATAGGCTCTATGCAACTTCCATTATGTGGCAGGGGTACACAGGCAGCATTGGTGTGCTCGGCGGAGGACAATTGAAAGGAGGGACCGCAGACAGTAAGTACTCCAAAAAACTAAATAGATGTTAATGTCTCGCAAAAAAAAAAAAAAAAAAAAGGGTGGCATACTTAGGTACAGGGGTGGGCTCCTATGCTGACTTTCAGACATTGTAATTTGGCGCAAAGTATTTACTGACGTAAATGTAGGACAGGGCCCCTGCCTATTTTAAATAGCATCATACATGTCAACAAATTGTTATTGTCAGTGCCAGGCATTGAAGGATTTCAGCGCATAGACTAAACAGTGGTGGAGCAGCGACAGATAATTTTGCAAGTGGTAGAGCACTGTTTGAGCTGGGGGGGGGACACTCTCTCGTGGCCGGCGGTACAGGCCCAGGGCCCCTCATGTTACAACGGTGTGTCTGACGTTGGGTGCGCGCCACCACCGCCAGAGACACTTCATTGTACTATGAGGGACCCAGTGGCAGTGCCGTCGACCAAAAGTGGGCACACCCACCTCTTCAGACAAACGGCACTCTGAAGGGTGCTTGCGCCAAGTGGCGAGACCACGGCCCCGTGGGGGAGTTAGGCCATTTAGGGAGGTGTAAACATGTCGTATGCTGTACAAACAGCAGCTGCAAATTAAGAGATTGGAACAGACAGTAACACCAGTCCCAAAGCAAGACCTTTTTTCAGGAAAGCTAGGTGTCAGCCGGGAAAGGTGGGGCAAAATAATTAGAAATCCATGAGTGGTTCATTTTAATGAAGGTTAGATCATCAACATTTTGGGTCGCCAGACGAGTCCTTTTTTCGGTCAGTATAGAACCAGCAGCACTGAATACTCTTTCTGATAGCACACTAGCTGCTGGGCAAGCAAGCTCCTGCAATGCATATTTGGCCAATTCATGCCAGGTGTCTATTTTGTATGCCCAGTAATCAAAGGGGAATGACTAGTGTTGAGCATTCCGATACCGCAAGTATCGGGTATCGGCCGATACTTGCGGTATCGGAATTCCGATACCGAGATCCGATACTTACCGCATATCGGATACCGGAATCGGAAGTTCCCAGAATTCAAACAGCACGAATTCAGCCAATGAGGAATGATTCCAAGTGTGGGCACATCCTGTTCAGCATGGTGGGCATGTAACTACTGGCAAGGCTGTGATTGACTGCTGAAATGATGTCATGATGCACTATAAAAAATGCTGCCGCCCTTTCTGGCTCACTCTGCTGTGAATTCACTTAGGCATAGGATGCTGTTTTCTGACTGAGGGCCAGTTGAGATAGCGATTTGCTTCTTTGTGCTTTTCCCAGGCTAATTTAGCAACCGCTGTGTGTTCACCTTGCTTTTGCCTTGCAGCGCTGTTTTCACAGCGATCTGCAAGGTCTCTGTGTGTGTGTGTGTGAGTGCAGCCCACTCTCTGTGTGCAGCCATAGGCGGTTGTATTCAGCTCAGGGTGGTTCACTGTCTCATACTGTTCTATCCATTCCATTGTCCTTTTTTGCAAATAGTGCAGCCCGCTGCACATTTTTTCAAATAGTTCCTATTAGTGGCTTTCCACCCGTATCCAGCTAAATTGTGGAAAAACACTACATAGGATAACATAGAGGAGGTTTTTTGGGCCTTGCAGCGCCATTTACGGCTGTCTGCACAGTCTCCGTGTGAGTGGAGCTCGCCCTGTAGTCTGTGTGCAGCCACAGCCGGTTGTATCCAGCTCAGGGTGCGTCACTGTCTCATACCGTAAAATACATTGTCCTTTTTTGCAAATAGTGCAGCCCGCTGCACATTTTTTCAAATAGTTCCTATTAGTGGCTTTCCACCCGTATCCAGCTAAATTGTGGAAAAACACTACATAGGATAACGTAGAGGAGGTTTTTTGGGCCTTGCAGCGCCGTTTACGGCTGTCTGCACGGTCTCCGTGTGAGTGCAGCTCGCCCTGTAGTCTGTGTGCAGCCACAGCCGGTTGTATCCAGCTGTTGTGAATTCCGCTCTTGGGCTCCCTCCGGTGGCTGTAAGTGGCACTTTTGTGAGTTCTGCTCTTGGGCTCCCTCCGGTGGTTTTGAGTGGTATGGCTGCTTCTTGGATTTAGCATCAGCAGCTGCTTCCACTGATCGTCTTTCTGGCTCAGCTATTTTAGTCTGGCCTTATCCCTCAATCAATGCCAGTTGTCAATTGTTCCTGCTTGGAGTCACGGCTCTTTTGGATTTCCCTGACACTCTGACCTGTTCAGCAAAGATAAGTCCTTGCTTGTCCTTTTGCAGTCCACTTGTTGTGGACTTTATTGTTCAGCACATTCTATGTTTTTCTCATTTGTCCAGCTTATCAGTATGGATCTATTCAGCTAAGCTGGAAGCTCTGGGCAGCAGATTTTGCCCTCCACACCTTTAGTCAGGTGTGGAGATTTTCGCATTCTCTGCGGTGGACTTTTTCTAGTTTTTATTACTGACCGCACAGTGTCTGTCCTGTACTATCTATCTAGCTAGAAGTGGCCTCCTTTGCTACATCTTGTTTCATTCTACGTATGTCATTTCCCTCTTCACTCACAGTCATTATTTGTGGGGGGCTGTCCTATCCTTTGGGGATTTTCTCTGAGGCAAGATAGCTTTCCTGTTTCTACCTTTAGGGGTAGTTAGCTCTTAGGCTGTGACGAGGTGTCTAGGGAGAGACAGGAACATCCCACGGCTACTTCTAGTGTTGTGTTAAGATCAGAAACTGCGGTCAGTATAGTTACCACCTGCTCAAAGCTAGTCGCATGTCGCTCCTAAATCACCAGTCCATAACAGTACAACTGGCCAAAAATGAGTTGAATTTGAATGAGTTGAATGAAAAAAGAAGGAAAAGAAAGAGTTCTGAGCCATTTTTTTTTTTCTTTAGTCTGTTTTGTCTTTTTCCTTCCTCTTAATCTCTGGGTGGTTCAGGATTTGGGCGCGGGCATGGATGTTCAGGGTTTGTTTTCTCGTGTGGATCAGCTTGCTGCAAGAGTACAGAGTATCCAAGATTATGTTGTTCAGACTCCGGCTTTAGAGCCTAGAATTCCTACTCCAGATTTGTTTTATGGGGATAGATCTAAGTTTTTGAACTTTAAAAATAACTGCAAATTGTTTTTTGCTCTGAAACCCGGTCCTCTGGAGATCCCATTCAGCAAGTTAAAATAGTTATTTCTCTGCTGCGTGGACTGGGCATTCTCCCTTGAGTCAGGGGATCCGGCATTGCTTAATGTAGATGCATTTTTTCAATCGCTCGGATTATTGTATGACGAACCTAACTCTGTGGATCATGCGGAAAAAACCTTGTTGGCCCTGTGTCAGGGTCAGGAAGCGGCAGAATTATACTGCCAGAAATTTAGAAAATGGTCTGTGCTCACTAAATGGAATGAGGACGCTCTGGCAGCAATTTTCAGAAAGGGTCTTTCTGAAGCCCTTAAAGATGTTATGGTGGGGTTCCCCACGCCTGTTGGTTTGAGCGAATCTATGTCTCTAGCCATTCAGATTGATCGGCGCCTGCGCGAGCGCAAAGTGGTGTACCATATGGCAGCGTCCTCTGAACAGAGCCCTGAGCCTATGCAATGTGATAGGATTTTGACTAGAGCAGAACAGCGGGGATACAGACGTCAAAATGGGCTGTGTTTTTACTGTGGTGATTCTGCTCATGCTATTTCTGATGGCCCTAAGCGTATTAAGAGGGTCGCTAGGTCTGTTACCATCAGTACCGTACAGCCTAAATTTCTCCTGTCTGTGACCCTGATTTGCTCATTGTCATCTTTTTCTGTCATGGCATTTGTGGATTCAGGCGCTGCCCTGAACTTAATGGACTTAGAATTCGCCAGGCGCTGTGGTTTCTCTTTGCAGCCTTTGCAGAGCCCTATTCCTTTGAGGGGTATTGATGCTACACCGTTGACCAAGAATAAACCTCAGTCTCAGTATTGGACTCAGCTGACTATGTGCATGGCTCCAGCACATCAGGAAGATTGCCGTTTTCTGTTGTTGCATAATTTACATGATGTTGTTGTACTGGGTTTTCCATGGTTACAAGTACACAACCCAGTGCTGGATTGGACATCTATGTCTGTGACTAGTTGGGGTTGTCAAGGGGTACATAGTGACGTTCCTTTGATGTCAATTTCCTCTTCCCCCTCTTCTGATGTTCCTGAATTTTTGTCAGATTTCCAGGATGTATTTGATGAGCCCAAGTCCAGTTCCCTTCCTCCACATAGGGACTGTGATTGTGCTGTTGACTTGATTCCTGGCTGTAAGTTCCCTAAGGGCCGACTTTTCAATCTGTCTGTGCCAGAGCATGACGCCATGCGGAGCTATGTTAAGGAGTCTTTGGAGAAGGGGCATATTCGGCCGTCTTCGTCACCATTGGGAGCGGGATTCTTTTTTGTTGCCAAGAAGGATGGCTCCTTAAGACCCTGTATTGATTATTGCCTTCTTAATAAGATCACGGTCAAATTCCAATACCCTTTACCTTTGCTTTCTGATTTGTTTGCTCGGATTAAGGGGGCTAGTTGGTTTACCAAGATTGACCTTCGAGGGGCATATAATCTTGTTCGTATTAAACAGGGTGATGAATGGAAAACTGCATTTAATACGCCCGAAGGCCATTTTGAATACCTTGTGATGCCTTTCGGGCTTTCTAATGCTCCTTCTGTATTTCAGTCCTTCATGCATGATATTTTCCGCAATTATCTTGATAAATTCTTGATTGTGTATTTGGATGATATTTTGATTTTTTCCGATGATTTGGTGTCTCATGTGAAGCAGGTCAGGATGGTATTCCAGATCCTTCGTGATAATGCCTTATTTGTGAAGGGGTCTAAGTGCCTATTTGGAGTTCAGAAGGTCTCTTTTTTGGGGTTTATTTTTTCTCCTTCGTCTATAGAAATGGATCCTGTTAAGGTCCAAGCCATTCATGACTGGATTCAACCCACATCTGTGAAGAGCCTTCAGAAATTTTTGGGCTTTGCTAATTTTTATCACCGTTTCATTGCCAACTTTTCCAGTGTGGTTAAGCCCTTGACCGATTTGACGAAGGAAGGGGCTGATGTGACGAATTGGTCCTCTGCGGCTGTTGAGGCCTTTCAGGAGCTTAAACGCCGATTTACTTCTACCCCTGTGTTGCGTCAGCCGGATGTTTCTCTTCCTTTTCAGGTTGAGGTTGACGCCTCTGAGATTGGGGCAGGGGCCGTTTTGTCACAGAGGAATTCTGATGGTTCCTTGATGAAACCGTGTGCCTTCTTTTCCCGAAAGTTTTCGCCTGCGGAACGCAATTATGATGTCGGCAATCGGGAGTTATTGGCTATGAAGTGGGCATTTGAGGAGTGGCAACATTGGCTTGAGGGAGCCAAGCACCGCATAGTGGTCTTGACCAATCATAAGAATCTGATTTACCTCGAGTCGGCCAAGCGGCTGAACCCTAGACAGGCTCGATGGTCCCTGTTTTTCTCCCGTTTCGATTTTGTGGTCTCATATCTTCCGGGATCTAAGAATGTTAAGGCGGATGCCCTCTCCAGGAGTTTTTTGCCTGATTCTCCTGGAGTTCTTGAGCCGGTTGGCATTCTTTGGGAAGGGGTGATTCTTTCTGCCATCTCCCCTGATTTACGGCGGGTGCTTCAGGAATTTCAGGCTGATAAACCTGACCGCTGTCCTATGGGGAAGCTGTTTGTTCCTGATAGATGGACAAGTAAGGTAATTTCTGAGGTCCATTGTTCGGTGTTGGCCGGTCATCCTGGGATCTTTGGTACCAGACATTTGGTTGCTAGGTCCTTTTGGTGGCCTTCCTTGTCGCGGGATGTGCATTCTTTTGTGCAGTCCTGTGGTACTTGTGCTCGGGCTAAGCCTTGCTGTTCCCGCGCTAGTGGGTTGCTTTTGCCTTTGCCGGTCCCTGAGAGGCCCTGGACGCATATTTCCATGGATTTTATTTAGGATCTTCCTGTGTCCCAGAAGATGTCTGTTATCTGGGTGGTTTGTGACCGGTTCTCTAAAATGGTCCATTTGGTACCTTTGCCTAAATTGCCTTCCTCCTCTGATTTGGTTCCATTGTTTTTTCAGCATGTGGTTCGTTTGCATGGCATTCCGGAGAATATTGTGTCTGACAGAGGTTCCCAGTTTGTCTCTAGGTTTTGGCGGGCCTTCTGTGCTAGGATGGGCATTAATTTGTCTTTTTCTTCGGCGTTCCATCCTCAGACAAATAGCCAAACTGAGCGAAGTAATCAAACCTTGGAAACCTATTTGAGATGCTTTGTGTCTGCTGATCAGGATGATTGGGTGGCTTTCTTGCCGTTGGCCGAGTTTGCCCTTAATAATCGAGCCAGTTCGGCTACTTTGGTTTCGCCTTTCTTTTGTAATTTTGGTTTCCATCCTCGTTTTTCTTCAGGGCAGGTTGAGCCTTCTGATTGTCCTGGTGTGGATTCTGTGATGGACAGGTTACAGCAGATTTGGACTCATGTGGTAGACAATTTGACGTTGTGTCAGGAAAAGGCTCAACGTTTTGCTAACCGCCGTCGGTGTGTTGGTCCTCGGCTTCGGGTGGGGGATTTAGTCTGGTTATCTTCTCGTCATGTTCCTATGAAGGTTTCTTCCCCTAAGTTCAAGCCTCGGTTTATTGGTCCTTATAAGATTTCTGAGATTATCAATCCAGTGTCTTTTCGTTTGGCCCTTCCAGCCTCTTTTGCCATCCACAATGTTTTCCATAGATCTTTGTTGCGGAGATATGTGGTACCCTTTGTTCCCTCTGTTGATCCTCCTGCCCCGGTGTTGGTTGAGGGGGAGTTGGAATATGTGGTTGAGAAAATTTTGGATTCTCGTTTTTTGAGGCGGAGGCTTCAGTATCTTGTCAAGTGGAAGGGTTATGGCCAGGAGGATAATTCTTGGGTTGTTGCCTTCGATGTCCATGCCGCCGATTTGGTTCGTGCTTTTCACTTGGCTCGTCCTGATCGGCCTGGGGGCTCTGGTGAGGGTTCGGTGACCCCTCCTCAAGGGGGGGGTACTGTTGTGAATTCCGCTCTTGGGCTCCCTCCGGTGGCTGTAAGTGGCACTTTTGTGAGTTCTGCTCTTGGGCTCCCTCCGGTCGTTTTGAGTGGTATGGCTGCTTCTTGGATTTATCATCTACAGCTGCTTCCACTGATCGTCTTTCTGGCTCAGCTATTTTAGTCTGGCCTTATCCCTCAATCAATGCCAGTTGTCAATTGTTCCTGCTTGGAGTCATGGCTCTTTTGGATTTCCCTGACACTCTGACCTGTTCAGCAAAGATAAGTCCTTGCTTGTCCTTTTGCAGTCCACTTGTTGTGGACTTTATTGTTCAGCACATTCTATGTTTTTCTCATTTGTCCAGCTTATCAGTATGGATCTATTCAGCTAAGCTGGAAGCTCTGGGCAGAAATTTTTGCCCTCCACACCTTTAGTCAGGTGTGGAGATTTTTGCATTCTCTGCGGTGGACTTTTTCTAGTTTTTATTACTGACCGCACAGTGTCTGTCCTGTACTATTTATCTAGCTAGAAGTGGCCTCCTTTGCTACATCTTGTTTCATTCTACGTATGTCATTTCCCTCTCCACTCACAGTCATTATTTGTGGGGGGCTGTCCTATCCTTTGGGGATTTTCTCTGAGGCAAGACAGCTTTCCTGTTTCTACCTTTAGGGGTAGTTAGCTCTTAGGCTGTGATGAGGTGTCTAGGGAGAGACAGGAACATCCCACGGCTACTTCTAGTGTTGTGTTAAGATCAGGAACTGCGGTCAGTATAGTTACCACCTGCTCAGAGCTAGTCACATGTCGCTCCTAAATCACCAGTCCATAACACCAGCTCGGGGTGCGTCACTGCCTCATACCATAAAATACATTGTCCTTTTTTGCAAATAGTGCATCCCGCTGCACATTTTTTCAAATACTTCCTATTAGTGGCTTTCCACCCGTATCCAGCTAAATTGTGGAAAAACACTACATAGGATAACGTAGAGGAGGTTTGTTGGGCCTTGCAGCGCCGTTTACGGCTGTCTGCACGGTCTCTGTGTGCGTGCAGCTCTCCCTGTAGTCATTTCAGCCCCCCAAAAATAAAAAAATAGTAAAGTTCACCAAACACACCACTTTACAGTTGTGTAGGCCACATTAGGTCATATTAAAGTCTAGTCCACACTTTAGAAAATTAGTGTTTCGTACACCTGTTAGGAGCTGTTCAGGAATAAGCACACTAAGCCGTTAGTACTTTTCTGCTTATCTTTATCAGTCAACCAAGATGAAGAAGGCAGGGAGTAAGGCACGTGGGCATGGGCGCGGAGCAGGGAGAGGACATGGGGATTCTGTGCCTGCTGCGGGCACCGGTGACTCATCATCACACAGTTTCAGCAGGAAACAGTCCTTCATGCGCAGCTTTGTCGGAGAGCGCCTTACACCGCTGCTGCGTGAAGACCAAATTGAAGCCGTTGTCGGATGGATGGCAGCTAACGCATCGACTTCAATTAGTGCCACTGTTATGATCTGGTGATTTAGGAGCAACATGGGACGTGCTCTGGAGGAGGTGGTACCTTTACTGACCGCAGACCCTAAACTTAACACAACACTATAAGTAGCCATGGAATGTTCCTGTCACTCCCTAGACATCTCGTCACAGCCGGAGAGCTAAATACCCCTAAAGATAGAATCAGGAAAGCTATCTTGCCCCAGAGAAAATCCCCAAAGAGAAGACAGCCCCCCACAAATATTGACTGTGAGTGGAGATGGAAATGACATACACAGAATGAAACCAGGATTTAGCAAAGGAGGCCAATCTAGCTAGATAGATAGAACAGGAAGGAATACTGTGCAGTCAGTATTAAAATGCTAGAAAAATCCACCACAGAGTTTACAAAAATCTCCACCACCTGACTAAAGGTGTGGAGGATAAATCTGCTTCTCCAGAGCTTCCAGCTTAACTGAATAAATTCATACTGACAAGCTGGACTAGAAAAAACATAGAATGTACTGAACTATTAAGTCCAAAACATATGGACTGCAAAGAACCAAGCCAGGACTTATCTTTGATGATCCGGTCAGAATAGCAAAGAAATCCAAGCAGAGATGTGAATCCAACCAGGAACATTGACAACTGGCACTGGCTGAAGGATAGAGCCAGGATAAATAGCCGAGCCAGAATAGACGATCAGTGGAAGCAGCTGCTGACTGCTAAATCGAAGGAGCAGCAGTTCCACTTAAATCCACCGGAGGGAGCCCAAGAGCAGAACTCACAAAAGTGCCACTTACAGCCACCGGAGGGAGCCCAAGAGCGGAATTCACAACATGCCACATCCTCTCAGGCACAGAGCACTGGAGAGCACCCATCTGTCTCTTCACCACCTGCCAAATTGCTCAGGCAGTCAGAGAGCGTAGGACAGGAGCCGTCTCTACTTCTGTTCTCTGAATCTCTTGGTTTGCTAACAGGGGCCAGCCAAGCAGCATTGGAGAAATGGAAGAAGAGGCAGTGTGCAGTGATGCCCAACAGCTTTTTCTCTCTGAGTCTGAAGAGGCGGGTGAGCCAGTGCCTCCGATCACCACACCGCAGTACACATCCGCTGATGACACTCAGGTGCCACTTTCTGGTGCATGCTGTGCTGCTGAGACTACCCAGGAGGAGCAGTTGGTGGCAGAGGGTAGTGTAGATGATGAGGTCCTTGACCCATCGTGGCATGAGGGACAGGAAGGTGGTGGGAGGAGCTCTGAGGAAGAGATTCCCCGAACGGGCCAAAGAGGGAGAGGGAGGGGGAAGACTGTGGAGCCTGTAGCCTCCACTTCGGCACCCGTTAGGAGCATGCCTCTTCCAACAGCCAAAAAGTGTGCCCCCAAGACTTGCAGTACCTGGGCCTTTTTTGACACAGTTGCAGATGACATTTGCTTTGTCAAGTGCAAGGTGTGTCATCAGAAAATCAAAAGAGGGAGAAATGTCAGCAGCCTCAATACCTCAAATATGTGGAAACATGTGCGGACCAGGCACGCGGCGGAGTTACAAAAACGCACTGAAGAGCTAGGTCAGCCAACAGCGGCAGCTACCACCTCTTCAGCTCGTGTTGCCTCTTCCTCCAGCTCACACACAGCTGGTTCGGCTTCCTCCCAGGATCGCCATGGAAGAACCTCTGGCACTGTTGTCCAGAGACCCACTGTAATTCCACCCGCAGCACCATGTTCCCAGTCATCCTCACACTCCCAGCCCAGTCTACAGCCATCGGTAGTACAGGCATGGGAGAAAAGGCAGCCATTCTCGTCAAACCACCCACGAGCACAGGCTCTGACTGCAGGCATTGCCAAACTTCTGTCACTGGAAATGCTGTCATTCAGGCTGGTGGAGACTGACAGCTTCCGTGACTTTATGTCATTGGCAGTCCCACAGTACAATGTGCCCAGACACTTTTATTTCAGCAGGCAAGCCGTCCCTGCCCTGCACAAGCATGTGGAGGGACACATAAAACACGCACTACTGAACGCCGTCAGTAGCAAGCTCCACCTCACCACCGATGCGTAGACCAGTCACCATGGACAGGGGTGATACCTTTTCCTCACTGCCCATTGGGTTAATGTTGTTGAGCCAGGTACAGATCGTGCGAGTGGCGCAGGACGTGTCCTGCCCACTCCAAGGATTGCAGGAATCCAGTCTGTACGCATTGACTCCTCCTCATACACAAGTTCCTCAGAAACATCGCTGCAGGAGCCGTCACAGTCCACCTCCACATGGACCCGTGAACGTTTACCTGTTACGACCGACATGAGCACAGCCGTGGCCAAACGTCAACAGGCCGTCTTGAAATTAATTTCTTTGGGGAATCGAAGCCACACAGCGCAGGAGCTCTGGAATGCCATCAAGCAGGAGAGCGATGTGTGGTTTGTGCCAGCGAATCTCCAGCCAGGCATGGTAGTGTGTGACAATGGCCGAAATCTGGTGGCAGCTCTGGGCCTCGGCAACCTCACTCACATCCCATGTCTGGCACATGTGCTCAACTTGGTCGTGCAGAGTTTTTTGAGGGACTATCCGGATCTTGATGCACTGCTGCACAAGGTCCGCCTAGAGTGTGCTCACATGCGGCGTTCCAGCACGGCAAGATCGCGCATTGCAGCTCTGCAGCGCCGATTCCGCCTTCCGGAACATCGCATCATATGTGACCTACCTACCAGGTGGAATTCCACATTACATATGTTGGAGCGGTTGTGTGAGCAGCAGCAAGCAGTAATGGAGTACCAGCTGCATCAGGCGCAAAGAAGTCGCACTCTGCGCCGTTCAGACTTCACAACCACAGAGTGGGCCACTATGAAGGACATCTGCCAGGTTTTGCGTCCTTTCGATTATTCCACGCGGATGGCGAGTGCAGATGATGCACTAGTCAGCATGACTGTCCCCCTTATCTGCCTGCTTCAGCAAACACTGCAAGTGCTAAGGGATGATGTTGTGGAAGAGGTGGAGGATGAGGACTCACCATTTCCATCAGCTTCTGGACAGTCAGCGCCACGTGGTTCCTCACAAACGCGTAGGCAGGGGACAGTTTGTGAGGAGGATGAGGAGGAGTCAATGGAGGAGGAAGACATCGGTTCAGAGGAGGGAGTTACACAATTGTCCAGTAGTCAGTGTGTACAGCGAGGGTGGGGTGATGAAGAGCGGGCAGAGCTCACGCCTCAAGCAAGGGACAGCGTTTCTTGGCCAGCTGGCAGTCTGCAGCACATGGTTGATTACATGCTGCAGTGCCTGAGAAACGCCCGGCGCATCGCCCACATTCTCAACATGGCTGATTATTGGGTGTACACCCTCCTCGATCCTCGCTACCGGGACAACGTACAAAGCCTCATCACACCGTTGAACCGGGATCATAAAATGCGAGAGTACCAAGACACACTGGTGAATTCCATCATCTTCTCCAGTCCAACTGAGAGAAGTGCTGCTAGTGCTTTACAAAGCAGCTCAGTGCGTCCAGGCAGTGGAGTAGGCTCTGCACAAAGAGGGAGCAGAAGCAGTGTCTCTGCCCAAGGCAAGAGCAGTATGGCCCAACTGTGGCACAGTTTTGTGTGCCCGCCACAAATGTCTACACCATCACAGGCGGCTCCAGTCAGCAGGAGGCAACGGTTCCGTCAGATGGTGACAGACTACATGTCTTGCCCTCTTACTGTACTCCCAGATGACTCTTCCCCTTTCAAGTTTTGGGTCTCTAAACTGGATACATGGTCAGAGCTAAGCCAGTATGCATTGGAGGTTCTGGCTTGCCCTGCGGCTAGTGTATTATCGGAACGTGTATTTAGTGCTGCAGGTGGTGTACTAACAGACCGTCGCATGCGACTATCCTCTGATAACGTTGACCGGCTTACTTTCCTGAAAATGAACCAGGCCTGGATCTCGCAGGAATTTGCCACTCCTCTTCCTGATTAAATAATTGGGTGACTGTCTACAGTATCCAGGTCTCCTGTTGTGTTCATCTTTCTACCACCTGAAATGTAATTCCTGGGCTCCAACACCGCCTGTTGAGGCTCAGAAGTGCTGTCTCCACAGTCAAAACATACGACCCAGTGTTATTGGGTGTCAGTAACGTCAGCTGATCCCCAGCTGTGTAGCCGGCAATGTGTCTTGCGACCGCCACGCTGACACAACAACTGAAATTTCAGGGAACCTGTCCCCCCCCCAGGCGTTTGTTACTGAAAGAGCCACCTTGTGCAGCAGTAATGCTGCACAAGGAAAAGGTAGCTATTTTTGTTTAGCTCCTTGCACACGCAGAACTTAACACTTATAAAATGTGTCCACTGATACCGTAAAACCTTCCCGGAGGTGGGACTTTCCTTCGTAATGTGACGCAGCACAGCTGTCATTCCTACCTCCTTGGCGCCGTGTGCCGGCTCCTCAGCGTTGTTTGATTCTGTCACGGAGACTGCACTGTTATGTTATCCCTTGGCCAGGCACACTTAGCGCTGCCCATCTTCTGACATCATTTGGTGTCAGGCTGACTGCGCCTGTGCGGCCGCGCTGGCCGAGATCCCGCCTCGCAGTGTCTTCTGATTTAATCACACTGCGGGCCTGGGATCCATGGGCATGCGCAGTGCATATCTTTTTTTTTTAAATTCGTTTATTTAAACGCTTAATACACATGTACATACAGTTTACATATTTCCAGGTCAGTGTAGGTACATTATAACGGTAGATACATTAACATAATGTTATATACACCAATCGGATTAAGCATATTTAAGATATAATGGTATGTCACAATTACTGAAAATCCTAAAACTCAACCTATCTTACTGCCTAAACAAAACAAACTCCATCACCTTAGTATAACGGTTTCAGTACTCAGCGTGAATCGTACAATCTCCCAACTCATTACTATACTAAATCTAGGCCCTTAATTACGTGGTGACATGGTGAGATACGACGAGTTCCATAAGTCCCAAATTTTATTGAATTTCTCTAAACAACCTCTGTTCTGGTATAGGGTGCGTTCATACGGCACAATCAAATTTACCAACTCTATCCAGGCCCTAAGGGACGGATGCGAAGTACCCATCCAGCGCAAGGCAATCAATTTCCTTGCCAGAAAAAGTGTCTCCCTCAAAAAAATTTGGACGTGGTGGCCCCACATTTCCTCCTCCAGAATCCCAAACAAACACACTGATGGGGTCAAGGGAACAGGAATATGTACAAGGGACGACAACAACGAAACCACCTCTCTCCAATAAGACATAATAACAGGGCATTCCCATATCATGTGTATGAAATCCGCTTCCTCCATATGACATCTAATACATTCTGAAGATCCGGACCGCCCAATTTTAAACAGTCTCAGTGGGGTTAGATATGATTGATGTAGAATATATAACTGTATCATTTTATTGTTAGCCGAGGGGGACACCTTGGTTGGGGACTCAAGGGCCATCTCCCAGTCCTCACCCTGTAAGTCAGGTATCAGGACCCTCCACTTTTCCCCTATTGGCAACAAAGTAGCATCCGCACCCACGGACAACATATAAGTATATAGTGCAGAGATAAGACCACGGGGTCCCTGTGACTTAAAAATCCCTATCAGTGGGAAGGAGGATATTACCTTTGTCACCTCCACATTTCGAAAATGTGACTGTATTGCCGATCTAAGTTGAAGATATCGGAAGAACTGAGGCCTCGGTATATCATACTTATGTTGGATTTGTTCAAAGGACATTAGGATTCCCTGTTCATAAAGATCATTGAGCGACAAAACACCATGAGACGTCCAGAATTGAGCGGAAGGGTGATTCAGTAAGCTCGGGAAGTATTCACTATCCCATAATGGCATTTCAGCTACAATACCGTCAAAACGGATCACCTTTTTTACTTGTCGCCAAATCAACCTTGCCAACCGAAGTAACGGCAATAACTTAGGGGCAGAGGGTTTGTTTATTTCCAGAAAACCCAACGGGCAGCTGATCTTGGCAGCATAAGCCAGGTGGTTTTCCGAGTTTGGTAAATCGCTCCCAGGCATCCATTTTCGTAGAGCTCTAAGTTGTCCGGCCAAGTAATATAAAAAAAAATCTGGCAACGCCGCCCCTCCCATTTGTTTAGATCTGTGCAAAGTGGATAATTTGAGTTTGGGTCTAGCCCTCCCCCAAATAAAGGATGTAGTTAAAGAGTTTAAGCTAGCAAAAAAGGATTTAGGAACCGGTACTGCGCTATGTTGGAGGGAATAATTAAGCTTCGGGAGGAGTATCATTTTTATCAAATTTATACGGCCCGAGACAGATAGAGGCAGTTTACTCCATATAGCAAATTTATGTTTAGCGAACTCCAGTAACGGGAGAATATTAAATTGTAAATCCAGTCTACTATCTTTTGGTATAATTATTCCTAGGTATTTAAAACTAGTGACAACCGGCAATAGGGAGAGCGTATTAAGGTGTGCAGCCGAGCCATGACAGAGAGGCATCAAGGCAGATTTATCCCAGTTAATATATAGTCCGGAACGTCTACTGAATCCCTCTATAGTAGTGATCACGTGAGGCAGGGTCTCCTCCACCTCGTCAAGAAATACAACCATATCGTCCGCATACAAACCGACAGTATCCACGCGGTCTGCTATCTTAATGCCCCTAACCAACGGGGAGGATCTCATACGAATCGCCAATGCCTCCATTGCGAGGGCGAACAAGGCCGGAGATAGAGGACATCCCTGGCGAGTCCCTCTCTTTAGGGAGAAGGATTCAGAGATAGAATTATTGATAATTATCCGAGCTCTTGGCTTCAAATATAGTGCTGCTATCCATTTTTGGAATTTAGGACCAAATTGAAATTTCTGTAAACATGCAGACAGAAAAGGCCATTCAAGGGAGTCAAATGCCTTAGCCGCGTCCAGCGAGGCCATGGCCCATTTATTCTCAGGGACCAACGTACTATACTGAGCTATTGATTGAACCCTCCTGATATTAATAGAGGTACTCTTACCCGGCATAAAACCTGTCTGATCTGGATGTATTATATCTAATATTACCGTGTTCAATCTAGTAGCTAGAATTTTAGTGAAAATCTTGTAGTCCACATTAACTAATGAAATAGGACGATAAGATCCGCAGTCTAGGGGGTCCTTCCCTTCCTTTTTTAAGACTATAATATTTGCTTCGTAATAAGAGTCCGGCAAGGAACCTCCCTCCCAAATCCCTTGAAATACTTTGAGCAGAATTGGAACCAGAGCATCTCTATATTTTCTATATATTTCTATAGGGAAGCCATCCGGACCAGGTGCCTTGCCAGAAGCCATGTCAGTTATAGCCTTGTTCACCTCATCAAGAGTAAAGTCAGCGTCTAGAAAGGCTTGTTGTGCAGCATTCAATGCGGGGAACACTAGGTCTGATAAATATCTTAGACACTCCGAGGTATCAGAGTCTCCCTTGGAACTATACAATTCTTTATAAAAATCACAAAAGCAGTGGAGTATGTCATCTGTCGAGGTTACTACAGAATCGTCTGATTTCCGGATTTTAAGTATGGTATTGGATGTGTTGTGCTGGCGTACCATGTATGCTAGGAGTTTACTGGACTGATTTCCCAGTTCAAAGTATGTCTGTCTAGTAAAAAATAGTTTGCGCTTAGATTTAGTGTCAGTATATTGACTATGGAGTCTGTGTAAGTGTAACCACTCCATTCTGTTCTCATTCGTCTGGTTAGCTATATAGGCCGCCTCCGAGACTCTCAGTCGCTCGTCCATGTCATCGTCTTCCTTTGAGGTCTGTCGCTTAATATACGAGATGGTAGAAGACAAACAACCCCTTAGGTATGCCTTAAGGGCGTCCCAGAGAATATTAAGATTTTGCGGCATAGGGTGGGATGCAATAAAACAGTCCAGTTGGTCAACAGTCCGGTCTTCCGGGCCTATTAACTTCAACCAGAATGGATTTACTTTCCACGTTATAATGTTCCTCACCCGACCCAATTTAAGTTTAAGGATCACTGGACTGTGATCTGAAATTCCTCTATTCCCATGACACACCTCTCCCACCCGTACCGCCAGGTTACTGGAGCCGAATACATAGTCCAAGCGAGACAAAGTACGTCTGACAGACGAATGACAAGTATATTCCCTTATGTCGGGATGATGCATTCTCCAAAGATCTAACCAGCCAGTACCTTCCATGAATATTGATAATCGAGATGGTGAAGAACCCACATCCGTAGTCCCCCCATCCAGTCGAAGTCTATCCATACCTTCATTCATTAACATATTGAAATCTCCCATACAGAGAACATGCGCATCTGGATAGTTCAAGGCAAAGTCGACCGCCTTCTTGACAACCGACATATTAGCAGGAGGAGGGTTATATATACACATTATGACATACTCCTCTGAATTCATATTCGCATACACAAACACAAAACGACCTTCCGGATCCCTCCGAACTTCTCTGACTTCCCATCTAATATCCTTATGGATTAACAAAGATACCCCTCTAGAATAGCTAGTGTGGAATGCGTGCACAGACCATTGTACCCAAGGTTTCTGCATATAACGGGACGAGTCTCTAGTCAGGTGTGTTTCAACTAAAGCTACTACATGAGGGCGATAACGTCTTATCTGAGAAAATACTTTAACTCTCTTACGAGGCGACCCTAAACCTCTCACATTCCAGGATATGCATGTTACTTCAGACGCCATATCTCATCAGCTTAGAAAATATAGTATCACGTCGAGTGTCCGTCACGCAGGTGATGAAGAAAAACATGGCAGTAATGTCTATACAACTAACAATGAACAAAACTAAAACATTGAAGATCAAATAATGCTTCTTAAGGGAGCAAAAAACCGTGCTCCGCATAACCCAGTCCAAAAAAGGGGATACCATCTCTGAACACAGAGTTCGGTAAAGTTGTTTCCTAGGGCGCTGGCAAAAGGGCTCCTCTCATCAACAAGGAAAACCCGGTGATAGAGTTCCAGGATCTTGAAAGAAAGAAACTAGAAAATCTGCCCGACAAGAGGGCTCCTCTTTTTGTAGATCCATGCAAATATAAACAGCAGCCAACTTAGGATTTCTCTCCTCCCCTGTCCACTCCCACACATGACCGTAGCCACTCTTCAGCGTCCGCCGGGGTGCTAAAAAAGGAAGTAGAACCTTTATACACGACCCTGAGTCTAGCAGGATAAAGCATTGAATACACGACATTTTCCTCTCTTAGTCGTTTCTTTATCTCCATGAACTGAGACCGTTGTTTTTGTAATTCCATAGAAAAGTCTGGGAATATCGAGACAGTAGCGCTGTTAAATTTAATAGGGCTTTTTTGCCTCGCCATACGAAGAGCCATATCTCTGTCTCTGGAATTAAGAAGGCGGGCCAAGAAGGGCCTTGGCGGAGCGCCAGGGGGAGGAGCTTTTGTTGGGACCCTGTGGGCCCTTTCCACGGCAAATGTAGGGGAGAATTCATCTCCCAGAATATCTCTAAGCCAGCCCTCCAAGAATTTTTCAGGTTGTTGGCCTTCTGAGCGCTCCGGTAGGCCTATAATACGGATGTTATTTCGGCGTAGTCTGTTTTCCAAATCATCCGCCTTCTGCCTCCAAGCATTCATGGAGCCAGCCACTTTTGTCAATTTAGCTTCCATAGGTGCAGAGTTGTCTTCCAGGCGAGACACCCGTGTTTCAACCTCTGTAATACGGCCCTTCATAGACTGCATATCTTGGCGAAGGCGCCCCACCTCAGAGTGCACCTCCTCTATCTTCCCAGTCAGAGAGGTTCTAGTCAGTGATATAGCTTGCATCAGTTGTTCAGATGCCTGTCTCAGAGTTAAGTCCTCCTGATCTCCGTCCCCCTCATCCTCGGGGGCACGATTTTGTACCTGGGTCTCAGATTTCCCCATAGGAGAAGTATTATTCTTTTTTGAACGTAGATTATCAGGAGGATCAGATCGTGTAAATTTTTTGAGTTTTTCAGCAGCACTTAGATTTTTGGTGCGATGTGCGGATGACATAATGAGGATCGCTTAGTATTTTGATAGCGTACAGGTTCTGCCCGAGCAATGTAATACTGTGGCACAATACACAAACAGCCTATATGGCCCTCTCAGCCGTGCACCACAGGGTTAATGGTAGATTATAAACCAGCCCAATGTACTCTCAGGAGGGAGAGGAATCCAGGAAGTAGATCCAGCAGCGAATAATATGAGCTTAGTATCTGTATTAATTCTCAGGAATACACCCAGGCAGCTGTAGTATATACTGTAGTCAGAATATAGCAAATCCACATCCACCATACAAGTAATGGAGTGGGGGAGAAGTTCCAGAGTAATATGCGCCAGGGACAGTTAGCGCTATAAAGCGTTATGTGGCACTGATGAGAGGGAGCCCGGGGCCCGATTCTTAGGGCACACACCGTGAGACTCCCGCCCCGTACCTTGAAGAGCTGCACCGGAGATCAGCCAGCTCTCCCCTGTGCAGCAGGATCAGCTTCGCGCCTTCCGCCGTCAGCGCGCGTGGTAGTGAAAATGGCCGCCGCCTCTAGCAGCTCCGTCCTCCGTCCAGGCACTCCCGGAGTTCACCCGACCGAAGCCGCCCGCGCAGCCTCTCTGAAGCCGGGCACCTCCAGGCACCCAGGGGAACACAGCGGTGGATCGGAAAACCCTCTCCGGTGAGTATTAGCAGGGAATTCAGGTCAGGATTATCGGAGCTCCAGCCAGACGCGTCCTCACAGCTCCGCTACATAGCCACGCCCCCCCGCAGTGCATATCTTTACCTCCGCCTCTCACTCATCTCCCTCCGCCTTCTTCAGACTGTGCGCCGTCAGCTGATCCCAAATAGCATGCCACGGCCATGACGCCGCACAGTCTGGAGAAGCCGGAGGGAGGGGAGTGAGAGGGGAGCATATGCACTGCGCATGCCCATGGATCCCAGGCCCGCAGTGGGATTACATTAGACGACACTGCGAGGTGGGATCTCGTGCAGCGCTGCCACACTGGCACAGCCAGCCTGACACCAAATGATGTCAGAAGACGGGCAGCGCTAAGTGCGCCTGGCCAGGGGATAACATAACAGCGCAGGCTCCGGGACAGAATCAAACAATACTGAGGAGGCGGCGCACGGCACCAAGGGGGTAGGAATGACGGCTGTGCTGCGTCACATTACGAAGGAAAGTCCCACCTCCGGGACGGTCTCACGGTATCAGGGGACACATTTTATAAGTGTTTAGTTCTGTGTTTGTAAGGAGCATAATGAAAAGAGCCACCTTTTCCTTTTGCATCCTTTGTGCTGCACAAGCTGGCTCTTTCAGCTACAAACGCCTTGGGGGGGGGTTAAAGGTTCCCTTTCGACTTGCTCCAATCAGGCTTCGGCCCACACTGTGTTCCTCTGCTCCTCCTGCTGTCCCTGGGCTCTAACACCGCTAGTTGGTACCTGGAAGTGCTGGCTGCACAGTTAACACTTGCTGCCGTGTTATTGGGTTTAAGTAACATCAGCTGATTCCCAGCTGTGTATCTGGCAAAACAAATCTGCTCCTCCTGCTGTCCCTGGGCTCCAACACCACCAGTTGGTGCCTGGAAGTGCTGTCCGCAAAGTCAACAGTCGCTCCTCTGTTATTGGGGTTCAGTAATGTCAGCTGTTCCCCAGCTGTGTGTGCGGCAATACCTCCAATCGGCTCCTCCTGCTGTCCCTGGGCTCTAACACCGCTAGTTGGTGCCTGGAAGTGCTGTCCTCACAGTCAACAGTCGCTCCTCTGTTATTGGGGTTCAGCAACGTCAGCTGTTCCCCAGCTGTGTGTGCGGCAATACCTCCAATCTGCTCCTCCTGCTGTCCCTGGGCTCTAACACCGCTAGTTGGTGCCTGGAAGTGCTGTCCTCACAGTCAACAGTCGCTCCTCTGTTATTGGGGTTCAGTAACGTCAGCTGTTCTCCAGTTGTGTGTGCGGCAATACCTCCAATCTGCTCCTCCTGCTGTCCCTGGGCTCTAACACCGCTAGTTGGTGCCTGGAAGTGCTGTCCTCACAGTCAACAGTCGCTCCTCTGTTATTGGGGTTCAGTAACGTCAGCTGCTCCCCTGCTGTGTATCTGGCAATGTGTCATGCGACCGCCACGCTGGCACACTAAGAGACATTTACATGCCTCCAGTGAAGGCTTCGGCCTACACTCTGCTCCTCCTGCTGTCCCTGGGCTCCAACACTGCTGGTTGCTGCCCGGAAGTGCTGTTTGCACAGAGCCAAACACCTCGCCAATGTGTTAGTGGGGTTCAGTAACGCCTGCTGCTCCCCTGCTGTGTATCCGGCAACGTGTCATGCAACCGCCATGCTGGCACACTAACAGACATTTACATGCCTCCAGTGCAGGCTTCGGCCTACACTCTGCTCCTCCTGCTGTCCCTGGGCTCCAACACTGCTGGTTGCTGCCCGGAAGTGCTGTTTGCACAGAGCCAAACACCTCGCCAATGTGTTAGTGGGGTTCAGTAACGCCTGCTGCTCCCCTGCTGTGTATCCGGCAACGTGTCATGCGACCGCCACGCTGGCACAACTGAAATTTAAGGGAACCTTCCCCCCCCAGGCGTTTGTTACCGAAAGAGCCACGTTGTGCACCAGTAATGCTGCACAAGGAAAAGGTGCCTATTTTATTTGTGCTCCTTGCACACGCTGAACACTTATGAAATGTGTCTCCTCACACTGTTTAACCGTCCCGGAGGTGGGACTTTCCTTTGTAATGTGACGCAGCACAGCCGTCATTCCTACCCCCTTGGCGCCTGCGCTGTTATGTTATCCCTTGGCCAGGCACACTTAGCGCTGCTCGTCTTCTGACATCATTTGGTGTCAGGCTGGCTGCGACTGTGCGGTCGCGCTGGCCAAGATCCCGCCTCGCAGTGTCTTCTGATTTAATCACACTGCGGGCCTGGGATCCAAGGGCATGCGCAGTGCATATCTTCACCTCCGCCTCTCACTCATCTCCCTCCGCCTTCTTCAGACTGTGCGCCGTCAGCTGATCCCTAATAGCATGCCACGGCCGTGACGCCGCACAGTCTGAAGAAGCCGGAGGGAGGGGAGTGAGAGGCGAGGATATGCACTGCGCATGGCCACGGATCCCAGGCCCGCAGTGGGATTACATTAGATGACACTGCGAGGCGGGATAGCGGCCAGCGCAGCCGCACAGGTGCAGCCAGCCTGACACCAAATGATGTCAGAAGATGGGCAGCGCTAAGTGCGCCTGGCCAAGGGATAACATAACAGCGCAGGCTCTGGGACAGAATCAAACAATGCTGAGGAGGCGGCGCACGGCGCCAAGGGGGTAGGAATGACGGCTGTGCTGCATCACATTACAAAGGAAAGTCCCACCTCCGGGACGGTTTAACGGTGTGAGGGGACACATTTCATAAGTGTCTAGTTCAGCCTTAGAAAGGAGCATAATTAAAAGAGCCACCTTTTCCTTTTGCAGCATTAGTGCTGTACAAGATGGCTCTTTCAGCAACAAATGCCTGGGGTGGGGGTTAAAGGTTCACTTTCAACTTGCTCCAGTGCAGGCTTCGGCCTACACTCTGCTCCTCCTGCAGACCCTGGGCTCTAACACCGCCAGTTGGTGCTCAGAAGTGCTGGCTGCACAGAGAAAAACACCCGCCAATGTGTCAGTGGGGTTCAGTAACGCCAGCTGTTCCCCTGCTGTGTAGCCGGCAACGTGTCCTGCAAATGCCACGCAGACACAACAGAACTAAAACTGCCTCCAGTGCAGGCTTCGGCCTACACTCTGCTCCCTCTGCTCCTACTGACCCTGGGCTCTAACACCGCCAGTTGGTGCCCGGAAGTGCTGGCTGCACAGAGAAAAACACCCGTCAATGTGTCAGTGGGGTTCAGTAACGCCAGCTGTTCCCCTGCTGTGTAGCCGGCAACGTGTCCTGCAAACGCCACGCAGACACAAAGCTGTCTCCAGTGCAGGCTTTGGCCTACACTCTGCTTCTCTGCACCTCCTGCTGACCCTGGGCTCTAACACCGCCAGTTGGTGCTTGGAAGTGCTGGCTGCACAGAGAAAAACACCAGCCAATGTGTCAGTGGGGTTCAGTAACGCCAGCTGTTCCCCTGCTGTGTAGCCGGCAACGTGTCCTGCAAACGCCACGCAGACACAAAGCTGCCTCCAGTGCAGGCTTCGGCCTACACTCTGCTCCTCTGCTCCTCCTGCTGACCCTGGGCTCTAACACCACCAGTTGGTGCTCGGAAGTGCTGGCTGCACAGAGAAAAACACCAGCCAATGTGTTAGTGGGGTTCAGTAACGCCAGCTGCTCCCCTGCTGTGTAGCCGGCATCGTGTCCTGCAAATGCCACGCAGACACAACAACTGAAATTGAAGGGAACCTGTCCCCCCCAGGCGTTTGTATGTATAACAGTCACCTTGTACAGCAGTAATGCTGCATTTGTACAAGGTCGCTCATTCAGTTATTGTCCTTGCACACGTCGAACTCAACACGTATTAAATGAGTCCCCTGAGACCATTAAACCGTCCCTGAGGTGTGACTTTCCTTTGTAATGACACGCTGCAACCCCCTTGGTAGCGCTGCCCGTCTTCTGACATCATTGGTTGGCTGGCTGCGCCTCTGCGGCCGCCCTGGCCGACACAACGCCCCTCGGTGTCTTATTTATTTTGACTGCGAGGGTGTGATTGATGGGCATGAGCAGTGCATATCTTCGCCTGTCACTCATCTCCTTCCGCCTTCTTCAGACTGTACGGCTTCATGGCCGTGGCATGCGATAAGGGATCAGCTGACGCCGCACAGTCTGAAGCAGGTGTAAGGACACGAGTGAGAGGCGAACATATTGACTGCCCAAGGCCATGAATCCCAGCCCCGCAGTGTGAATTAATGAGAAGACACTGCGCGGCTGGGATTCATGGGCATCGCGAACCGCACCGGCCGACATGAAATGATGTCAGAAGACGGGCAGCGCTAACAGCGCATGGCCAAGGGATGACACGACAGCGCAGACTCCTGTACAGCAAATAACGACGATCAGGAGGCTGCGCCCAGCACCAAGGTGGGATTTTTGACAGCTGTGCTTCGTCTCATTACGAAGGAAAGTCACGCCTCCAACACAGTTTGACTGTATAAGGGGCTAAATGTTATACGTGTTTCATTCAGCGTGTGCAAGGAACAAAATTAAAAGAGCAACCTTTGACTTGTGCAGCACTACTGCTGCCCAAGGTGTGGCTCTTCTAGTTTGTAACACCTGAGGGGGGTTAAAGGTTACCTTTAAAATTGGTTCAATTAGGCTTCGGCCTACACTCTGCTCCCTCTGCTCCTCCTGCTGACCCTGGGCTCTAACAACGCCAGTTGGCGCCTGGAAGTGCTGGCTGCACAGAGAAAAACACCCGCCAATGTGTCAGTGGGGTTCAGCAACGCCAGCTGTTCCCCTGCTTTGTAGCCAGCATTGTGTCCTGCAAACGCACGCAGACACAACAGACCTCCAGATGCCTCCAGTGCAGGCTTCGGCCTACACTCTGCTCCCCCTGCTGACCCTTTGCTCCAACACCACTAGTTGGGGCTCTAGGAAGACAAGCTTGAATAGGTCCCCATCCTGGTTCCAGTACCGTCAGCTGGTTCTGGCAGAGCCTTTGGCTTAGGTGCCTCCTTCTGGGTATCCGAGTTCCACCAACGTCAGGTGGTCCTTGGTAGTGCTTTCAGGCACGGGTACCTCCTGCTTAGTAACCAGGTTCCAGTAACGTCAGCTGGTCCTCGGTAGTTCCATTGGCTCTTGGACCTTCGGGTAGCCATCCGAGTTCCAGTTCCATCAGCTGTTTCTCGGCATTTTCTCAGCCTTCTTGTACCTTCTGCTACATTTCCAAGTTCAAGACCCTAAAGACGATGACCCGGAAGACCACCCCTAAGATGACGACGACACCAGAGACGACAACCACTGAGATGACGACGACCCCGGAGATGACGACCCTGGAGACGACGACATGGAAGACCGAGAAGCAGAATAACAAGAGGCTGCAGAACAAAGAGCAGAAGAACATTAAGCATAACACTAAATATCAGAGCAAAAGATATTATCTAAATTATAAGCAGAAGAAGACTAAGCAGTGTATGGGGGTGAGTCCGTTCCTCCTCGTGGTGCCCCTGGATAAAGCCTGATGCTGCAGGCCAAACTGAACGCGGACAAATGTAACTCTTTTGTGACAGGCAGAACGGAAGGTGTAATCTTCAAACTTTTATAGATAACAACTACGGGAATGCCTGTCACAAATAAGAATATGATGAAGAAGTAGAATATGAAGAAGAATAATAGTTGAATAAAAATAATTTGAAGAATGTAACAAAAAAAAATAATAGGTAGAAGATGAAGAAGAAGATGAATAAGGTGAAGAAGAAGTTGATGTCAAAGATGCTGATGATGATGAAGAAGAAAGTGTGGGAGAAGTAAAAAAGAGGGTGAAGGGCATGGAAGTAGTGAAACATCAATATCTGACAAAATAAAAAAAATCTTAACATAGTCAATATCTTTGTAACTCCGAACGTCTTAAAAAAAAATTAAAATTCCTGCTATTCTATTTGATTGGGCTAAACCTCTATGCCTTTAATGTCTCCGCCACCTCCCCCAATACATCCTACATTATTCTTATTTGTTTTCCTTCATGTAGAATGAACCTACAAGGAAAGAAAGGGTTTATTTTAATTCCGATATTTTCGTCCCATTGACTTGCATTGGTATCGGGTATCGGTATCGGTATCGGCGAGATCCGATATTTTGCCGGTATCGGCCTATACTTTCCGATATCGGAAGGTATCGCTCAACACTATGAATGACGGTTGAGGGAGAACATTGATAATGGAGGAAAAATAGTTAGTAACCATACTGGACAAATGTTGTCTCCTGTCACTTTGAATTGATGCTGCAGTACCTGTCGTGTCTGCGGTCATTGCGAAATCACTCCACAACCTAGTCAGAAAAACCCTCTGTCCAACACCACTTCTGATTTGTGCACCTCTAACACCTCTGCCCTGTTGCCCCCTGCAGCTCATGTGAGAACCATCACCGGCGCTGTGTGCTGGGAATGCCTGAATCAAACGGACTACAAGAGTAGCTTGTTTGGTTGCCAATATTTGTTCGAGGTTCTCATGTGGCATGATATTTTGCAATTTGCCTTTATAGCGAGGATCAAGGAGGCAGGCCAACCAGTAATCGTCATCGGTCATCATTTTTATAATGCGTGGGTCCCTTTTGAGGATACGCAAGGCATAATACGCCATGTGGGCCAATGTTTCAGTTGTCAAATCAGTGCATGTGCTGGGTTGAGGAGCACTTTCGGGCAAATCAACGTCACTTGTCTCCCTCAAAAAACCTGAACCCGGCCTTGCAACGCCAGCAGTTTCTATTGCCCCCTGAGAAGCTTCCTCATCCAAAAAATACTCATCCCCATCATCCTCCTCCTCCTCCTCTTCGCCCGCCACCTCGTCCTGTAGACTTCCCTGAGCAGACAATGGCTGACTGTCATCTAGGCTTCCCTCGTCCTTGGCTGCAGATGCCTGCTCCTTTATGTCCGTCAAACTTTGCATCAGCAGACGCATTAGGGGGATGCTCATGCTTATTATGGCGTTGTCTGCACTAACCAGCCGTGTGCATTCCTCAAAACACTGAAGGACTTGACACAGGTCTTGTAGCTTCGACCACTGCACACCTGACAACTCCATGTCTGCCATCCAACTGCCTACCCGTTTATGTGGATCCTCCCACAAATACATAACAGCACGCCTCTGTTCGCACAGTCTCTGAAGCATGTGCAGTGTGGAGTTCCACCTTGTTGCAACTTCGATGATTAGGCGATGCTGGGGAAGTTTCAAAGACCGCTGATGGTTCTGCATATGGTTGGAGTGTACGGGCGAACGTCGGATGTGCGAGCAAAGTCTGAGCACTTTCAGGAGCAGGTCGGGTAACCCCGGATAACTTTTCAGAAAGCACTGCACCACCAGGTTTAAGGTGTGAGCCAGGCAAGGAATGTGTTTCAGTTGGGAAAGGGCTATGGCAGCCATAAAATTCCTTCCGTTATCACTCACTACCTTGCCTGCCTCAAGATGTACAGTGCCCAGCCATGACTGATTTTCTTGCTGCAAGAACTCGGACAGAACGTCCGTGGTGTGTCTGTTGTCGCCCAAACATTTCATTGCCAATACAGCCTGCTGACGCTTGCCACTAGCTGTTCCATAATGGGACACCTCGTGTGCAACAGTGGCAGCGGCGGATGGAGTGGTCGTGCGACTGCGGTCTATGGACGAGCTCTCGCTTCTGCTGGAGGACGAGGAGGAGGAGGGATGAACGCCTACAGCCAACTGTTTCCTAGACCGTGGGCTAGGAAGAACTGTCCCAATATTGCTGTCCCCTGTGGACCCTGCATCCACCACATTAACCCAGTGTGCCGTGATGGAGATGTAACGCCCCTGGCCATGCCTACTGGTCCATGCATCTGTTGTCAGGTGCACCTTTCTACTCACAGATTGCCTGAGTGCATGGAAAATGCGGTCTTTTACATGCTGGTGGAGGGCTGGGATGGCTTTTCTCGAAAAGAAGTGTCGACTGGGTAGCTCGTAGCGTGGTACAGCGTAGTCCATCAGGGCTTTGAAAGCTTCGGTTTCAACTAACCGGTAGGGCATTATCTCTAACGAGATTAGTCTAGCAATGTGGGTGTTCAAACCCTGTGTACGCGGATGCGAGGATGAGTACTTCCTTTTCCTAACGAGAGTCTCATGTAGGGTGAGCTGGACTGGAGAGCTGCATAGGGTGGAACTAGCGGGGGTGCCGGTGGACATGGCAGACTGAGAGAGGGTTGGTGATGGTATTCTTGCTGTTGCCCTACATACAGTGTTTCCTACCACGAACCTGGTGATTCCCTGACTGCTTTGGCCTTGTGACGAAACCGCCACATTTACTGCAGGTGGTGTGGTAAACGGTAGGCTTACAGTGAGGGAAGGGATGTAGCGTTGCTGACTAGCTTCATTGTGAGAGGGTGCTACAACATTAAGGGACGTTTGGTAGTTAGTCGAGGCTTGCAAGTGCATGGTGGTTAAATGTCTACGCATGCAACTTGTATTTAGATTTTTAACATTCTGACCTCGGCTGAAGGTCCTTGAGCATTTCTTACAGATGACTTTGCACTGATCATTTGGATCTTGGTTAAAAAAAATGCAAGACTGCACTCTTCCTACTATCGGATACCTTTTCAGGCATTGCACACTGAGCTACTTTAACCGGATGGCCACGCTGTCCTACAACTGGTTTTGGTTTTGCCACACGTTTTTGACCAGATATGGGCCTGCCAGATGGAACCTGTTGCGATGTTGATGCCTGCTGCGGCTCCTCCTCCTCCGCTTCAGAGCTACTGCCACCTGCACCCTGTTCCCCCAATATCTGCCAATCAGGGTCAACAACTGTGTCATCTATGACCTCCTCTTCTATGTCCTGGGCACCTTCCTCTTGGTCACCGTGTAAGCCGGTGCTATAGCGTTCGTGACGGGGCTTAATAGTCTCATCAGGGTCAGATTCTGGATCAGTACACTGCGAGGGCAATGTTCTGATCTGAGTCAAAGGAACAGCATAATAATCTGGCTGTGTCTGTGCATCTGTGCACTCCATGTCCGATTCATCTTGTAATGGGCATGGCCTGTTAACAATTTCCCTTTCTAACCCAGGAACGGTATGTGTAAAGAGCTCCATGGAGTAACCTGTTGTGTCGCCTGACGCATCCTTCTCTGTTGTTCTGGGTGAAGAACACAAGGAAGCGACTTGTCCCTGACCGGGAACATCCACTGACAACGCGCTGCTTTTACATTTTGCACTTTCCGAGGAGGAGAAGAAAGAGCTAGAGGCAGAGTCAGCAAGGAAAGCCAAAACTTTTTCCTGCTGCTCCGGCTTTAAAAGTGCTTTTCCTACTCTAAGAAAAGGGAGCGTTCGAGGCCTTGTGTAACCAGACGATGACGCTGGCTCAACAACTCGAGACTTAGGGTCTATATTGCTTTTCCCACGACCACCTGATGCTCCACGACCACCACCACTACCATCATTACCAGCTGGCAATGACCGCCCACGGCCACGACCTCTTCCACCAGACTTCCTCATTCTTGGAAAAATGAAACCAAACTAACAACCATTATGTGGTCCTGTATAAGCAGGTAAAAGGTGTACATAAACTTGTTGTGAATTTAAATCTCCCTTTTTTATGTGTGGGAGAATGCAGGAAAAAATCAGGCCCACTGTATTACACTAGACAGTTTGATTGGCAGAAAGAGGCTGGCAGATATGCCACGAGCAGGACTGACACACGCAGATGCACACACTGGCATTAGAAATCTCCCTCTTTATGTGTGGGAGAATGCAGGGAAAAATCAGGCCCACTGGATTACACTACACAGTTTGATTGGCAGAAAGAGGCTGGCAGATATGCCACGAACAGGACAGACGCACGCAGATGCACACACTGTCAATAGAAATCTCCCTCTTTATGTGTGGGAGAATGCAGGGAAAAATCAGGCCCACTGGATTACACTACACAGTTTGATTGGCAGAAAGAGGCTGGCAGATATGCCACTAACAGGACTGATGCACGCAGATGCACACACTGGCAATAGAAATCTCCCTCTTTATGTGTGGGAGAATGCAGGGAAAAATCAGGCCCACTGGATTACACTACACAGTTTGATTGGCAGAAAGAGGTTGGCAGATATGCCACGAACAGGACTGACGCAGATGCACACACTGTCAATAGAAATCTCCCTCTTTATGTGTGGGAGAATGCAGGAAAAAATCAGGCCCACTATATCACAGTATAGTTTCTGTGGCACAAAATGAATGACAGATACCACAGACAGCACTGGCACAGATGCACAGATTTGGCAATATTATTCTCCCTTTATTTTAATTTTTTTTTTGTGATATGGGAGACAAGTGATTTAATCAGGCCCACTATATCACAGTATAGTTTCTGTGGCACAAAATGAATGACATGTCAGATACCACAGACATCACTGGCACAGATGCACAGATTTGGCAAGATTATTCTCCCTTTATTTTATTTTATTTTTTTTTATATGGGAGACAAGTGAATAAATCAGGCCCACTATATCACAGTATAGTTTCTGTGGCACAAAATGAATGACAGATACCACAGACAGCACTGGCACAGATGCACAGATTTGGCAATATTATTCTCCCTTTATTTTAATTTTTTTTTTTATATGGGAGACAATTGATTTAATCAGGCCCACTATATCACAGTATATTTTCTGTGGCAAAAAATGACTGACAGATACCACAGACAGCACTGGCACAGATGCACAGATTTGGCAAGATTATTCTCCCTTTATTTTAAAAAAATGTTTTTTGATATGGGAGACAAGTGAATAAATCAGGCCCACTATATCACAGTACAGTTTCTGTGGCACAAAATGACTGACAGAGATACTACAGACAGCACTGGCACAGATGCACTGATTGGCAATATAAATCTCCCTTCTTAGGTGTGGGACAGTGCAGAAAAATACAGGCCCACTGTTTTACACTACACAGTTTCAGGGGCTGAAAGTGGCTGGAAGATATTTAAAAAAAAAGGGACTGTACTGCAATTACTATCTCCCTACAATAATCTCTGAAAAGTATGGCAGGCAGCAATAAAAAGGACTGCTGCACACAAAAAATGAGGACAAACAAACAAGATAGCTGTGCAGAAAGGAAGGAGCAACAGGATTTTTGCTTTTAAAAAGCAGTTGGTTTGCACAGCGGCGTACACACAGCAACGCATCTATCAGGAAGCCTTATAAGCTACAGAGCTGTTGCACAGAAATCTTGCCTCCACTGTCCCAAAAAGAAAAGGTGGTGTTGGACAGTGGAAATCGCTACAGCACAAGCGGTTTGGGGGTTAATTTACCCTGCCTAACGCTATCCCTGCTTCTGACGAAGCGACAGCAACCTCTCTTTATGCTCAGATCAGCAGCAGTAAGATGCGGTCGGCGGGAACGCCCCTTTATAGCCCCTGTTACGCCGCAGAAAGCAAGCCAATCACTGCCATGCCCTTGTCTAAGATGGTGGGGACCAGGACCTATGTCATCACGCTGCCCACACTCTGCGTGCACCTTCATTTGCTGAGAAATGGCGCTTTAAGCGTCATATGAAACGCGACTTTGGCGCGAAGATCGTGTACCGCATGGCCGATCCCACGCTGGGATCGGGTCGGGTTTCATGAAACCCGACTTTGCCAAAAGTCGACGACTTATGAAAATGAGCGATCCGTTTCGCTCAACCCTACTAATAGCTGCTGACAGGGTGGTCCCTGACAGGGGTGGGATCCAGTCAGAGGCCTAGACAGAAGGCCATGGAGCTGCGTCGGCCCGGCGTGCGGCAGCTTTCAGAAAGAGACACGAACAGCGAATTGTATTGTAGAGGGTGAGAAACAAAGTAATAGCAAAAGGAGAGGAAACCAGAAGGAATTCTGCCCTGCAAAGGCTGCCTCCTTTCTGAGGCGCAGGATCCGGTAGCCGGACCACCGAGGGAGCAACCGTCTCCATGCCTTGCTCCAGAGACCGGCAGGACAGCTAATTCCAAGTTACTGATCCGCCCTATACCCAGGAGGCACAGTGGCAACTTGGGGGGGCCGGGGCGTGCTAGAGTCCCTGTAAAAAGCCTCAGGCCACCAGTCATACGGGTTTGTCCTATCCTTACCATCTGGGGGACAGAGAAAGAGACATAACATCTAGAACATCTACAACAGTTGTGAGGACCTTATGGGAGGCACAGCAGTAAGGTACTACAACACCCAGGAGCTAGAGGAAGGCTACTGATTTCCACCTGGATAAGGGGACTCTGGATTTGCCTTCAGACAGGCCGGACTCTGCCTACCCTGTGACCTGGTGCTCTGGACTGTGGATGCTGAAGCCATCAGTAAAAAGGTAAAGAGACTGCAACCTTGTGTCCTCGTTCTTCTCTGCACCTCCCACCATATCACCATCTACTGTCTGTATTGGTTGTGTGCTGGATACACAGGACGGGTCTGGAGTTTATTCCTGTCCTGAATGCAGAGAAGAGTTTCAGCAGCGGCCGGCACTGACGAGGAACATAAATCTCCATAATGTCGCTGAACGTTTCCTGATTACTCAGCAAGAACAAGAGGAGATCACCGGGATCTGCTGCACTTACTGTGTGGACTCTCCTGTACCTGCTGTTAGATCCTGTCTACACTGTGAGGCTTCTCTGTGTGATAAACACCTGAGGGTTCACAGCAAATCACCAGAACACGTCTTATCTGATCCCAGCACTTCTCTGGAGAAAAGGAAATGTTCTGTGTTGTGGATTCTGTTTGTGGGCTCCCTCTGGTGGTTACTGCTGGTACTGGGTGACTTTGGTGGGTTGCGGCCTTTGGTTTCCACCTGTCCATCAGAGGCTGGGTGTTTCCTATTTTACCTGGCCTTTCTGTCATTTCCCTTGCCGGCTATCAATGTGTTCAGATGTGCTCTGTTTGGTTCCTGCCTACCTGCTCCCAGATCTTTCAGGATAAGCTAAGTGCTGATTTTCAGTTGTTTGGTTTTTTTGTCCAGCTTGCTTATTATGTCTTAATGCTTGCTGGTAGCTCTAGTGGACTGAGGTTCTCCCCATGTGCCATGAGTTGGCACATGGGTTCTTGTAATCTCAGGATGGTTTTTTGATTAGGGTTTTTTGCTGACCACTCAGTCCCCTTTTGTATCATTCTGCTTTCTAGTTTACAGCGGGCCTCAATTTGCTAAAGCTATATACATCATCTCTATGTGTGTGCCTTCCTCTCATTTCACCGTCAATACATGTGGGGGGCAACTATATCTTTTGGGGTTCGTTCCTCTGGAGGCAAGTGAGGTCTTGTTTTCTCTGCAGTACTAGTTAGCTCTTAGGCTGGTGCGTGGCGTCTAGAACCAACGTAGGCACGCTCCCTGGCTATCTCTAGTTGCGTTTGTCAGGCGTAGGGCAGCGGTCAGCCCAGGTTCCATCACCCTAGAGCTTGTCCGATATTTATTGTACTTTGCTTGTCCTGTGCTATCCCTAGCCATTGGGGATTCATGACAGTATAGCCGGCCGACAAAGTGTTAATTGTTTGGGCTGAAGCAGGAGAAATAGAAGTGTTCAAGGGAATTTTTTTTTTTTTTTTTTTCCCTTCAGAGTTTTGCTGCCTAGCCCTTAATTGCTGTCTAGCTGCTTCTTACCTCCTCTTAACCCTTGAATGGCTCTGATCTTTGCTGTTTATCATGGATGTCCAGAGTTTGGCTTCCAGCCTGAGTAATCTCGTGGCAAAGGTTCAAAACATACAGGATTTTGTTGTTCACACTCCCATGTCTGAACCTAGAATTCCTATTCCAGAGTTTTTTTCTGGAGATAGATCTACCTTCCTGAACTTCAGGAACAATTGTAAATTGTTTCTTTCGTTAAAATCTCGCTCCTCTGGAGACCCTGCTCAACAGGTCAAGATTGTTATATCTTTCCTACGGGGCGACCCTCAGAATTGGGCATTTGCATTGGCACCAGGGGATCCTGCATTGCTCAGTGTGGATGCGTTTTTTCTGGCATTGGGATTGCTCTATGAGGAACCTAACCTAGAGATTCAGGCTGAAAAGGCTTTATTAGCCCTCTCTCAGGGGCATGATGAAGCGGAAATATATTGTCAGAAATTTCGGAAATGGTCGGTGCTTACTCAGTGGAATGAGTGCGCCCTGGCTGCAAACTTCAGAAATGGTCTTTCTGAGGCCATTAAGGATATTATGGTGGGGTTCCCCACGCCTACTGGTCTGAATGAGTCTATGGCTATGGCCATTCAGATTGATCGGCGTTTACGGGAGCGCAAACCCGTGCACCAGTTGGCGGTGTCTTCTGAACAGGCACCTGAGACTATGCAATGTGATAGAATTCAGTCCAGAAGTGAACGGCAAAATTATAGGCGGAAAAATGGATTGTGTTTTTATTGTGGTGATTCAGCTCATGTTATATCAGCATGCTCTAAACACACAAAAAGGGTTGATAAATCTTTTGCCATAGATACTCTGCAGTCTAAGTTCATTTTGTCTGTGACTCTGATTTTTTCACTGTCTTCCATTTCCGTCGATGCCTATGTGGATTCGGGCGCTGCCCTGAGTCTTATGGATTGGTCATTTGCTAAACGCTGCGGTTTTAGTCTAGAGCCTCTGGAAGTTCCTATTCCTCTGAAGGGAATTGACTCTACACCATTGGCTATGAATAAACCGCAGTATTGGACACAAGTGACCATGCGCATGACTCCCGTTCATCAGGAGGTGATTCGCTTCCTCGTACTGTATAATTTACATGATGTACTAGTGCTTGGTCTGCCATGGTTACAAACTCATAATCCTGTCCTGGACTGGAAAACAATGTCTGTGCTAAGCTGGGGATGTCAGGGGGTTCATGATGATGCACCTCTGATTTCAATCACTTCATCTACTCCTTCTGAGGTCCCTGTGTTTTTGTCGGACTATCGGGATGTTTTTGAGGAGCCTAAGCTCAATTCGCTCCCTCCTCATAGAGAGTGTGACTGTGCTATAGAATTGATTCCTGGCAGTAAGTTCCCTAAGGGTCGTTTATTTAATCTGTCACTGCCAGAGCATACTGCTATGCGGAATTATATTAAGGAGTCCTTGGAAAAGGGACATATTCGTCCATCTTCGTCCCCTCTGGGAGCAGGTTTTTTTTTCGTGGCAAAAAAAGATGGTTCCCTGAGGCCTTGTATAGATTATCGCCTTCTGAATAAGATTACAGTCAAATATCAGTATCCATTGCCATTATTTACTGATTTGTTTGCTCGCATTAAGGGGGCTAGGTGGTTCACTAAGATAGATCTTCGTGGTGCGTATAATCTGGTGCGGATAAAACAGGGTGATGAGTGGAAAACCGCATTTAATACGCCTGAGGGCCATTTTGAGTATTTGGTAATGCCTTTTGGACTCTCCAATGCTCCATCAGTCTTTCAGTCCTTTATGCACAATATTTTCCGTGAATATCTGGATAAGTTTATGATTGTGTATTTGGATGATATTTTGGTGTTTTCTGATGACTGGGAGTCTCATGTTCTACAGGTCAGGAAGGTGTTTCAGGTTCTGCGGGCCAATTCTCTGTTTGTGAAGGGCTCAAAGTGTCTCTTCGGAGTCCAGAAGATTTCTTTTTTGGGGTACATTTTTTCTCCTTCTACTATTGAGATGGATCCCGTTAAGGTTCAGGCTATTTGTGACTGGACACAACCTACATCTGTTAAGAGCCTTCAGAAGTTCTTGGGGTTTGCTAATTTTTATCGTCGGTTCATTGCTAATTTTTCCAGTATTGTTAAACCTTTGACTGATTTGACTAAAAAGGGTGCTGATGTTGCTGATTGGTCTCCTGCGGCCGTGGAGGCCTTTCGGGAACTTAAGCGCCGGTTTTCTTCTGCTCCTGTGTTGTGTCAACCAGATGTTTCACTTCCTTTTCAGGTTGAGGTTGATGCTTCCGAGATTGGAGCGGGGGCGGTTTTGTCACAGAGAAGTTCTAATGGCTCGGTGATGAAGCCATGTGCTTTCTTCTCTAGAAAATTCTCGCCCGCCGAGCGCAATTATGATGTGGGTAATCGGGAGCTTTTGGCCATGAAGTGGGCATTTGAGGAGTGGCGTCATTGGCTTGAGGGTGCTAAACATCGCGTGGTGGTCTTGACTGATCACAAGAATCTTATTTACCTTGAGTCTGCCAGGCGTTTGAATCCTAGACAGGCTCGTTGGTCGTTATTTTTTTCTCGTTTCAATTTCGTGGTTTCATACCTGCCAGGTTCAAAGAATGTGAAGGCAGATGCTCTTTCCAGGAGTTTTGTGCCTGATTCTCCTGGAGACACTGGGCCTACTGGTATCCTTAGGGATGGGGTAATATTGTCCGCCATATCCCCAGACTTGCGACGCGCATTGCAGGAGTTTCAGGTGGATAAACCGGATCGATGTCCACCAGAAAGACTGTTTGTTCCGGATGATTGGACCAGTAGAGTCATCTCCGAGGTCCATTCTTCTGTGTTGGCTGGTCATCCTGGAATATTTGGTACAAGAGACTTGGTGGCCAGGTCTTTTTGGTGGCCTTCCTTGTCTAGGGATGTGCGTACCTTTGTGCAGTCTTGTGAAGTGTGTGCTCGAGCTAAGCCTTGCTGTTCACGGGCCAGTGGGTTGTTGTTATCCTTGCCCATCCCGAAGAGGCCTTGGACGCACATTTCCATGGATTTTATTTCTGATCTCCCGGTTTCACAGAAAATGTCCGTTATCTGGGTTGTGTGTGACCGCTTTTCTAAGATGGTTCATTTGGTGCCCTTGCCTAAGTTGCCCTCCTCCTCTGAGTTGGTTCCTTTATTTTTTCAGAACGTGGTTCGTTTGCATGGGATTCCGGAGAATATCGTTTCTGACAGGGGATCCCAGTTTGTGTCTAGATTTTGGCGGACGTTTTGTGCCAAGATGGGCATTGATTTGTCTTTCTCGTCTGCATTCCATCCTCAGACGAATGGCCAGACGGAGCGAACTAATCAGACCTTGGAAACTTATTTGAGGTGTTTTGTTTCTGCTGATCAGGATGACTGGGTTGCTTTTTTGCCACTGGCCGAATTTGCTCTTAATAATCGGGCTAGTTCTGCCACGTTGGTCTCTCCTTTTTTTTGTAATTCGGGGTTTCATCCTCGTTTTTCCTCTGGTCAGGTGGAGTCTTCGGATTGTCCTGGAGTGGACGTGGTGGTGGACAGGCTACATCAGATTTGGAATCAGGTGGTGGACAATTTGAAGTTATCTCAGGAGAAGACTCAGCAGTTTGCTAATCGCCGTCGCCGCGTGGGTCCCCGACTTCTTGTTGGGGACTTGGTGTGGTTGTCTTCTCGTTTTGTCCCTATGAAGGTTTCTTCTCCTAAGTTCAAGCCTCGGTTCATCGGTCCTTATAGGATCTCGGAGATTCTTAACCCTGTATCTTTTCGTTTGGATCTCCCAGCATCGTTTGCTATTCATAATGTGTTCCATCGGTCGTTGTTGCGGAGGTATGAGGTGCCCGTTGTTCCTTCGGTCGAGCCTCCTGCTCCGGTGCTGGTGGAGGGAGAATTGGAGTATGTTGTTGAAAAGATCTTGGATTCTCGTGTTTCCAGACGCAAACTCCAGTATTTGGTTAAGTGGAAGGGTTATGGTCAGGAGGATAATTCCTGGGTGATCGCCTCCGATGTTCATGCGACTGATTTGGTCCGCGCCTTCCATAGAGCTCACCCTGATCGCCCTGGGGGTTCTCGTGAGGGTTCGGTGACCCCTCCTCAAGGGGGGGGTACTGTTGTGGATTCTGTTTGTGGGCTCCCTCTGGTGGTTACTGCTGGTAATGGGTGACTTTGGTGGGTTGCGGCCTTTGGTTTCCACCTGTCCATCAGAGGCTGGGTGTTTCCTATTTTACCTGGCCTTTCTGTCATTTCCCTTGCCGGCTATCAATGTGTTCAGATGTGCTCTGTTTGGTTCCTGCCTACCTGCTCCCAGATCTTTCAGGATAAGCTAAGTGCTGATTTTCAGTTGTTTGGTTTTTTTGTCCAGCTTGCTTATTATGTCTTAATGCTTGCTGGTAGCTCTAGTGGACTGAGGTTCTCCCCATGTGCCATGAGTTGGCACATGGGTTCTTGTAATCTCAGGATGGTTTTTTGATTAGGGTTTTTTGCTGACCGCTCAGTCCCCTTTTGTATCATTCTGCTTTCTAGTTTACAGCGGGCCTCAATTTGCTAAAGCTATATACATCATCTCTATGTGTGTGCCTTCCTCTCATTTCACCGTCAATAGTAATACATGTGGGGGGCAACTATATCTTTTGGGGTTCGTTCCTCTGGAGGCAAGTGAGGTCTTGTTTTCTCTGCAGTACTAGTTAGCTCTTAGGCTGGTGCGTGGCGTCTAGAACCAACGTAGGCACGCTCCCTGGCTATCTCTAGTTGCGTTTGTCAGGCGTAGGGCAGCGGTCAGCCCAGGTTCCATCACCCTAGAGCTCGTCCGATATTTATTGTACTTTGCTTGTCCTGTGCTATCCCTAGCCATTGGGGATTCATGACAGTTCTGTCCATAAGAAGATCCTGGAATATTACTGCACTGAGGACGCTGCTTGTATCTGTGTGTCCTGCAGTTTGGGCGGAGAACATCGGGGACACCGGGTGGAGATGCTGGATGAGGCCTCAGAGAAGAAGAAGGAGAAACTGAGAAATGTTCTGCAGAAACTGGCAACAAAGAGAGAAAAGACTGAGGAAAGAGTCCGGAGTCTGGAGGAACGGAGGAGAAAAGCTCAAGACAAAGCAGCTGGAGAAGCCGAGAGAGTCACTGCCCTGTGTACAGACATCAGGAGACGGGTGGACGACCTGGAGAAGAAGGTCCTGAGTGAGATCTCCAGGCAGGAAAAGGAAGAGTCACTGTCACTGTCTGCTCTGATCCATCAGCTGGAAATAAAGAAGGACGAGCTGTCCAGGAAGATGAGACACATTGAGGAGCTGTGTAACATGATGGATCCACTGACTGTCTTACAGTGATCCTGAGGAGGAGGGAGGTGATGAAGACACAGGGGGACATGATAAACAGCCCCATGATGGAGATGACCTAGATGTGGCTGTGATCTCACACACATTACACACATTACATGACGTAATATCAGGTATAAGGAGCGGAATCTATGTGGAGGATCCTGCAGACATATTACTGGATGTAGCCACACCTGGTAATAATGTTCTTATATCAGACGACCTGAAAACTGCAACCTGGACACAAAAGAAAAGGAATCATTCAGGAACAGCAGAAAGATTTCAATATCCTCAGGTGATGAGCAGGAGAGGATTTACCTCTGTGTGGAGACACACATTTACCACGGCTGAAATGGGTGAGGTCCAGGCATAGATTGTATAGTTAATTTTCTCCATTAGCTTTGCACTATTTGGAGCTCCATGCAGAGTAATTTATGCTGTACTATTGGCATACTTACTGTTTGGCATCTGTGACCTCAAGTTGTTTAATGTAGGTTTTATGTGTGGGGTTTTGTTACCTGTTTCCTTAGTAACCCTTTAATAATTGGTTGTATTGTACTAGTCGTTTATTGGAATTTTTAAAACCTTGTTATCTAATAAATGTTACTTTTTTATACCATACTGGCAGCTCTTTGACTCCATTTTCATATTATATATATATTGCTGGGGAGTTTTTCCTGTCTTTGATTAGACCCATATGTGGCTCTGTGCTAATTTATTACAGTGCTCCATACTGTATAATGGCCAGACATGATGCTCCATACTGCATAATGGCCACACAGTGATCCATACTGTATAATGGCCACTCATAATGCTCCATACCTTATATTGGCCACACAGCGCTCCATACTGTATAATGGCCACACATGATGCTCCACACTGTGTAATGGCCACACATGATGCTCCATACAGTATAATGGCCACACAGTGCTCCATACTGTATAATGGCCACACTTGATGCTCCATACTGTATAATGGCTACACAGTGCTCAATACTGTATAATGGCCACACAGTGCTCCATGCTGTATAATGGCCACACATGATGCTCCATACTGTATAATGGCCATACAGTGCTCCATACTGTATAATGGCCAGACATGACGCTCCATACTGTATAATGGCCGCACATAGTGCTCCATACTGTTTAATGACCACACATGATACTCCATACTGTATAAGGTCGAAACATGTTGGTCGTATCATGTACCCCATCATTTGCTGTAGCACTATGAAACAAGGATTTTAATGGATTTGTCTAAATAAATATAACTTTTATCCAAGTTTCACGCTGGAGATTTACTTCCTCTTTTTTTTTCTGTTGTGGACAACGCCTCTAATCCAGGCACCTCATTGCGTGAATTTCATTCTGAGTCAATCAAGAGTTTTGCTCCTGAGCAAACTTGCACACAAGGACTTCTGCTTCAAACAGGTGAGCTGAATTTTTCCCCTTCTCTTTTTTCCTTTGCATACACATACTGTATAATGGCCACATAAGAGGCTCCATACTGTATAATAGCTGTTGTGAATTCTGTTTTTGGCTCCCTCTGGTGGCCACTGCTGGTACTGGCTTACTTTGGTCTTTTGTTCTCAGCGCATCTGTTTTCATCAGGCTATTGGGAGTTTCCTACTTAAGCTGGCTTCCCAGCCATTCTTGTGTCAGCAATCAATGTTATCAGACCGTCTCTGATTTTGTTACCTGCTCCAAGTCTGCAACTCAGCTAAGTTGATCTTTTTTGCATCTTGATATTTGTTTTGTCCAGCTTGCATTTATATTTCCTGTGCGGCTGGAAGCTCTGGTGATCTGAAATTACCACTCCGGTATCATGAGTTGATAAACGGAGTTAAGGTAATTTCAGGATGGCTTTTCAGGGTTTTGAGGTAATCGCGAAGTCCTCTTTGGTATCTTTCGTTATTTAGCTAGAGGGCCTCGCTTTGCTGAATCTATATTCATACTGCGTTTGTGTTTTCCTCTTACCTAACCGTTATTACATGTGGGGGGCTACTATATCTTTTGGGGATTCCCTTGACGCAAGCCAGGTCTGTGTATTCCTCTACTAGGGGTAGTTAGATCTCCGGCTGGCGCGAGGGGTCTAGAATCAACGTAGGAACCCCCCCTGGCTACTTTAAGTTGTGTGTTAGGTTCAGGGTCGCGGTTACCTAAGATACCATCTTCCCAGAGCTTGTCCGTTTTGTCCCTGTTTCCCTGCCATTGGGAAATCATGACAGTATTGCCGGCCATAATATATTAAACGTATTGGCTGAAGAAAGAGAGAAATAAGAAGTTTCTGACATCATTTTTTTTTTTTGCTCTGAGACTCTGTCAGCCAAAATTGCAATCTGCTGTGTTTTTTTTTTTTTCTCTCCTCTTAACTACTGAATGGCTTAGATCTCAAGTGCTGAGAGATGGATGTCCAGGGTTTAGCTTCAAACTTAAATGCTCTAGCTTCTAAAGTTCAAAATATCCAAGACTATGTTATACATGCTCCTATATCTGAACCCAAGATCCCTATACCCGAGTTCTTTTCTGGAGATAGATCTCGTTTTTTGAATTTTAAGCACAATTGTAAATTGTATCTATCTCTGAGACCTCGCTCCGCTGGAGACCCCGCTCAGCAGGTTAAAATTGTTATTTCCTTGTTGCGGGGTGACCCCCAGAATTGGGCATTTGCATTGGCACCAGGGGATCCTGCGTTGCTCAGTGTGGATGCGTTTTTTCTGGCACTGGGGTTGCTCTATGAGGAACCTAATTTGGAAGTTCAGGCTGAAAAGGCTTTGATGGCCCTCTCTCAAGGGCATGATGAAGCTGAAATATATTGTCAAAAATTTCGAAAATGGTCAGTGCTTACTCAGTGGAATGAGTGCGCCCTGGCGGCGAATTTCAGAGAAGGTCTCTCTGACGCCGTTAAAGATGTTATGGTGGGGTTTCCTACGCCCACAGGTCTGAATGAGTCCATGACTATGGCGATTCAAATTGATCGGCGTTTGCGGGAGCGCAAACCTGTGCACCATTTGGCGGTGTCTTCTGAGCAGGCACCAGAAATTATGCAATGTGATAGAATCCTGTCCAGAAGTGAACGGCAGAATTACAGGCGTAAAAATGGGTTGTGCTTTTACTGCGGCGATTCTGCTCATGTTATATCAGCATGCTCTAAACGCACAAAAAAGGCTGATAACTCTTTTGCAATTGGCACCTTACAATCTAAGTTTATTTTGTCTGTAACTCTGATTTGTTCATTGTCATCTATTACTGTGGATGCCTATGTGGATTCTGGCGCTTCCTTGAGTCTTATGGATTGGTCCTTTGCCAGACAATGTGGGTTTAGCCTAGAACCATTGGAAGTTCCTATCCCTCTGAAGGGTATCGATTCCACACCTTTGGCTAGGAATAAACCACAATTCTGGACATAAGTGACTATGTGCATGACTCCTGATCATCAGGAGGTCATTCGTTTCCTTGTGCTGCATAACTTGCATGATGTCTTAGTACTTGGACTGCCATGGTTGCAAACTCATAACCCAGTCCTGGACTGGAAGACAACGTCTGTACTAAGCTGGGGATGTCGGGGGGTTCATGGGGAAGCACCTTTGGTTTCTATTGCTTCATCTACTCCCTCTGAAATTCCAGCATTTTTGTCTGATTTTTCTGATGTTTTTGAGGAGCCGAAAATTGGTTCTCTTCCCCCCCACAGGGAGTGTGATTGTGCTATAGACTTAATTCCAGGCAGCAAGTTTCCTAAGGGTCGTTTGTTCAATCTGTCTGTGCCTGAGCATGCTGCTATGCGGGAATATATTAAGGAGTCCTTGGAAAAGGGACTTATACATCCATCCTCATCCCCTTTAGGAGCGGGTTTTTTTCGTGGGTAAAAAGGATGGCTCCTTGAGGCCCTGTATTGATTATCGCCTGTTGAATAAGATTACAGTCAAATATCAGTATCCTTTGCCACTATTGACTGATTTATTTGCTCGTATTAAAGGGGCAAAGTGGTTCTCTAAGGTCGATCTTCGGGGTGCGTATAATTTGGTGCGGATTAAGCAGGGAGATGAGTGGAAAACCGCATTTAATACGCCCGAGGGCCATTTTGAGTATTTGGTAATGCCTTTTGGTCTTTCTAATGCTCCTTCAGTCTTTCAGTCCTTTATGCACGATATTTTCCGTGAATACCTGGATAAATTTATGATCATGTATTTGGATGATATTTTGATTTTTTCGGATGACTGGGAGTCGCATGTTCAACAGGTTAAGAAGGTTTTTCAGGTTTTGCGTTCTAATTCTTTGTTTGTAAAGGGTTCAAAGTGTATCTTTGGGGTTCAGAAAATATCCTTTTTTTGGTATATTTTTTCCCCTTCTTCTGTTGAGATGGATCCTGCTAAGGTTCGAGCTATTTGTGATTGGACGCAGCCTACTTCCCTGAAGAGTCTTCAGAAGTTCTTGGGCTTTGCTAATTTCTATCGTCGATTTATAACTGGGTTCTCAAGTATTGCTAAACCTTTGACTGATTTGACTAAGAAGGGTGCTGATGTTGCCAATTGGTCCTCTGCGGCTGTGGAGGCCTTTCGGGAGCTTAAGCGCCGCTTTGCTTCTGCCCCTGTGTTGCGCCAGCCTGATGTTTCGCTTCCTTTTCAGGTGGAGGTTGATGCTTCCGAGATTGGAGCGGGAGCAGTTTTGTCGCAGAGAAGTCCCGATTGCTCAGTGATGAGACCATGTGCATTTTTCTCTCGAAAGTTTTCGCCCGCAGAGCGAAATTATGATGTCGGTAATCGGGAGCTCTTGGCTTTGAAGTGGGCATTTGAGGAGTGGCGTCATTGGCTGGAGGGTGCTAGACATCAGGTGGTGGTCTTGACTGATCACAAGAATCTGATTTACCTGGAGTCTGCCAGGCGTCTGAATCCTAGACAGGCGCGCTGGTCGTTGTTTTTCTCCCGGTTTAATTTTGTGGTTTCATACTTGCCGGGTTCGAAAAATGTGAAGGCTGATGCTCTTTCTAGGAGTTTTGAGCCTGACTCCTCTGGTGATTCTGAGCCTACTGGGATCCTTAAGGATGGAGTGATTTTGTCTGCTGTCTCTCCAGACTTGCGACGTGCGTTGCAGGAGTTTCAGACTGATAGGCCTGATCGTTGTCCGTCTGGGAGATTGTTTGTTCCAGATGAGTGGACCAGTAGAGTCATCTCAGAGGTTCATTCTTCTGTGTTGGCAGGCCATCCTGGAATTTTTGGTACCAGAGATTTGGTGGCCAAGTCCTTCTGGTGGCCTTCCCTGTCTCGGGATGTGCGTACCTTTGTGCAGTCTTGTGATATTTGTGCTCGGGCCAAGCCTTGCTGTTCTCGGGCGAGTGGATTGTTGAGGTCCTTGCCTATTCCAAAGAGGCCGTGGACGCACATCTCCATGGACTTTATCTCGGATCTCCCGGTTTCTCAGAAGATGTCCGTCATTTGGGTGGTATGTGACCGTTTTTCTAAGATGGTTCATTTGGTACCCTTGCCCAAATTGCCTTCTTCATCGGAGTTGGTTCCTTTGTTTTTTCAGAATGTGGTTCGCTTACATGGTATTCCGGAGAACATCGTTTCTGACAGAGGATCTCAATTTGTGTCTAGGTTCTGGCGGGCATTTTGTGCCAGGATGGGCATTGATTTGTCGTTTTCGTCTGCGTTCCATCCTCAGACTAATGGCCAGACGGAGCGAACTAATCAGACCTTGGAGACTTATTTGAGGTGTTTTGTGTCTGCTGATCAGGATGATTGGGTCGCCTTTTTGCCGTTGGCCGAGTTTGCCCTCAATAATCGGGCCAGTTCTGCCACTCTGGTTTCTCCTTTCTTTTGCAATTCAGGGTTTCACCCCCGTTTTTCATCTGGTCAGGCGGAATCTTCGGATTGTCCTGGAGTGGACACTGTGGTGGATAGACTGCACCAGATTTGGAGTCATGTGGTGGACAATTTGAAGTTGTCTCAGGAGAAGACTCAGCAGTTTGCTAATCGTCATCGTCGTGAGGGTCATCGTCTCCGTGTTGGGGACTTGGTGTGGTTGTCTTCTCGCTTTGTCCCTATGAAGGTCTCTTCTCCTAAGTTTAAGCCTCGGTTTATAGGTCCTTATAAGATTTTGGAGATTCTTAATCCTGTATCTTTTCGTTTGGATCTACCAGCATCTTTCACTATTCATAACGTCTTCCATCGGTCGCTGTTGCGGAGGTACGAGGTACCGGTTGTTCCTTCTGTTGATCCTCCTGCTCCTGTGCTGGTGGAGGGTGAATTGGAGTATGTTGTGGAAAAGATTTTGGACTCTCGTATTTCCAGACGGAGACTTCAGTATTTGGTTAAATGGAAGGGATACGGTCAGGAGGATAATTCTTGGGTGACTGCCTCTGATGTTCATGCCTCTGATTTGGTCCGCGCCTTTCATAGGGCGCATCCTGATCGCCCTGGTGGTTCTCATGAGGGTTCGGTGCCTCCTCCTTAAGGGGGGGTACTGTTGTGAATTCTGTTTTTGGCTCCCTCTGGTGGCCACTGCTGGTACTGGCTTACTTTGGTCTTTTGTTCTCAGCACATCTGTTTTCATCAGGCTATTGGGAGTTTCCTACTTAAGCTGGCTTCCCAGCCATTCTTGTGCCGGCAATCAATGTTATCAGACCGTCTCTGATTTTGTTACCTGCTCCAAGTCTGCAACTCAGCTAAGTTGATCTTTTTTGCATCTTGATATTTGTTTTGTCCAGCTTGCATTTATATTTCCTGTGCGGCTGGAAGCTCTGGTGATCTGAAATTACCACTCCGGTATCATGAGTTGATAAACGGAGTTAAGGTAATTTCAGGATGGCTTTTCAGGGTTTTGAGGTAACCGCGAAGTCCTCTTTGGTATCTTTCGTTATTTAGCTAGAGGGCCTCGCTTTGCTGAATCTATATTCATACTGCGTTTGTGTTTTCCTCTTACCTAACCGTTATTACATGTGGGGGGCTACTATATCTGTTGGGGATTCCCTTGAGGCAAGCCAGGTCTGTGTATTCCTCTACTAGGGGTAGTTAGATCTCCGGCTGGCGCGAGGGGTCTAGAATCAACGTAGGAACCCCCCCTGGCTACTTTAAGTTGTGTGTTAGGTTCAGGGTCGCGGTTACCTAAGATACCATCTTCCCAGAGCTTGTCCGTTTTGTCCCTGTTTCCCTGCCATTGGGAAATCATGACAAATAGCCACACATGATGCTCCATACTGTATTATGGCCCCACATGATGCTCCATACTGTATGATGGCCACACATGATGCTCCATACTGTATAATGGCCACACATAGTGCTCCATACTGTATAATAGCCACAGTGCTTCATACTGTATAATGACCACACAGTGCTCCATACTGTATAATGGCCACACAGTGCTCCATACTGTATAATGGCCACACAGTGATACATACTGTACAATGGCCACTGTTGTGAATTTGGATTCTGGGCTCCCCCGGTGGCCGCTTGTGGAATTGGACTTGTCATCCTCTTTCCTGTTTCACCTGGTTCCATCAGTAGTGGGTGTCGCTATTTAAGCTCATTTCTCTGGTGGTTTCTTGCCGGTCAACAATGTTATCTGATGCCTCTCAGTGCTTGTTCCTGCTTCTGACAACTACTAGATAAGTTGGACTTTTGTCCATGTTTCGTTTTGCCTATTTGTTCCAGTTCACAGCTGAAGTTTTGTTACTGTGTCTGGAAAGCTCTCGTTGATCAGGGATTGCTACTCTGGCGTTATGAGTTAATGCCAGAGTTTAAGGTAATCTCTGGATGGTGTTTTGTTAGTGTTTTTCTGCTGACCATGAAAGTATACTATCTGTCTTCTGCTATCTAGTAAGCGGACCTCAAATTTGCTAAGACTATTTTCCTGCTGCGTTTTGTTGTTTCATCTGAACTCACCGTCATTATATGTGGGGGGCTACTGTCTTCTTTGGAATATTTCTCTAGAGGTGAGCCAGGTCTTATATTTCCCTCTGCTAGCTATTTAGGTCTTAGGCCAGAGCTGGGCATCTAGCGATAAATAGGAAATGCTACCTGGCTATTTCTAGTTGCGCGGCAGGCTTAGTTCATGGTCAGTATAGTTCCATCTTCCGAGAGCTTGTCCCTCTATAGGCTTGCTATGATCTCTGCCTGCAGAGATCATGACAGTTTGACCGGCCAATAAAGTGTTAAAGACCCAGGTTGAGAAAGGAGAGTTATAAGAAGTCTGCTGGAATTTTTTTTTTTTGCCTCCAGTTTGCCTTGCTGCAGTCTTTTTTCTCTCTCTCCTCCTAATCTCTGTATGGCTCTGTGTGCACCTGACAATAATGGATCTTCAGAGTGTAACTGCGGGTTTGAATAATCTCATCACGAAAGTACAAAATTTACAAGATTTTGTGGTACATGCTCCAGTATCTGAGCCGAGAATTCCTTTGCCGGAGTTCTTCACAGGGAATAGAGCTAGCTTCCAGAATTTCCGAAATAATTGTAAGCTTTATTTGTCCCTGAAGTCTCGTTCAGCTGGAGACCCTGCTCAGCAGGTTAGGATTGTGATTTCCTTGCTCAGGGGTGACCCTCAAGATTGGGCCTTCTCATTGCCAGCAGGGGATCCTGCGTTGCGCGATGTGGATGCGTTTTTTCTGGCCTTGGGCTTGCTTTATGAGGAACCTCATTTGGAACTTCAGGCAGAAAAAACTTTGATGGCACTATCTCAGGGGCAAGACGAAGCTGAGGTTTACTGCCAAAAATTCCGTAAATGGTCTGTGCTTACTCAGTGGAATGAGTGCGCCTTGGCGGCAACTTTCAGAGAAGGTCTCTCTGATGCCGTTAAGGATGTTTTGGTGGGGTTCCCTGTGCCTGCAGGTCTGAATGAGTCCATGACAATGGCTATTCAGATTGATAGGCGTCTGCGGGAGCGCAAACCGGTGCACCATCTGGCGGTGTCTATGGAAAAGACGCCAGAAAGTATGCAGTGTGATAGAATTCTGTCCAGGAGCGAGCGACAGAATTTTAGACGGAAGAATGGATTGTGCTTCTATTGTGGGGATTCTACTCATGTTATATCAGCATGCTCTAGGCGTACAAAGAAGCTTGATAAGTCTGTTTCCATTGGCACCATTCAGTCTAAGTTTATTTTGTCTGTAACCCTGATTTGCTCTTTGTCATCCATTGCCACGGACGCCTATGTTGACTCTGGCGCCGCTTTGAGTCTTATGGATTGGTCCTTTGCCAATCGTTGTGGTTTTGATTTAGAGCCTTTGGAGACTCTTATTCCTCTGAAGGGGATTGACTCCACCCCATTGGCTAATAATAAACCACAATACTGGACACAAGTAACCATGCGTATCAATCCGGATCACCAGGAGATTATTCGTTTCCTGGTGCTATATAATTTACATGACGATTTGGTACTGGGATTGCCATGGTTGCAGTCTCACAATCCAGTCTTGGACTGGAGAGCAATGTCTGTGTTGAGCTGGGGATGTAAGGGTATTCATGGGGACTTACCTTTGGTTTCTATTTCGTCGTCCATTCCCTCTGAAGTCCCTGAGTTCCTCTCTGATTATCAAGACGTCTTTGACGAACCCAAGCTTGGGTCGTTACCTCCGCACCGTGAGTGCGATTGTGCCATAGATTTGATACCGGGTTGCAAATATCCAAAGGGTCGTTTGTTTAATCTGTCTGTGCCGGAACATGCTGCTATGCGGGAATATATAAAGGAGTCTTTGGAAAAGGGACATATTCGTCCATCTTCTTCTCCCTTGGGAGCTGGGTTTTTCTTTGTCTCAAAAAAGGACGGCTCTTTGAGACCATGTATTGATTATCGGCTTCTGAATAAGATCACTGTTAAGTACCAATACCCATTGCCATTGCTTACTGATTTGTTTGCTCGTATAGAGGGTGCTAAGTGGTTCTCTAAAATTGATCTTCGTGGGGCGTATAATTTGGTGCGGATCAGGCAGGGGGATGAGTGGAAGACCGCATTTAATACGCCCGAGGGCCACTTTGAGTATTTGGTCATGCCTTTTGGTCTTTCTAATGCCCCTTCAGTTTTCCAGTCTTTTATGCATGATATTTTCCGCGATTTTCTGGATAAATTTATGATAATATATCTGGATGATATTCTGATTTTTTCTGATGACTGGGACTCTCATGTCCAGCAGGTCAGGAGAGTTTTTCAGGTTCTGCGGTCTAATTCTTTATGTGTGAAGGGGTCTAAGTGCGTTTTTGGGGTCCAGAAAATTTCCTTTTTGGGGTATATTTTTTCTCCCTCTTCCATTGAGATGGATCCCGTCAAGGTGCAAGCTATTTGTGACTGGACTCAGCCCTCCTCTCTTAAGGGTCTTCAGAGATTTTTGGGCTTTGCCAACTTTTACCGCCGATTTATTGCTGGTTTTTCGGATGTCGTTAAACCACTGACTGATTTGACCAGACATGGCGCTGATGTTGCTAATTGGTCCCCTCATGCTGTAGAGGCCTTTCAGGAGCTTAAGCACCGTTTTGCCTCTGCCCCTGTGTTACGTCAGCCTGATGTGAATCTGCCTTTTCAGGTTGAGGTTGACGCTTCGGAGATCGGAGCTGGGGCAGTGTTGTCGCAGAAAGGTTCCGACTGCTCCGTCATTAGGCCTTGTGCCTTCTTTTCTCGCAAATTTTCGCCCGCAGAGCGGAATTATGATGTTGGGAATAGGGAGCTTTTGGCCATGAAGTGGGCGTTTGAGGAGTGGCGCCATTGGCTAGAGGGGGCTAAGCATCAGGTGGTGGTATTGACTGACCACAAAAATTTGATTTATCTTGAGACTGCCAGGCGCCTGAATCCTAGACAGGCGCGCTGGTCTTTATTTTTTTCTCGCTTTAATTTTGTGGTGTCATACCTACCGGGTTCTAAGAATGTTAAGGCAGATGCCCTTTCTAGGAGTTTTGACCCGGACTCTCCTGGTAATGCTGAACCCACAGGTATCCTTAGGGAGGGAGTAATTTTGTCGGCCGTTTCTCCTGATCTGCGGCGGTCCTTGCAAGAGTTTCAGGCGGATAGACCGGATCGTTGTCCGCCTGATAGACTGTTTGTTCCGGATGATTGGACCAGTAGAGTCATCTCTGAGGTACATTCTTCTGCATTGGCAGGTCATCCCGGAATTTTTGGTACCAGGGATTTGGTGGCAAGATCCTTCTGGTGGCCTTCCCTGTCACGAGATGTGCGAGTCTTTGTGCAGTCATGTGACATTTGTGCTCGGGCCAAGTCTTGTAGTTCTCGGGCTAGCGGACTGCTGTTGCCCTTGCCTATTCCTAAGAGGCCTTGGACACACATCTCGATGGATTTTATTTCAGATCTGCCTGTTTCCCAGAAGATGTCTGTCATCTGGGTGGTCTGTGACCGTTTCTCTAAAATGGTCCATTTGGTTCCTCTGCCCAAGTTGCCTTCTTCTTCTGAGTTGGTTCCTCTGTTTTTTCAGAATGTTGTCCGATTGCACGGTATTCCTGAGAATATTGTTTCTGACAGAGGTACCCAATTTGTGTCTAGATTTTGGCGGGCATTCTGTGCTAGGATGGGCATAGATTTGTCTTTTTCATCTGCTTTTCACCCTCAGACTAATGGCCAGACCGAGCGGACTAATCAGACCCTGGAGACATATCTGAGGTGTTTTGTCTCTGCTGACCAGGATGATTGGGTTGCTTTTTTGCCATTGGCAGAGTTCGCCCTCAATAATCGGGCCAGCTCTTCCACCTTGGTGTCCCCGTTTTTCTGTAATTCGGGGTTTCACCCTCGATTTTCCTCCGGTCAGGTGGAATCCTCGGATTGTCCTGGAGTGGATGCGGTGGTGGAGAGATTGCATCACATCTGGGGGCAGGTTATGGACAATTTGAAGTTGTCCCAGGAGAAGACTCAGCGTTTTGCCAACCGTCGTCGTCGTGTTGGTTCTCGGCTTTGTGTTGGAGATTTGGTGTGGTTGTCTTCTCGTTTTGTCCCTATGAGGGTCTCTTCTCCTAAGTTTAAACCTCGGTTCATCGGCCCTTATAGAATATTGGAGATTCTTAATCCTGTTTCTTTCCGTTTGGACCTCCCTGCGTCCTTTTCCATTCATAACGTTTTTCATCGGTCGTTATTGCGCAGGTATGAGGTACCTGTTGTACCTTCAGTTGAGCCTCCTGCTCCGGTGTTGGTTGAGGGTGAGTTGGAGTACGTTGTGGAGAAAGTTTTGGACTCTCGTGTTTCCAGACGGAGACTCCAGTATCTGGTCAACTGGAAGGGTTACGGCCAGGAGGATAATTCTTGGGTCAATGCATCTGATGTTCATGCTTCTGATCTTGTTCGTGCCTTCCATAGGGCTCATCCTGGTCGCCCTGGTGGATCTGGTGAGGGTTCGGTGCCCCCTCCTTGAGGGGGGGGTACTGTTGTGAATTTGGATTCTGGGCTCCCCCGGTGGCCGCTTGTGGAATTGGACTTGTCATCCTCTTTCCTGTTTCACCTGGTTCCATCAGTAGTGGGTGTCGCTATTTAAGCTCATTTCTCTGGTGGTTTCTTGCCGGTCAACAATGTTATCTGATGCCTCTCAGTGCTTGTTCCTGCTTCTGACAACTACTAGATAAGTTGGACTTTTGTCCATGTTTCGTTTTGCCTATTTGTTCCAGTTCACAGCTGAAGTTTTGTTACTGTGTCTGGAAAGCTCTCGTTGATCAGGGATTGCTACTCTGGCGTTATGAGTTAATGCCAGAGTTTAAGGTAATCTCTGGATGGTGTTTTGTTAGTGTTTTTCTGCTGACCATGAAAGTATACTATCTGTCTTCTGCTATCTAGTAAGCGGACCTCAAATTTGCTAAGACTATTTTCCTGCTGCGTTTTGTTGTTTCATCTGAACTCACCGTCATTATATGTGGGGGGCTACTGTCTTCTTTGGAATATTTCTCTAGAGGTGAGCCAGGTCTTATATTTCCCTCTGCTAGCTATTTAGGTCTTAGGCCAGAGCTGGGCATCTAGCGATAAATAGGAAATGCTACCTGGCTATTTCTAGTTGCGCGGCAGGCTTAGTTCATGGTCAGTATAGTTCCATCTTCCGAGAGCTTGTCCCTCTATAGGCTTGCTATGATCTCTGCCTGCAGAGATCATGACAGGCCACACATGATGCTCCATACTGTATAATGGTCACACATAGTGTTCCATACTGTATAATGGCCACACATGATGCTCCACACTATATAATGGCCACACATGATGCTCCACACAGTGCTCCATACTGTATAATTGCCACACGATGCTCAATACGGTATAATGGCCACACAGTGCTCCATACTGTATAATGGCCACACATGATGCTCCATACTGTATAAGGGCCACACAGTGCTCCATACCGTATAATGGCCACACATGATGCTCCATACTGTATAATGGCCACACAATGCTCCATACTGTATAATGTGTTGTGATTCGGTTTGTGGGCTCCCCCGGTGGTCTCTTGTGGTACTGGTGTCCTGCAAGCCTTGCTTTCTCAGTTCACCTGTTCCTATCAGGATGTGGGAGTATCCTATTTAGCCTTGCTCCTCAGTCATTCTAATGCCGGCCATCAATGTAACCAGAGTCATTCTGTTGCATGTTCCTGCTCCCAGTCTGCTGCTCAGCTAAGTTGGACTATTCAGTCCTTAAGTCTATTTTTTGTATGTTTTGTCCAGTTTGCAGTTATGTGAATCTCTGCAGCTGGAAGCTCTTGTTGGGCTGAAATTACCACTCCAGTGGCATGAGTTGTCACATGAGTTAAGGTAATTTCAGGATGGTGTTTTGATAGGGTTTTGTAGCTGACCGCGAAGTCCACTATTGTATCTTTCTGCTATCTAGTTAGTGGGCCTCGCTGTGCTAAATCTGCTTTCATACTACGTGTGTCTTTTCATCTGAACTCACCGTTATTATATGTGGGGGGCTACTATCTCCTGTGGGGACATTCTCTGGAGGCAAGCCAGGACTGTGTTTCTTCTACCAGGGGTAGTTAGTTCTCCGGCTGGCGCGAGGCGTCTAGAGAAAACGCAGGTACGCCCCCTGGCTACTATTAGTGTTGTGTATAGGTTTAGCATCGCGGTCAGCTCTAGTTTCCATCACCCGAGAGCTTGTCCGTTTTTTCTATGCTCCTGATGTTCCCTTGCCATTGGGAACCATAACAGTATGGCCGGCCACATGTTTAATCTATAGGCTGAAGCAGGAGAGAAAAGGAACTGTGTGAAATTTTTTTATTTTTATTTTTTCCCTTCCTCTGAAGTTGCACTCCTGCTCTAATTGCAGTCTCCTGCTTTCCTCTCCTCTTAACCCCTGAATGGCTCAGACTTTATCTGTTGAAGTATGGATCCCCAGAGTCTGGCTACAAATTTGAATAATCTTGCCGCTAAAGTTCAGAATATACAAGATTTTCTGTTACATGCTCCTCGGTCTGAACCTAAAATTCCTCTACCGGAGTTTTTTTCTGGAGATCGATCTTGTTTTCTGAATTTTAAATACAATTGTAAATTGTTTCTTTCGCTGAGATCTCATTCTGCTGGAGATCCTGCCCAGCAGGTAAAAATTGTTATTTCTTTACTGCGGGGTGACCCTCAAAATTGGGCATTTTCATTGGCACCAGGGGATCCTGTGTTGCTCAATGTGGATGCGTTTTTTCTGGCTTTAGGGTTGCTTTATGAGGAACCAAATTTAGAGATACAGGCTGAAAAAGCCCTGATAGCCCTCTCTCAGGGGCAAGATGAAGCCGAAATATATTGCCAAAAATTTCGAAAATGGTCTGTGCTTACTCAGTGGAATGAGTGCGCTCTGGCGGCAATTTTCAGAGAAGGTCTCTCTGATGCTGTAAAGGACGTCATGGTGGGGTTTCCTGCGCCTACGGGTCTGAATGAGTCCATGACAATGGCTATTCAGATTGATCGGCGTTTACGGGAACGCAAACCTGTGCACCATTTGGCGGTGTCTTCTGAGAAGGCACCACAGAGTTTGCAATGTGATAGTTTTCTGTCCAGAAGCGAACGACAGAATTATAGGCGCAAAAATGGCTTGTGCTTCTATTGTGGAAATTCTACTCATGTTATATCAGCATGCTCTAAACGAACAAAGAAAGTTGATAAATCCTCTGCTATTGGCACTTTGCAGTCCAAGTTTATTTTGTCTGTGACTCTAATTTGTTCGTTATCTTCTATTGTCGCGGATGCTTATGTGGATTCTGGCGCCGCTTTGAGTCTTATGGATTGGTCCTTTGCCAGGCGCTGTGGGTTTGATCTAGAGCCTCTGGAAGTTCCTATACCTTTAAAGGGTATTGATTCTACACCATTGGCTAGTAATAAACCACAATACTGGACACAAGTGACTATGCGTATGACTCCAGACCATCAAGAGGTGATTCGCTTCCTTGTACTGTATAATCTACATGATGTGTTAGTGCTGGGATTGCCATGGTTCCAAACTCATAACCCAGTCCTTGACTGGAAAACAATGTCTGTACTAAGCTGGGAATGTCAGGGAAATCATGGGGACACATCTTTGGTTTCCATTGCTTCATCTATTCCCTCTGAGATCCCGGTGTTTTTGTCTGATTATCGTGATGTTTTTGAGGAATCTACTCTTAATTCTCTTCCCCCTCACAGAGATTGCGATTGCGCCATAGATTTGATTCCTGGCAGTAAATTTCCTAAGGGTCGTCTATTCAATCTGTCTGTACCTGAACATGCTGCTATGCGAGAGTATATTAGGGAGTCCTTGGAAAAGGGACATATTCGTCCTTCTTCGTCTCCTTTAGGAGCGGGGTTCTTTTTCGTAGCTAAAAGTGATGGTTCTTTGAGACCTTGTATTGATTATAGACTCTTGAATAAGATCACAGTCAAGTATCAGTATCCTTTGCCATTGCTGACAGATTTATTTGCTCGCATTAAGGGGGCGAAGTGGTTCTCTAAGATTGATCTTCGCGGTGCGTATAATTTGATGCGAATTAAGCAGGGGGATGAGTGGAAAACCACATTTAATACGCCCGAGGGCCATTTTGAGTATTTGGTAATGCCTTTTGGTCTGTCAAATGCCCCTTCGGTCTTTCAGTCTTTTATGCACGAGATTTTCCGTGAATATCTGGATAAATTCATGATTGTGTATTTGGACGATATTTTGATTTTTTCGGATGACTGGGAGTCTCATGTTCAACAGGTTAGGAGGGTTTTTCAGGTTTTACGGACCAATTCTCTGTTTGTAAAGGGTTCAAAGTGTGTTTTTGGGGTTCAGAAGATTTCTTTTCTGGGGTACATTTTTTCCCCCTTTTCTATTGAGATGGATCCTGTTAAGGTTCGGGCTATTTGTGACTGGACGCAACCGACTTCTCTTAAGAGCCTTCAGAAATTTTTGGGCTTTGCTAATTTTTATCGTCGATTTATAACTGGTTTTTCTAGCGTTGTCAGGCCTTTGACTGATTTGACTAAAAAAGGTGCTGATGTTGCAGATTGGTCTCCTGCTGCTGTGGAGGCCTTTCGGGAGCTTAAGCGCCGCTTTTCTTCTGCTCTTGTGTTGCGCCAGCCTGATGTTTCACTTCCTTTTCAGGTGGAAGTTGATGCTTCCGAGATCGGAGCGGGGGCGGTTTTGTCGCAGAAAAGTTCAGATTGTTCAGTGATGAGACCTTGTGCGTTCTTTTCTCGAAAATTTTCGCCCGCCGAGCGAAACTCTGATGTCGGTAATTGGGAGCTTTTAGCGATGAAGTGGGCATTCGAGGAGTGGCGTCATTGGCTTGAGGGTGCTAAACATCAGGTGGTGGTCTTGACTGATCACAAAAATTTGATTTATCTTGAGTCGGCCAGACGTCTGAATCCTAGACAGGCGCGCTGGTCGTTGTTTTTCTCCCGGTTTAATTTTGTGGTCTCATATCTGCCAGGTTCTAAAAATGTGAAGGCGGATGCCCTTTCTAGGAGTTTTGAACCTGATTCCCCTGGTGATTCTAAACCTACGGGTATCCTTAAGGATGGGGTGATATTGTCTGCTGTCTTCCCAGACCTGCGACGTGCTTTACAAGAGTTTCAGGCGGATCGGCCTGGTTGTTGTCCGCCTGGTAGATTGTTTGTGCCGGATGAGTGGACCAGTAGAGTCATCTCGGAGGTTCATTCTTCTGCGTTGGCAGGTCATCCGGGAATTTTTGGTACCAGAGATTTGGTGGCTAGGTCCTTCTGGTGGCCTTCCCTGTCTCGGGACGTGCGTACTTTTGTGCAGTCTTGTGATGCTTGTGCTCGGGCCAAGCCTTGTTGTTCTCGGGCTAGTGGTTTGTTGTTGCCCTTGCCTGTTCCGAAGAGGCCTTGGACACACATCTCTATGGATTTTATTTCTGATCTCCCTGTTTCTCAGAAAATGTCTGTCATCTGGGTGGTGTGTGACCGTTTTTCTAAGATGGTTCATTTGGTGCCCTTGCCCAAGCTGCCTTCCTCATCTGAGTTGGTGCCCCTGTTTTTTCAGAATGTGGTTCGGTTGCATGGTATCCCGGAGAATATAGTTTCCGACAGGGGATCCCAGTTTGTGTCCAGATTTTGGCGGGCGTTTTGTGCCAGGATGGGCATTGATTTGTCTTTTTCGTCTGCATTTCATCCCCAGACAAATGGCCAGACGGAGCGTACTAATCAAACCTTGGAGAATTATTTGAGGTGTTTCGTGTCTGCTGATCAGGATGACTGGGTCACCTTTTTGCCATTGGCTGAATTTGCCCTTAATAATCGGGCCAGTTCTGCCACTTTGGTTTCCCCTTTCTTTTGCAATTCGGGGTTCCATCCTCGTTTTTCATCTGGTCAGGTGGAATCTTCGGATTGTCCTGGAGTGGATACTATGGTGGATAGGTTGCATCGTATTTGGGGTCAGGTGGTGGACAATTTAAAGTTGTCCCAAGAGAAGACTCAACGTTTTGCTAATCGCCATCGTCGTGTTGGTCCTCGTCTTCGTGTTGGGGACTTGGTGTGGTTGTCTTCCCGTTTTGTCCCTATGAGGGTCTCTTCTCCTAAGTTTAAGCCTCGGTTCATCGGTCCTTATAAGATTTTGGAAATTCTTAACCCTGTATCTTTTCGTTTGGACCTCCCAGCATCCTTTGCTATCCATAATGTCTTCCATCGGTCATTATTGCGGAGGTATGAGGTACCAGTTGTGCCTTCCGTTGAGCCTCCTGCTCCTGTGCTGGTTGAGGGTGAATTGGAGTACGTGGTGGAGAAAATCTTGGACTCCCGTGTTTCCAGACGGAGACTTCAGTATCTGGTGAAGTGGAAGGGCTACGGTCAAGAGGATAATTCTTGGGTTACAGCTTCTGATGTTCATGCCTCTGATTTGGTCCGTGCCTTTCATAGGGCTCATCCAGATCGCCCTGGTGGTTCTTGTGAGGGTTCGGTGCCCCCTCCTTAGGGGGGGGGTACTGTTGTGATTCGGTTTGTGGGCTCCCCCGGTGGTCTCTTGTGGTACTGGTGTCCTGAAAGCCTTGCTTTCTCAGTTCACCTGTTCCTATCAGGATGTGGGAGTATCCTATTTAGCCTTGCTCCTCAGTCATTCTAATGCCGGCCATCAATGTAACCAGAGTCATTCTGTTGCATGTTCCTGCTCCCAGTCTGCTGCTCAGCTAAGTTGGACTATTCAGTCCTTAAGTCTATTTTTTGTATGTTTTGTCCAGTTTGCAGTTATGTGAATCTCTGCAGCTGGAAGCTCTTGTTGGGCTGAAATTACCACTCCAGTGGCATGAGTTGTCACATGAGTTAAGGTAATTTCAGGATGGTGTTTTGATAGGGTTTTGTAGCTGACCGCGAAGTCCACTATTGTATCTTTCTGCTATCTAGTTAGTGGGCCTCGCTGTGCTAAATCTGCTTTCATACTACGTGTGTCTTTTCATCTGAACTCACCGTTATTATATGTGGGGGGCTACTATCTCCTGTGGGGACATTCTCTGGAGGCAAGCCAGGACTGTGTTTCTTCTACCAGGGGTAGTTAGTTCTCCGGCTGGCGCGAGGCGTCTAGAGAAAACGCAGGTACGCCCCCTGGCTACTATTAGTGTTGTGTATAGGTTTAGCATCGCGGTCAGCTCTAGTTTCCATCACCCGAGAGCTTGTCCGTTTTTTCTATGCTCCTGATGTTCCCTTGCCATTGGGAACCATAACAATAATGGCCACATATGATGCTCCATACTGCATAATGGCCCCACATTATTCTCCATACTGTATAATGGCCACACATGATGTTTCATACTGTATAATGGCCACACATAGTGCTCCATACTGTATAATGGCCACACAGTGCTCCATACTGTATAATGGCCATACAGTGCTCCATACTGTATAATGGCCACACAGTGCTCCATACTGTATAATGGCCACACATGATGCTCCATACTGTATAATGGCCACATATGATGCTCCATACTGCATAATGGCCCCACATTATTCTCCATACTGTATAATGGCCACACATGATGATTCATACTGTATAATGGCCACACATAGTGCTCCATACTGTATAATGGCCACACAGTGCTCCATACTGTATAATGGCCATACAGTGCTCCATACTGTATAATGGCAACACAGTGCTCCATACTGTATAATGGCCACACATGATGCTCCATACTGTATAATGGCCAAACATGATGCTCCATACTGTATAATGGCCACACAGTGCTCCATACTGTATACTGGCCACACAATGCTCAATACTGTATAATGGCCACACAGTGTTCCATACTGTGTAATGGCCACACGATGCTCAATACTGTATAATGGCTACACAGTGCTCCATTCTGTATAATGGCCACACATGATGCTCCATACTGTATAATGGCCACACAGTGCTCCGTACTGTATAATGGCCACACATGATGCTACATACTGTAGAATGGGCACACACAGTGCTCCATACTGTATAATGGCCACACAGTGCTCCGTACTGTATAATGGCCACACATGATGCTCCATACTGTATAATGGCACCACATTATGCTCCATACTATATAATGGCCACACATGATGCTCGCAATATCTGCTCCGATCCGACACAGCTAGCGTCCGCTCCGTACACCATGACACACAACTCCACTCCGTACACCTTGCACACGCGGCTTCACTCTGTAGACCTCACACACACGCGACTCCGCTCCATACACTTTGCACACGTGTCTCCGCTCCGTACACCTCGCACACACGGCTCCGCTCCATACACCTCGTACACACGTGGCTCTGCTCCCTACACCTCGTACACAAGGGTCCGCTCCGTACACCTCGTACACATGGCTCCTAAACGTACACCTTGTACACACGGGGCTCAGTTCCGTACACCTCGTACTCACGCGGTTCTGCTCCGTACACCTCTACACATGCAGCTCCGCTCCATTCACCTCGTACACACGCGGCTTCGCTCTGTACACCTCGTACACACGCGGCTTCGCGACGTACACCTAGTACACACGGCTCCGCTCTGTACACCTCACACACATGCGGCTGCGCTCCGTAACCTTGTACAAACACGTGGCTGCGCTCCATACACATGCGGCTGCGCTCTGTACACCTCGTACACACGCGACTGCACTCTGTACACCTCATACACACGCGGCTCCACTCCGTACACAACGTACACATGCGGCTCTGAACCGTACACCTCTCACATACACGGCTCCGCTCCGTACAGCTCGTACACACACGGCTCTGCTCCGTACACCTCATACACACACGACTCTGCTCTGTACACCTCGTACATACACGGCTCCGCTCTGTACACCTCATACACACACGGCTCCGCTTCGTACACCTCGTACACACACGGATCTGCTACATACACCTCGTACATATGGAGCGCCCCCACACCGCCGCAGGGCCTAGGGGTACCCGGCACCGGGCCTCTGGGTCTCAGTCCTGGGGTTGTCACGGTGGCTAGACCCGGTCCGTGGCCCTGTCTGTCAGTGGGGGACGTCCAGTGCAATAAGTGGTGGTGTAACGGTGCAGTTGTGGGGTGCAGGTCGCGGTAAATAACGAGGACACCAGGTTGCAGTCTCTTTACCTCTTTACTGAAGATCTCTGAGTCCTCAGTCCAGAATACGGTTCACCAGGCTGCGCAAGTCCGGCCGGTCCAATGCAGGGTGGATTGATTTAAATCACGCCGATTTAAATCATGATTTAAATCACGATTTAAATCAAAAGATTTTTTTCTATTTAAATCGGATCGATTTAAATCATGATTTTAATCATGATTTAAATCACTGATTTAAATCAAAAGGTTTTTTTTAATATAAATCACGATTAAAATGAGAAGTGAGAGCAGTGCGCATGTGCGCCCATAGTTACACGGACGAAACTAGGGGCAACGATCTAACGCCAGGGTGAGGGGGGGACCCCAAAGTAAGTAAAAATCTTTTTTGTTTTACTATATGGCAATAGGTAGGTGTTTAAAAGCAGCATGTCTTAATTGTATAAACTATTAATAGCCTCCACATTTTGTTCATACTGCCCCTTTAATTCCACACTTCTAGCTTGGTTTCACTTTTGGTTTAGTTTCTTTTTCCATTCAGTTGACATGCCCAAACTTGTTGGATAGTCAGCATCCTACAGAAACCTCTGGAAGAGCATGGCATTGTGAATGTTACACATATACAGCCTTTATTCTACTGAGTTAAACAACTCAGCTTTATCTCATGATGGAAGAACCTTTGGATGGTAAAATATTTTCCTCAAAAAGCAGTTTATTGAAAAAAATCCGATTTAAATCAAAAAAATCCGATTTAAATCAAAAAAATCCGATTTTTTTGATTTTTTTAAAAAAACATTGATTTTTATCCACCCTGGTCCAATGGCACTTCCAGAGTTCTCTTCACAGGAGGAAATCTGTGCCTTCCCCCTAGCGCTATGTGTTGTAGTCCTTCCCTGCTGTGCTTACGGAAAGTGCCCCACAACTATTGTGTCTGTTTCTTAAGTTCCCTCACAACTCGATTAGATGATGTTCTGCTAATCCTCCGTCCCTCTCTGTTGATCTGGTTGGAACGGCACCCGTTTGACGGGTAGGCTCGGAGCTCTTCCGGGACCCTAGAGTCGCCCCTCTCCACAAGTTGCCCCCCAAGACTTCATAGGTGATTTGAGTTAGACAGCCCGCCTGAGACTGACTGTCCTGCCGCTGTTTGGAGTATTGCTTGAAGCTGAATGATATGATACTCCCTCGGCATTCCGGCCACCGGTAGTGTGCCTCAGTAGGATGTTGCCTTGGTCTTACAGCACGACTCCTACTGGTATTTCTCCTTTTGCGTGATCCCGTTTCTCACTCAGCACAATCTATCTCGCTTCTAATCCTTTCTTGGGCACCGCCGCTACCCGGAGCAGGCGCGGACCCGTTACGTTCCTTCTTGTTGCCAAGCCTCTGTCAGGATCCCACCCCTGACAGAGACCCTACTGTATCTTCCCCCACAACACCCTCTGCCACAAGGTGTTGCCTGGTTCCAACCCAGTCAGCTTTCTCATCTAACTTCCTGCCTGACCCCCAGTTTACCCACTATGGTGGGGAGTGGCCTAATGAATAGCACCCTTAGCTCCCCCCGGAGGCCCGGCTGTGAAATGTATTGGTGACTGTGATACCTGATCAGATGAACTCCTTCAGTGCCATCAGACGCACCATAGCTCCCCATAGTGGCGGAGCCGCAGTACTGCAACGACCAGGACTCTGGGGCGCTGCACATACACGGCTCCGCTCCGTACAGCTCGTACACACACGGCTCTGCTCCGTACACCTCGTACACACACGGCTCTGCTCCGTACACCTCGTACACACACAGCTCTGCTACATACACCTTGTACACACACGGCTCCACTCCGTACACATCGTACACACACGGCTCCGCTCCATACACCTCGTACACACACGGCTCTGCTCCGTACACCTCATACACACACGACTCTGCTCTGTACACCTCGTACACACACGGCTCCGCTCCGTACACCTCATACACACACGGCTCCACTTCGTACACCTCGTACACACACGGATCTGCTACATACACATCGTACACACACGGCTCTGCTCTGTACACCTCGTAAACATACGGCTCTGTACACCTCCTGACCTAACACATAAACTTACCTCATCCAGCACCATGACAACCAGCAGAGTCCTGCATGCATACATGGAGGCCCCGATCACGTGACCCCTGACTCCTCCCCTCTTGTGACCTCATCACAGGTCCTGTGCGCACAGAGCAGCTATACATGTGGTGTGCTGCTCTACTAGGGGCAGGATGAGTGATATTGCAGTGCGGGAAAACTAATGTCCTGCCTGTGACCGCAGGGCAGACTGTCAAAATCGGGACTGCCCCGCTGAATCCAGGACGGTTGGGAGGTGTGGTGCTGCATTGCCACAAGCCTTTTACACAATGCTCTATGCATGGTCTAGAAGGCTTGCGGTAGCTGGGTGCACAGGATGTGGTCAGGACGACCCCTCATTGCCATGGCAACGATAGGGTCCTTGTGATATCATCACAGGAGCGCCAATCTGAAGGGACAAGGAGCACCGTACACCTCTCCCAGCCTGCTAAATGCTGCGATTGATATCGATTACATCATTTAGAGAGTTAAATGGTCCTGAGATGACAGTGGAAGGTCAGCTATGCATTTATGTCATAGTTTTACAATCAATTTATGTCATTTTGCGTGAACCCTTTCCCCACCATAACGTATATTTATGTAAAATTTCGTGAAGGGGTTAATAAAAAAATACAGGACCCATTGAAGGAAATGATAAATTGCTGTAATTAGGGTCTACATCATGATTCTCTCAGGAGGGGTATAACAAATCTGGTGCCAGATTCTTGTTACCGTAAGTGAATGGGTGTAACTACAACATTGCTAAGTATTGAGTAATAGCCACTTTCAGTTTCATTTCTTGCTTCTGCCATGGCGTCTGCTGATCTGAGAGAGGAGCTGCTCTGCTCCATCTGTTTATCTATTTTTAAAGATCCTGTAATGCTGAGATGTGGACACAACTTCTGCCGGGTCTGTATTGGTCGTGTGCTGGATACACAGGACGGGTCTGGAGTTTATTCCTGTCCTGACTGCAGAGAAGAGTTTCAGGAGCGGCCGGCACTGATGAGGAACTTATATCTTCATAATGTCACAGAACGTTTCCTGATTACTCAGCAAGAACAAGAGCAGATCACCGGGATCTGCTGCACTTACTGTGTGGACTCTCTGGTACCTGCTGTTAGATCCTGTCTTCGCTGTGAGGCTTCTCTGTGTGATAAACACCTGAGGGTTCACAGCAAATCACCAGAACACGTCTTATCTGATCCCAGCACTTCTCTGGAGAAAAGGAAATGTTCTGTCCATGAGAAGATCCTGGAATATTACTGCACTGAGGACGCTGCTTGTATCTGTGTGTCCTGCAGTTTGGCCAGAGAACATCACGGACACCAGGTGGAGATGCTGGATGAGGCCTCAGAGAAGAAGAAGAAGAAATTGAGAAATGTTCTGCAGAAACTGATCACAAAGAGTGAAAAGACTGAGGAAAGAGTGCAGAGACTGGAGGAGCGCAGGAGAAAAGCTCAAGGAAAAGCAACTGGAGAAGCCGAGAGAGTCACTGCCCTGTGTACAGACATCAGGAGACGGGTGGACGACCTGGAGAAGAAGGTCCTGAGTGAGATCTCCAGGCAGGAAAAGGAAGAGTCACTGTCACTGTCTGCTCTGATCCATCAGCTGGAAATAAAGAAGGACGAGCTGTCCAGGAAGATGAGACACATTGAGGAGCTGTGTAACATGACGGATCCACTGACTGTCTTACAGGAACCAGACACCGGTGACTTGTGTGATCCTAAGGAGGAGGGAGGTGATGAGGACACAGGGGGACATGATAAACAGCCCCATGATGGAGATGACCTGGATGTGGCTGTGATCTCACACACATTACACACATTATGTGAGGTAATATCAGGTATAAGGAGCGGGATCTATGTGGAGGGTCCTGCAGACATATTACTGGATGAAACCACAGCTGGTAATAATCTCCTTATATCAGACAACCTGAAAACTGCAACCTGGACAGAAGAGAAGCAGAAACGTCCAGAAACAGCAGAGAGATTCCAGGATTATCAGGTGATGAGCAGGAGAGGATTTACCTCAGGACGACATTACTGGGATGTGGAGATCAGGAGATCAGGGAGGTGGAGGGTGGGGATGTGTTATCCCAGTATAGACAGGAGGGGGCTGCAGTCACTGATTGGAAATAACAAGTCCTGGGGTTTGTGGAGATCTAATAATCAGTATTCAGTGAGACATGACAGTAAAGAGATCCAGTTACGTGACAAGATCTCCAGTAATAGATTCAGGATATATCTGGATTATGAGGCCGGGCGGTTGTCCTTTTATGAGCTGCGTGACCCCATCAGACACTTACACACCTTCACTGCCACCTTCTCCAAGCCCCTTCATGCTGTATTATATGTATATGATGGTTCTATAAAGATATTAGGGGGAAGAAGTAACTGGGTGAAACCATTATAACGTGATACATCCATTGATACGATAAAGAATATCTCAGATTTGTTGCATTTAAATGTTTTAGATCATTCAACTAATTGTATGAAATAAAAACAAGCCGAAAGATCAAAATATGTTAAAATTCCAAGTGTTTGCCCCTTATAACTAATAACTGGCTATATATCTGCAATGATTCTTTTATTGTGAATTAATATTTGGCGCACTCTTTGCATAATAATTGTTTTAATTCTACTATTCTGGGGGGTTTTCTCGCATGAACTTCCCGATTCTGTCCTGTAAGAATTTCTCGAGGGTTATTATATATGATGTATTTTTGTGAACTGACAAAAAAAAACTGTTCAGAATAAAATACCGGCAAATTAAATGAGATCTTTGGAATGTTATGTGCACGATGCCTCATTTTCCGCTTGTAACTTGACCAATGCAAAAGAAAAGAGACTAGACGGAGGTGGACATGACTTGGGGATCGGTGGACTGAGAACTCCTGCAGCTTTTGTTTGTATTGCGGTGTAGATTTTAAACAAGAGTGTTGTTGCTTTAAGAGGAAGGAGTTTAGATGTTTGTGCCTGGTGTATTACTGTGATGAGGGTAGAGCTTATATAGGGAGGCAACTCTGGCTCTCCCTCTTTCTCTCACAGGATGGAGGAGGAAACATTACCCGCCCTGTTTATAATCTCTGTCCTAAAACTTTTTAATTATTGCTTGTATAATGATAGATGCTTTATTGTATTTTTGAATTTGTCATTGTATATCTTGTACCAGGTTCAATTGTATATTGGCTATAAAGAGTTATTATTTGCACTAACCTTCTAAACCCAAGGGAAGGGCAATCCTTAAGCCATGGTTCCCTGGAGGTTTCCTCCACAGGGGTTTTTTCCTCTCCTGAGCGCTGTAGGATGACTCTTTGTGAGTCGGAGGTTTGCCAAGTTTAGTCCCATTAATGCTTTTGCAGGGACTTCTAGTTTTTAAGTTTACAAAAATGATTTAATTATTAAAAAAAAAGAAAAGTGTCAAATGAGACTTGGAATTTATAACCCGTCACGGCTTTGCGGTTTAGGAGTCAGGTGGAAGTTGCAGACAAGTTAAGGTGGACTCATTTTAACTAATAGAGGATGTAAAACCTCATGGTGGTGAGCAGGCTCGGCTTTGGTGGCCAGCCTCAAGGACGTTGTATTGGTAACATCAATCAGGGGCGGGCACAGTGGTTAAGCACAGGAGTGAGGATAATAGGGTCATTGGTGCCCTGAAAGCTTACTGGCTCTGCTTGAATGGCAAGCCAGTGCATGCCGCCCCTTTATGGCTGTCTGTCCTGGTGCTGTATGTCAGACAGCTGGGGATATCGCAGTACTTGTGAATCCCAATGTACTAGCACTCCACCTGACTCCTACTGTGATTATTTAATCCTGTGATTTGAATAAAAGCTGTGGCCATTTTGACAACCAAAATAATGTGTTTTGTGTATTTTAGTACCTAGGTATACAGTAGTTATGGTGGTTTTAAGATGGAGTGGGGTCCATCCCATATCCAAAAGTCATGTTTAAAATTTACCATGTCCATTGTTTCTGCGTTTTGCTGAATTGTTTTTGCTCACAGACATCAATGTGGAGCCCATTTTCTAAATAAAATAAGTGTTGCTCTAATGATTTCTACAGGAAGGGATATAAAATATAAAAAGTACATAAAAAAAATATATTGAAAAAATGGAAAAAAGTGTCGCTTTCTAGAGAAAGGAAATGTGATATCACAGGAGCAAGAAGTAACAATCCAGCAGGAATATAAATGTTGTACATTAAAAAAAATTCAAGTACAAAATTTACTTGCAGATTTTTATGAGTTTCATGCATTTTGTAAGTGAAAAAAAAACCCACATAAAATCCATTGCATACAGTACATTGACCCAAATAGGGTCAGTATTCGAATTGCCCATTCTTTATTTTCTTTTAGAAGTGTCCTTGTTGCTTTGATTCAGTCTACTGTCCTACAACTGAACCCAATGGTCCTTGGTCTTTATTAGAGATGAGCAAATATGTTTGGGAAACGATCGCCAAACATAAATTCGGCACAAATATGGCACATTCGGAATCACGAGCATTTTTTCTTAAAATCGGTAACATTCGGTAAAAAGTGCGGGAAAACAATTGGGTTGCCACTAAAGTATTTTCAGCCCTTTGGCTAGGATAATGGTGGTGTATGATGAGCTGGGGGCACATGTTTGATGAGGGGGTGGGGAGAGCTCAGAGGAGCAGTGTGCTTGTAACTTTTTTTTCTCTAACTTTATGTATTGAAATTGCGTCTAGCCAATCAGGGTGCAGGAAACCTCTACAATGTCCAGACACAAGGGCTTGTGCCATTGGCTGCTGAAATCACATGTCCCTCTCTATATAAAGAGCGGACATCTTGTTTTAGCGCCATTTTGTCACTATAACAGTGCAGAGAGGCTTCTTCTGTCGCTAGTCCTCGGTGCTGATAGTTTTTAGCTAGTTAGCTAGGTTGTTGTTTCTAAGTCAGATACTTTAGCTAGTGTCCTGTGTGGCTGTGAAATCGACCTTCCAGAAGATTTTTTTTTTCTAGCGCCATTAGTGAGGTCCACAGGCAAAGACAGCAGGGCACATTTCATAGAAGTGTGTTGTGTGCTGCTTCTATTGTGCTCAGTCGCTGAATAGTCCTTTGAAAATCTGTTTTTTTTCAGTTGGTAAAGTGATTCAGCGAAGCATATGTCACTTTGTCATTTAGTGCCGCTGAACTTCATCTGTGTGCAGAGTAAGAAAAACATTTTTTTCTGCTACAAACATGATACAGCATGCCATATCCCACCTTCTCATTTAGTGGCGGTGAAATTCAGCTGTGTGCAGAGCTCATGCAGAGTGAAAAATAATAATTTCTGTGACAAACGTGATACAGCAGGCTAGATCTGAGTTTAAAATTGTTTGGAGCATATATTCTATTGTATACAGTCCTCATCCACAGTAAATGTGATACAGTAGGGTAGATCGCAGTTTGACATTTCTTGGAGCATAACTTCTATGTTATACAGGCCTCATCCACAGTAAACAAAAAAATTTCTTCTGTTAGTAACTTTATACAGCAGGACAGATGTCTGTTTCAAATTTTTGGGTGCTGATATTGTTCTCAGGGGCAGGCTGGGCTGGGTGGCAGTGAGACAAATGCCCCCCCAGCCGCTCCCCCAGCAGCTGTGCAGGGCCGGCCGCCTGATGGCTGTGCACAGCCACTGCGTTTGGGACAGCAAGTTTGAACTTCAAGGTCCGTTATGTAGTGGGCATGTCAGGGGAGTGGCAGTCTCGGAGCTGCAGCCGCTCATTGGCTGTGCTGCTCCGTGCTTTGATTGTCTGCCAGGCTGCAATTGGCCTGATGCTGATTGGTGCATCAGGGCAGCATTGGGTAGGCTTAGAAGGTGGAAGGCATGCATTCAGGAGCACGCTCAGTCAGTATCTGAGCTCTGTAATGTAACCAGAGCTCGCCCCCCCCAGGATATCATTGTGTCCCTGGGAAAGAGCCAGCCTAATAGGGAGGGAGGAGAGTGGCCAGGACCTCTCACCACGGCAGGTCCTGCACCCACAGTATCAGGGGTCGTCAGAGGAGTGGGGGTATGTGTGGACAGTTCCTGCAGAGCATCGCACCTCTATTGGGAGGGCTGCTGCACTCCTCACTGCACACAGGGACATGCAGGGTGAGTCTGCAGAGCATTGCTTCTCTACTTGTGCATGTATCTGCAGAGCATCACTTCCCTACCCGTGCGTCTATCTGCAGAGTATCACTTCCCTACGTGTGCAAGTATCTGCAGAGCATCACTTCCCTACGAATGTGTGCAGCTGCAGAGCATCACTTACCTGCCTGTGCATGTATCTGCAAAGCATCACTTTCCTAATTGTGCGTGTATCTGCAGAGCATTACTTCCCTACCTGTGCATGTATCTGCAGAGCATCACTTTCCTACCTGTGTGACCTTCATACTATATAGAGGGAGCAGGGGGACCTTCATACTATATACAGGAAGCAGTGAGGACCTTCATACTATATATAGGGGGACCGCCATACTACATATAGGGGGCAGGGGGACCTTCATACTATATATAGGGGGACCTTCATACTATATATAGGGGGACCTTCATACTATATACAGGGAGCAGTGGGTACTTTCATACTATGTATAGGGGTCGGGGGGACTTTCATACTATATACAGGGGGCAGGGAGACCTACATACTATATATAGTGAGCAGGGGGGCCTTCATACTATATACAGGGGGCAGTGGGGACCTTCATATTATATACAGGGGCAGTGGGGACCTTCATACTATATATAGTGAGCAGGGGGACCTTCATACTGTATATAGGGGGCAGGGGGACCTTCATACTATATATAGTGAGTAGGGGGACCTTCATACTATATATAGGGGGAATTGGGGACCATCATATTTTATATAGCTGCTATGTAGCCATTTTACTATATATAAGGAGATCTGGGAACCTCAGTGTATAATAAAGAGCTTTGAGGACCATCATATTGTGCTCTGGGGTCTGTAGAACCATCATTCTGTATATTCAGAGCTGTGTGGGCACTCAGAGGACATTATTTGTTACCAATGGGGACATTATTACTTTTAATAGGGGCACTGAGGTTCCATTATTTTTTTCTTGGGGGGGCATTGTTATCTTTAAGTGGACACTCAAGGGTATTTGTTGCCAGAAGGGGCATTTGGGATATATTATATTCTTCAAAGGAACGTACAGGTCTTTTCTATGTAGCACAGTATGGGCATTAATACTTTCTATGGCACACTTTAATTTTTGGGGGGAGGGAGTAATCATAGCAATGACACAGTTTTTTAAATATTGGGGTCAGTGTTCCTCTCCTCAGGTGCACGCAGAGTGGGGAGTTTTGTAGGTTGGGAATAGATGGAGACATCACTGGAAATGAGAGAAGTCAATTGTGTTTTTGTTGTTTTCTCTGCAGCCGAGTCCTGGCTGGAGAAGTTGTCATGTCGGTCTGGGCCAGATGGAAAAGATGGGAAAAGTGAGCAACTGAAATCAGAAAGAACGTCCGCTGTAAGTCACTATATATAACTGTACTGTAATCACGTGTATGTTCTGCAGGACTGCTGGTATCTACCACTATACGGTTCCTGTAAGGTGGGAATACTGCTCTTTTTAGTAGCTTTTTAAAAAAAAAAAATTATTTAGTAACAGCTTAATGTGTTTCGATCATGATGTAGTAGAAGGTGTATGATGGCGTCATTGGTCTTTGTATAGAGTGTTTTGTTATGTAGAGGTAATGGTCATTATATTATGTATTCACAGTGTGGTGGTGATGGTAGTGGGCATTGTGCAGCCGTATTGTTTTGGCCTTTTCTAGTAGTAATATTGATAATATTGGTCTGTGCATTGTGTGTTTTTGGTTAGCAGCAGTGGTATACTAATTATTATATATACATGCTATTTTAAATGGCTATAGGGGGGTCGTATGGGGAGACATGCACTTTGGGGCTTGGGCCCTTGATCTTTAAGGACCCTAGCAATGCCCCTGCCGTACTGTGTGTTTACATGTCTGTGTTTCTGGAGTTGTATGTATGTTTGCAAGTAAGCTCAGTTATGGCACCATATCTAAGCAGTAATCTTGGTTCTCATACTGGATCGATGTAGTAATCTAGATTCTGATACCATCTGCATGCCGTAAGCTTGGGTCTGTTTCCGTATCTTGTAGTAGACATAGTAAGCTCTGTTCTGCTCCCATATTTCTGTAGTAAGTTCGGTTCTGCTCCAATATCTCTGTAGTAAGTTCGGTTTTGCTCCCATAGCTCTGTAGTAAGCTCAGTTCTGCTCCCATATTTCTGTAGTAAGCTCGGTTCTGCTCCCATAGCTCTATAGTAAGCTCCGTTCTGTTCCCATATTTCTGTAGTAAGCTCCAGTCAGTATCTTTGTCTACGTAGAAATCTTGGCTCCGGTCTCATATGTATGTAGTCAGCTTGCTTCTGTTACAGTATCTATGTAGGCAGCAAGCTTGGTTCTGCTTCCATATATATGCAGCTAGCTCCTTTCTCTTCCCATATCTATTTACCAGCCTGTTTTTAAAGCCTGGTATCTCTGCTGCTTTAAAGCAGCTGCCAGAGATAAGCAGGGCAAAAGCACCGCAACTGGAGGGCCACTGCCTTGTGATTACCCCCAGGCTAAAAAGTGCCAGTCAGCCTCTGTATATGGTCTCCATCCTGGTATGTGCTGCTACCATCCTGCACCCCCATCTTGTCATGTGCTGCTCCCATCCTGCACCCCCATCTTGTCATATACTGCTCCCATCCTGTATCCCCATCCTGTCATGTGCTGCTCCCATTCTGCGCCCCCATTCTGTCATGTGCTGCTCCCATCCTGAGCCCCCATCCTGTCATGTGCTGCTCCCATTCTACACCCTCATCCTGTCATGTGCTGCTCCCATCCTGAGCCCCCATCCTGTCATGTGCTGATCCCATCCTGCACCCTCATCCTGTCATGTGCTGCTCCCATTCTGTGCCCCATTCTGTCATGTGCTGCTCCCATCCTGCGTCCCCATCCTGTCATGTGCTGCTCCCATTCTGCGCTTCCATTCTGTCATGTGTTGCACCCATCCTGCGCCCCATTCTGTAAAGTGCTGCTCCCATCCTGAGCCCCCATCCTGTCATGTGCTGCTCCCATTCTGCGCCCCCATTCTGTCATGTGTTGCTCCTATCCTGCGCCCCATTCTGTAATGTGCTGCTCCCATCCTGCACCCTCATCCTGTCATGTGCTGCTCCCATCCTGCACCCTCATCCTGTCATGTGCTGCTCCCATCCTGAGCTCCCATCCTGTCATGTGCTGCTCCCATCCTGCACCCTCATCCTGTCATGTGCTGCTCCCATTCTGCGCCCCCATTCTGTCATGTGCTGCTCTCATCCTGCGTCCTCATCCTGTCATGTGGTGCTGACATCCTGTCATGTGCTGCTCCCATCCTGCACCCTCATCCTGTCATGTGCTGCTCCCATTCTGCACCCCCATCCTGTCATGTGATGCTCCCATCCTGCACCCCCATCCTGTCATGTTCTGCTCCCATTCTGCGCCCCCATTCTGTCATGTGCTGCTCTCATCCTGTGTCCTCATCCTGTCATGCGGTGCTGACATCCTGTCATGTGCTGCTCCCATCCTGCACCCTCATCCTGTCCCCTCATCCTGTCATGTGCTGCTCCCATCCTGCATCCCCATCCTGTCATGTGCTGCTCCCATTCTGCGCCCCCATCCTGTCATGTGTTGCTCCCATCCTGCGCTGTTGTGATCCTAATGGCAGAGGATCTCAGGGTCTTCAGCGAAGTCTGCAAACATAAAAACTAGCTCTTAGGGAGGTGGGAACTGAGCTGACCACATACCTGATCCTAGCCCACAACTAATAGCAGCCGGGGAACTGTCATGGTTCCCAATGGCAGGGACTCAGGCAAAAACGGACTAGCTCTAGGAAGATGGAATCTCAGATGACCGCGACGCTGAACCTAACACGCAACTAATAGTAGCCAGGGGGTGTGCCTACGATTATCCCTAGACACCTCGCACCAGCCGGAGATCTAGCTACCCCTAGTAGAGGAATACACAGACCTGGCTTGCCTCCAGGGAAACCCCAAAAGTGATAGTAGCCCCCCACATATAATAACGGTTAGGTAAGAGGAAAACACGTACGCAGTATGGATATAGATTCAGCAAAGAGAGGCCCTCTGACTAGATAGCAGAAAATACAAAAGAGGACTTCGCGGTCACCTCAAAACCCTAAACAGCCATCCTGAAATTACTTTAACTCCGTTATCAACTCATGACACCGGAGTAGTAATTTCAGATCACTAGAGCTTCCAGCAGCAAGAGAAATATAAATGCATGCTGGACAAACAAACACAAAAAAAGCCAAAGATCCAACTTAGCTGAATTGCAGACTTGGAGCAGGTAGCAAGCAACAGAGGTGCTCTGGTAACATTGATTGCCGGCACTAGAATGACTGAGAAGCCAGACTAAATAGGAAACTCCCAGTTTCCTGATGAGAACAGGTGCACTGGAAACACAAGACAAAAGTCAGCCAGTACCACCAGTAACCACCAGAGGGAGCCCAAAAACAGAATTCACAACAGTTCCCCCCCCCTTAAGGAGGGGGCACCGAACCCTCATGAGAACCACCAGGGCGATCTGGATGCGCCCTATGAAAGGCGCGAACCAAATCAGAGGCATGAACATCGGAGGCAGTCACCCAAGAATTATCCTCCTGACCGTATCCCTTCCATTTAACCAAATATTGAAGTCTCCGTCTGGAAACGCGAGAGTCCAAAATCTTCTCCACAACATACTCCAATTCACCCTCCACCAACACAGGAGCAGGAGGCTCAACAGAAGGAACAACCGGTACCTCGTACCTCCGCAACAACGACCGATGGAAGACATTATGAATGGTGAAAGATGCTGGTAGGTCCAAACGAAAAGATACAGGATTAAGAATCTCCAAAATCTTATAAGGACCTATGAACCGAGGTTTAAACTTAGGAGAAGAGACCTTCATAGGGACAAAACGAGAAGATAACCACACCAAGTCCCCAACACGGAGATGATGACCCACACGACGATGACGATTAGCAAACTGCTGAGTCTTCTCCTGAGACAACTTCAAATTGTCCACCACATGACTCCAAATCCGGTGCAGTCTATCCACCACCGTGTCCACTCCAGGGCAATCCGAAGATTCCACCTGGCCAGATGAAAAACGAGGGTGAAACCCTGAATTGCAAAAGAAAGGAGAAACCAGAGTGGCAGAACTGGCCCGATTATTGAGGGCAAACTCTGCCAACGGCAAAAAGGCGACCCAATCATCCTGATCAGCAGACACAAAACACCTCAAATAGGTCTCCAAGGTCTGATTAGTTCGCTCCGTCTGGCCATTAGTCTGAGGATGGAATGCAGACGAAAAAGACAAATCAATGCCCATCCTGGCACAGAACGCTCGCCAGAACCTAGACACAAATTGAGACCCCCTGTCAGAAACGATGTTTTCCGGGATACCATGTAAACGAACCACATTCTGAAAAAATAAAGGAACCAACTCAGAAGAAGAAGGCAATTTGGGCAAGGATACCAAATGAACCATCTTAGAAAAACGGTCACACACCACCCAAATGACGGACATTTTCTGAGAAACCGGGAGGTCCGAGATAAAGTCCATAGAGATGTGCATCCACGGCCTCTTCGGAATAGGCAAGGACAACAACAATCCACTAGCCCGAGAACAGCAAGGCTTGGCCCGAGCACAAACATCACAAGACTGTACAAAGGTACGCACATCCCGAGACAGGGAAGGCCACCAGAAGGACCTGGCCACCAAATCTCTGGTACCAAAAATTCCAGGGTGACCTGCCAACACAGAAGAATGAACCTCCGAGATGACTCTACTGGTCCACTCATCTGGAACAAACAGTCTCCCAGGCGGACAACGATCAGGCCTATCAGTCTGAAACTCCTGCAAAGCACGTCGCAAGTCTGGGGAGACAGCAGACAAAATCACCCCATCCTTAAGGATACCCGTAGGCTCAGAATCACCAGAGGAGTCAGGCTCAAAACTCCTAGAAAGGGCATCTGCCTTCACATTTTTTGAACCCGGCAAGTATGAAACCACAAAATTAAACCGGGAGAAAAACAACGACCAGCGCGCCTGTCTAGGATTCAGACGCCTGGCAGACTCAAGGTAAATCAGATTCTTGTGATCAGTCAAGACCACCACCTGATGTCTAGCACCCTCAAGCCAATGACGCCACTCCTCAAATGCCCACTTCATAGCCAAGAGCTCCCGATTACCGACATCATAATTTCGCTCGGCGGGCGAAAACTTTCGAGAGAAGAATGCACATGGTCTCATCACTGAGCAATCGGGACTTCTCTGCGACAAAACCGCCCCGCTCCAATCTCGGAAGCATCAACCTCGACCTGAAAAGGGAGCGAAACATCAGGCTGGCGCAACACAGGGGCGGAAGAAAAGCGGCGCTTAAGCTCCCGAAAGGCCTCCACATCCGCAGAGGACCAATTGGCAACATCAGCACCCTTCTTAGTCAAATCAGTCAGAGGTTTAGCAACACTTGAAAACCCAGTTATAAATCGACGATAGAAATTAGCAAAGCCCAAGAACTTCTGAAGACTCTTCAGGGAAGTAGGCTGCGTCCAATCACAAATAGCCCGAACCTTGACAGGATCCATCTCAACAGAAGAAGGGGAAAAAATATACCCCAAAAAGGAGATCTTCTGAACCCCCAAAATACACTTTGAACCCTTTACAAACAAAGAATTGGCCCGCAAAACCTGAAAAACCTTCCTAACCTGTTGAACATGCGACTCCCAGTCATCCGAAAAAATCAAAATATCATCCAAATACACAATCATAAATTTATCCAGGTATTTACGGAAAATATCGTGCATAAAGGACTGAAAGACTGAAGGAGCATTAGAAAGACCAAAAGGCATTACCAAATACTCAAAATGGCCCTCGGGCGTATTAAATGCAGTTTTCCACTCATCTCCCTGCTTAATCCGCACCAAATTATACGCACCCCGAAGATCAATCTTAGAGAACCACTTTGCCCCTTTAATACGAGCAAATAAATCAGTCAATAGTGGCAAAAGATACTGGTATTTGACTGTAATCTTATTCAACAGGCGATAATCAATACAGGGCCTCAGGGAGCCATCTTTTTTACCCACGAAAAAAAAACCTGCTCCTAAAGGGGATGAGGATGGACGGATATGTCCCTTTTCCAAGGACTCCTTAATATACTCTCGCATAGCAGCATGCTCAGGCACAGACAGATTGAACAAACGACCCTTGGGAAACTTGCTGCCAGGAATCAAGTCTATAGCACAATCACAATCCCTGTGAGGGGGGAGAGAACTAAATTTAGGCTCCTCAAAAACATCACAATAGTCAGACAAAAATGCCGGAATTTCAGAGGGAGTAGATGAAGCAATGGAAACCAAAGGTACTTCCCCATGAGCCCCCTGACATCCCCAGCTTAACACAGACATTGTTTTCCAGTCAAGGACTGGATTATGAGTTTGCAACCATGGCAATCCAAGCACTAAGACATCATGCAAGTTATGCAACACAAGGAAGCGAATCACCTCCCGATGGTCAGGAGTCATACACATAGTCACTTGTGTCCAGTATTGTGGTTTATTCCTAGCCAATGGTGTGGAGTCGATACCCTTCAGAGGGATAGGAACTTCCAAAGGCTCTAGGCTAAACCCACAGCGTCTGGCAAAGGACCAATCCATAAGACTCAAGGAAGCGCCAGAATCCACATAGGCATCCACAGTAATAGATGATAATGAACAGATCAAAGTTACAGACAAAATAAACTTAGACTGTAAAGTGCCAATTGCAAAAGACTTATCAACCTTTTTTGTGCGTTTAGAGCATGCTGATATAACATGAGCAGAATCACCACAGTAGAAGCACAACCCATTTTTATGCCTATAATTCTGCCGTTCACTTCTGGACAGAATTCTATCACATTGCATAATCTCCGGTGCCTGCTCAGAAGACACCGCCAAATGGTGCACAGGTTTGCGCTCCCGTAAACGCCGATCAATCTGAATAGCCATAGTCATGGATTCATTCAGACCTGTGGGCGTAGGAAACCCCACCATGACATCTTTAACGGCGTCAGAGAGACCTTCTCTGAAATTCGCCGCCAGGGCGCACTCATTCCACTGAGTAAGCACAGACCATTTTCAAAATTTTTGACAATATATTTCAGCTTCATCATGCCCTTGAGAGAGGGCTATCAAGGCCTTTTCAGCCTGAATCTCCAAATTAGGTTCCTCATAGAGCAACCCCAGTGCCAGAAAAAACACATCCACATTGAGCAGCGCAGGATCCCATGGTGCCAATGCAAATGCCCAATTCTGGGGGTCACCCCGCAACAAGGAAATAACAATTTTAACCTGCTGAGCGGGGTCTCCAGCGGAGCGAGATCTCAGAGAAAGATACAATTTACAATTGTGCTTAAAATTCAAAAAATGAGATCTATCTCCAGAAAAGAACTCAGGTATAGGAATCTTGGGTTCAGACATAGGAGCATGTATAACATAGTCTTGGATATTTTGAACCTTAGAAGCAAGAGTATTCAGGTTTGTAGCTAAACTCTGGATATCCATTTCTTAACAGCTGAGATCTGAGCCATTCAGGGGTTAAGAGGAGAGAAAAAAGCAGCAGATTGCAATTATGGCTAGACAGAACTTCTGAGTAAAAAAAAAAAAAAAAAGTGTCAGAAACTTATTTTTTCTCTCTTTCTTCAGCCAATACCTTTAATACATTGTGGCCGGCAATACTGTCATGGTTCCCAATGGCAGGGACTCAGGCAAAAACGGACTAGCTCTAGGAAGATGGAATCTCAGATGACCGCGACGCTGAACCTAACACGCAACTAATAGTAGCCAGGGGGTGTGCCTACGATTATCCCTAGACACCTCGCACCAGCCGGAGATCTAGCTACCCCTAGTAGAGGAATACACAGACCTGGCTTGCCTCCAGGGAAACCCCAAAAGTGATAGTAGCCCCCCACATATAATAACGGTTAGGTAAGAGGAAAACACGTACGCAGTATGGATATAGATTCAGCAAAGAGAGGCCCTCTGACTAGATAGCAGAAAATACAAAAGAGGACTTCGCGGTCACCTCAAAACCCTAAACAGCCATCCTGAAATTACTTTAACTCCGTTATCAACTCATGACACCGGAGTAGTAATTTCAGATCACTAGAGCTTCCAGCAGCAAGAGAAATATAAATGCATGCTGGACAAACAAACACAAAAAAAGCCAAAGATCCAACTTAGCTGAATTGCAGACTTGGAGCAGGTAGCAAGCAACAGAGGTGCTCTGGTAACATTGATTGCCGGCACTAGAATGACTGAGAAGCCAGACTAAATAGGAAACTCCCAGTTTCCTGATGAGAACAGGTGCACTGGAAACACAAGACAAAAGTCAGCCAGTACCACCAGTAACCACCAGAGGGAGCCCAAAAACAGAATTCACAACAGGGAACGTACCTACGTTGGTTCTAGACGTCTCGCGCCAGCCGGAGATCTAGCTAACCCTTTCAGAGGAAATACAGACCTCACTTGCCTCAAGAGAAAGGAACCCCAAAGTAGATACAGGCCCCCAACAAATAATAACGGTGAGGTAAGAGGAAAGGACAAACGGAAGTATGAACTAGATTCAGCAAAGAGAGGCCCACTAAATAATAGCAGAAATATAGAAAGCGGACTTATGTGGTCAGCGAAAAACCCTACAAAAATATCCACGCTGAATATCCAAGAACCCCCGTACCGACTAACGGTATGGGGGGAGAATATCAGCCCCTTTAGAGCTTCCAGCAAAATCAGGAATCACATTATGAACAAGCTGGACAAAAAACAGAATAATACAAATAACAAAAAACAAGTAAGCAGGACTTAGCTTATGTTGCAAAAATCAGGACCAGTAGACAAGAGCAACCAGACAAGGACTGATTACATGGATGCCAGGCAATGGACTAAGACTCCAGGAAGTTTAAATAGGAACACCCAGAGTCTTAACGAACCAGGTGACGACCAACCTGGGGAAAGAGTATCCAAGAGCCATACCGCGAGTGACCACAAGAGGGAGCCAAAAAAGTATAGTTCATAACAGTACCCCCCCTTTAAGGAGGGGTCACCGAACCCTCACTACGACCACCAGGGCGATCAGGATGGGCAGCGTGAAAGGCACGAACCAAATCGGCCGCATGAACATCAGAGGCGACCACCCAGGAATTATCCTCCTGACCATAGCCCTTCCATTTGACCAGATACTGAAGCCTCCGTCTAGAGAGACGAGAATCTAAGATCTTCTCCACCACATACTCCAGCTCGCCCTCAACCAAGACCGGAGCAGGAGGGTCAACAGCAGGAACCACAGGCACAATGTACCACCGCAACAAAGACCTATGGAACACATTGTGAATGGCAAACGACACAGGAAGATCCAAACGAAAAGACACCGGATTAAGGACCTCCAAAATTCTATAAGGACCAATAAAGCGAGGCATAAACTTAGGAGAGGAGACCTTCAGAGGGACAAACCAAGAAGACAACCAAACCAAATCCCCAACACGAAGTCGGGGACCCACACCGCGGCGGCGGTTGGCAAAACGCTGAGCCTTCTCCTGTGATAACTTCAAGTTGTCCACCACATGATTCCAAGTCCGCTGCAACCTATCAACCACGGAATCCACCCCAGGACAGTCAGAAGGCTCAACATGACCCGAGGAGAAACGAGGATGAAAACCAGAGTTGCAGAAAAATGGCGAAACCAAAGTAGCGGAACTAGCCCGATTATTGAGGGCAAACTCAGCCAATGGCAAGAAGGTCACCCAATCATCCTGATCCGCAGAAACAAAACATCTCAAATAAGCCTCCAGCGTCTGATTAGTTCGCTCCGTTTGGCCATTAGTCTGAGGATGAAAGGCAGACGAGAACGACAGATCAATGCCCATCTTAGCACAAAAAGATCGCCAGAATCTGGACACAAACTGGGATCCTCTGTCAGACACGATATTCTCAGGAATGCCGTGCAAACGAACCACATTCTGAAAAAACAAAGGAACCAGATCGGAAGAGGAAGGCAACTTAGGCAAGGGCACCAAATGGACCATCTTGGAAAAACGATCACACACCACCCAGATGACAGACATTCCCTGAGACACCGGAAGATCTGAAATGAAATCCATGGAAATGTGTGTCCAAGGCCTCTTCGGGACGGGCAAGGGCAAAAGCAACCCGCTGGCACGAGAACAGCAAGGCTTAGCCCGAGCACAAGTCCCACAGGACTGCACAAAAGAACGCACATCCCGTGACAAGGAAGGCCACCAAAAGGACCTAGCCACCAAATCTCTGGTACCAAAAATCCCAGGATGCCCTGCCAACACCGAGGAATGAACCTCGGAAATAACTCTGCTGGTCCATTTATCAGGAACAAACAGTCTATCAGGTGGACAAGAGTCAGGTCTACCAGCCTGAAATCTCTGCAACATACATCGCAAATCAGGAGAAATGGCCGACAAAATCACTCCCTCTTTAAGAATACCAGCCGGCTCTGAGACTCCAGGAGAGTCAGGCACAAAGCTCCTAGAGAGAGCATCAGCCTTCACATTTTTCGAACCAGGCAGGTATGAGACCACAAAGTCAAAACGGGAGAAAAACAACGACCAATGACGCCACTCCTCAAATGCCCACTTCATGGCCAACAACTCCCGATTACCAACATCATAGTTCCGCTCAGCCGGCGAAAACTTCCTGGAAAAGAAAGCACATGGTTTCGTCATAGAGCAACCAGAGCCTCTCTGCGACAAAACAGCTCCTGCACCGATCTCAGAAGCATCCACTTCAACCTGAAAGGGAAGTGAGACATCAGGCTGGCACAAAACAGGCGCCGAAGTAAACCGGCGCTTCAGCTCCCGGAAGGCCTCAATGGCCGCAGGAGCCCAATTAGCGACATCAGAACCTTTCTTGGTCATATCCGTCAGAGGTTTAACAACGCTAGAAAAGTTAGCAATAAAACGACGGTAGAAATTAGCAAAACCCAAAAACTTCTGAAGACTCTTAACAGACGTGGGTTGAGTCCAATCATGAATAGCTCGGACCTTGACTGGGTCCATCTCCACAGCAGAAGGGGAAAAAATAAAACCCAAAAAGGAAACCTTCTGCACTCCAAAGAGATACTTTGAGCCCTTCACAATCAAAGCATTATCACGCAAAACCTGAAACACCATCCTGACCTGCTTTACATGAGAATCCCAATCATCAGAAAAAACTAAAATGTCATCCAGATAAACAATCACAAATTTATCCAGATACGTCCGGAAGATGTCATGCATAAAGGATTGAAACACTGAAGGAGCATTAGAGAGCCCAAAAGGCATCACCAAGTACTCAAAATGACCTTCGGGCGTATTAAATGCAGTTTTCCATTCATCTCCCTGCCTAATGCGCACAAGGTTGTACGCACCACGAAGATCTATCTTGGTGAACCAACAGGCACCCTTAATCCGAGCAAACAAGTCTGACAATAGTGGCATAGGGTATTGAAATTTAACCGTGATTTTATTCAGAAGCCGATAGTCTATACAAGGTCTCAAAGATCCGTCTTTCTTGGCCACAAAAAAGAATCCCGCACCAAGAGGGGAAGAGGATGGACGAATATGTCCTTTCTCCAAAGACTCCTTTATATAAGAACGCATCGCGGCATGCTCAGGTACCGACAGATTAAATGATCGTCCCTTAGGAAACTTACTACCAGGAATCAAATCTATAGCGCAGTCACAGTCCCTATGAGGAGGAAGAGCACTGGACCTGGACTCACTGAACACATACTGATAGTCAAGCAAATACTCAGGAACTTCTGAAGGAGTGGAGGAAGCAATAGACACCAACGGGGAATCGCAATGAATTCCCTGACAACCCCAACTTGACACAGACATAGCCCTCCAATCCAGAACAGGATTATGAGCCTGTAACCATGGCAGACCCAAAACGACCAAATCATGCATCTTATGCAGAACAAGAAAACGAATCACCTCCCGATGTTCAGGAGTCATGCACATGGTCACTTGTGTCCAATACTGCGGTTTATTCTCCGCCAATGGCGTAGCATCAATTCCTCTAAGAGGAATAGAATTTTCTAAAGGCTCCAGGACAAAACCACAGCGCCTGGCAAACGACAAGTCCATAAGACTCAGGGCAGCGCCTGAATCCACAAACGCCATAACAGGGTAGGAAGACAATGAGCAAATTAAAGTCACAGACAAAATAAATTTAGGCTGCAAGTTACCAACGGCGACAGGACTAACAAACTTTGTTAGGCGTTTAGAGCATGCTGATATAACATGTGTAGAATCACCACAGTAAAAACACAACCCATTCTGACGTCTATGATTTTGCCGTTCAGTTCTAGTCTGAATTCTATCACATTGCATTAAATCAGGCATCTGTTCAGACAACACCGCCAAAGGATTAGCGGATTTGCGCTCCCGCAAACGCCGATCAATCTGAATGGCCAGCGTCATAGAATCATTCAGACTTGTAAAAATGGGAAAGCCCACCATCACATTCTTAATTTTTTCAGAAAGGCCATTTCTGAAATTTGCGGCCAGAGCACACTCATTCCACTGAGTAAGCACGGACCATTTCCGAAATTTTTGGCAATACACTTCGGCTTCATCCTGGCCCTGAGAAATAGCCAGCAAAGCCTTCTCTGCCTGAATTTCAAGATTGGGCTCCTCATAAAGCAATCCGAGCGCCAGAAAAAATGCATCAATATTCGCCAATGCCGGATCTCCTGGCGCCAATGAGAAAGCCCAATCCTGAGGGTCGCCCCGCAAGAAGGAGATAACAATTTTAACTTGCTGAGCTGAGTCTCCAGACGAACGAGGTCTCAAAGATAGAAACAATTTACAATTATTCCTAAAATTCCTAAATTTAAATCGATCTCCAGAGAACAGCTCAGGAATAGGAATCTTAGGCTCTGACATAGGACTGCTAATAACAAAATCCTGAATGCCCTGCACACGAGCAGCAAGCTGATCCACACTAGTAATCAGAGTTTGCACATTCATGTCTGCAGCAGAGTTTCAAGCCATTCAGAGGTAAAGGGGAAGGAAGAAAAAAAAAAAAACTCAGAACTTCTTTTTCTTTTAATCCCACTTCTGCAATGCATTAACTATTCAGTGGCCTGGCATACTATTGTGATCCTAATGGCAGAGGATCTCAGGGTCTTCAGCGAAGTCTGCAAACATAAAAACTAGCTCTTAGGGAGGTGGGAACTGAGCTGACCACATACCTGATCCTAGCCCACAACTAATAGCAGCTGGGGAACGTACCTACGTTGGTTCTAGACGTCTCGCGCCAGCCGGAGATCTAGCTAACCCTTTCAGAGGAAATACAGACCTCACTTGCCTCAAGAGAAAGGAACCCCAAAGTAGATACAGGCCCCCAACAAATAATAACGGTGAGGTAAGAGGAAAGGACAAACGGAAGTATGAACTAGATTCAGCAAAGAGAGGCCCACTAAATAATAGCAGAAATATAGAAAGCGGACTTATGTGGTCAGCGAAAAACCCTACAAAAATATCCACGCTGAATATCCAAGAACCCCCGTACCGACTAACGGTATAGGGGGAGAATATCAGCCCCCTTAGAGCTTCCAGCAAAATCAGGAATCACATTAAGAACAAGCTGGACAAAAAACAGAATAATACAAATAACAAAAAACAAGTAAGCAGGACTTAGCTTATGTTGCAAAAATCAGGACCAGTAGACAAGAGCAACCAGACAAGGACTGATTACATGGATGCCAGGCAATGGACTAAGACTCCAGGAAGTTTAAATAGGAACACCCAGAGTCTTAACGAACCAGGTGACGACCAACCTGGGGAAAGAGTATCCAAGAGCCATACCGCGAGTGACCACAAGAGGGAGCCAAAAAAGTATAGTTCATAACACTGCGCCCCATTCTGTCATGTGCTGCTTCCATCCTGCACCCCAATCCTGTCATGTGCTGCTCCCATCCTGCACCCCTATTCTGTCATGTGTTGCTCCTATCTTGCGCCCCCATTCTGTCATGTGCTGCTCCCATCCTGCGCCCGCATTCTGTCATGTGCTACTCCCATCCTGCGCCCCCATTCTGTCATGTGCTGCTCCCATCCTACGCCCCCATTCTGTCATGTGCTGCACACATTCTGTGCCCTCATCCTGTCAAGTGCTGCTCTCATCCTGTCATATAGGGATTCATTCGTACTTCTTCCAGTATGATGGTTCCATTATGACAACAGTTGTAATTCCATTTTGGAAATGGTTGGCATTACAAAATGAGCAGTGCTTTATCTATATTCATTAGAAAGTGGTTGGATTGCTGTGCTGACGTATTTTCTATATATATTCAGTAAAAAGTCACTGGCCCGGATGCGTAACTTACAAAATGGCTCCTGAAATGCACTATACACATGCGCCATTTCCGACGGAGGATTCATGTCCCGGCCTCCGGCACGAAGAGACCCCGCGGCAATACCTGATAGGTAAGTTGTTGTGCCGATGATTGCGGTATGTGTTCAGTGCTTACCCATACCGCGATCTCCTGGGCCACAATCCTCATCCTCGGATGCGTAACTCTTAGGAAACCCCCTTTAACCCCTCCCCGACATGCGCCATACATACACTGCACTGCCGGAGCTGCGTTCCTGCAAAGCTCAGTATAGGCACAGCATTGCATCTCTCGGGATAAGATGGCTGCAGTCCCCTGACAGCAGACCATCCCTGCACACCCCCTCCCCCTACATCAGCGATCGCTGTGATTGGCTGGTCAATTCTGACCAGCCAATCACGGCAATGTGTCAATAAAGTTAACAAAAAAACAAGAACCATGTGACATGCTGTGATCAGTGCTGTGTGAGCATCAGTCACAGCCGTCACAATGGGTGGGGTGATCGCAACGTCAGCTCACCTGATTAACCCCTTTGGCACTGATTGGTTAGAAACTATTGTTCAGCCAATCGGCGCCGAAGGGGTTAATCTAAAATAGCGATCACCGCTCTGCACGCCATCCTTATCTCAGATTTGGCATGCAGAGCGGTTGTGAGACCCCCCTGTGTACCTGAGAGAAGGATTCATTGGTGGCCAGTGCGCTCCCCCTGCGATCTCCCGCCTCTTGCTCCAGCGTCCTGCTGGTAGGGATGTAGCGTCTTTTTTTGCATGAAAAAACAACTGCTATCTCCGGATAAATTCTAGTGCATTAGGGGAGCGTACATTGTATTGTTGGTGACGTCTGTTTTTATTTTGTAAAAAAATAATGAATTATTCAAATTATTTTTCAGTGAGGAAATAATAAATGTTATGGTGGCCCAGACTTGTATGCCCATCAATTTTTCACTCAAATTCCCACGTCATCATACGTCAGATAGACCAATGGAAATGCAGCAGAGATGATGACATTTTGGGGAATTGTTCTGCATATGGGTATAATCAGAAAACCAGAGCTTCGGCAATACTGGAGTACTGATATACTCTTCAGACGCCGGTATTCCGCATGGCCATGGCAAGGAATCTATTTGAAGCAATCCAAAAATTTTTGCATCATATTGATAATGCGCAGTGTCCTCCCTGAGATGATCCAAACTTTGATTGTCTATATAAAATTTGCCAGTGGTTGAACACTTCTGCAGAAAATTTGCTGAGGCGCACATTCCCCAAAGGGACATCGCTATAGATAAATCTCTGGTTCATTTCAAATCCCGAAAATACCCACCCAATAAGAGGCCAGGTATGGAATAAAACTGTACAAACTGTGTGAGAGTACCTCAGGGTACACCCACAGATTTAGGATCTACAAGGGTAAGGACACTCAGATTAACCCCCCTGTATGCCCCCCCATCCTGGGGTAAGTGGGAAAATTAGTTATAACAAATTATAATGATTCTCCTCCATCCCATAGTCCTGTGCCCATATATCCATCACATATCCTCCATCCCATAGTCCAGTGCCCATATTCCCATTATACATATCCTCCATCCCATAGTCCCATTCCCATATACCCATCATACACATCCTCCATCCCATAGTCCCGTGCAGATATACCCATTATGACATCATCTCCACCATGGCAACAATTCTGACATCATAGTCACCATTGCAACCTATTATGACATCATCGTCGCCATGGCAACCATTATGACATAATCGTCGGTACACACATACATACACATATACACTCGTTTATATATATACACTAGACTGTGGCCCGATTCTAACGCATCGGGTATTCTAGAATATGCATATCCCCGTAGTATATGGACAATGATGATTCCAGAATTCGCGGCAGACTGTGCCCATCGCTGATTGGTCGAGGCAACCTTTATGACATCATCGTCGCCATGGCAACCATTATGACATCTACGTCGATACTGTGCCCATCGCTGATTGGTCGAGGCGAATTCGCGGCAGACTGCCCATCGCTGATTGGTCGGGGCAACCTTTATGACATCATCGTCGCCATGCTGTGCCCGTCTCTGATTGGTCGAGGCCTGGCGGCCTCGACCAATCAGAGACGCGGGATTTTCAGGACAGACAGACAGACAGACAGACAGAAAGACAGACAGACAGACAGACGGAAAAACCCTTAGACAATTATATATATAGATAGATAACAAGCACAGTTATACTCACCTAACGCCTTATTCCACCGAAGCCCTAGTTCTCCTGTAATAAAACTAAAATAAAAAAACAACAATGTCCCTCACCTGTCAGTCGTTCTGTCCCACACTGTAATCCATGTCTGGGGGATGAACAGTTTCCAACCTGGACAGTGCCAAGATGCGACCATCCAGGCTGTGAACCACTGGTGACTGAACTGCTGCCAGCGAAGTGTCAGTGACCGGAGGTAACCTCGATGACGTCACCGCCGATCACTGATGCTGCTCAGTCAACAGTGGTTCTCAGCCTGGACAGTTCCTGGTGAAGTCCGAGTTTGGTGTCCGTGCCCGAACAGTAGGTGTTCAGTACGGATGCCGAACTTTACTGTCGGGTTCATCTATCTCTATAAATAATACATTGGGTGCAGGATGTGATGTATTTTTTTCATAGCAATTTGGGAAATATCCTATAAATGTCTGTTCTGTTCCTGATCTAAGGTATCTCGGCTTTTAACTGAGATGGATCTGTGCTGCGCTATATGAAAATGCTCAGTAGTGACCAGCGCTGTGGAGTCAGAGTCAGGGAAGTTGAGGAGTCGGAAGTTTGGCTTACCGACTCCACAGCTCTGATTAGCAGCATATCTGCAGCTTACACTGACAATGTGCTGCCGAGAACAATGATTTACATTCTGCCATAAACAATCCATTCACCCGATGAATGAGCAGCGTTTTGCTTGTTCGCTGGATGATTGCCAACATGTGTATATACAGTATATGAACTCTTGTCTGTGCAGCCGGTATTTAAAAACGTGCATAACACACACACACACACACACACACACACACACACACACACACACACACACACACACACACACACACACACACACACACTGTCTATACCCAGCCATCTACATATACTAATAACATATATTCAAGATAGAATAATGCAAAAAGAATATATGTGTTACTGTAAAAGTCAGAAGGACGGTAAAACCTAGGATTTACCGGTCAATCTGGACATTCACCGAGGCCGTCAGTAAAAGCTCAAAATGAAAAGTAAAATTGGACTTTTACCGGTGAAGTCTTGGTAAATGTTAACATTTCTCAACAGCGTTGGTAAAAGTCAGATGCATTCCATATAAACGAACAATTTTGGACTTTTGTATGCCAAAAGAGAGACACCAGAAGGAGCAATTCCCAATATTACAAATTTTATTAAATCTAAAATAGTAATCACATATAATATAAATCATATAGAAATCATCACAAGAGATACAAAACAGGTGGTGCAACCACCTATGAACCGGTAACAGCAGAAATAGAGGAACAGAAAAACAACAGGACCAAAGTGCCTAGACCATATCATGAGAGATCAAATTGCACAGGGTGCAATACCACAAAAGGGGGCCTGAATAGATCCATTGTGCAGAGTGTATACCGGATAGTATGCGTAAATAACCAAATAGGCCCTAAATAGGTGCAAGCTAGATCTCCAAAGGAGATAACTGTAGCAACTAAATAGTTGTACCATAACCTACTATTGCACATGCCCCAAAAGCCCAAAATAACAGGAGTAATCCCCGTGAATGACAACTAGTGTGGTAGACACATAATACCTGCAGTCATGATGGCCTAAGTATGGTCCCGTCGTATAGAACACCTCGACGCGCGTTTCACAACGGTGGCTTCATCAGGAGGTAAGTAAGCGTCGCCAGGGAATCCCCTTAAATACTGAAGAAAAAGTGATGTGATTACCAGCAGCCTAGTACGGCGCGCCTCCGCCAAGATGCGACACGCCGTGGAGAGCGGCGCTCAAGGTGCGCGTCACCACGTCACGTGGTCAGGTCAGATGACCGGACCCGCGACCATGGCAACGCGTCACCAAGATAGAGCGCCTCCCACCACCGCGCGAAGCAGCGCATGCGCGGTGCGTGCTCCGGCCGGGAAGGTGATGAAAGAAGGTAAACTAATGCACACTGCAGGAAAAGATGGGATGAAAGGTGTGGAGACAATCAGATATACGTTGTGGTGGTTACCAACAGTGGGACCACCGACGGACAGGAATATATCATGTTTGGGCCCTAAAGCTAGAAAGATTGGACTTTTACCTGGGCGAATTGGTAAATCTTTACATTTACCAGCATGTGTTGGTAAAAGTAACTTTGAGTCACAGAATTCTGACTCTGACCAGCAGATGATGGTGGTAAAAGTTAACTAAACGCAATTTTCGACTCTAATGAAAGCCTTAATCGTTGGAAATATTTTTATTCTTCAAAATGCAAATGCAAATGAACAAAGACAAATAGGAAAATGCAAATAGAAAACATTTATGCTGCAAAATACTTCTCAAAAATGATAAATTAACGCAAATACAAGAATAACGCAACTTCAAAACTATGTAATTCTGTAATTGTAGGAAAATACTTCTCAAAAATGACAAATTAACGCAAATACAAGAATAACGCAACTTCAAAACTATGTAATTCTGTAATTGTGACTAGGAATAAGCGGATAGATCAGTCCAGACCTGTTATCCGAGCGGATAACGGGCTGTACGGATACAGATAATCCCGATATCTGTCGGATATATCCATGCCTTCCGATAATGCATGTTTCATGCATCATCGGAAGGCATGGATGTTGCGAGTGTGCAGGGCAGACAGGTATAAAGCTAAATTGCAACTTACCGGAGGTTTCCCAGGTCACGTCGTCCGCGTTCTCCTTCCGGGTCACATGACTGCATACGTCACCACGCAAGTGACGCATGCGTAAGTCATGTGACACAACTCGTATCACATGACTTATGCACCTGTCACTTTCGTGGTGAAGCATGCAGTCATGTGACTCGGAAAAAGGAGGATGCGGCCGGCCGACAACACCTGGGAAGCCTCTGGTAGCCTCCGGTAAGTAGTGCTCTTTAAGTGGCGGAGAAGGGGGGTCCGGCCAGAGTGCGGGATGACCCTAGTGGGCGGGGAGTTCCTACTGCAATGATGCAGCGAGGATCTCCTCGCTCAGGTATGCCCCGACCGAGTCCCCAGCATCACTGGTGATGGCAGGGATGCCCACCGGCGTGCAGGGAGTCTCCCCTGCATCACTGGTGACGCAGGAGGAATGTCCCTGCACATGGATAGTTGTCCCATAGACTTATAGGGGACACGGATAGAATCTGGATCCACTCGGATCTCGGTCTTATCCATACGAATAGACGGATATATCCATCTATCCACTCACCTCTAACTGTGACCCGTTAAATTGCACTTAATTTTTCATCTCAATGAAAAAGACATACAACAAACACAAAAGAGGAACTATTTGTTGCAACACAGTTGGGAATTGTGACACTTTGAATGGCACTTCATTTTTGCCAGCCTACAAACACATTTCTTGTTTAGGCACTTCTTTAAACAGTTGCATTTCTTCAATCCCTGACCTCCCAGCAACGATTGTTGGGAAACCGCCGTGCGAAGGCTGATCTGAACTTTTTTCACATCCTGCAATCCTATGAAATTTTCCTGACAGATGGTGAACTGATTGCGATAATATAATGCATTTAGGATCCCAGCGGTAGTCCCCACTTGGTAGAAGTCATCTTCTTTTTTTATAATAATCGCAATGATCGACTTAGGGTCCATTTTTGAACGGTCGACGTCTGGAATTCTGATTCTGATGTTCTGTCCAATGTTAGGTAATTTTTGACTGGAATATTTCAACATTTTCTTGGCCTGTGTTTCAAGTCCTTCTCTTGCAGCTTTTCGAACTCTGCTGACCGCACCAATTCTTCTATTGATTGTATGCGAAATAAAACGTCAGGTTGCTGATCATCATGAAGTTCTCCTTCTTTCTTAGAAGGCTTTGACTCAACACTTTTTTCTTTTAGGTCTTCATTATTCTTGGATGGCAAAATTGGTGGAGTTTCATATGCTGTTAAGGTGTGCGGACAGTTGGATAAGTTCAAACCTTCTCCTTCTGTTGTGAACAGCTGATGACAGTTGGATTCATCTGAAGCTTCTGCTGGTGTCGGTGCTGACGTGTGATGAAAGTTAGATTCATCTGACCCTTCGGCTTCTGTTGGTGATGTCGGATCACTAGGTTCCTCTTGCAAACCAACAAACTTTTTTCAAGATCTTCTTCTGAAGACAGATTTCTGATCCCATCACTAGGAATTTTGGAGGTAGCTACACCCATCTGCATTGGTACTCCGAACATAGCTTCATAGGGTGACCATTTTATTCCCTCATGGTATGCTCTATTTTTCATTGCTTGTACAAAGCGAAGGCCCTCAGACCACTTGGGTGTCTTATTTGTTTCCATCCACGTTGACATGTTTTCAATGTACTGATTTGCTCTTTCCATGGAGCCTTGGGACTGGCTGTGTCTTGGTTTACCATGCACTATTTTCATATCAGGCCACATCGCGCACAAATTCTGTATGACCTTGTTACAAAATTCCCTCCCATTATCAGAATGCAGAATACACGGGGCACCAAAAGTGGAAAAAATGTCAAGGAGGTGGTACGCAACCTTTTCTGCTGTTTTAGTGCATAAAGCACGTAGAAGAACAATTTTAGTGACGTGGTCTTGATAGACGAATATGAACTTGAAATCATTATCACAATTGGATTGCATGTCAATGAGATCGACTTGAGCACGACAATTCATTTCACTGTGTAGGATGGGTTTCACAACAAGGCCTTTTTTGGTAATCTTCTGTTTTTTCTGGCATGGCTGGCAGAGTCGCAGATAAATAACTATTGACTCCGCTGTGACATTTTTGAACTTACGGTTCACCTCCTTTAGGATCCTGGTCTGCCCTCCGTGGCCGGTACTGATGTGCGCATTATGAATGACACTAAAGAGTTCTGCACACCGAACGTAATGCAACACGTTCTCTTTTTCACACGAGATTGGTGCAATTAACTTTTCATCATTTCCGACGGTCATGATGTCGTACCTCTTCAAATGCCTGTAGTGAATACTCTGTTTAGGTACCGCCACCTTAGCCTCCTTCACTTCTTTCAATATATTCTCGTATTTATCGTCCGTGAGATAAAAATTATTATCTCGCTTTTTCTCCACCACTTCATTCAAGAGCTCCGAAAAACGATCTTTCATTTCCTCACTCATGATCTGACAATCAGCTAGTGCCTGTGCAGCTTTGACAGGCAGTCGGCTATGCAGCTTTGAGCAGTATGTGCTGCTTGCAAAACACTCAGGCAGTCGTCCAGCACGAGGACACAAACAGGAAGTACGCCCATTTACCCACACTGCTTGGCAAGAATCCCATGTTCTTTTGTATTAGGGTTACTCAGCATTGTGTGAAAGACTGTACAACAGCACCATCTACTGATCCTAACACTGCCATTGATGAGTTAGGGCAGCAATCTAAGAAGAGAACCCCAGGAAACTAGGACTTGAGGCAGGAGCTATTTTAGGGAGAGTGAGAGGACTGGTGCTGTGCTGACTAGACTGAGCCCAGACAGGGCTGTTGCGCTGTTACCTTCCAGCCTTTTCTCGGAATGCGCTGTCTTCCGATTCCCCTGATCAGAGACTATGGTGCTCGGGTGGAACAGACTGTTCATGGCACCCAGCAACTCCGGCTCAGAGCTTATCTGCATATCTTATAATGATTCTACCACATTGGCGCAGCAACGGTAAATCGTGTGAGCGGTGTTAGCGTCCACCTTGCAAGGGGCCCTTGGAAAGACTTTGGACTCTGCGCTCTACAGGAAGCTAAGTACAGGACAATTTATACACTACTACACCGGCAGCGTGTGTACTTCTTGTAACTTTTTGTGAGAGGGTGCAGCGGAACACTGATACCCTAAGATTCATAGGACATTCTCTTTTGCATATTTTAGTGTGGGGTTAGTGGTTGTATGTTAGCGGGAAGTGGGCACTTTTTGTATGATCGGAACAATAATCATAGGATAGTCACGATTGACATCTGTATATATAGAACGTACATACGTTACAGGGTAGCAGATACATTACAGGGTAGCAGATACATTACAGGGTAGCAGATTTTGTTCATTGTTATTACCATATTTTCCCCATTTACTCTTATTACATTTATAAAAACTTTCAACACTGTGTCCTCCGTTTCCTCGCCCGTGGTGGCTTACACTTTTTATTACACCCTTCTCAGCTACATTTACCAAGAAGCCGTGGTACATGTGCACATTTACCAACTGCGCTTGGTTAAAGTCAGATGTTCCATCTTCACACCAGATATTTCTGACTTTTACCAACGCTGTTGAGAAATGTTAACATTTACCAAGACTTCACCGGTAAAAGTCCAATTTTACTTTTCATTTTGAGCTTTTACCGACGTCCTCGGTGAATGTCCAGATTGACCAGTAAATCCTAGGTTTTACCGTCCTTCTGACTTTTACAGTAACATATATATATATATATATATATATATATATATATATATATATATATATATATATATCTATATATAATTGTCTAATCTATATATATAATTGTCTAAGGGTTTTTCCGTCTGTCTGTCTGTCTTTCTGTCTGTCTGTCCTGGAAATCCCGCGTCGGGCACAGCATGGCGACGATGATGTCATAAAGGTTGCCTCGACCAATCAGCGACGGGCACAGTCTGCCGCGAATTCTGGAATCATCATTGTCCATATACTACGGGGACATGCATATTCTAGAATACCCGATGTGTTAGAATCGGGCCACAATCTAGTATATATATATATATATATATATATATATATATATATATATATATATATATAATTGTCTAAGGGTTTTTCCATCTGTCTGTCTGTCTGTCTGTCCTGGAAATCCCGCATCTCTGATTGGTCGAGGCCACCAGCAAACGATGGCTACTTTGAAGAACCTAGAATATAAGACATATTTTCAGTTGTTTCACACTTTTTTGTTAAGTATATAATTCCACATGTGTTAATTCATAGGTTTGATGCCTTCAGTGTGAATGTACAATTATCATAGTCCCGAAAATACAGAAAAATCTTTAAATGAGAAGGTGTGTCCAAACTTTTGGTCTCTACTGTATATATATATATATATATATATATATATATATATATATATATATATATATATATATATACACTCACCGGCCACTTTATTAGGTACACCATGCTAGTAACGGGTTGGACCCCTTTTGCCTTCAGAACTGCCTCAATTCTTCGTGGCATAGATTCAACAAGGTGCTGGAAGCATTCCTCAGAGATTTTGGTCCATATTGACATGATGGCATCACACAGTTTCCGCAGATTTGTCGGCTGCACATCCCAAAGATGCTCCATACAAGGCAGGATGGATCCATGCTTTCATGTTGTTTACGCCAAATTCTGACCCTACCATCCGAATGTCGCAGCAGAAATCGAGACTCATCAGACCAAGCAACGTTTTTCCAATCTTCTACTGTCCAATTTCGATGAGCTTGTACAAATTGTAGCCTCAGTTTCCTGTTCTTAGCTGAAAGGAGTGGTACCCGGTGTGGTCTTCTGCTGCTGTAGCCCATCTGCCTCAAAGTTCGACGCACTGTGCGTTCAGAGATGCTCTTAGGCCTACCTTGGTTGTAACGGGTGGCGAGTTGAGTCACTGTTGCCTTTCTATCAGCTCGAACCAGTCTGCCCATTCTCCTCTGACCTCTGGCATCAACAAGGCATTTCCGCCCACAGAACTGCCGCTCACTGGATTTTTTTTCTTTTTCGGACCATTCTCTGTAAACCCTAGAGATGGTTGTGCGTGAAAATCCCAGTAGATCAGCAGTTTCTGAAATACTCAGACCAGCCCTTCTGGCACCAACAACCATGCCACGTTCAAAGGCACTCAAATCACCTTTCTTCCCCATACTGATGCTCAGTTTGAACTGCAGGAGATTGTCTTGACCATGTCTACATGCCTAAATGAACTGAGTTGCCGCCATGTGATTGGCTGATTAGAAATTAAGTGATAACAAGAAGTTGGACAGGTGTACCTAATAAAGTGGCCAGTGAGTGTATGTGTTTTAATATTGTGCCTCACTATTTGTTAATTCGGTCTCCCCTTATGTAATATCAGGCCACTGGGCAGAATAGTCTATTGATTTATGGGAGAGTTTTGTATGAGGCAGTAGCGACACCTATTTTCTACATTACCTCAGGTGTTTTGGTGTCTGACCATTGGTACTTACCATCATCATGGTTGTCCTTTCTGTTATTTGTTTTATTGAATAAAGCTGTTCATTTATTGTACTTTGAGGTCTCATTTGTGCAATTCATTATAGGTGTTTTACGTTTATCTGTACGGGACCGTTAGGTATAATTGTTTCCTTACGGACACAGGTGTTCATATACCCTGTGTATTGTGTGTCTTTTTGGTAATTATAATTCTGCTGTGTATCTTTCACAGATTTTTTTGACAGACAATGGACTATAAGAATCGAGACATGACCTGGCAGATACAAGCTGCCTCGGTCTTTGATGGTGAGGGTACTAATGTTGCAAGCAATAATAATGAAGAGGTTAAAAATCTGGAAGCTCAGTTGAAACGTCTGGTACACAAACGCACCAAGCTGTGGTGGAATAGAGCATTTCTTGAGAATTACCTAAAGAAGAAATTGATCCCTAGGGGACTTAGGATCCAAGTATTTCCTTCATTTCCAGTGCAGGATGAAAACTTTATTACAAAATGGGAAGACATCTGCACTAAATCATCCTTCCAGCTTATGGAGTTGTTAATTGAACTTAATAAGAAATCCGTGACCGCTATTGAGGTTGAGATTGATGAATCATATAGCAATTTAAAGAAGTTGATATCTGTTGAATCTCTGTCCACCTTTAATTTAAGCATGGATAAAAATTCGGATGAATGGGAAGCACAAATAAAAACAGTACATGCTAAAAAATTATCACGTGACAATGCAGACTTCCAACAAGGCACTATGTATAGATGGAGACGTAAGGGCTCTGGAAACAGTATTAGAAGAACTTCATCAGTGTCATCTATTGCCTCCTCTGGTGGGAGATCTGATGTGACCCAATATTCTGTTCAAACAAGATTTGGGAACAATAAAAGGAAAAAGGAGCAAAAAGCGGATACCAACAAACGTCCGCAGGCATCCACCTCCAGGAATGACACACTAAAGGTAATCAATTTGTCTAATTACAAGCTTAGTGATGAGGAATTGTCTGTTTTGTCTAAAGGCTTAACTTTCTCACCTAGCACGCGGCTTGACACCTTTACGGTGATAAAGGATCTGCACGTTTTTGGGAGATCGTTATTGTTTAAAAAATGGTACCATAGCGAAGAGATTAAAAAACTATTCCCTCTTCCTGAGGAACAAGCTGCATTGAGAACGTTGGAGGAGCTGGCAGAGGAACATGTTAACCCATCTTTGGGTAAGATACCACCGTCCCTTCGTCAAAAATCTAAAAAATTCCCTCCTTTGTCACTTTGTCCGAACGTGGAGATTTTTATTCATTTAGTGACAGAGGAACTTGAAGGGATTCCACCAATTATTTGGCATGATAATTTAACTAAAAGGGAACATCAATCTATAAAAGCCCTAAGTAATTTGAAGGATGTCCTTATAAAACCTGCAGACAAGGGCGGTAACGTGGTAGTCTGGCCCACCAATTTATACGAGACAGAGGTATATCGGATGTTGAGGAATTCAGATTGTTATAAAAAATTAACATTTAATCCTCTTGTCTCGTATAAAGAGGATTTACGTAAAATTTTATGCAAGGCGGAGGAAAGGGGGATAATTACCATGGAGGTGAGGGACAGTCTTCTAGTTAAGGATCCACGTATCCCTACCCTATACCTACTGCCTAAGGTGCACAAGAACCAGAGAAATCCTCCAGGCAGGCCGATTATCTCTGGAGTGGGGGGTCTTACGGAGGGCATCGGGAGATACATAGATATGTTCCTCAAGCCATTGGTTGAAACAATCCCCTCATTTACCCGAGATACTTCGGATTTTCTGAAGAAAATAGACTCGGTGTATATTGATGAGGATATGTTGTTGGTGACGTGCGACGTTGAGTCGCTTTATACCAATATTCGTCATCAAGATGGCTTGAGGGCGGTCACTGCGTTCCTGAATATGACCAATTTTTCGGGGGAAGAGATCGAGTTCTTGGTTTGCTTGTTACAGTTTCTTTTAACTCATAACTTTTTCATTTTTAATGGGTCCCTCTACCTACAGCTCCAGGGCACTGCGATGGGGGCGGCTTGTGCGCCCTCGTATGCAAATGTGTTCCTGGGGCTGTGGGAGAGGGAGCTGTTCACGTCGGATCGTGGTACATCGATGGGGCGGGTCATATTTTGGACCCGCTACATCGATGACATTTTTTTGATCTGGCGTGGTACACAATCTGAGTTGGAGTCTTTCTTTCAGGATTTAAATAGAAACGAGTACAATATCCATTTAACATACAAGCATAGTTCTGAGCAGGTCGAATTCCTCGATGTTTTAGTCAAAAAGGATTCCAGTGGTCTGTTGGTCTCCGATGCTTTCCGTAAGGATACTGCTGTTAATTCAGTTCTACATGCCAGCTCCTCACACCCGTCTCATGTAATTAATGCAGTACCATACGGCCAGTTTCTTCGGATTAGAAGAATCTGCTCTACTATGGAGGATTTCGAAAACCGTGCACTGGAAATGAAGGAAAGATTCTTGGAGAGGGGTTATAGTCGAAGAAGTATAAAAAGAGCATACAATCGCGCTAGAAATATGGAACGTGAACATCTCCTGTACTCCTCGGCTAAAAAAGCTGCATCAAATCAGGTAAGATTTGTGACAACCTACAACTCCCAATGGGATAAACTGTCTGAAAGTGTAGCTAAACATTGGCCAGTCCTGCTGGCGGATCCGGTGCTCAAACAGTATTTGTCGCAGAAACCCTCACTCACTGCAAGAAGATCCAAAAATTTGAGGGATATTCTGGTGAGGAGTCTGTATGTCCCTAAAGAACGCTCATTATTTGGGTCACAAAGGCAACAGTCGAGGCCACCATGGGGGTGTAAACCCTGTGGGAAGTGTGTGGCGTGCCCCAATATAGATACAGCAACTGAATTTATGTCCTCTGATGGACGTAACTTCAAAATTACGCACACGATAACGTGCACTACCACTGCGGTGGTGTACTATGCATATTGTACATGTGTGAAAATCTATGTGGGACTAACCACAAGGGCCTTAAAAATACGTACTAGAGAGCATGTGAGGGATATCCTTGCTGGTAAGGAAGAGAAAAATCTGGACGTGTTGAAAAGTATCCCCAGACACTTTAAACAATTTCATGCAAGTGACCCCTCCTTTCTGCGGGTTAAGGGGATCGATTGTATCCCTCCCGATCCGCATGGTGGGAATGTGAGCAAAATTTTGGCCCAGAAAGAATCCCGCTGGATTTGGGAACTTCGGACTCTGAAACCGGACGGTCTAAATGAAACACTGAGCTTCGCACCCTTTCTATAATATAATTGCTTTTTTTAAATGTTTGTGGTTCATTGGATTTTAAATGTGTGTCTTCTTAGTTTGGTTTTAATTTGATTTTGTTATCTTTCAGCCCTCTCTATATACTGTTCCCCTTATGAATATGAAGTGATTTGGACAAGTAGAAGACGTATTCTTCAAGTTATGCACTTTTTAGTACATTTTTTTGCACTGCATATTATATATATACACTGTCTCCTCCCTTTTGTGCACGGAGGAAATTGGATAAGGAGAAGACCTGTCTATGCGATGCACTTTAATATTATGACACTTTACATATAAACGTATTTTCTATGTACCTCTGTATATGTGCTCACTTTATAATGCTCTGTATGTATGTCTATGTCAATATTTTCTTTTTATTATGTGTAATTTATGGATAATATGCTCTTTGCTCTGTTTTTTAATATTGAATACTATGCACTTTACTGTATCTATCACTAATACTTTTTATATATCTTGTATAATCAATATGCACTATTTATTCCTTTGTGAATATGGTACTTTTTGTCCAATGTTCATCTCTGTATTCTAGGTGGAATATATACATACCTTTGTGTAAAGGGTTTGAGTGGGCGGTATTCCCGTATGTGGTCTCCTCCTGTGCGCGTCCTACGCCATCGGGCTGGGTGTCGCTCATTGGCGTCTCTATCGGATGCTGCGCTCACGTGTTCACCCAGCCGGGCATTGACGTGGGCGTCGCTATCTGATGACGCCTTGGGCGACCGATGGCCTTCTGGCGGCGGACAGCGCATGCGCCGCTTGTGGACGGCGGCCATATGACGCGGTAGTTTTTAACGTTTGTGATAGGATGGCGGCACTTTATAAACAAGCCTTTGTTCTAATGTAGCCACTCCCCCGGAAGGCCTATACGGCCGAAACGTGCGTAGGGGCTCCTGGCACCACGATACTTGAGGTAACTACTATATGTGTTTTAATATTGTGCCTCACTATTTGTTAATTCGGTCTCCCCTTATGTAATATCAGGCCACTGGGCAGAATAGTCTATTGATTTATGGGAGAGTTTTGTATGAGGCAGTAGCGACACCTATTTTCTACATTACCTCAGGTGTTTTGGTGTCTGACCATTGGTACTTACCATCATCATAGTTGTCCTTTCTGTTATTTGTTTTATTGAATAAAGCTGTTCATTTATTGTACTTTGAGGTCTCATTTGTGCAATTCATTATAGGTGTTTTACGTTTATCTGTACGGGACCGTTAGGTATAATTGTTTCCTTACGGACACAGGTGTTCATATACCCTGTGTATTGTGTGTCTTTTTGGTAAATATTATTCCTATGTAAACATTATTACTATTCAACTTTCTTAAGGCAACATTATAGTTCAAACTAAGTGCAACAATTAGACATTCCCTTTAAGAGTGACCCAAGTCTCATCGAGGTAGTGCAAACTCCCAGTTTGCAAGTCCGTTTAAAGCAAGAACTTCTGCGCTGTAATCAGGAACAGTCTCTTCAAAAAGCTCTTCTTTCTGTAAAACCAGTAGGGGGCACCTTTAAGAAGGTGCAAACTATGTACAAACGGCAGTTTTTGAATCATTCACCGTCCATGATTCGACAGTCCTATGAAATGATGATAAACTTGTGCAAAAACAAACAACAGGGATCCCGGGTCAACAAAGGGATCCCCTTAAGAATTAACCCTGGTCGGGTCGTAGCAGCAAAACAGGAAAAACAAACAAACACTTTCAAAGAACTATATACATACTCGGGGTTCCGAGGTTTACTCTCATAGTAGGTTGCAAGGCATCAGCTGGTAGCAAACACTTCATGACCGGGAAAGCTTCGGTTCCCCGTTTTCAGCTGATGTGGTGTCAATGTTATTGGTTCGTCTCTCAGGTGCGGCCAGGTCACCCGGTGTCTGGATTCGAATGTCAGTTTTGGTAGCAAGTTCAGTGTAGCGGCAATAATGCACACAGTGGTGGTAGTAGTAGGATTTGTCAATTCAGAGTTAGTCATGGTCAGGACAGCAGGTGGAGCTATTTCAGGCTCGCATCGCTTAACATTCCGAGCGCATCAGCCTTGTGCGCTCCGATGGCGAGTGTAGGTCATCCGGTCCCCTCGATGTAAGATTTGGTTACCGTACTCGTCGCGGGACGGGGTCTTCACGTTGTAGTTGGTAAAGAAGATTTCAATCGGCACTCCCGGTTCCTGTATAAAGCCCCAACCCCGTTTCGGGTGAAAGGCTAGTACAGTCCCCTGTTTCACTAAGGCTTTCTTACCGTGTTCAGTCTTTGGTCGTGGTACTTTTGGCGGGTCATTTTGTCCTGTCTCCTTTCTGGTTTTCCAGTGTGAAATTAGGCATTGTTTATACTGTTCCCAGGTGAGCACAGCAATGCTGAGGCCCTCCTGTCTGGTCCCGTCTGGTCCGATCCTTGGGGTATCCCATTGGAAGATCACCCCCTCTGAGCTCACATCCAGTGGTTCTCCCATAGTCGTTGGCAACGGTGGCACCAGCTTTTCCATAGTGCCGGGGGTTACCACTACCAGCTCAGCGGCGGGGAATCGGTCATTTTCGGGACGGGGAGCGGTCACGGGAGCAGGATTGGTAGGGGGGAGCAGGGGCGCTTTCCATACCTGCGTCGGATGTGGTTCCACCGGTGTCGTTCTGTTCCATTGACGAGGACACTGGAATCGGCAGCGGCTCGGACCATGGGTCTTCCACCGTGACCCTCCTGCACAGCTCCGACTTCCATGGCTTCACATCGGCTGGCTCCGCATTCAGGATAGGCTGACTCGGCTCCTCCACCTGTGGTTCCAAGAGGTTCGGATCCTCCAGCGGCGATGGGTTCGGATCCGCCTCTGGCCGGCGGGGACAGTCCGGGGTCGCTTCGTCGTCGTTCAGGCACCCGCTGGTCGCCATCCCCACTCCGGGATCTTCGGTGGCACTCACACGCGGTTTCTCCATTTTCCGGGGGTGGAGCTCCTTCTTGTCTTGGTTCCCGCCGTTGCAAATCAAGGGGCGGTTCTCCTCTGCTTCGGGGCAGGTCGTCCTCTTGTAGCAGTAGTCGGAGGGGGCGGTCGTCGCTTCTCGCGCCACTTTGATGGTCTCCTCCCATGGCACGCCCTTCTTATTCCTCTGCGCTCCTCGTGGCACTGTAATGGCGGCAGTTTTGGCGGGAATTTTTGGCGGCAAGTGGCAATACGCAGTCCTTACAATATATCACAGTTCAAGCACAATTCAACACAGTTCCAAGGCACACATGACCTGATTCTCAGGCTTAAGTAGATCCTGTTCGTGACGCCAAGTTTGGAGCGCCCCCAGACGCAGGGCCGCGGGGTACTCGGTACCGGGTCTCTCGGTCTCGGTTCTGGGGATGTCACGGTGGCCCGACCCGGTCCATGGCCCTGCTAAGGGACGTCCAATTAAAGGTGTAGGTAGAAGTCTGTCAAGTGTTCGTGACGCCACCTGTGGTACTCGGTCAGAATGACCGACGCTGCTAGGGGTCCGCTGGGTTGATGGAATGGCAGCTAGATGGTATACCTTCCCACAGGTGAAGTATGTCCCCAGGGCTTCCCTTGACGTATAGATGGTGATGGTGTAGGTCGCAGTAAATAACGAAGACACAAGGTTGCAGTTTCTTTACCTTTTACTGTAGACTTCAGTATCCACAATCCAGAGCACTGCTAATGGGGCTTGCTGAGACCGACTGGTCCGAAGGCACATCCAGAGTTCCCTTTGCAGCTGGAAATCACTAGCCTTCCTACTTGCGCCTGTGTGTTGTAGTACCTCCCTGCTGAGCACCACGGGATAGTCCTCACAACTCTTGTGTCTGTTTCTGATGTTCTCTCTCTCTCCGTTCCCCAGTTTGGATAGAACGCACCCGTATGACAGGGGTAGGCCTGGAGCTATTATATAGGGACCCTAGAGACGCCCCTCTCCCACAATTTGCCTCCGTTGTCTGCTTAGGTGAATAGGTGAGACAGCCAACCTAAAGTCAACTGCCCAGCCGTGGTTGAAGTATGTGTAGAGCCAATACTCCCTCGGTGTTCCGGCCACCGGCTACGCACCTCAGAAGGATGTTGCCACGATCTTAGGGCACGACTCCTCCCGGTATTTCTCCTCTGTGCTGTGTCTGTGATCTCGTTTCTCACTTCTCCACAATATACTCCGCTTCTTGTCCTTTCTTAGGATGCCGCTGCAAGGTAGTGCAGACACGGCTCCGTAAAGATCTGTCTCTTGCTAGGCCTCTGTCAGGATCCCACCCCTGACAGGGACCCCCCTGAATCTTCCCAAGTAACAACTCTCTCACTGCTGCTACCTGAGCAAAACCCAGTCAGCTTCTAACTTCCCCTCCAACCCCCAGTTTTACCAGAGTGTGAGGAGTGGCCTTATGAATAAAAGCTTTTGCGCCCCCTGGTGGCCGGAGTGTGAAGTGTAGTGTGTGACTGTGATACCTGGTCAGGTGAACTCCTTTAGTACAATCAGATGTACCAACACTCCCCTTAGTGGCAGAGCGACAATACTGCACAACCAGGACTCTGGGGCACTGCATACACACATCTATTAATCTATTATATACATATTCATACATCATTTATAGAGGACTGAAGACCTGTTACAATTCTGCCGCACCCTGTGTCAAGATAGTTGAACCCGACCTTTGCTTTTTTATTATCATAGAATTGTAGTTTCATTTCTTCCTTCTTCCGTCAGCCATGGCTTCTGCTATTCTGAGAGACGAGCTGCTCTGCTCCATCTGTTTATCTACATTTAAAGATCCTGTAACGCTGAGATGTGGACACAACTTCTGCCGGGTCTGTATTGATCGTGTGCTGGATACACAGGACGAGTCTGGAGTTTATTCCTGTCCTGAATGTAGAGAAGAGTTTCAGGTGCGGCCGGCACTGACGAGAAACATAAATCTCAATAATGTCGCAGAACGTTTCCTGGTTACTCAGCAGGAACAAGAGATCACCGGGATCTGCTGCACTTACTGTGTGGACTCTCCTGTACCTGCTGTTAAATCCTGTTTACTCTGTGAGGCTTCTCTGTGTAATAAACACCTGAGGGTTCACAGCAAATCACCAGAACACGTCTTATCTGATCCCAGCACTTCTCTGGAGAAAAGGAAATGTTCTGTCCATAAGAAGATCCTGGAATATTACTGCACTGAGGACGCTGCTTGTATCTGTGTGTCCTGCAGTTTAGCAGGAGAACATCGGGGACATCAGGTGGAGACGCTGGATGAGGCCTCGGAGAAGAAAAAGGAGAAACTGAGAAATATTCTGCAGAAACCAACCACAAAGAGAAAGGAGACTGAGGAAAGAGTCCGGAGTCTGGAGGAGCGCAGGAGAAAAGCTCAAGAAAAAGCAGCTGGAGAAGCTGAGAGAGTCACTGCCCTGTGTACAGACATCAGGAGACGGGTGGACGACCTGGAGAAGAAGGTCCTGAGTGAGATCTCCAGGCAGGAAAAGGAAGAGTCACTGTCACTGTCTGCTCTGATCCATCAGCTGGAAATAAAGAAGGACGAGCTGTCCAGGAAGATGAGACACATTGAGGAGCTGTGTAACATGACGGATCCACTGACTGTCTTACAGGAACCAGACACCGGTGACTTGTGTGATCCTGAGGAGGAGGGAGGTGATGAGGACACAGGAGGACATGATAAACAGCCCCATGATGGAGATGTCCTGGATGTGGCTGTGATCTCACACACATTACACACATTATGTGACGTAATATCAGGTATAAGGAGCGGGATCTATGTGGAGGGTCCTGCAGACATATTACTGGATGTAACCACAGCTAATAATAATGTCCTTATATCAGACGACCTGAAAACTGCAACCTGGACACAAGAGGAGCAGAAACGTCCAGAAACAGCAGAGAGATTCCAATATTATCAGGTGATGAGCAGGAGAGGATTTACCTCAGGACGACATTACTGGGATGTGGAGAGCAGTAGATCAGGGGGGTGGAAGGTGGCGATGTGTTATCCCAGTGTAGAGATCAGATTGAAGAATCCATTTTGTCTTCCTCTACTCAGAGACGTATATGAAGAAACTTGAGCAAGGTAGACATTTCCTTTTATGGACGCATTCCTTTGCCATATTGTAACCTGCATTCCAGAAGTGAACGTTATCAGTAGAATAGATACTCTTTGTTAGAGAATATGAGCCCTTGTACGCATGTCTGTAAATGCTTATCTCATTCCTATATAAACAGGAGGGGTGAGCCCAGTGAGTCAGAGGCGAGCTCCTGGGTGATCCCTGCATATGAATACACATCTCTTGTGCTGTGTGTTATTACTTGGATCTCTCTACATCAGAAAGTCAGGGACGGATGAGGACTCAACATTTCTGGCGCCCGAACAGGGACCCGAGGCGAGAGTATTTACTCAAGATTTACCTGCGGATACGGACAACGGAGATCTGGGATAATGGACGGCAAATGAAAAAAAAAAAAAAACCTGGCCAGGTAAGAGACATTATTAGTTCTCTTTTATCTGCCCTGTATTATCCGAAAGATCTCTATGAGCCGTGTCACGCTGGGTTAGTCTAGTAGTGAGTAGATACCTATAAAACTCGGGTTACCATATTGTATAGATTTATGAGTCTAGTCCCTGGCAGTGTGTGAGCAGTGTGTGAACAGTGTGTGAACAGTGTGAAGGTTGTGACATGTTGTGAAAGAAGAATAGAAGTACGTAGAACAATAAGCCACGATTGTTAGAACAAGGTTATTGGTGAAGTCAGCCTAACTGGGTTATGAGGTAGCGTCCTTCTGGGAGACCTCCGCCCATGCTTGACTCTCCTATAGAACTTGTTTCTACATTCCCTGGATAAGGTGTGATAGAATGAGCCCAGGACGCGGTTTTCATGAGCCTGGGACAAGTATGCTAACTGACACAGAAAGTTTTGTGATCTGTATGGTGTTGCTGGGTCTGTGTGCATAATAGCACTTAAGTACGTCCTGCATATTAGAAGAAACAGAGCAGACAAGCCCTTCAATATTTTAGCTCCCTAGGAGAGAAGGCAACGAGACGCCACCAACAGAGGAAGTGGTTGTCCAAACGTCACCTGGGGTAGAAATAGCAAATATTGAAAGGATATTTTAGCTCCCTAGGAGAGAAGGCAACGAGACATCACCACAGTGATTGTCCAAACGTCACCTGGGGTAGAAATAGCTAAAATGAGAAATAAACAGACCAAAACTGTCTTAGGACAAGTGGAAGCAGCAGATATCATACAGGAAAGATGTGGAAAGATAGTCAGAAGTCAGATTAGAAGAGTGAGAGAAAAATTGGGAATTTCAGAAGCACTTATGTTCAGTACAGAATGGGAAAGACTGAGTAAAGAACGAGGTGGAATTATCAAAGACAATGGGTGGGAAGAAATCATACACTGTATGATAGAGGTCTCAAAAACAGCTAAAGAGGAGAATTGGAAGTATGATCCAGACACTTCCAAATGGATCATGGGAAAGGGAAAAAGTTGTAATATAATCCCACCACCTTACCTAGATCCAAAAGCCCAATCATTTGTACCATCTGGAAGAGCAGAAGGAGGAAAACAGAGGGAAAGGGGATCAACAGGTGTGATTATGCAGAAATTTGGGCAAAGTATTGAAGAATATAGTCAAGAACTAGAAAATAGCTTTAGGGATGAAGGATTGGATATGACTGATGCTTCAGTAAGGAGACTTTTTTACAAAACAATTAATAGAGGGGCTAGATCCGAAAATCAGAGAAAAATTTAAATCCTCTACTCCAGATTGGAGAACAATTGAACAACCAAATATTGTGAAACAACGATGTTTAGGAATAGCCATGGATATGAGAGAGAATCGTAAGCCTGTTAGAATAGCACAAGCTAATACAGGAGGAAGAGTGAGACACAATTTTTTTTGCCACTACTGTAAAAAGCCAGGTCATTTCCAAAGAGAGTGCAGGAAGAAGTTGGCAGATATAAAGTCAGGCAAATTTGTTCCCAGAAATAACCCTCTCCAAACGGCCAATCAGCAGAAATCTACCATCATAGATGGTCCCATATCAGATTCAGATTGACTCGATGTGTTACAAACTTCCCTACCAGCTAGGAGACCTATGATACAGGTGAATGTGGGGGGGAGAGAGATTCCATTTTTGATAGATACAGGTGCAACTTTCTCAATTTTGAATCAAGATTTTCTTCCGAATCCGGAAGATATTTCAGAACAAACAACTTTTGCTGAGGGTTATGATGGGGTAATTCGAACACTGCCATATACTGTGCCCCTAGAGGTCTCATTAGGACCTAAATGTTTTGCATCCAGATTTTTGTATGCCAGAGGTGCCCCAACATGTTTGTTAGGAACTGATGTACTAAAGAAATTAGAAGCTAACATCAATTTTAGGGAAGATGGCACAGTTATGTTGACTATCCCTGATGATGCAGAAACATTAGAACAATATGTCAGAATTCAGGCTTTTGAGGATTATGCTGAAGAAAAAGAGTACACCACAGATCTAGATCTCTCAATGATCCCAGAAACACTGTGGGCACAGGGTGACACTGATGTGGGATTATTGCATATCTCTCCTGTAAAACTATCTGTGCAACCAGGAGCTGTTCTCCCACAGCTCAGACAATACCCTGTGAGTGCCCAGCAGGAACTAGCGATTACAAAACAGATAGAGGGATATAGAGAGAAAGGAGTTTTGGTAGAGATACAATCACCTGCTAACACTCCTCTGTATCCAGTCAAGAAGAGAACTCTTGATAAGGGTTCTATGCCCAAATATCGTATGGTACATGATCTAAGAGAAATAAACAAAGTTCTAGATCCAATCACCCCAGTTGTACCCAATCCTCATACGTTACTATCACAGATACCAGCCAGTTCTCAAGTGTTTACTGTAATAGATCTTTCAAATGCATTTTTTCTCGGTTCCTTTACACCAAGATAGTTGGCATTTGTTTGCATTTACATTTAAGGGCAAACAGTTGGCGTGGACACGCCTTCCACAGGGAATGATACACTCCCCTACTCTTTATTCAAATGCCCTACAAACAGTTCTTCAAAGGTTTGAACCTGAATCACAGGTAGTAATTTTGCAGTATGTGGATGACCTACTACTTTGCTGCCCAGATCTAGAAACTGCAGAAAGGTCCACTGTGAGTTTACTATGTTTTCTAGAAAAAGAAGGGTGTAAAGTGAATAGACAAAAGCTACAAGTTTGTCAGACCAAAGTGGTCTTTCTAGGTCATTGCATTTCTCAAGGTAAAAAGCATCTTACACCTCAAAGAACTGAAGCAATAAGACAGATGAATGAGCCTAGAAATCATAAACAGCTACGAGCATTTTTAGGAATAGTGTCTCATTGTAGACAATGGATTATACATGCCAGTCAACTAATGCAACCACTGTATGACTGTGTAAAAAATGAACCTTATTTGTTGACAAAAGAAGGTCAGATTTCATTCCAACAATTAAAAGATGCCCTTGTTTCAGCTCCAGCGTTAGGGCTACCAGACTACACTAGACCATTTCAGCTTATGGCTGCAGAAGTTGATTCCCATGCTACAGGAGTTCTTACCCAGAAGCATGCAGGGAAACAAAGACCAATTGCATATCTTTCAGCAAGGTTAGATCCAGTAGCCAGGGCAGCGCCAACCTGTGTACGTGTAGTTGTTGCTGTCTCGCTATTGTTGGACAAAGCATCAGAAATTGTCCTAGAGTATCCACTCACAGTTCAAACTACGCATGATGTTTATGGGATATTAAACCAGGTCCAACCAAAACACATTTCTATGGCTAGACATTTGCGGCTACAGTGTTCTTTGCTGCTCCCCTCTACTATCACATTTGCAAGCCTTCAGACTCTCAATTTAGCTACACTGCTACCTCTCGAGTCTGAAGGGGGGAATAAGGACACTGATCCACACGCAAATTTTTTCCCTACAGACACACATGATTGTACAGAGCTCATTTTACAAGAAACGGTAGGCTTACCCAATGTATCCGAAACACCACTTCAAAATCCAGATTTAGAGCTGTTTATAGATGGTAGTAGGTTTGCAGATGACACAGGTAATTTCCATACAGGGTATGCAGTTGTGTCAGAATCTGAAACTCTCAAAGCAGAACCACTTCCACCGAAACAGTCTGCACAAGAAGCAGAACTGACAGCATTGATTGAAGCGCTAAAAATAGCTGAGAATCAGACAGCTAATATATACACTGATTCTAGGTATGCACATGGTATTGTGTTTGATTTTGGAGTAATCTGGAGAGCTAGAGGTTACATGACAGCGTCAGGACAACCTGTAAAACATGCTTCTCTGATCAAACAGATCTTAGAGGCTGCACAAGAAACAAAAGAAGTAGCAGTAATTAAGGTAGCTGCACATGTGAGACTCGACACTAGGGAATCTAGGGGAAATGATAGGGCTGATAAAGCAGCCAAAGCAGCAGCGGTCAAACCCTTACAGCAGGTTCATACTGTAAACCCCACAGAAAATACTGAAGATAGACTGAGACAAGCACAGGAAGATGCAGGAGAAGAGGAGAGGGACAGGTGGAAAAAGGAAGGGGCAGAAGAACAAGCAGGAATTTGGAAGAAAGATGGACTAATATGTCTACCTAGAGCCTGGTACCCGATTGTAGTTGGTGGACTGCACCACCCTACTCATGTGTCTGCAAATGCAATGACACTACTGGCAAAGCAAGTCTGGTTGGCTCCAGGTTTTGGCAACTACGCAAGAGACTATTGTGCTGCATGCGTTATATGCCTGGCACATAATCCCGGACAGACAACAAAGACCCCTATGAAGCACCACGTCCGACCTCTCTATCCGTTTCAGCGATTACAAATAGACTTTATCCAGCTGCCAAAAAGTAATGGGTATGAGTATGTGTTGGTGTGTGTGGACATGTTCTCAGGGTGGCCAGAGGCCTATCCAGTTCGGAAGGCTTCAGCTAAAAACACTGCTGTAAAGCTAGTTGCCGAACTGATACCCCGTTACGGTCTCCCTGAAGTGATCGAGTCAGATAGGGGTACTCATTTCACTGGAGAAATATTTCAAAATGTACTGAAAATGTTGGGTGTTGAAAGTCAGTTACACACTCCGTACCATCCTCAAAGTTCTGGTAAGGTGGAACGCATGAATGGAACTTTAAAATTAAAAATACAGAAAGCCATGGCTGAAACAGGAAAGCCTTGGACAGAATGCCTTCCACTGGCCCTTTATTCAATACGCAATACCCCAAGGGGTAAGACTAAACTGTCTCCATATGAAATTTTGTTTGGCAGGACTGCCAATTTAGGATGTTATTTTCCACAACAACTTGTGTTAAATATTGAGTCATTGACTTCTTATGTGCAAAATCTTCAGAAACAATTAACTAAGGTGCATGCACAAGTTTTTGCTTCCCTTCCAGATCCTGACAACATTGAAGGAAGTCACAAGTTGGAACCAGGTGATCAAGTCTATGTAAAAAGACACCCCAGAAAGGCTCTTGAACCAAGATTTGACGGACCCTTCCAAGTCCTGTTGACAACACCTACATCAGTCAAGCTTGAAGGAAAGGCATCATGGATACATGCAAGCCATTGCAAAAGAGCAGTATAAAACTCATAACATTGATGTTAATAGTATTAACCTCAACGGAGGCATGGGATAAACTGAATTCTCTAACCCCTTTGAATAATAGATTCGTGCAACATCATAGAAAATTAGTACATGACATTTAAATTAAAGGACGTACAACGACTCAGAGATCAGTATGATAAAGACAATGACCAGAATAAGGATAGCTGGTGGTCTGATACTTTCTCTTTTCTCAACCCAGCCAACTGGTTCAGAGGAATCGGTGGGTGGGTTGCTGGGATTATGCAGAGCATAATACATATAGTTATGATTATTGTAGTCATATACGTACTATTCCAGATTGTGCTCAAGAGTATCTCAGTATGCACAGATAAATTTTGTGTAATAGATGCAAGAGTATAAAGTTTTTTTTTCTTTATTCTTATGTTATCCTCTAGTGATTCTAATTAATATTACTGTACTAATCTTTGTTTTTTTTATATTTTAGTATACTTATTGCAAAACAAAGAAAAGGTTGTGAGAGTTAAACGGAAGAATTGATACTAGATTTGATTCTCTTATTAATGATATAAGCGTGTACATGTGTAATACCAAAAATAAAGGCTTTGTCTTTGGCCCTGTGGTAATCTAAAATATGGATATGTTAAAGGGGGATTTGTGATAGATTATAAAAGGAATATGTCAAAGGGGGGAATTGTAGAGATCAGATTGAAGAATCCATTTTGTCTTCCTCTACTCAGAGACGTATATGAAGAAACTTGAGCAAGGTAGACATTTCCTTTTATGGACGCATTCCTTTGCCATATTGTAACCTGCATTCCAGAAGTGAACGTTATCAGTAGAATAGATACTCTTTGTTAGAGAATATGAGCCCTTGTACGCATGTCTGTAAATGCTTATCTCATTCCTATATAAACAGGAGGGGTGAGCCCAGTGAGTCAGAGGCGAGCTCCTGGGTGATCCCTGCATATGAATACACATCTCTTGTGCTGTGTGTTATTACTTGGATCTCTCTACATCAGAAAGTCAGGGACGGATGAGGACTCAACACCAGTATAGACAGGAGGGGGCAGCAGTCAGCGATTGGAAATAATAACAAGTCCTGGAGTTTGGGGAGATATAATAATAATCAGTATTTAGTGAGACATGACAGTAAAGTGATCCTGTTACCTGACAATATCTCCAGTGATAGGTTCAGGATATGTCTGGATTATGAGGCCGGGCAGTTGTCCTTTTATGAGCTGTGTGACCCCATCAGACACTTACACACCTTCACTGTCACCTTCTCTGAGCCCCTCCATGCTGTATTATATGTATATGAAGGTTCTATAAAGATATTAGGGGGAAGAAGTAACTGGGTGAAACCATTATAACGTGATACATCCATTGATACGATAGAGAATATCTCAGATTTGTTGCATTTAAATGTTTTAGATCATTCAACTAATTGTAATATAAAATAAAGACCTGAGAGCTGAAAGATCAAAATGTGTTAAAATTCCAAGTGTTTGCCCCTTATAACTAATAACTGGTTATATATCTGCAATGATTCTTTTATTGTGAATTAATATTTGGCGCACTCTTTGCATAGTTGTTTTAATTCTACTATTCGGGAGGGTTTTCTCGCATGAACTTCCTGATTCTGTCCTGTAATAATATCTCGAGGATTATTATATATGATGTATTTTTTTGAAATGACAAAAAACCCTGTGCAGAATAAAGTCCCGGCAAATTAAATGAGATCTTTGGAATGTTTTGTGCACGATGCCTCATTTTCCGCTTGTAACTTGAATGGTGCAAATGTTTAACATTTACCATGTCCATTGTTTCTGCGTTTTGCTGCATTGTTCTTGCTCACAGACATCAATGTGGAGCCCATTTTCTGAATAAAATAAGTGTTGCTCTAATGATTTCTACAGGAAGGGATATAAAATATAAAAAATATCTAAAAAAATAAAAAAAAATTGAAAAAATAGAAAAAAGTATCGCTTTCTAGAGAAAGGAAATGTGATATCACAGGAGCAAGAAGCAACAATCCAGCAGGAATCTAAAATGTTGAACATTAAAAAAAATTCAAATACAAAATTTACTTGCAGATTTTCGCGAGTTTCATACAATTTGCAAGTGAAAAAACCCATGAGAAATCCATTACATACATTGACCCAAATAGGGTCAGTATTCGAATTGCCAATTCTTTATTTTCTTTTAGGGTACGTGTCCACGATCAGGATGGCCGGCGGTATCGTCGGAGCGGCAAACCCGCTCGGCGCTAAGCCCCGCCCACCTGGGACACGATGATGCCGGATGTGTTCATTGCACACATCCGGCATCATCGCACCCCTCACATAGGGCCCTGCAGCGTCGCCGCAAGGAACACGGACATGCTGCGATCTTAAAAGACGTGCAGCATGTCGTCCGGAGTCGCAGGGCCGACGGATGCGTGTTACATAGCTCCCAACCGTCCCGCATTGTGCGGGACTGTCCTAGTTTGGAGCCTGTGCCCCGCTGTCCAGCGCAGGACGCGCTGATCCCGCACCCGCAGACAGCAGGACCGACACGCCCCCTTGTCTCAAGCCATGCTCCGGGCCCTTACCCTTCCCGTATGGCTACCTGCTTTCTGCACACAGGACCTGTGATGAGGTCACAGGAGGGGAGGAGTCAGAGGTCACATGATCGGGAGTTGGGACCTCCGAAGTTGTGCTGGTTGCCAACTTGCCGCTGCAGGATGAGGTAAGTAATGCTGTGTGTGGGGTCAGGAGGTGTACAGTGTGGATGTAGCAGAGCCGTGTGTGTGCGTGGTGTACGGAGCCGTGTGTGTACGAGGTGTGCGGAGCCATGTGTGTACGAGGTGTACGGAGCCGTGTGTGTGCGAGGTGTACGGAGCCGTGTGTGTGCGAGGTGTACGGAGCGGAGCCGTGTGTGTGCGAGGTGTACGGAGCGGAGCCGTGTGTGTGCGAGGTGTACGGAGCGGAGCCGTGTGTGTGCGAGGTGTACGGAGTGGAGCCGTGTGTGTGCGAGGTGTACAGAGCGGAGCCGTGTGTGTGCGAGGTGTACGGAGCGGAGCCGTGTGTGTGCGAGGTGTACGGAGCGGAGCCGTGTGTGTGCGAGGTGTACGGAGCAGAGCCGTGTGTGTGCGAGGTGTACGGAGCGGAGCCGTGTGTGTGCGAGGTGTACGGAGCGGAGCCGTGTGTGTGCGAGGTGTACGGAGCAGAGCCGTGTGTGTGCGAGGTGTACGGAGCGGAGCCGTGTGTGTGCGAGGTGTACGGAGCGGAGCCGTGTGTGTGCGAGGTGTACGGAGCGGAGCCGTGTGTGTATGAGGTGTACGGAGCCGTGTGTGTACGAGGTGTACGGAGCCGTGTGTGTGCGAGGTGTATGGAGCGGAGCCGTGTGTGCGAGGTGTACGGAGCCGTGTGTACGGAGCGGAGCTAAATGTGTACGAGGTGTATGGAGCGGAGCGCGTGTGTACGGAGCGGAGCCGTGTGTGCAAAGTGTACGGAGCGCAGCCGCGTGTGTAGGAGTAGCTATGTGTGGCCATTATATGGTACAAAGTATCATGTGCTGTCATTATACAGTATTGAGCATCATGTGCGGTCGTTATACAGTATACAACACCAAGAAAAAGAACCACTACAAAATGCTGCACACCACAATATATATCCATATTATAAAAGGCAAACTTTATTGACAGAATAAAAACATTAAAAACACGTAATACACCACAAAGTCCCACAATGATCCAAAATAACAATAATAATCAAGCAAGGGCATATGTTTTGTAGCTGCTGTATGTGCCTGTAAGATGAAAAATCATATATCTCAGCAAAATCAGCAGGAAACAATGTAGAAAAAGGGCACATGAATGTGCTACTCACACACAAGATGTGGCCCAGGAACAGCACAGATGTAACACGTGCACCTGGGCTGATAACCTCCTATGTGAAAGTTAAATGCCCAAAGTAGCTAAATAAAGAAAGCTGGATGGCTGCTGTGCTCAGACATGTAGGGCTAAAATAGCCACATATAGAAATGTAAGGGAAAGTCCCCAAACCAGCCGAATAGGCTCAAAATAAATTGGTAACGCCAAGAGCAGTAACGTACCAGAAAGCAGATATCCAGGATCAAAGTGGGGAAGGACCCCACGCGTATCGCCGTTACCAGGACGGCTTCGTCAGGGGAAGGGTGCCAAACACTAGTCAAAATAAGTTTATATACCTTGTAGTAACAGGCAGGTACGGGTGAGGACGCCGGAGACCGGAACCGGAAGTGACGCACGAAGAGGGCGGAAGTATGAGGACGGCAAACGTCTTTGCCCATAGTCAGCAATGCGCATGTGCCGAAAATTTAACAGCACAGCGCATTGTGCATGCAATAGAGAGATGAACAGGGATATGCCATAGGCATGGAGAATATGTACAGATATCGGAAGGAAGAATGTAACCCTAATGGCCACCTATGGAAAAACCTGGTATGGATAATAAGACAGACAGACAAAACAAGAACACAATGGGAATGTAACACAGCACAACAGGGAACACACATGATGGAAGGAAGGTATAACAAATGAGTATGAGCAATTAAATCAATTAGGATGAGAAGACATGACTGCCAAATGTACCAGAAACTATATTTATTAAAAATAGCTAAACCAAAAGAATTTAGGCAGCTGGAAACATATAAAAATTTGTCCAAAGCACTTGGGCCATGAATGCTATATACTAAAGATAAGTATATAGTAATAATCAAACGAAAATATGAATAAAGCCAAATCTGAAAGATAGGAGGCACCTTGTAGGAACAATCCCTACAGAGCAGGAACATAGTATACCAAAAAGTGTGCCTAGGATGTAAACCGAACAGTGGCAGTGACAAAAATAGAATCAAAAGGAGCATGACATTAATGTAAGTACAACTCCTGCCTATTGGTCCCCATAATGAAGATACATACACACATCAATGCGGGCCTCCCTGTATCGAATTAAGTTTAAAGCCTAAACAGTAGTCAATCAAAATCCCAGAGCCCTACTGCTACATACTCAAAATTGACAGAGAGGTATATATCTATAGGACAAAATCATCATGGGCCACCTGGTCAGGTTAATCCATGACACACCATATAAGGATATGAAGATGTCATGAAAAGAATACAGGTAGTCTTCATCATAATCAGTAATCTACCACCAATGGTGGAGGCAGAAAAAAAAAAAAAAAAAAAAAAAAAAAAACTGGGTCGTGCTGGAATCCCAGTTAAGTTGTCATAGAATGTCCATATAGGAAGACCGTATAGTGATGCTTCATGGTCATATTAATCCATCAGGCAAAATTTGTTGGTGTAGCCATGTTGTTCCAATAGTTGACCTTACTTCATAGCAACCAATGTTCATCCATCGCCAGCAGTCATGGACGTTGAATTAAATGAATACAGTTGGATCATACCGGTATCTTAAGAACTGCCGTGGATTATCCAGGAGGCACAAGACTGACCAAGTGATATGAGATAACCTAGAGAGGGACATGAAATGGTATAGACAGTCAGTTATTCAACCCAAAAATCCTGAAAAAAGAAGATCTTCATTTATACCTTGAGGTGCAGTAGAATGTAATAAAAAAATCCAACGGGCCTCAACTTGCAGAAGCTTACGCTCGAGGGATTCCCCTCTGCCCGAGGTCTTGATATGTTCAAGACCTACAAATCTACTCCCCGTGCAACGACCTGCATGATGTGACAAGAAGTGGGAAGCCACTGAAGTAAGAGGCTTATCCCTACGGGCATCCGCCATGGCAGTACTGATGGTTGAAAGATGTTTCTGCATGCGCCGGCGCAATTCTTGGGATGTTTGTCCCACATAAATGAGTGGGCATGGGCAGATGATGGCGTATATCACATTTGTGGTTTTGCAATTGATGTATGACTTGAGTGCATGCTTGTTGCCATCAACGGGGTTGCAAAAGTGATCCCTGGCTGGATGCATATAACGACAGATGTTACAGTCTCCGCATGGGAAAGAACCCTTCAGTGTGATACCACGATTTAATCTAACAGTGGGCCTGGTGTAGTGGCTCCTTGTGAGAATATCTCTCAAATTTGGTGCCCTTCTTGCCGTGATGAGTGGTCGTCCACTGACGACTTGTGAGGTCGCTAAGTCCGTGGTAAGAATACCCCAGTGTTTTTGTAAGATGTCTCTTACCTTGGACCAGTGGGTGTTGTATCCGGTAATAAAACGGACAAATTTATCCGATGGTTTTGTCCTAGGCTCCAGTAGAGAAACCTGTGACTGGCCTCTGGCTCTCTGGTATGCTTGGGAGATATATTTTTTGGGGTAAGTTCTTCTTTTAAATCTTCTGGTCAAGTCTTGTGCTTCTTTTTGGAAATCCACATCAAGAGTGCAATTTCTCCTGGATCTCAGGAATTGTCCAATGGGTATACCTTTCTTCGTGTGGAATGGGTGGAAGCTGCGAAATTCCAACAGGTTGTTAGTAGCTGTAGGCTTGCGATATAGGCAAGTTGTTAAATTGCCATCGCGACATATGATGTTGAGGTCTAAGAAACTCACCGAGGAGGAAGAATACGAGAATGTCAAGAAGATGTTAAACAAATTGTCATTCAGAAAATCAATAAAGATCCGAAGTTCCTCCTGGGTACCTGACCAGATAAAGAACACGTCGTCAATGAATCTGAACCAGCAACGCACTTTAGATTTAAACCACGTGGAGATGAAGACCCTCGTTGCCTCCCACCACCCTAGGAAAAGGTTAGCTAGAGCCGGGGCACAGCGAGCCCCCATCGCCACACCAGAAACTTGAAGGTAAAAGTTTCTGTCAAATAAAAAGAAATTGTGTTTAAGGATAAAGCTGAGTAAATCAACAATGAAGGAGTCATGTAGCCTGTCTGAGTGTTGTTGTTGATCCAAAAAGAACAAAATCGCCTCTAAGCCATGATCATGGTCAATATTTGAGTACAAAGACTCCACGTCACCTGTGACCATGATCTCATCTTGGGTCATGGTGATTCCCTGTATTGATGCAATAAAGTGTGACGTATCCCTGATGTACGAGGGAAGCTCAAGAACAAAAGGTTGTAAGAAAAAATCAATATAAGTGCCGGCCTTTTCGCATAAGCTCCCTATACTGGAGACAATGGGACGTCCAGGTGGTTTGCTGATGTTTTTATGTAGTTTGGGCAACATATAAAATGTTGAGGTGGTAGGATGTTTAACCCAAATAAAGTCCCGTTCGCCTTTATTAATAATACCCAGATCCAGGGCTCTATCCAGTAATGATCTTAGTTTGACTGAGTAGATACCCGTAGGATCCGATGGAAGTTTATGGTAATATTTGTTATTGTCCAATTGTCTACGTGCTTCCTCCACATAGAGGTTGTGGGGCCAGAGGACAATGTTGCCGCCCTTGTCAGCCTCACGAATCAAAAACTCATTATTGGATTTGAGATCTGATAAAGCACGCTTCTCAGAGAGTGTCAGATTGTCAGTTACAGGAATTTTGATGGGTAATGCCTCAATGTCTCTTTTAGCCATTTCAAAGAAGATCCTAACCGCAGGAATAATAGAAAATGGTGGCGAAATCAAAGATTTATTCCTATATGGGAATTTCGACCTACCTGCGGTATCCTGTCCCTCATTGAGTAAGTCCATCAGATCCTGAAATACATTCTGTTCAGTCTGATCCAACAATGGCGTGGCCTGTGGTTTATTGTGCAGGACTTGCAAAATAATTTTCCTGCAGAATAAAAATAAATCTTTGATTAACATAAATTTATCCACCTGTTGAACTGGTGAAAATGTTAAACCCCTGGACAAAACAGAAGTTTCATCTGTAGTAAGTGTATGGCTTGACAGATTGACAATCTGAAGAGTGTCTTCGTGATCATACTCACGAGTATCTCCCATGCCAGGTGAAACTACTTGCGAGGTTGCCTCCGTGGGTTATCAGCCCAGGTGCACGTGTTACATCTGTGCTGTTCCTGGGCCACATCTTGTGTGTGAGTAGCACATTCATGTGCCCTTTTTCTACATTGTTTCATGCTGATTTTGCTGAGATATTTGCTGCACCCCGGTCTTCTTATTGTTTACCATAGGTAGTGCGCTAGCATCTCACATTTTGCCAGTTCCGTTGTTTAGGCATTTCCTCTTATGCCTTTTCCTAGCTAGCAGCACACAGCTTACTATAGCTTCCTTATTTTTATTCTTATATTATTATTATTTCAGGTATTGGGTTAGGTATACCTGGGCCCATGGATTGGGACGCACGTGAGACAGCATGGAGGGCCGCTTCCTCTCAGGCCTTTGTGGAGACTAACACTGCTTTGAGTGCGGATTCAGACTTCTCGGGTTTGACCACACAGTTAATTACCTCACAGAAACATGGCATTAGGTTACTCTGGAACATCCGATGTCTAGAGGAATATTTGAAATTAAATATTGTACCCAGGGGACTTAGAGTATCTATATTTCCCGCCTGGGAACCATCTCCCACTTTTCGTACAGCATGGGAGCAGGGTTTGATACGCTGTTCAAGCATTTTAATTAATCTGCTGATCACACACGATAGAGAATTATTAACTACTGTCAAATCTGATATTAAAAATCTGGAGTCTAAGCTGAACAATTTTGATGAAGTGTCACAAGTACAGCCCTTTAGAGTGACACTCAAGGACATACTAGACAAATATGACAAAGAGATTATGGCCAAGAAACGTTCTAAATTTGTAAGAGATAAAAAGGACTTTGAGGACAAAACTGCATTCTCCTGGACACACCAAGGCAATAGACGCCGAGGCCTTAGCCGTAGAGCAAGAACTACTAATACTGAGAGACCAGTATCATCAGCAGAGACATACACATCGAGCGATTTTTTATCTTCAGCCGAAAGCGACATCGACACAGGACCAGGCGGGGACGTAGGAAACGGATTCACTCAGACCATCAGGAATTACAATCACAGACTGCCGCGTCGCAATCCCCCACGGAGGCAACCTCGCAAGTAGTTTCACCTGGCATGGGAGATACTCGTGAGTATGATCACGAAGACACTCTTCAGATTGTCAATCTGTCAAGCCATACACTTACTACAGATGAAACTTCTGTTTTGTCCAGGGGTTTAACATTTTCACCAGTTCAACAGGTGGATAAATTTATGTTAATCAAAGATTTATTTTTATTCTGCAGGAAAATTATTTTGCAAGTCCTGCACAATAAACCACAGGCCACGCCATTGTTGGATCAGACTGAACAGAATGTATTTCAGGATCTGATGGACTTACTCAATGAGGGACAGGATACCGCAGGTAGGTCGAAATTCCCATATAGGAATAAATCTTTGATTTCGCCACCATTTTCTATTATTCCTGCGGTTAGGATCTTCTTTGAAATGGCTAAAAGAGACATTGAGGCATTACCCATCAAAATTCCTGTAACTGACAATCTGACACTCTCTGAGAAGCGTGCTTTATCAGATCTCAAATCCAATAATGAGTTTTTGATTCGTGAGGCTGACAAGGGCGGCAACATTGTCCTCTGGCCCCACAACCTCTATGTGGAGGAAGCACGTAGACAATTGGACAATAACAAATATTACCATAAACTTCCATCGGATCCTACGGGTATCTACTCAGTCAAACTAAGATCATTACTGGATAGAGCCCTGGATCTGGGTATTATTAATAAAGGCGAACGGGACTTTATTTGGGTTAAACATCCTACCACCTCAACATTTTATATGTTGCCCAAACTACATAAAAACATCAGCAAACCACCTGGACGTCCCATTGTCTCCAGTATAGGGAGCTTATGCGAAAAGGCCGGCACTTATATTGATTTTTTCTTACAACCTTTTGTTCTTGAGCTTCCCTCGTACATCAGGGATACGTCACACTTTATTGCATCAATACAGGGAATCACCATGACCCAAGATGAGATCATGGTCACAGGTGACGTGGAGTCTTTGTACTCAAATATTGACCATGATCATGGCTTAGAGGCGATTTTGTTCTTTTTGGATCAACAACAACACTCAGACAGGCTACATGACTCCTTCATTGTTGATTTACTCAGCTTTATCCTTAAACACAATTTCTTTTTATTTGACAGAAACTTTTACCTTCAAGTTTCTGGTGTGGCGATGGGGGCTCGCTGTGCCCCGGCTCTAGCTAACCTTTTCCTAGGGTGGTGGGAGGCAACGAGGGTCTTCATCTCCACGTGGTTTAAATCTAAAGTGCGTTGCTGGTTCAGATTCATTGACGACGTGTTCTTTATCTGGTCAGGTACCCAGGAGGAACTTCGGATCTTTATTGATTTTCTGAATGACAATTTGTTTAACATCTTCTTGACATTCTCGTATTCTTCCTCCTCGGTGAGTTTCTTAGACCTCAACATCATATGTCGCGATGGCAATTTAACAACTTGCCTATATCGCAAGCCTACAGCTACTAACAACCTGTTGGAATTTCGCAGCTTCCACCCATTCCACACGAAGAAAGGTATACCCATTGGACAATTCCTGAGATCCAGGAGAAATTGCACTCTTGATGTGGATTTCCAAAAAGAAGCACAAGACTTGACCAGAAGATTTAAAAGAAGAACTTACCCCAAAAAATATATCTCCCAAGCATACCAGAGAGCCAGAGGCCAGTCACAGGTTTCTCTACTGGAGCCTAGGACAAAACCATCGGATAAATTTGTCCGTTTTATTACCGGATACAACACCCACTGGTCCAAGGTAAGAGACATCTTACAAAAACACTGGGGTATTCTTACCACGGACTTAGCGACCTCACAAGTCGTCAGTGGACGACCACTCATCACGGCAAGAAGGGCACCAAATTTGAGAGATATTCTCACAAGGAGCCACTACACCAGGCCCACTGTTAGATTAAATCGTGGTATCACACTGAAGGGTTCTTTCCCATGCGGAGACTGTAACATCTGTCGTTATATGCATCCAGCCAGGGATCACTTTTGCAACCCCGTTGATGGCAACAAGCATGCACTCAAGTCATACATCAATTGCAAAACCACAAATGTGATATACGCCATCATCTGCCCATGCCCACTCATTTATGTGGGACAAACATCCCAAGAATTGCGCCGGCGCATGCAGAAACATCTTTCAACCATCAGTACTGCCATGGCGGATGCCCGTAGGGATAAGCCTCTTACTTCAGTGGCTTCCCACTTCTTGTCACATCATGCAGGTCGTTGCACGGGGAGTAGATTTGTAGGTCTTGAACATATCAAGACCTCGGGCAGAGGGGAATCCCTCGAGCGTAAGCTTCTGCAAGTTGAGGCCCGTTGGATTTTTTTATTACATTCTACTGCACCTCAAGGTATAAATGAAGATCTTCTTTTTTCAGGATTTTTGGGTTGAATAACTGACTGTCTATACCATTTCATGTCCCTCTCTAGGTTATCTCATATCACTTGGTCAGTCTTGTGCCTCCTGGATAATCCACGGCAGTTCTTAAGATACCGGTATGATCCAACTGTATTCATTTAATTCAACGTCCATGACTGCTGGCGATGGATGAACATTGGTTGCTATGAAGTAAGGTCAACTATTGGAACAACATGGCTACACCAACAAATTTTGCCTGATGGATTAATATGACCATGAAGCATCACTATACGGTCTTCCTATATGGACATTCTATGACAACTTAACTGGGATTCCAGCACGACCCAGTTTTTTTTTTTTTTTTTTTTTTTTTTTTCTGCCTCCACCATTGGTGGTAGATTACTGATTATGATGAAGACTACCTGTATTCTTTTCATGACATCTTCATATCCTTATATGGTGTGTCATGGATTAACCTGACCAGGTGGCCCATGATGATTTTGTCCTATAGATATATACCTCTCTGTCAATTTTGAGTATGTAGCAGTAGGGCTCTGGGATTTTGATTGACTACTGTTTAGGCTTTAAACTTAATTCGATACAGGGAGGCCCGCATTGATGTGTGTATGTATCTTCATTATGGGGACCAATAGGCAGGAGTTGTACTTACATTAATGTCATGCTCCTTTTGATTCTATTTTTGTCACTGCCACTGTTCGGTTTACATCCTAGGCACACTTTTTGGTATACTATGTTCCTGCTCTGTAGGGATTGTTCCTACAAGGTGCCTCCTAACTTTCAGATTTGGCTTTATTCATATTTTCGTTTGATTATTACTATATACTTATCTTTAGTATATAGCATTCATGGCCCAAGTGCTTTGGACAAATTTTTATATGTTTCCAGCTGCCTAAATTCTTTTGGTTTAGCTATTTTTAATAAATATAGTTTCTGGTACATTTGGCAGTCATGTCTTCTCATCCTAATTGATTTAATTGCTCATACTCATTTGTTATACCTTCCTTCCATCATGTGTGTTCCCTGTTGTGCTGTGTTACATTCCCATTGTGTTCTTGTTTTGTCTGTCTGTCTTATTATCCATACCAGGTTTTTCCATAGGTGGCCATTAGGGTTACATTCTTCCTTCCGATATCTGTACATATTCTCCATGCCTATGGCATATCCCTGTTCATCTCTCTATTGCATGCACAATGCGCTGTGCTGTTAAATTTTCGGCACATGCGCATTGCTGACTATGGGCAAAGACGTTTGCCGTCCTCATACTTCCGCCCTCTTCGTGCGTCACTTCCGGTTCCGGTCTCCGGCGTCCTCACCCGTACCTGCCTGTTACTACAAGGTATATAAACTTATTTTGACTAGTGTTTGGCACCCTTCCCCTGACGAAGCCGTCCTGGTAACGGCGATACGCGTGGGGTCCTTCCCCACTTTGATCCTGGATATCTGCTTTCTGGTACGTTACTGCTCTTGGCGTTACCAATTTATTTTGAGCCTATTCGGCTGGTTTGGGGACTTTCCCTTACATTTCTATATGTGGCTATTTTAGCCCTACATGTCTGAGCACAGCAGCCATCCAGCTTTCTTTATTTAGCTACTTTGGGCATTTAACTTTCACATAGGAGGTTATCAGCCCAGGTGCACGTGTTACATCTGTGCTGTTCCTGGGCCACATCTTGTGTGTGAGTAGCACATTCATGTGCCCTTTTTCTACATTGTTTCCTGCTGATTTTGCTGAGATATATGATTTTTCATCTTACAGGCACATACAGCAGCTACAAAACATATGCCCTTGCTTGATTATTATTGTTATTTTGGATCATTGTGGGACTTTGTGGTGTATTACGTGTTTTTAATGTTTTTATTCTGTCAATAAAGTTTGCCTTTTATAATATGGATATATATTGTGGTGTGCAGCATTTTGTAGTGGTTCTTTTTCTTGGTGTTGTATAGTCATTTCATTTCCACTCTGCTGCACCCCGGTCTTCTTATTGTTTACCATAGGTAGTGCGCTAGCATCTCACATTTTGCCAGTCATTATACAGTATGGAGCATCATGTGTGGTCATTATACAGTATGGAGCATCATGTGCAGTCATTATACAGTATTGAGCATCATGTGCGGTCATTATACAGTATTGAGCATCATGTGGGCCATTATACAGTATGGAGCATCATGTGCGGTCATTATACAGTATTGAGCATCATGTGCGGTCATTATACAGTATGGAGCATCATGTGCGGTCATTATACAGTATGGAGCATCATGTGTGGCCATTATACAGTATGGAGCATCATGTGCAGTCATTATACAGTATGGAGCATCATGTGCGGTCATTATACAGTATGGAGCATCATGTGCGGTCATTATACAGTATTGAGCATCATGTGCCGTCATTATACAGTATGGAGCATCATGTGCGGTCATTATACAGTATGGAGCATCATGTGCGGTCATTATACAGTATGGAGCATCATGTGCGGTCATTATACAGTATGGAGCATCATGTGCGGTCATTATACAGTATGGAGCATCATGTGCGGTCATTATACAGTATGGAGCATCACGTGCAGTCATTATACAGTATTGAGCATCATGTGCGGTCATTATACAGTATGGAGCATCATGTGCGGTCATTATACAGTATGGAGCATCATGTGCGGTCATTATACAGTATTGAGCATCATGTGCCGTCATTATACAGTATGGAGCATCATGTGCGGTCATTATACAGTATGGATCATCATGTGTGGTCATTATACAGTATTGAGCATCATGTGCGGCCATTATACAGTATTGAGCATCATGTGCGGTCATTATACAGTATGGAGCATCATGTGTGGTCATTATACAGTATGGATCATCATGTGTGGTCATTATACAGTATTGAGCATCATGTGCGGCCATTATACAGTATTGAGCATCATGTGCGGTCATTATACAGTATGGAGCATCATGTGTGGTCATTATACAGTATGGAGCATCATGTGCGGTCATTATACAGTATTGAGCATCATGTGCGGTCATTATACAGTATGGAGCATCATGTGCGGTCATTATACAGTATTGAGCATCATGTGCGGTCATTATACAGTATGGAGCATCATGTGCGGTCATTATACAGTATGGATCATCATGTGTGGTCATTATACAGTATTGAGCATCATGTGCGGCCATTATACAGTATTGAGCATCATGTGCAGTCATTATACAGTATGGAGCATCATGTGCAGTCATTATACAGTATGGAGCATGTGCGGCCATTATACAGTATGCAGCATCATGTGCGGTCATTATACAGTATGCAGCATCATGTGCAGCCAGTATACAGTATGGAGCATCATGTGCGGTCATTATACAGTATGGAGCATCATGTGCGGTCATTATACAGTATGGAGCATCATGTGCGGTCATTATACAGTATGGAGCATCATGTGCGGCCATTATACAGTATGGAGCATCATGTGCGGTCATTATACAGTATGGAGCATCATGTGCGGTCATTATACAGTATGGAGCATCATGTGCAGTCATTATACAGTATGGAGCATCATGTGCGGTCATTATACAGTATGGAGCATCATGTGCTGTCATTATACAGTATACAGTATGGAGCATCATTTGCAGCCAGTATACAGTATGGAGCATCATGTGCGGTCATTATACAGTATGGAGCATCATGTGCTGTCATTATACAGTATGGAGCATCATGTGCGGTCATTATACAGTATGGAGCATCATGTGCAGCCAGTATACAGTATGGAGCATCATGTGTGGCCATTATACAGTATGGAGCATCATGTGTGGCCATTATACAGTATGGAGCATCATGTGTGGCCATTATACAGTATGGAGCACTGTGTGGCCATATTTTTTTGTTTATAATTATTGTATGTGAAACAGTGTGATCAGCAGTGCTAAATGGGTGTGGTTGGGACGTGCATATGGGTGTGACTAATTATGAATGGGTGTGGTCAGAGGTGTGGCCTAAAATTTGCCGCGGCGCGCGTTGCGCGACGCAAACTTTGTCCCTCTTTCCCATCTTCAAAAGTTGGGAGGTATGGTTACGACACATAGTGGACACGGGATTTCATAAAATCCACTCCACTATGCTGGAACATCTGGATGCTGCGTGTTTGACGCTGCGGCCCCACGCAGCGTCAAACACGCAGCGTTTCCTGAATGTGGACACATACCCTTAGTGTCCTTATTGCTTTGATTCAGTCTTCTGTCCTACAACTGAACCCAACGGTCCTTGATCTTTATTAGAGATGAGCAAATATATTCGGAAAACGATCGAAAACATAAATTCGGCATAAATATGGCACATTACGAGCATTTTTGTCTTATATTAATTCGGTAAAAAGTGCAGAAAAATAATTGCATTGCCAATAAAGTATTTTCAGCACTTTGGCTGGGATAGTGGTGGTGTATGATGAGCGGGGGGCACATGTTTGATGAGGGGAGGGGGTTGGGAGAGCTCAGAGGAGCGGCGTGCTTGTAATTTTTTTTTCTCTAACTTTATGTGTTCGGCTAGCCAATCAGGGTGCAGGAAACATCCACAATGTCCAGACACAAGGGCTTGTGCCATTGGCTGCTGAAATCACATGTCCCTCTCTATATAAAGAGCGGACATTTGTTTTAGTGCCATTTTGTCACGAAAACAGCGCACAGAGACTGCTCCTGACGCTAGTCCTCGGTGCTGATAGACTTTAGCTAGTTAGCTAGGCGGTTGTTTCTAAGTCAGATAGTTTAGCTAGTTAGTGTCCTGTGTGGCTATAAAATCGACGTTCCAGCAGATTTTTTTTTTCTAGCGCCATTAGTGAGGTCCACAGGCAAAGACAGCAGGGTACATTTCATAGAAGTGTGTTGTGCGCTGCTTATATTGTGTTCCACGCACAGATAGACCTTTGAAAATCAAATTTTTTCAGTGCTAACATGATTCAGCAAAGCATATGTCACCTTGTCATTTAGAGCCGCTGAACTTCATCTGTGTGCAGAGTAAGGCCGGTTTCACATTTGCGGTTTTGTCCGCAGCGTTTCTTCCGCAATTATCCGCATGCGTTGTGTATTCCTATATTTAACATTAGAGACGCATGTGTCTGCGATCGGTTGCTTTTTGCTGCATTTGACGACGCATGCGTTGTTTCGTCGTCTGCGGTTTGGCGCGGTAAACGCTACATGTAGTAATTTTAGAGGCGTCAATTTGCCGCCTAGAAACGTATGCGGTTGTTAGCGGATGGAATGCGGCCAAAAAAACGCATTGCTGTCTATGTGAACGCATGCGGCCGCAAGCACATGCGTTTACTTGCATTTGTGAATGCATGCGTTACACCACAGAAAACCATGTCTAGACACTGATTAGCCACCCCCCACATACAAGTTGATAAAGGGAGGGAGTGAACATTTGCAGGTCACTACTCAGCAGACAGAGAAGCTTTCCAGACGCAGCAGAACAGACAGAGGAAGGAATCTACCCTCAGAACAATGTGAGTATATCCTAGCCAATGCCTTTATTTTCTGTCTCTACATGTCCTAATTTCTGCCATTTCTTTCTTTCTGCATGCATCAGAATGTCATCTTCTTCTGATGAGGAGCAACGTCCTGGGCCTTCTGAAGCCGAACATGTCAGTGAAGTGAGTACTCAACTCCTCAGATTGGTAAGTATTCGCTGTCACATCTACACATGTGACAATTTTTTTTCCTTTTTTTAGAGCACTTCTTCCACTGCGGCAGAGGGTGAGCGGGAGCAGCGGGGTCACGGTCGGTTGGCAAGGCGGCAGCATGTAAGTATACCCGGCTAACTGTTTACTGTATCCTCACTTTACTATTCTTGAATCTTCCTTTCTTTACTTTCCTCTTTTTTTACATTTTTCTTCTGGACTCCTTTTTATCTTGACTTTCATTATTCATGCCATTTCTCAGCCTCTGTTTTCTGTCTTTTCCTCATGTTAATGTATCCAACATTAATGTCTTCATTTATTTTTTAGGTTCGAGAACAGGATGAGGACCTCATTGACAACAATATCCTCATCTCCCTGATCCATGAGCGAGTCCCGTTGTGGGACACCCGGGTTCCCCAGCACTCGGACAACGTGACGATCTGGCGGCTATGGAATGAGGTGGCCAAAGCGATGTGGGATGGCTGGGACAATGCCCCGACTCGGGCCCGAAATGCATTTTGTAAGTATTGCAATGCAGTGTGATGCAGCAGAGACCTTGGCCATGCTCACTAAAACTGTGTGTGATGACAGAAACTCTCGGGAGTTTCTCTCATCACACACAGTTGTGTGAGCACAGCCAAAAGTCCATTGTCTAACCATTATTTTTTGTTTTTTCAACAGTGCTCAAAGTCAAAACACGTTGGCGTTCGATGAAGGACTGCTTCAACAAGGACCTGCGTCAAGAGAGCTGTGTTCCCAGTGGTTCTGGAGCAAGGATCCGAAAGTATAAATACAACCGCATTCTGGCATTTTTAAGACCAGTCCTTGCCCAGAGAACGTAAGTATTTTTTCGGTGTATTAGGTTGTGTTGTATTGCCATAATCTGTATGTTTCTATTCAACAGGAGTTTGTGATTTTTAAGTTTTTGGTATTATTTTTTTTTTCCTTTTTTCACAGCACAGGGAGCAGCACTGTTGACCCAGGTTCTGGAGTGGTCCTTCATCAGACAGCCACGGACCCGTCCCAGCCATCCAGCAGCGCTGCAGCAAGTGGGCCTGCCACACTAACTGGAGACCAGGAAGCTGGTCCATTAGGTGTTCCCCTTTCTCAGTCCTCTGCCCCTTTTTTGGGGGGCTTCTCCCGGCAGCGGCAGGGGGCATCGGACAGGTCACTCATGCCCGAGTTTTTGCACTTGAGCTCAGTTTTTCACGATGGACTCAAGGCTTTGGGTGACCGACTGGATACTGCCATTAGCCATATGAATACACGTATCCAGGAGGTCACCAAAAGCCTTGATCAAGTAAAAGCCAACCTCCAGAGGCCAGCACATAATTTTTTTAATTAAATTGAACAGGGCATGTCGGAACACCTTACTCCTGATCTCCAGCTTAGTGTCATGCAGGCCTGCAATGCTGCTTATGTGCAGGCTATGCAGCAGAGTTGGTATTTTCAGCAGACAGTGGCGGCATATCCACCTGTGCCTACACTGTCACTCTTTACCTCAATGCCGACCTGTGCTGCATACCACTGCATGGCCACCTTCATTCCAAGCACTGCCGGACACAACTACAGCACCACCACCATGCCGTGTGCTGTTGGACAGCCCGGCACCACCACCATGACAACTGCTGCTCCTGCTTGGACTTCCTCCACTGCCACCACCATGCAGCAGCAGGACCCTGGCATGGCCTTCCGCACCACCACCACGATGCAGCAGGACCCAGGCATGGCCTTCCGCTCCACCACCACCACAATGCAGCAGGACCCAGGCATGGCCTTTCGCTCTACCACCACCACCACGAGGCAGCAGGACCCAGGCTTGGCCTTCTGCTCTACGAGCACAATGGACCCTGGCATGGCCTTCCACTCTACGAGCACTATGGACCCTGGCATGGCCTTCCGCTCTACGAGCACTATGGACCCTGGCATGGCCTTCCGCTCTACAAGCACTATGTACTCTGGCATGGCCTTCCGCTCTACGAGCACTATGGACTCTGGTATGGCTGCCCGCTCTATGAGCACAATGGACCCTGGCATGGCCTTCCGCTCTACGAGCATTATGGACTCTGGCATGGCTGCACGCTCTATGAGCACTATGGACTCTGGCATGGCTGCACGCTCTACGAGCACTATGGACTCTGGCATGGCTGTACGCTCTACAAGCACAGTGCAGCCAGACCCTGACAGGTCACCCACCACAACCATGCCGCAACAAATGAGCCCACCGAGGCTTCCCAGACCACGTAGATCCCAGAAAGGGAAAATAAATAAAAAACTGTGTACTCTCAGTATTCCTCCCCCCTCACCTCCCAGTGTGTCTGTAATGTCAGGTTTGTCTCACCCTTCCAGTGCGTCTCAGGCCTCTCATGTGTCAAGACCCCACTAGTTTAATTGCCCCTTCTCCTGCCATCCCTGCGTCATCCACACCTGGCAGGCCTCACAGCTACACACCCCCCATTTCCGTCACTCTACCCCAAGAAGGTGCAGTTAACCCCTTCCCGACCTTTGACGCATACGCTGCGTCATGAAAGTCGGTGCCAATCTGACCTGTGACGCACCGTATGCGTCATGGAGGGATCGCGTCCCTGCAGATCGGGTGAAAGGGTTAACTCCAATTTCACCCAATCTGCAGGGGGGGAGTTGTACTTTAGCCTAGGGGGGGGTGGCTTTGCCCCCACGTGGCTACGATCGCTCTGATTGGCTGTTGCACTTTCAACAGCCAATCAGAGCAATTTGCAATATTTCACCTAGGAAAATGGTGAAATATTGCAATCCAGCCATGGCCGATGCTGCAATATCATCGGCCATGGCTGGAAATCCTGATCTGCCCCCCCCCCCCACTGCCACCGATCTGCTCCCCGGTCCTCCGTTCAGTCCGGTACTCCCCTGCGTCCGCCTGTCCGCTCCCCCGTCCTAGTGTCCGCTCCCCCCTGTGCTCCGATCCACCCCCCTGTGCTCCGATCCACCCCCCTGTGCTCCGATTCACCCCCCCACCACCCCTTCATACTTACCGATCCTCCCGCAGTCGGTCCGTCTTCTCCCTGGGCGCTGCCATCTTCCAAAATGGCGGGCGCATGCGCAGTGTGCCCGCCGAATCTGCCGGCCGGCAGATTCGTTCAATGTACATTTTGATCACTGTGATATAACCCATCACAGTGATCAAAATAAAAAAAATAGTAAATGAACCCCCCCCATTTATCACCCCCATAGGTAGGGACAATAATAAAATAAAGAAAATATATTTTTTTTTTTTTCCACTAGGGTTAGGGGTAGGGGTAGACTTAGGGGTAGAGTTAGGGGTAGGGGTAGGGGTAGGGTTAGGGCTAGGGTAAGGCTATGTGCACACGTATTCTGGTACTCTGCGGATTTTTCCGCAGCGGATTTGATAAATCCGCAGTGCAAAACCGCTGCGGATTTACCGCGGATTTACCATGGTTTTTCTGTGGTTTTTCTGCAGATTTCACTGCGGTTTTACAACTGCGTTTTCTATTGGAACAGTTGTAAAACCGCTGCGGAATCTGCAGAAAGAAGTGACATGCTGCGGAATGTAAACCGCTGCGTTTCCACGCAGTTTTTTCCGCAGCATGTGCACAGCGTTTTTTGTTTCCCATAGCTTTACATTCAACTGTAAACTCATGGGAAACTGCTGCGTAAACGCTGCTGCGGACCCGCAGCTGCGGAAACGCTGCTGCGGACCCGCAGCTGCGTAAACGCTGCTGCGGACCCGCAGCTGCGGAAACGCTGCTGGGATCCGCAGCGTTTTCCGCAGCGTTTTCCGCAGCGTTTTCCGCAGCGTTTTCCGCAGCGTGTGCACATACCCTTAGAATTAGGCTATGTGCACATGGTGCGGATTTGGCTGCGGATCCGCAGCGGATTGGCCACTGCAGATTCGTAGCAGTGTTCCATCAGGTTTACAGTACCATGTAAACCTATGGAAAACCAAATCCGCTGTGCCCATGGTGCGGAAAATACCACACAGAAATGCTGCGTTGTATTTTCCGCAGCATGTCAATTCTTTGTGTGGATTCCGCAGCGTTTTACAGCTGTTCCTCAATAGCAATCCGCAGGTGTAATCCGCACAAAAAACACTGGAAATCTGCGGTAAATCTGCATGTAAAACGCAGTGCCTTTTACCTGCGGATTTTTCAAAAATGGTGCGAAAAAAATCTCACACGAATCCGCAACGTGGGCACATAGCCTTAGGGTTAGGGTTGGAATTAGAGTTAGGGTTGGAATTAGGGCCGGGGTTGGAAATAGGGTTAAGATTAGGCTTGTGGTTAGGGTTATGGTTAGGGTTAGGGGTGTGTTGGGGTTAGGATTAGCGTTAGGGTTGGGATTAGGGTTAGGGGTGTGTTGGGGTTAGGGTTGTGGTTAGGGGTGTGTTGGGGTTAGGGTTGTGATTAGGGTTATGGCTAGAGTTGGCATTAGGGTTAGGGGTGTGTTGGGGTTAGAATTGAGGGGTTTCCACTGTTTAGGCACATCAGGGGTCTCCAAACGCAACATGGCGCCACCATTGATTCCAGCCAATCTTGCGTTCAAAAAGTCAAATGGTGCTCCCTCCCTTCTGGGCCCTGACGTGTGCCCAAACAGTGGTTTACCCCCACATATGGGGTACCAGCATACTCAGGACAAACTGGGCAACAACTATTGGGGTCCAATTTCTCCTGTTACCCTTGTGAAAATAAAAAATTGCGGGCTAAAAAATCATTTTTGAGGAAAGAAAAATGATTTTTTATTTTCACAGCTCTGCGTTGTAAACTTCTGTGAAGCACTTGGGGGTTCAAAGTGCTCACCACATATCTAGATAAGTTCCATGGGGGGTCTATTTTCCAAAATGGGGTCACTTGTGGGGGGTTTCTACTGTTTAGGCACATCAGGGGCTCTGCAAACGTAACATGATGCCCGCAGGCCATTCCATCAAAGTCTGCATTCCAAAGCGTCACTACTTCCCTTCCGAGCCCCGGCATGTGCCCAAACAGTGGTTTTCTCCCACATATGGGGTATCAGCGTACTCAGGAGAAACAGGACAACAACTTTTGGGGTCCAATTTCTCCTGTTACCCTTGGGAAAATAAAAAATTGTGGGCTAAAAAATCATTTTTGAGAAAAGAAAAATTATTTTTTATTTTCATGGCTCTGCGTTATAAACTTCTGTGAAGCACTTGGGGGTTCAAAGTGCTCACCACATATCTAGATAAGTTCCTTCGAGGGTCTAGTTTCTAAAATGGGGTCACTTGTGGGGGGTTTCTACTGTTTAGGCACATCAGGGGCTCTGCAAACGTAACATGATGCCCGCAGGCCATTCCATCAAAGTCTGCATTCCAAAGCGTCACTACTTCCCTTCCGAGCCCCGGCATGTGCCCAAACAGTGGTTTTCTCCCACATATGGGGTATCAGCGTACTCAGGAGAAACAGGACAACAACTTTTAGGGTCAAATTTCTCCTGTTACACTTGGGAAAATAAAAAATGGAGGGCTAAAAAATCATTTTTGAGAAAAGAAAAATTATTTTTTTATTTTCATGGCTCTGCGTTATAAATTTCTGTGAAGCACTTGGGGGTTCAAAGTGCTCACCACACATCTAGATTAGTTCCTTGGGAGGTCTAGTTTCCAAAATGGGGTCACTTGTCGGGGAGCTCCAATGTTTAGGCACACAGGGGCTCTCCAAACGCGACATGGTGTCCGCTAATGATTGGAGCTAATTTTCCATTCAAAAAGCCAAATGGCATGCCTTCCCTTCCGAGCCCTGCCGTGCGCCCAAACAGTGGTTTACCCCCACATATGGGGTATCATCGTACTCAGGACAAACTGGACAAAAACATTTGGGGTCCAATTTCTCCTGTTACCCTTGGGAAAATAAAAAATTCTGGGATAAAAATCATTTTTGAGGAAAGAAAAATTATTTTTTATTTTCACGGCTCTGCGGTATAAACTTCGGTAAAGCACCTGGTGGTTCAAAGTGCTCACTATGCATCTAGATAAGTTCCTTGGGGGGTCTAGTTTCTAAAATGGGGTCACTTGTAGGGGAGCTCCAGTATTTAGGCACACAGGGGCTCTCCAAACGCGACATGGTGTCCGCTAACGATTGGAGCTAATTTTCCATTCAAAAAGTCAAATGGCGCGCCTTCCCTTCCGAGCCTTGCCGTGCACCCATACAATGGTTTACCCCCACATATGAGGTATCGGCGTACTCAGGAGAAATTGCCCAACAAATTTTAGAATCAATTTTCTCCTGTTGCCCATGTGAAAATGAAAAAAATGAGGCTAAAAAAAAATTTTTGTGAAGAAAAAGTACTTTTTCATTTTTACAGATCAATTTGTGAAGCACCTGGGGGTTTAAAGTGCTCACTATGCTTCTAGATAAGTTCCTTGGGGGGTCTAGTTTCCAAAATGGGGTCACTTGTGGGGGAGCTCCAATGTTTAGGCACACGGGGGCTCTCCAAACGCAACATGGTGTCCGCTAAAGATTGGAGCCAATTTTTCCTTCAAAAAGTCAAATGGCGCTCCTTCCCTTCCGAGCCCTGCCGTGAGCCCAAACAGTGGTTTACCCCCACATATGAGGTATCGGCGTACTCAGAACAAATTGAACAACAACCTTCGTGGTCCAGTTTCTCCTTTTACCCTTGGGAAAATAAAATTTTTTTTCTAAAAGATCATTTTTGTGACTAAAAATTTAAATGTTCATTTTTTCCTTCCATGTTGCTTCTGCTGCTGTGAAGCACCTGAAGGGTTAATAAACTTCTTGAATGTGGTTTTGAGCACCTTGAGGGGTGCAGTTTTTAGAATGGTGTCACTTTTGGGTATTTTCAGCCATATAGAACCCTCAAACTGACTTCAAATGTGAGGTGGTCCCTAAATAAAATGGTTTTGTAAATTTTGTTGTAAAAATGAGAAATCACTGGTCAAATTTTAACCCTTATAACTTCCTAGCAAAAAAAAATTTTGTTTCCAAAATTGTGCTGATGTAAAGTAGACATGTGATAAATGTTATTTATTAACTATTTTGTGTCACATAACTCTCTGGTTTAACAGGATAAAAATTCAAAATGTGAAAATTGCGAAATTTTCAAAATTTTCGCCAAATTTCCGTTTTTTTCACAAATAAACTCAGAAATTATCGACCTAAATTTACCACTAACATGAAGCCCAATATGTCACGAAAAAACAATCACAGAACCGCTAGGATCCGTTGAAGCGTTCCTGAGTTATTACCTCATAAAGGGACACTGGTCAGAATTGCAAAAAACGGCCAGGTCATTAAGGTCAAAATAGGCTGGGTCATGAAGGGGTTAAATAAATATTTTGGTTGTTATAAAATAAATACTACTGTTTTTTGCCCCCAATTATGTGTGGTTAATTGTGTATTTCGCCGCCGGCAACACACACCGTGCGCCAAATCAAACACTGCGCCGCACACTTTATTTTTTGGCCACATCATAGCTCCAGTAGTTAGCAAGTACAACACTGCAGCTTTGTGTGTCTTTAGTATAGAGCTATGAGGTGGGCCAAAAAATTTATGCTTGTATTTTCTCCATAATCTCTTCCTACTGCTTAGTCTGTGACTAGTGTTGCAGACTGAAGAGAAAATGGCGGCAATACAATGCAGAACTATACTCACCAGGTCATGTGTCCAAAAACTAATTAATTAGGACACCTGACCTGGTGAGTAGAGAACTGCCTTGTATAACCTCCATTTTCTCTTCTGTGTGCGTAATCTATTTCACACAAAGTGAAGGGACGATGGCGGTCATACAAGGCATATCTATGCTCACCTGGACATGTGTCAGAAATAGTGAATTCATGAGGCTGTTATATGTGCATCATGAATTCATTATTTCTGACACCTGGCTTGATGAGTATAGATCTGTTTTGCATTAAACAGCCATCGTCTCTTCAGTCTGCGTCCAATAGATACTGCAGAGCAGAATCAGGACGCAATGACGTCAACAACCTTACCACTGACAACCTAAGGCTGCCGTCACACTAGCAGTATGTGGTCAGTATTTTACATCAGTATTTGTAAGCCAAAACCAGGAGTGGAACAATTAGAGGAAAAGTATAATAGAAACATATGCACCACTTCTGCATTTATCACCCACTCCTGGTTTTGGCTTACAAATACTGATGTAAAATACTGACCAAATACTGCTAGTGTGACAGCAGCCTTGGTTTGTAGAGGAAATATATAGGAGACACGGTCAAGATACCAAAAAATAAAGTTTATTAACAACAAATATTAGTAACATTTAAAAAAATAACTGGTACAGACCAAATCCCAACAGGACATTTACACAATATTGTCCTGCCATGACACACGTCCAATATCAGAATCAAAAAAGGCAGCAAATTGGTTCCGCATGTGGCCAACTTCAGCAGTTGACCGCAGCGGGTGATACTGGTAATCTGGCAATGGGTTTCCAACTGGTTCATCCAGTTCAATGTTGGGTTGCTCCTTAGCCATTATGTAATTGTGGAGAACCACAGAGGCTTTGACCACCTCATCGACTATCTCCATTTTTAGATTAATGGCTGTTGCAAGAATACGCCATTTTGAGACTAGAATCCCAAAGGTACACGCTACTGTTTTTCGGGCCCTGGTCAGTCTGTAGTTAAAGATCCTTCTAGTGTGGTTCAAGTCCCGACTGGAATATGGCTTCATTAGGTTTTCACACATCTGAAAGGCCTCATCCCCAACCATAACAAATGGCATCGGTGGATCTTAAGTGTTGGGGAGAGGTCATGGCCATGGAAAATTAAAATTTTTGCCATACACACGGCGCCCCATATCCGAGTTCTTGAAAGTCTGGGAATCGCTGCCACGGCCAAAAGCTCCAATGTCCACGGCGATGAAGCGACAGTCCGCATCTGCTATTGCCATGAGCACAACAGAAAAATATTTTTTATAGTTGAAGTACTCCGATCCTGTTCTGGCTGGTTTGATAATGCAGATGTACTTTCCATCCACCGCTCCCAAACAGTTAGGGAAATCACACACACTCCAGAATTTTTCAGCAATTTCAATCCACATGTCCGCGGTGGGTAGGGGTATAAACTCATTCCGGAGAACATTCCACAAAGCCCGGCAGGTGTCCGCAACTATTCCGGACAGGGTGTAAATTCCAAGCCAGTGTTGGAAGTGGAGGGATGATAAACTCTCTCCGGTTGCCAGAAATCTGTAATAAAATAAATAAAAAAAAATTAACAATTCTATTTATGGTGTTGTTCTGCTAAAGACATAAAGGAAAATACAAAGAATACATTTCAGAACAACAAAAATTAGGACTGGCATTTGTTTAGAATAGTTACGTACCTTAATGTAACCAGCAGACGTTCCTCTGGTGCAATCGCTCTACGGAGCTGGGTGTCCTGTCCCTGGATGGCTCCTTGGACACGACCAAGCAAATCCCTGAAAGAGTTTTGCGTCATCCTTGTATATTCCGGGAATTTGTCCAGGTTGGCATTAAGCTCGCCATATAGCGTGTGATAGGCTCCACAGCTCTCACGTAGTTCGATAATGAGGTGTCGCCAAAAACGCCTACGTTGTCTCCTCCATCTTTCGCGATTTCTGTGTTACTCCCAAGTAAACACACAGGCAAGAAACAGCTTGATGCTTAAATCCAGGTTGAAATAAAAGCTCTCCATGCGAAGATCCATCATGACACAGGATAGAGTAGCACACTGTTAAGATTTCAGCAGTCCTAGGGTCTATATATAGATACCCCATAATATACGCCCTCTGTAGTCCCATTGGCGGTGTCTGGTTATGTAGATTTTTCTCCTGTAAAATTTTCCACCATGCGCATGCGTCTAAAAAACGCTGCGTTTGTACGTGTTTCTATGCGTTTTTCCTGTCTCTGGGTGTCCTGTCTCTGGATGGCTCCTTCGACACGACCAAGCAAAATCCCGGAAAGAGTCTTGCGTCATCCTTGTATATTTCGGGAATTTGTCCAGGTTGGATAGATATCCCATAATACACGCCCTCTGTAGTCCCATTGGCGGTGTCTGGTTATGTAGATTTTTCTCCTGTAAAATTTTCCACCATGCGCAGAAAAAACACAAACGCAGAAAAAAACGCATGATAAAGCGTGAAAACGCTGCGTTTGTACGTGTTTCTATGCGTTTTTCCTGCACTTGCGGATGCGGATTAAAAGCTGCAGATTCGAACGCAAATGTGAAACTAGCCTAAGAAAGTAGTAATTAGGCTGCTTTAACACATCAGTTTTTTGCCGTCAGGCTCAATCCGGCAAATTTTGAAAAAAACAGATCCAGGGAATGATGCTGCCATATCCATTTTTTCTCATAGACTTGTATTAGCGATGGATGGCCTCACGTTTCATCAGTCGTTCGCCGGATCTGTTGAAAATTGTTTGTCCGGTGGCCGGAGAAAAAGGACAAAGTAACGTTTTTTGTCTCTGGCAATAAAAAGGGACAGCGCCGGATCCGGCGTTTGCTAGAATGGAAGCCTATGGGCGCCGGATCCGTCACATGATGGAATTCGGAGCCGGATTCCCTTTTTTTAACTGCACATGCTCAGATACAATTGGCCAGCCCCCAATTAGGAAAGGTTTATATAAAGCCTGCTATGTAGGGCTTCACTCGTCCATTTACCAGCCAGCAAGCAAGATGCAGACCTACCGCCAGAGCTTAAACCTGCCCCAGGCCAGCCAGCAACAGCTTACCAGCAGCCAGCCACAGCCTGCCAGCCACAGCATGTCTTCTTCTGGGAGCCCTCCCCTGCGTCGTCAGCTCTGTGAGGTAAATAAATGTTTTTCTTTCTTTTTTGTGATGTTCACATTATATATATATATTATTAATATATAATTTTTGTATAACAGGAAACCGCAGCATCAGAGATGCTTCTAGAAGGAGACGGATGAGGTGGAGAAATACCCGGGGTGGGCTCGCAATTGGTAAGTTTCTTACATGCATCGCAGTACACACAACACATAAGCCTACATCCAAGCACATAATGTTTTTTTGTTTTTTTTTTAAGTCTTCCGATTCTGGGGCTCGATCAAGGGTCCTCAAAGCGCCTCCCAGGATCATCGGCGTTAGCGTCAGGGCGGTCGCCATCGAGTAAGTATCTTTTTTATTTATTTATTTTTTTTCCACTTCATGATGAGGATTTCAGTGTAATGTTTTCGTTTTTTGTCTTTTTTAACAGGCTTCACAGCGTGCTCCTGACTCAGACGGTGAGGAAGCCGGGATAAACATCGACCTTCTCATCGATCTAATTCGAGGGCGGGAACCGCTGTGGAACATGGGGGTCCGCCGCCATGCCGATATCGTTGTGACCCATCGACTCGGGAGCAAGTGTGCAACAAAGTTGTGGACAACTGGGAGGACCTCGATGTTCGGGCCCAGAATCAAGCGCGTAAGTATTCCCAGTTCAGTTATGTTGGCTGAATGTAATGTGTTGTATACTAACCAATTTGTGTTTTCACTTTTCAGTCGAGAGAGTTGTCAAGCAGTGGCGGTCAATCAGGAATCGCTTCAAAAAGGAGTTTAACAAGGAGATGCGGGCCCCAAGTGGATCGGGAGGACGCAGGAGCAAGTACAAGTATGCTAGAGCCCTGTCGTTCCTCCGGTCAACGATGGTTAGCAGAAGGTAAATATTACCCACCCCATTTAATAAAAAATGTTTACATGTCTAACACTTTTATTGGGTTTCAGCCCATCCAGTATTATCTGCACCCCACACTATTTAAATTTATAAAGATTTTGTTTGTTAAAAATTTGCTTATAAAAAACAGTTTTTTGCTTTAAAAATTTTGTTTTTCATTTATTAGTTTATAAGGTTAAATACTTTGGTTAAAACAAGGAACAATACTTTGGGTAAAGAAGGTCAAATACTTTGGGTAACAAGGTCCAAGACAAATTTTTCAAACTCTCATCCTGCCAGTCTACTCTTCCTTGAGGTGAAATAAAGTACTCAGCAAATTTGTCCCTCATTCTGGAAACTGACACAGAACTTCTAAAAGTAATGTTATGATAATCATTCAAGGTGGTTTCTTCAGTGTGGTCATCAATGGAAATCTGTTCCTTGCATATAACAAAATTGTGCAGGACCACACAAGCTTTCACCACCTCGTCCACAGTGTCAGCCTTCAGGTTGATAGCGGTCAATAGAACTCGACATTTGGCTGTCAGAATCCCAAAAGCGCACTCCACAATTCTTCGTGTTCGTGTAAGGCCGGCCTCACACTAGCGAGTTTTACGGACGTATGAGCGCATAAACTACGTCCGTAAAATACGCATAACACACGGCCCAATGATTCTCTATGGCCCAGCTCCTATCAGCCGTATTTTACTGATACGTATTATACGGTCTTGTACGGCCGTACAAAATCGCAGCATGCTGCGTTTGTCACCGTATTGCGCAAAAAAATCGCCAATGAAAGTCTATGGGGGCAAGAAAAATACAGATTACACACGGACCAGCAGTGTGACCTGCGATAAATACGCACCGGTGTTAGAGAGAAAAGCCGGTAATTCAATTGCCGGCTTTTCATTTCTCCTTCCCAAACCCGACAGGATATGAGACATGGTTTACATACAGTAAACCATCTCATATCCCTTTTTTTTTGCATATTCCACACTACTAATGTTAGTAGTGTGCATGTGCAAAATTTGGGCGCTGTAGTTTGTAAAATAAAGGGTTAAATCGCGGCCAAAATTGGCGTGGGCTCCCGCACAATTTTCTCCGCCAGAGTGGTAAAGCCAGTGACTGAGGGCAGATATTAATAGCCTAGAGAGGGTCCATGGTTATTGGCCCCCCCTGGCTACAAACATCTGCCCCCAGCCACCCCAGAAAAGGCACATCTGGAAGATGCGCCTATTCTGGCACTTGGCCACTCTCTTCCCACTCCCGTGTAGCGGTGGGATATGGGGTAATGAAGGGTTAATGTCACCTTGCAATTGTAAGGTGACATTAAGCCAGATTAATAATGGAGAGGCGTCAATTATGACACCTATCCATTATTAATCCAATAGTACTAAATGGTTAATAAAACACACACACATGATTACAAAGTATTTTAATGAAATAAAGACACAGGTTGTTGTAATATTTTATTAGACTCTTAATCTACCTGAAGACCATCGTAATCAAACAAAGTAAAAAAACCAAACAACAATATTCCATACCTCCCGTCGTTATGTCCCACGATGTAAATCCATCTGAAGGGGTTAAATCATTTTACAGCCAGGAGCTGTGCTAATGCACTCGCTGGTGCCTGTAAACCCCGGGTACTGAAAGGAAAGCTGGGTGATCTGTAGCTACCTTGAGTTGCGGTGAGGCGCCCTCTGCTGGATGTCCTCATGAACTGGAGCCTTGGAAAAGTTCCCACGCTCGAGTTCATATGAGGACATCCAGCAGAGGGCGCCTCACCCTGTAACCATGTCTCATATCATGTCGGGTTTGTGAAGGAGAAATGAAAAGCCGGCAATTGAATTACCGGATTTTCACATATATCGCGCTGAATTAAATATAAATACAGAATATATATATGTGTGTCTCAATGACATATATATATATATATATATATATACTGTATATATGTTTTAACGAACATTTGAGCACATAAATCCATTAGATGTCGGTTTTGCAAGCCTGCGAGAAAATCTCGCAGTACGGATGCCATACGGATTACATACGGAGGATGCCATGCGCAAAATACGATGACACACCCTGCCTACGGATGACATACGGACCTGTTGTGAACTCTGTTTTTGGGCTCCCTCTTGTGGTAACAAGTGGTACTGTGTGAGTGCTGTCTTTGGGCTCCCTCTGGTGGCTCTTTGTGTCATTCTGCAGGTCTGAGGCTGGTTCAGCTGTCTCGTTATCTTAGCTGGTTTCCTATTTAGCTCACCTGGACTTTCAGTGGTTGCCTGCTGTCGATGTATTCAGTGCTATTTTGATTTCTCCTGAATCCCTTCGTTATCAGTCTCGCCAAGAGAAGCTAAGTTTTCTGTTTGGTTATTTTTTGCTCATCAGTGTTCAATTTGTTTTTTGGTTATTTATTTGTCCTTGTCCAGCTTGCTAATATGTGATTTCCTTGCTTGCTGTTAGCTCTAGGGGGCTGAGTTTCTCCCCTCCGTTAGTTGGTGTGTGGGTTCTTGTATTCTCAGCGTGGATATTTTGTATAGGGTTTTTTACTGACCGCACAGTTCCCTGCCTGTCTTCTGCTATCTAGTATTAGTGGGCCTCATTTGCTGAATCTGTTTTCATTTCTACGTTTTGTATTTTCCCCTCACCTCACCGTTATTATTTGTTGGGGGCTTTGTCATGATTCCCCAATGGCATGGGAATATAAGAAACACAAAAATAACAGACTAGCTCTCGGGTGATGGAAACTCAAGCTGACCGTGACCTAAATCTACCACACAACTAACAGTAGCCAGGAAGCATTCCTACGGCTGCCTAGATGCCATGCGCCAGCCGGAGAACTAACTACGCCTGGAAGAGGAAGGAAAAGACCTGGCTTACCTCTAGAGAAATTCCCCACAGATGATAGTGGCCCCCACGTATATTAACGGTGAGTTCAGAGGAAAAGACATACACAGTATGAAGGTAGATTTAGCAAAGCGAGGTCCACTTACTAGATAGAGGAAGGATACAAAAGAGGACTTCACGGTCAGCTGAAAAACCCTTTCAAAAAACCCATCCTGAAATTACTTTAAGACTCCTGTGTCAATTCATGACACAGGAGTGGCAATTTCAGTCCACAAGAGCTTCCAGTAACAGGAAATGACAAAACTGTAAACTGGACAAGAAAAACAAAACAATAAGGACAAGAGTCCACTTAGCTGATCAGCAGACTAGTAGCAGGAACATGCAACTGAAAGACTCAGGTTACAATGATGACCGGCAAGGAAGTGACTGGAGAGCAAGGCTAAATAGGGAACTCCCAAAACTGATGGAAGCAGGTGAGCTGAGGCAGAAAAGCACACACAAGTCTCCAGTACCACCAGCCACCACCAGGGGAGCCAAAAAGCGGATCACAACAGTACCCCCCCTTAAGGAGGGGGCACCGAACCCTCACAAGAACCGCCAGGGCGACCTGGATGAGCCCTATGAAAGGCACGAACCAAATCCGAGGCATGAACATCAGAGGCAGTTACCCAAGAATTATCTTCCTGACCATAGCCCTTCCATTTAACCAGGTACTGGAGTCTCCGCCTGGAAATACGGGAGTCCAAGATCTTCTCTATAACGTACTCCAATTCACCCTCAACCAGCACAGGAGCAGGAGGCCCAGCAGAAGGAACCACCGGCACCTCGTATCTCCGCAACAACGACCGATGGAACACATTATGGATAGCAAAAGATGCCGGAAGGTCCAAACGAAAGGAAACAGGGTTAATAATCTCCAAAATCCTATAGGGACCGATGAACCGAGGCTTAAATTTAGGAGAAGAAACCCTCATAGGGACAAAACGGGAAGACAACCACACCAAGTCCCCAACACGAAGGCGAGGACCAACCCGACGCTGGCGGTTAGCAAACCGCTGAGTCCTCTCCTGGGACAAATTCAAATTGTCCACCACTTGTTCCCAAATCCGATACAACCGATCCACCACAGCATCTACTCCAGGACAATCCGAAGACTCCACCTGACCAGAAGAAAAACGGGGATGAAACCCCGAATTGCAAAAGAAAGGGGGAAACCAAAGTGGCAGAACTGGCCCGGTTATTAAGAGCAAACTCCGCCAACGGCAAAAAGGCAACCCAATCATCCTGATCCGCAGACACAAAACACCTCAAATACGTCTCCAAAGTTTGATTAGTTCGCTCCGTCTGGCCATTAGTCTGAGGATGGAAGGCAGACGAAAAAGACAAATCAATGCCCAACCTGGCACAGAATGCCCGCCAAAATCTAGAAATGAACTGGGTACCCCTATCAGAAACGATATTTTCAGGAATACCATGCAAGCGAACCACATTTTGAAAAAACAAAGGAACCAACTCAGACGAGGAAGGCAACTTCGGCAATGGCACCAAATGAACCATCTTAGAAAAACGGTCACACACTACCCAGATAACAGACATCCTCTGAGAGACAGGAAGATCAGAAATAAAGTCCATCGAGATGTGCGTCCAAGGCCTCTTCGGAATAGGCAAGGGCAACAACAACCCGCTAGCCCTAGAACAACAAGGCTTGGCCCGAGCACACACATCACAAGACTGCACAAAAACACGCACATCACGAGACAGAGATGGCCACCAGAAGGATCTAGCCACCAAATCCCTGGTACCAAAAATTCCAGGATGACCCGCCAGCGTAGAAGAATGAACCTCCGAGATGACTCTACTGGTCCAATCATCAGGAACAAACAGTCTACCAGGTGGACAGCGATCAGGTCTATCCGCCTGAAACTCTTGCAAAGCACGTCGCAGATCTGGGGAAATAGCGGATAATATCACCCCATCCTTAAGGATACCTGTAGGTTCCGAATCACCAGGGGAATCAGGCTCAAAACTCCTAGAAAGGGCATCCGCCTTCACATTCTTAGAACCTGGTAGATATGAGACCACAAAATTAAACCGAGAGTAAAACAACGACCAGCGCGCCTGTCTAGGATTCAGGCGCCTGGCAGACTCAAGATAAATCAGATTCTTGTGATCAGTCAAAACCACCACCTGATGTCTAGCACCCTCAAGCCAATGACGCCACTCCTCAAATGCCCACTTCATGGCCAAAAGCTCCCGATTACCGACATCATAATTTCTTTCGGCGGCAGAAAATTTTCGAGAAAAGAACGCACAAGGTCTCATCACTGAGCAATCGGAACTTTTCTGCGACAAAACCGCCCCCGCTCCGATCTCGGAAGCATCGACCTCAACCTGAAAGGGGAGAGAGACATCGGGCTGGCGCAACACAGGGGCAGACGAAAAGCGGCGCTTAAGTTCCCGAAAGGCCTCCACAGCGGCAGAGGACCAATTGGCAACATCAGCACCCTTCTTAGTCAAATCCGTAAGAGGCTTAGCAACACCAGAAAAACCAGTTATAAATCGACGATAAAAATTAGCAAAGCCCAAGAACTTCTGAAGACCCTTTAGAGAAGTAGGCTGTGTCCAGTCACAAATAGCCCGAACCTTGACAGGGTCCATCTCAACAGAAGAAGGGGAAAAAATATACCCCAAAAAGGAAATCTTTTGAACCCCAAAAACACACTTAGAACCCTTTACACACAGAGAATTCTCCCGCAAGATCTGAAAAACCCTCCTGACCTGCTGAACATGAGACTCCCAGTCCTCAGAAAAAATCAAAATATCGTCCAAATACACAATCATAAATTTATCCAGATATTCACGGAAAATATCATGCATAAAAGGACTGAAAAACTGAAGGCGCATTAGAAAGGCCGAAAGGCATTACTAAATACTCAAAGTGGCCCTCAGGCGTATTAAATGCGGTTTTCCACTCATCCCCTTGCTTAATTCGCACCAAATTATACGCCCCACGGAGATCAATCTTGGAGAACCACTTAGCCCCCCTTATGCGAGCAAACAAATCAGTAAGCAGCGGCAACGGATACTGATATTTGACAGTAATTTTATTCAGGAGTCGATAATCAATACATGGCCTCAGCGAGCCATCCTTTTTAGAGACAAAGAAAAACCCAGCTCCTAAAGGTGATGAAGAAGGACGAATATGTCCCTTTTCCAGGGACTCCTTAACATATTCTCGCATGGCAGCATGCTCAGGTACAGATAGGTTAAACAAACGACCCTTAGGAAATTTACTGCCTGGAATCAGATCTATGGCGCAATCACACTCTCTGTGGGGAGGGAGAGAACCAATTTTAGGCTCTTCAAAAATATCCCCAAAATCCGACAAAAATGCCGGAATCTCAGAGGGAATAGATGACGAGATAGAAACCAAAGGTATGTCCCCATGAGCCCCCCGACATCCCCAGCTTAACACAGACATAGTTTTCCAGTCCAGTACTGGGTTATGAGATTGTAACCATGGTAATCCAAGCACTAGCACATCATGTAAATTATGCAACACGAGGAAGCGAATCATCTCCTGATGGTCTGGAGTCATACGCATAGTCACTTGCGTCCAGAACTGTGGTCTATTACAAGCCAGAGGTGTAGAATCAATACCCTTCAGAGGTATAGGAACTTCCAGAGGCTCCAAATCAAACCCACAGCGCCTGGCGAAGGACCAATCCATGAGACTCAGAGCGGCGCCAGAGTCCACATAGGCATCCACGGTAATAACTGATAATGAACAAATCAGAGTTACAGACAGAAGAAATTTAGACTGTAAAGTGCCAATAGAAACAGACTTGTCAACCTTCCTAGTACGTTTAGAGCATGCTGATATAACATGCGCGGAATCACCACAGTAGAAGCACAAGCCATTTTTGCGCCTATAATTCTGCCGCTCGCTTCTTGACAGAATTCTGTCACATTGCATTTTCTCTGGCGTCCCTTCAGAAGATACCGCCAAATGGTGCACGGGTTTGCGCTCCCGCAAACGCCGATCAATCTGAATCGCCATTGTCATGGACTCATTCAGACCTGTGGGCGTAGGAAACCCCACCATGACATCCTTAACGGCATCAGAAAGGCCCTCTCTGAAATTTGCCGCTAGGGCACACTCATTCCACTGAGTAAGCACAGACCATTTACGAAATTTTTGGCAGTATATCTCAGCTTCATCTTGACCTTGAGACAGGGCTATTAAAGCTTTTTCAGCTTGAATCTCCAAATTAGGTTCCTCATACAGCAACCCTAAAGCCAGAAAAAACGCATCCACATTGAGCAACGCAGGATCCCCTGGTGTCAATGAAAATGCCCAATTTTGAGGGTCACCTCGCAGTAACGAAATCACAATTTTAACCTGCTGAACAGGATCTCCAGAGGAGTGAGGTCTGAGAGAAAGGAATAATTTACAATTACATTTGAAATTCAGAAATCGAGATCTATCTCCGGAAAATACCTCTGGTGTAGGAATCTTAGGTTCAGAAATAGGAGTACGTATAACATAATCTTGTAAATTCTGAACCTCCGTAGCAAGATTATTTAAACCTGCAGCCAAACTCTGAGGATCCATCCTTAAACCGGAGAGATCAGAGCCATTCAAGGATTAGAAGGAGAGAAAGGCAAGGCTGTAAATAGAGCAGAAATACAACTGAGCCAACTAAGTAGCAAACATGAGAGGGAAAAAAAAAAAAAAATCTACAGACTTCTTTTACTCTCCTTTCTTCTGCCAATTACTTTAACAGTGGCCGGTCATACTGTCATGATTCCCCAATGGCATGGGAACATAAGAAACACAAAAATAACAGACTAGCTCTCGGGTGATGGAAACTCAAGCTGACCGTGACCTAAATCTACCACACAACTAACAGTAGCCAGGAAGCATTCCTACGGCTGCCTAGATGCCATGCGCCAGCCGGAGAACTAACTACGCCTGGAAGAGGAAGGAAAAGACCTGGCTTACCTCTAGAGAAATTCCCCACAGATGATAGTGGCCCCCACGTATATTAACGGTGAGTTCAGAGGAAAAGACATACACAGTATGAAGGTAGATTTAGCAAAGCGAGGTCCACTTACTAGATAGAGGAAGGATACAAAAGAGGACTTCACGGTCAGTTGAAAAACCCTTTCAAAAAACCCATCCTGAAATTACTTTAAGACTCCTGTGTCAACTCATGACACAGGAGTGGCAATTTCAGTCCACAAGAGCTTCCAGTAACAGGAAATGACAAAACTGTAAACTGGACAAGAAAAACAAAACAATAAGGACAAGAGTCCACTTAGCTGATCAGCAGACTAGTAGCAGGAACATGCAACTGAAAGACTCAGGTTACAATGATGACCGGCAAGGAAGTGACTGGAGAGCAAGGCTAAATAGGGAACTCCCAAAACTGATGGAAGCAGGTGAGCTGAGGCAGAAAAGCACACACAAGTCTCCAGTACCACCAGCCACCACCAGGGGAGCCAAAAAGCGGATCACAACAGGGCTTCCTATATCTTTGGGGTCATTTCTCTGAGGCAAGTTAGGTCTTACTTTCTCTATAGGGGTAGCAAGTTTCTCAGGCTGCGTCGAGACGTCCAGGAATTTAGGCACGTTCACCGGCTACCTTTAGTGTGTTTGTTAGGATCAGGTTTTGCGGTCAGTCCAGTTACCACCTCCCTAGAGCTCGTTCAATGTTCAGTAACTTAGCTAGTTTATTTTGTGATCCTCAGCCACTAAGGATCATAACAGTACAGCAGGCCAAAGAAAAGTGTTTAATGCATCGCAGAAGTGGGATAAGAGAAGTCCTGAGTACAATTTTTTTTTTTTTTTTTCTCTCCCTTTGCTGCAGTCTGTCCAGCTTCTCTCATCCCCTTAATCTCTGGGTGGCTTTGAGTTCAGCTGCAGACATGGATATTCAGAGTCTGACTTCTAGTGTGGATCATCTTGCTGCAAGGGTGCAAAGCATTCAGGATTTTGTTGTTCACAGTCCTATGTCTGAGCCAAAAGTACCTATTCCTGAGTTGTTTTCTGGAGATAGATCAAGGTTTCTGAATTTTAAGAATAATTGTAAATTATTTCTTTCTTTGAGACCTCGTTCCTCTGGTGATTCCGCTCAGCAAGTTAGAATTGTTATCTCCCTGTTACGTGGCGACCCTCAAGATTGGGCTTTCTCCCTGGCGCCAGGAGATCCTGCATTGCGGAATGTGGATGCGTTTTTTCTGGCGCTTGGATTGCTTTATGAGGAACCTAATCTTGAGAACCAGGCAGAAAAGGCCTTGCTGGCTCTCTCTCAGGGCCAGGATGAAGCTGAGGTGTATTGTAAAAAATTTCGGAAATGGTCGGTGCTTACTCAATGGAATGAGTGTGCCCTGGCTGCAAATTTCAGAGAAGGTCTTTCTGAAGCCATTAAGAATGTTATGGTGGGGTTCCCCACGCCTGCAAGTCTGAATGACTCAATGGCTTTGGCCATTCAGATTGATTGGCGTTTGCGGGAGCGCAAATCTGCGCACCATCTGGCGGTGTTTTCTGAACAGAGACCTGAGTCTATGCAATGTGACCGAATTCTGACCAGAATTGAGCGGCAAGATCATAGACGTCAAAATGGGTTGTGCTTTTACTGTGGTGATTCAACTCATGTTATCTCAGCATGCTCTAAGCGCGTAAAAAAAATTGCTAAATCTGTCACCGTTGGTACTATACAGCCTAAATTCATTTTGTCTGTTACTTTAATTTGTTCTTTGTCTTCCTATTCGGTTATGGCTTTTGTGGATTCAGGTGCTGCCCTGAACCTGATAGATTTGTTGTTTGCCAGGCGCTGTGGTTTGGTCCTGGAGCCTTTGGAATTCCCTATTCCACTGAGGGGAATTGATGCTACACCATTGGCTGAGAATAAGCTTCAGTATTGGACTCAAGTGACCATGTGCATGACTCCTGTACATCAGGAGGTGATTCGCTTTCTTGTGCTGCATAATTTGCATGATGTTGTCGTTTTGGGTCTGCCATGGCTGCAGGCTCATAATCCAGTTTTGGATTGGAAAGCTATGTCTGTTTCAAGTTGGGGTTGCCAGGGGATTCATGGCGATGCTCCTTTGGTGTCAATTGCTTCTTCCACTCCTTCTGAGGTCCCTGAGTTTTTGTCGGACTACCAGGATGTATTTGATGAGCCCAGATCCGGTGCCCTGCCTCCTCACAGGGATTGTGATTGTGCTATAAATTTGATTCCTGGTAGTAAGTTCCCTAAGGGACGACTTTTTAATTTGTCTGTACCAGAACATGCCGCGATGCGGAGTTATATAAAGGAGTCTTTAGAGAAGGACATATTCGCCCGTCCTCCTCCCCTCTTGGTGCAGGATTCTTTTTTGTGGCCAAGAAGGATGGTTCTCTGAGACCTTGTATAGATTATCGTCTTCTAAATAAAATCACGGTCAAATTTCAGTATCCTTTGCCATTATTATCTGATCTGTTTGCTCGGATTAAGGGGTCCAGTTGGTTCACCAAGATAGATCTTTGTGGTGCGTATAACCTTGTGCGTATTAAGCAGGGGGATGAATGGAAAGCAGCATTTAATACGCCCGAAGGCCATTTTGAGTACTTGGTGATGCCTTTTGGACTCTCTAATGCTCCTTCTGTGTTCCAGTCCTTCATGCATGACATCTTCCGAGAATATCTGGATAAATTTATGATTGTGTATCTGGATGACATTTTGGTCTTTTCTGAGGACTGGGAGTCCCATGTGAAGCAGGTCAGGATGGTATTTCAGGTCCTGCGTGCTAATGCCTTATTTGTGAAGGGCTCAAAATGTCTCTTCGGAGTACAGAAGGTTTCCTTTTTGGGTTTTATTTTTTCTCCTTCTACTATTGAGATGGACCCAGTCAAGGTCCAGGCTATTCATGACTGGACTCAGCCTACATCTGTTAAGAGTCTTCAGAAGTTCTTGGGTTTTGCTAATTTTTACCGTCGCTTCATTGCTAATTTTTCTGGCGTGGTTAAACCCTTGACGGATTTGACCAAGAAGGGTTCTGATGTGACTAATTGGTCTCCTGCGGCCATGGAAGCCTTTCGGGAGCTGAAGCGCCGGTTTTCTTCGGCTCCAGTTTTGTGTCAGCCTGATGTCTCTCTTCCTTTTCAAGTCGAGGTTGATGCTTCTGAGATTGGAGCAGGGGCTGTTTTGTCGCAGAGAAGCTCTGATTGCTCTGTGATGAAACCTTGAGCTTTCTTTTCAAGAAAGTTTTCGCCTGCCGAGCGGAATTATGATGTTGGTAATCGGGAGTTGTTGGCTATGAAGTGGGCATTTGAGGAGTGGCGACATTGGCTCGAGGGAGCTAAGCATCGTGTGGTGGTCTTGACTGATCACAAAAATCTGATTTATCTCGAGTCTGCCAAGCGGCTGAATCCTAGACAGGCTCGTTGGTCGTTGTTTTTCTCCCGTTTCGATTTCGTGGTCTCGTACCTGCCTGGTTCGAAGAACGTGAAGGCTGATGCTCTTTCTAGGAGTTTTGTGCCTGACTCTCCAGGAGTTTCAGAGCCGGCTGGTATCCTCAGAGAGGGAGTGATTTTGTCTGCCATTTCCCCAGATTTGCGACGAGTGCTGCAAAAATTTCAGGCGGATAGACCTGACCGTTGCCCACCAGAGAGACTGTTTGTCCCAGATAGATGGACCAGCAGAGTTATTTCCGAGGTTCATTCTTCGGTGTTGGCAGGCCATCCTGGGATTTTTGGTACCAGAGATTTGGTGGCTAGGTCCTTCTGGTGGCCTTCCTTGTCGTGGGATGTGCGTTCCTTTGTGCAGTCCTGTGGGATTTGTGCTCGGGCTAAGCCTTGCTGTTCTCGTGCCAGCGGTTTGCTTTTGCCTTTGCCTGTCCCGAAGAGGCCTTGGACGCACATTTCCATGGATTTTATTTCGGATCTTCCAGTCTCTCAGAGAATGTCTGTCATCTGGGTGGTGTGTGATCGTTTTTCCAAAATGGTCCATTTGGTGCCCTTGCCTAAGTTGCCTTCCTCCTCCGATTTGGTTCCTCTATTTTTTCTGAATGTGGTTCGCTTGCATGGCATCCCTGAAAATATTGTGTCTGACAGAGGATCCCAGTTTGTGTCCAGATTTTGGCGGATTTTTTGTGCTAAGATGGGCATTGATTTGTCTTTTTCGTCGGCCTTCCATCCTCAGACGAATGGCCAAACCGAGCGAACTAATCAGACCTTGGAAACTTATTTAAGATGTTTTGTTTCTGCTGATCAGGATGATTGGGTGACTTTTTTGCCATTGGCCGAGTTTGCCCTTAATAATCGGGCTAGTTCTGCTACTTTGGTTTCGCCTTTTTTCTGCAATTCTGGTTTTCATCCTCGTTTCTCCTCGGGTCAGGTCGAGCCTTCTGACTGTCCTGGGGTGGATTCTGTGGTGGATAGGTTGCAGCAGATTTGGAACTATGTGGTGGACAATTTGAAGTTGTCACAGGAGAAGGCTCAGCGCTTTGCCAACCGCCGTCGCGGTGTGGGTCCCGACTTCGTGTTGGGGATTTGGTATGGCTGTCTTCTCTGTATGTTCCTATGAAGGTCTCCTCTCCTAAATTCAAGCCTCACTTCATCGGTCCTTATAAGATTTTGGAAATCCTTAACCCGCTGTCATTTCGTTTGGACCTCCCAGCGTCGTTTGCCATTCATAACGTGTTCCATAGGTCTTTGTTGCGGAGGTATGTGGTGCCTGTGGTTCCTTCTGTTGAGCCCCCTGCCCCGGTGCTGGTTGAGGGCGAATTGGAGTATGTGGTGGAGAAGATCTTGGATTCTCGTGTTTCTAGACGGAGGCTTCAGTATTTGGTTAAGTGGAAGGGCTATGGTCAGGAGGATAATTCCTGGGTTGTCACCTCTGATGTTCATGCGGCCGATTTGGTTCGTGCCTTCCATGTGGCTCATCCTGATCGCCCTGGGGGTTTTGATGAGGGTTCGGTGACCCCTCCTCAAGGGGGGGGTACTGTTGTGAACTCTGTTTTTGGGCTCCCTCTTGTGGTCACAAGTGGTACTGTGTGAGTGCTGTCTTTGGGCTCCCTCTGGTGGCTCTTTGTGTCATTCTGCAGGTCTGAGGCTGGTTCAGCTGTCTCGTTATCTTAGCTGGTTTCCTATTTAGCTCACCTGGACTTTCAGTGGTTGCCTGCTGTCGATGTATTCAGTGCTATTTTGATTTCTCCTGAATCCCTTCGTTATCAGTCTCGCCAAGAGAAGCTAAGTTTTCTGTTTGGTTATTTTTTGCTCATCAGTGTTCAATTTGTTTCTTGGTTATTTATTTGTCCTTGTCCAGCTTGCTAATATGTGATTTCCTTGCTTGCTGGTAGCTCTAGGGGGCTGAGTTTCTCCCCTCACACCGTTAGTTGGTGTGGGGGTTCTTGTATTCTCAGCGTAGATATTTTGTATAGGGTTTTTTACTGACCGCACAGTTCCCTGCCTGTCTTCTGCTATCTAGTATTAGTGGGCCTCATTTGCTGAATCTGTTTTCATTTCTACGTTTTGTATTTTCCCCTTACCTCACCGTTATTATTTGTTGGGGGCTTCCTATATCTTTGGGGTCATTTCTCTGAGGCAAGTTAGGTCTTACTTTCTCTATAGGGGTAGCAAGTTTCTCAGGCTGCGTCGAGACGTCCAGGAATTTAGGCACGTTCACCGGCTACCTTTAGTGTGTTTGTTAGGATCAGGTTTTGCGGTCAGTCCAGTTACCACCTCCCTAGAGCTCGTTCAATGTTCAGTAACTTAGCTAGTTTATTTTGTGATCCTCAGCCACTAAGGATCATAACACGGACCACTATTTTGGGGACTTTTCTGCGTATTCCGGACGTAAAAAACGGACCGTATTTACATACGCTGAGTGTGAGGCCGGCCTTAGGCAGTAATTAAATACTCTTCTAGTGCGCGTCAATCCACTACTGGAGTACGGTTTCAGCAGGTGTTCCGAGAATTGGAAGGCTTCATCTCCAACACAAACAAAAGGCATTGGTGGCCCAGAGGTTTCCTGCAGCAGTCTTGGGGGTGGAAATTGGAAGGTGTTTCCAAAGAGATGACGACCCATTGCAGACAATTTAAAAACTTGTGAATCATTGGACCAGCCATAGGCCTCTATATTGACCGCTATAAATTTGTATTCAGCATCAGCGATGGCCATGAGCACAATGGACAAATATTTTTTATAGTTAAAATATTCAGATCCAGCAGGTTTGACGATGTGGATATGTTTCCCGTCCACCGCACCCAAGCTATTTTCAGCCAACTCTACATTGTGGGATGTGGTATAAACTCGCCATTTAAAGAGTCCCACAATGCACAGCAGGTGTGCTTCACAATTCCGGAGATGGTGGAAATCCAAATCCGAACTGGAAATGGAGTGACGAAAGGGATTCTCCAGGTGCAAGGAATCTGTGAAAAAAAAAAGGGAAAAATGAGTACAAAATACCAGCAACAACATTACAGTTATAAGTGTGCTTTAACAGGAGGAGATACAATAAAAATAGCTTACTGAAGAGTCACCATCAGACACTCCGCCGGTGAAATGGAGAAGCGGCAATATGTGTCACTTCTTCGGATGAGGTGTCCAATTCGTTCCACCAATAAATCAAAGTTCTCCATTTTCATCCGCACATATGAGAAAAATTTCTCAGGGTCTCCTCGTAGCTCCATGTATAATGTTGAACCCCACGCGTCATTCTCTGTGCTGTAATTAGGTGGATCTGTAATAGAGTGCAGGGTAGAGTATGTCACCACGGAACAGACAGACCAACTGTTGAGGGGAATTTATTAACAGGAGTAAGATTCTCCTTGCAGGGAGTGAACAGGGGGTTAATAAAGATAAATCAAACAGTAAACAGTTAAGCGGAATCAAAAGGGTTAACGAGTTACTTATCAGTCCAGGGAGGTCCTGACTGGAGGGTCCTAATTCCAACTTGGGTACAGTCACCAGCAGCACTTGAGATCCTGAAGTCTCTCCTCTGTCTCCTGGGAACTGGAGACTCCGGGGTTAAGCCTTTTCTTCCAGTGAAGCTGAAAGCAGGAAGTAACTCAGCCACTCTGCTGCCAGTCTCTGTATATCAGGCTGGCAGGCTTTCTGCAGTAGCAATGCTACACACACACTGAGCAGTTTACTTGTCACACTCAGGGGTCCTGGCTTGTCACTGTGGTCACCGGGGCTGCGCGCTCAGGTCACTGTCGGGGGATATGTCTTCTCTGATTACGGAGGCTTCCAAGTCCACACTCTCACATCCAGCCTCAGTGCCCTCACGGGGAGCACTCTCTTTCGGGGAGCATGGTGCTGCAGCCTGCTCTCTGTCTGGCGCGCTGTCCCCTCTGTCTCACGCCCTCTGCTCTCCTGCTCTTTTCTGACCACACCCCCCTCTCTTCCTCTCTGCCCCCAGCAGTCACATGATCCCTTCTGTCCAGGGCAGAAAGTCTTCCCCCCGACAACCCAGCTGTCTGACTAAGTGGTTCCAGGTAAGGAGCAGGGAAAGCAACCTCCTTACAGATCCACAAACGTTGTCGGCGCAGACGCATGATGCGCTGTCTCTCTCGCTCCTTCTCCAGAACAATCGCTTTCAAAGATTCGCCTCAACAGTAAAATCCACATTAATCTTCAGAATGTTTGCCATCACGCCTTCCACTTTCGCCACTTGCTCCACATCCTGGCAAAGATGGGCTGTAGGACCACTGTATATAGGTTTTCAGTAGCCAATCACGTTTGGGAGCCTCCCATGGGCGTTTTTAAAAACCGGATCCGTTGTAAAATGGATAAAAAAAACGGACGAAATGGATGGAAAATGGATCTGTTTTTTTTACACTTCCGCTAGTCGGATCCGGGGGAAAAACCGGATCCGTTTCATCAATTTTCCACAATTTACGCTGGATCCGTTGCTGCGGCGCGACGCCGGATTCGTCCTGATGGCAAAAACCTGATGTGTGAAAATAGCCTTACTCAGCCAGAACAAGAGGAGATCACCGGGATCTGCTGCACTTACTGTGTGGACTCTCCAGTACCTGCTGTTAGATCCTGTCTACACTGTGAGGGTATGTGCACACGTTCAGGTTTTTTCGATTTTTTTCGTGATAAAAACGCTATAAAAACTCATTAAAAGCGCATACATTATGCATCCTATCATTTAGAATGCATTCTGCATGTTTTGTGCACATGATGCGTTTTTTTCTGCGAAAAAAAACGCATGGCGGTAAAAAAAAAAGCAGCATGTTCATTAATTTTGCGGATTTTCTGCGTTTTTCCCGCTATTCATTGCATTTGGAAAAAAAAACGCACAAAAAAAGAACAAAAAACGCGTCAAAAACATATGAAAAAACACGAAAAAAAACGCATGCGGATTTCTGGCAGAAATGTCCGGTTTTTGTCAGGAAAATTTCAGCAAGAAATCCTGACGTATGCACATAGCCTAAAGGTACCGTCACATTTAGCGACGCTGCAGCGATCTAGACAACGATCCCGATCGCTGCAGCGTCGCTGTGTGGTCGCTGGAGAGCTGTCACACAGACCGCTCTCCAGCGACCAACTATGCGAATTCCCCTGGTAACCAGGGTAAACATCGGGTTACTAAGCGCAGGGCCGCGCTTAGTAACCCATGCTTCCCTGCACTGTAAGCGCCAGCTTTCCGGCTGGCCGGCGCTTACACAGTGCAGAGAAGCACAGCGCCGGGGGACAGACACTGGAATGTAAGTATGTAGTGTTTGTTTTTTTTAACGTTTATGCTGGTAACCAGGGTAAACATCGGGTTACTAAGCGCGGCCCTGCGCTTAGTAACCCGATGTTTACCCTGGTTACCAGTGAAGACATCGCTGAATCGGCGTCACACACGCCGATTCAGCGATGTCTACGGGAGATCCAGCGACGAAATAAAGTTCTGGCCTTTCTGCTCCGACCAACGATGGCACAGCAGGATCCTGATCGCTGCTGCCTGTCAAACACAACAATATCGCTAGCCAGGACGCTGCAACATCACGGATCGCTAGCGATATCGTTCAGTGTGAAGGTACCTTAAGGCCATGTGCACACGTTCAGGATTTTTCGCGTTTTTTTCGCGTTTTTTCGCTATAAAAACGTGATAAAAACGCGAAAAAAACGCTTACATATGCCTCCCATTATTTTCAGTGTATTCCGCATTTTTTGTGCAAATGTAGCCTTTTTTTCCGCGAAAAAATCGCATCGCGGAAAAAAAAGCAACATGTTCATTAAAATGCGGAATTGCAGGGGATTCCGCACACCTAGGGGTCCATTGATCTGCTTACTTCCCACACGGGGCTGTGCCCACGATGCGGGAAGTAAGCAGATTATGTGCGGTTGGTACCCAGGGTGGAGGAGAGGATACTCTCCTCCACGCACTGGGCACCATATAAGTGGTCAAAAAATAAGAATTAAAATAAAAAACAGTCCTATACTCACCCTCGATGTCCCGCGCAGTGTTCCCGCCTCCACTGCACGCTGCCGTTCGGTTCCTGTAGCTGATGTGCGCTGAAGGACCTAGCCGATGACGTCACTGTCCTGTGATTGGTCGTGAGCGGTCATGTGACCGCTCACGTGACCGTGACGTCACGCTAGGTCCTGTGCGCATAGACCAGCTATAGGAAGAGGAGCCGGACGCCGGTGAGGAGATGTCTGGGTGAGTATAAGCATTTTTTTATTTTTTTTATTATTTTTAAACATTCTATCTTTTACTATAGATGCTGCATAAGCTGCATCTATAGTAAAAAGTTGGTCACACTTGTCAAACGCTATGTTTGACAAGTGTGACCAACCTGTCAGTCAGTTTTCCAAGCGATGCTACAGATCGCTTGGAAAACTTTAGCATTCTGCAAGCTAATTACGCTTGCAGAATGCTAAAAAAACGCGAAAAAAACGGAAAAAAAACGCAAAAAAAAAAATGCGGATTTCTTGCAGAAAATTTCCGGTTTTCTTCAGGAAATTTCTGCAAGAAATCCTGAACGTGTGCACATACCCTAAGGCTTCTCTGTGTGATAAACATCTGAGAGCTCTCAGCAAATCAGCAGAACACGTCTTATCTGATCAGGGCCGGCTCCAGGTTTTTGAGGGCCCCAGGTGAAAGAGTCTCAGTGGGCTCCTTTAACACATACCATGAGTCATGATGCACAGATGCAGCAGAGAAATATAGGTATAGTACAATGCCAGATTTCTCTTCTTAGATTAGGTAATATTGTAAAAAGTCAAATTAGCCAAACAAAAACAAAGGGGTAAACAGTGAAGGAAGTGCCCTATAATCAACGAACAGAAAAAAGGGGGTGGGGTGTTGTTAAAAAGGTACTACTGGCCTCTCAGATCCTCAATATTAACCTGACCCAATAGCAAAATGACTATGACTATAGTTGCCGATAGGATATGTCACCACTTGCCCAAGTAAGTCACAATAACATGTATGGGTATAACATCCTTTTCTTATAAGCACCACTTATTTGCACCATATAAATGAGATCATGTATATACTATTCATCCTATGGGCAACTATAGTCATTTTGCTATCAGGTCAGATTAATATTGAGGATCTGAGAGGCCAGTAGTACCTTTTTAACACCCCACTCCCTTTTTCTGTTCGTTGCTTATAGGGAAAGGACGAACAGAGAGAGAAAGAAAGAGAAAAAAGAAAGGAAGAACAGAGTGAGAAAAAAGAAAGAAAGGAGAGAGAGAGAGAGAAAGAACAGAAAAAGAAATATAGAACAGAGAAAGAAAGAAAAAGAAAAAAAGGAAGAAAGAAAGAGAACAGAGAGAGAGAGAAAGAGGGGAAAGAAAGAAACAACAGAGAAAGAAAATAATAAAGAAAGAAAGAACAGAGAGAAAAAAAAGAAAGGAAAGAGAGAATAGAGAGAGAAAGAAAGAAGGAACAGAAAGAAAGAACAGATGAAAAGAAAGAGCAGAGATAGAGAGAAAGAAAGAACAGAGATTGAAAGAAAGAACAGAGAGACAAAGAAAGAACACGGAAAGAAAGAACAGAGAGCGAGAAAGAAAGAAAGATTCTATAAAGATACTATAGCAACCCGGTTCCCATTGTAATGCCCACCTGAGTCTCACGATGCCGGACATATCATGATCCGCTCACATGGCCGGCATCCCCGATTCCAAGGTGATCCTGCTGTCCGCGCTGTCGGAGGAGGACACAGTGATGGATCTGAACCATTCCCTGAAGTGCCTCCATGGTTCCGTCACAATCTCCTCCCGAAATTACTTCATTTCTGGTCAGCTTCCAGCACGTCACTTCCAGTGGAACGTCACGTGTGAGTTTTAAAGTGCTCCTCGGGGCTCCCCCGTGTACTCCTGTGTCCACGGGAAAGATGAGCTCCAGGCCGGGACAGCGGGGCAGACTCTCAAAATCGGGACTGTCCCGCTGGATCTGGGACGGTTGGGAGGTATGAAATTTGCTTGCCACCATACACCGGCTTCGTACACGCACGGCTCCACACACCTCATACACACACGGTTCCACTTTGCATGCCTTGTACACAGGCGGCTCCACTCCGTACACCTCGAGCACACGGCTCCACTCAGTACACACATGGCTCCACTCCGTAAACCTCGTCCACATTCGGCTCTGCTCTGTGCACCTTGTACACATGCGGCTCCACTCAGCAAACCTTGTACACATGCGGCTCTGCTCCATACACCTTGTACTCATGTGGCTCCGTGCCGTACACACAAGGCTCTGCTCCGCTCTGTACAAGGCTCAGCTCCGTGCACACAGGGCTCCATTTTGTACACCCGTACCCACGCGGCTCCACTCTGTACACCAAGTACACACGCGGCTCAGCTCTGCACACCTCGTACACACAGGACTCCGCTCCGTAAACCTCATACAGACGCGGCTCCGCTCCGTACACCTCGTACACACACGGCTCTGCTACATCCACCCTGCAAACCCCTCCTGACCTCACACATAAACTTACCATCACCATGACAACCAGCACAGCAGAGTCCTGCATACACTGTGACCTCTGAGTCCTCTGAGGTACTATCCCATCCGAGGTCAGAAAGGGGATATAGGTGAAGGAGCAGGGTGACCGCAGCACAGAGTATTTCAGGAGAGCAGTCTGCTGGTCTATGGGGGGTCACAGAGGAGATATATGGTGAAGGGGGCAGGGTGACCGCAGCACAGAATATTTCAGGAGAGCAGTGTGGTGGTCTATGGGGTGTCATAGAGGAGATATATGGTGGAGGGAGCAGGGTGACAGCAGCACAGAGTATTTCAGGAGAGCAGTGTGCTGGTCTATGGGGGGTCACAGAGGAGATATATGGTGGAGGGAGCAGGGTGACCGCAGCACAGAGTATTTCAGGAGAGCAGTGTGCTGGTCTATGGGGGGTCACAGAGGGAGATATATGGTGGAGGGAGCAGGGAGACAGCAGCACAGAGTATTTCAGGAGAGCAGTGTGCTGGTCTTTGGGGGGTCACAGAGGAGATATATGGGGGTAGGATATATGGTCCATGTTGTGGGCATGCTACTTCACACCCCTATTTTGTGAATAACTTTCTTGCGATCCCCCACCCCCACCTTAATCACTGTCCTGTCAGCTCTTTGGGTATGTGCACACATATAATGTAGCTCCCCACATGGAATAATGCTGCCCCCTCATAGGGAATAATGCTGCCCCCCCTCTTAGGGAATAATGCTGCCCCCCTCATAGGGAATAATGCTGCCCCCATAGGGTATAATGTAGTTCCCCATATGGTATAATGCTGCCCCCCCATAGGGAAAAATGCTGCCCCCTCATAGGGAATAATGCTGCCCCCTCATAGGGAATAATGCTGCCCCCCTCATAGGGCATAATGCTGCCCCCATAGGGTATAATGTAGTTCCCCCATATGGTATAATGCTGCCTCCTCATAGGGAATAATGCTGCCCCCTCATAGGCATAATGCTGCCCCCCATAGGGTATAATGTAGTTCCCCATAGGGCATAATGCTGCCCCCATAGGGTATAATGTAGTTCCCCCATATGGTATAATGCTGCCCCCCTCATAGGGAATAATGCTGCCTCCTCATAGGGAATAATGCTGCCCCCTCATAGGCATAATGCTGCCCCCCATAGGGTATAATGTAGTTCCCCATAGGGAATAATGCTGCCCCCATAGGGAATAATGCTGCCCCAGACTCACTGAGATATATACATATATATTTTAAAAAACACAATACTCACCTCTCCTCCTCGCTCCCACGCTGATTGCGGCGGCTCTGCTCCGACGTCAGGAGCTGTGCTGCAGTCGGCCTCGCACACAGCAGGTACGCAATGAAGTGACATTATCGCGCACCCGCTGTGTGTCAGAGGCGAGGGGAATGATGGGAGAGGGAGCGTCATCTGACTTTCTCTCTCTCTCTCCTCTATTAATGCGCGCTGGGGGCAGTGCTGGCGACGGGTCCCCCTGGCTTACGGCCCCATAGCAGCCGCGTGGGTTGGGGGGCCCCTGAGGGAGCGGGTGCAGAGTCCCTAGTCTGCAGACCCTGACAGCGGGCAGTGTTAGCTGCAGCATGCGGCAAACGATGACCGCTATTATAGTGAAATTAATTCACTCTCCACGCTGATGGGGGCGTGAGGAAGCGTGAATATTCATTTCTCTATAGCAGCGGGAACAGGCTTAGGCTTCCTGTCAGCCGCTGCTTCTCCGCTGGCTGGGGGCCCCTGGAGCAGCAGGACACCAAGGCAGCTGCTGGCCCTGTATACCAGCAGGTGTCGGGGCCTGGGCCCACTGGAGAATCCTCCGGTTCTTTGGTTGCCCAGTCGGACCATGGCGGAGGATATGTGTGTCCCATGGCAATCTCACGTGTAGAACAGTCACATCGGGAGATGTGACCGCTCTACCAGACTTCGGCGATACACTGACAGAAGGTGATCGCTCTGATACTATCACTTGCAGCATCACTGCATGGGAAAGTTCCTTTATTCCAGTTTATTTAGTTCCAGACTTTATTCTGGCTGTGTCTTTTTTTACCATATAACTACAGGATTAGTAATGGATAAATGTCTTATAGACGCCTCTCCATTACTAAGCCGTGGGCTTGGCGTCACTTGACAATACAAAGGTGACATCAACCCCACAAATATGAACCCCACTTGCCACCGCTACAGGGCAAGTGGGAAGAGCGAGGCTAAGTGCCAGAATTGGCGCATCTATAAGATGCGCCATTTCTGGGGCAGCTGAGAGCTGATGTTTTTAGCCTGAGGGGGGGGGGGTTGCCAATATCCATGGCCCCTTCCCAGGCTATTAATATCAGCCCGCAGCTGTCTGCTTAGCCTTTGGGGTTCGATTTTATAGGGGACATCATGTCAATTTTTTCTAGGGTTCCCCTGTAAAATAGCAAGTAAAGGCTAAGCAAACATCTGTGAGCTGATATTAATAGCCTGGGAATCTTTATGGCTATTGGATCCTCCCCAGAATATTAACATCAGCCCTCAGCCGTCGGCTTTCCCTCTGCTGGTTATGAAAATTACGGGGGAGCCCATGGAAATGTTTTTTTTTTTTAAATAAACAGATATTGCGTTTCACGCAGAGTGTGTGTGAGTGTGTAATTATTTAACTCTTTATGTTCCGTTTTATTAATGAGGGTATCTGGCTGACACCTGTTCATTACTAAACCTTGGACTTGGTATTACATACATATCTATCTATCTATCTATCTATCTATCTATCTATCTATCTATCTCTCTATCTATCTCTCTAGAGAGTCCAAAAAGTCCGAGGCAGCACACCATTGCAAATGAGTTCAAAAAGTGTTGAAGTTTAATAGCCCATCATGGCGACGTTTCAGCTCATGGAGAGCCTTTCTCCAGCACGGTAATGGTGTACAAACCTGGTATTTATCATACAGACAATTGAAACATACTTAATAGTATTTGTGTAAAAAGGTTCTAACAGCTGATGAGAGACAGTTTACATAAAGTGCAAATAGTGGCCAGAGATAAGTGCAAGTGTAATAAAGTGCAGTGCAATAATACACAAACATGAGATAACAGACAGTAAACGATTCAGGGTTAATTAGCAATCTACACTCAGCTGCATTTCATGAATCATTTCATGGCTCACCCCGTCCTGCAATCACATATGCATGCCGTATTCGGCATCCTGCTGCAAAAAGGGCACATGTCCAAAGGAAAAAAAAAAAAACAGAACCACATAACAAAAAGCTCACGCCCATCCGCACGTGTGCAGTAGACGGCTTACAGAGCCAGCGCCATCTTGGTTGCTGGAAAACCAATCCCCAGACTCCGGCTGCTGCCAGAATGAATGGTAATCCACACATGGGGCATATGTTGTAACAGCGCCACCTTCTGGGCAGTGGAGTTTAAAACACTAAAAAGTATTTTATAGGGGCATAAGCCGTCATACACTCCTATTAGATGTCTCATATGGTATAGGTTCATAACCCAACAGTGCTGGGATGGCCATAGTTAACCCATAATGGTACGTACACCCCCCATTTGCTGGGGCTGGTCACGTACCATAAAGGACCATGGGAGACCAATCCCCTGTGACAGACATGATCGCATCCTCAGTTACCACTGGGAACATCAACCAAGTCTCCAATAACCGTGAGAAAAGAGAACCACCATAAATGCCCACTCGGATTCCATTTTATTCACATATCCGATAAAACAAACATAACAAAAATAAATGTAATGACAAAAGCATTCCAATAGTTGACTTCATGAATAGGGTAAGCCGTGAACCCTGATCTTCAGAGGAAAAAAATCTTCTTTCATACTTCTCAATATATCTAGAAAACATAAAAAAACAATTGTAATTAACACCATCACATTGCTATACCCATCAGAGAGGAAGACCCCAAGTCCAGATGACAAGGAACATAGACGGCAATTCTACTAGAATGTGACCTGCAACTTAAAATCCACATTTAGACCGTGTGGCTTCAATGTGTTCAGTCTTCGCATCCACTTACGTTCTCTGATCTGTAAAAGTTTAACCCTGTCACCTCCGCGCCTCAATGGGGGCATATGACCAATAATCCTGAACTTCAGATTTTTCTCTCTATGTCCACAATCCATAAAATGTTTAGAAACTGGTAAATCGCACTTTTCCTTTTGGATGGTACACCGGTGGTGATTTATACGGGTTTTGAGATCCCACGTAGTTTCACCCACGTACCACAATTTACACGGCATTCCAAAAGGTAAATGACATCATCACTTGGGCAGGTCAAAAAGTGATTAATAGTAAATGTTTCATTGGTGACCGGATGAACAAAATGATCACCCTTCAACATGTTACTGCAATGATGCACCTGAGACAAGAGGAGCCGCCTACTCGCCTTTCTCCAGTAAGGGAAGGTTGGAGGGAGGATTTTCTAGGGCCCATATCTGAGCGAACAAGAAGATCTTTTAGATTCCTAGACCTTTTATATGATATTAATGGTGGATCCTTAAATTCCACAATCTCGGGAAGGCAGCTGGAGAAAGGCTCTCCATGAGCTGAAACGTCGCCATGATGGGCTATTAAACTTCAACACTTTCTGAACTCATTTGCAATGGTGTGCTGCCTCGGACTTTTTGGACTCTCATTATAAGGTTTGGTACATGCCTGAGGGGCTTTGCACCCAGAATTTGTTTCTTTCTGTGCTGCTCTCACTTTTTGCTATAGTTCACAATATCTATCTATCTATCTATCTATCTATCTATCTATCTATCTATCTATCTATCTATCTATCTATATACAGTGGGTAAGGAAAGTATTCAGACCCCTTTACATTTTTCGCTCTTTGTTTCATTGCAGTCATTTGGTAAATTCAAAAAAGTTCATTTTTTCTCATTAATGTACACCCTGCACCACATCTTGACTGAAAAAAAGAGAAATGTAAAAATTTTTTAAAATTTATTCTAAAAGAAAAACTGTCATATCACATGGCCATAAGTATTCAGACCTTTTACTCAGACACTCAGAATTGAAAGCTTACTAAAGAGATAATGGAGCAGAACCGAGCTTACTAAAGAGTTAAGGGAGCAGAACCGAGCTTACTACAGAGATAAGGGAGCAGAACAGAGCTTACTACAGAGATATGGGAACAGAACCGAGCTTACTATAGAGATAAGGGAGCAGAACCGAGCTTACTACAGAGATATAGGAACAGAACCGAGCTTACTATAGAGATAAGGGAGCAGAACCGAGCTTACTACAGAGATATGGGAGCAGAACCGAGATTACTACAGATATAAGGGAGCAGAACCGAGCTTATTTTAGAGATAAGGGAGCAGAACCGAGCTTACTACAGGGATAATGGAGCAGAACCGAGCTTACTATGTCTACTACAAGATACGGAAACAGAGCCAAGCTTACGGCATACATGTGGCACCAGAATCTAGATTACTACATCGATCCAGTACCAGAACCAAGCTTACTGCTTAGATATGGTGCCATAACTGAGCTTACTTAGAAACATACATACATCTCCAGAAACACAGACATGTAAACACACTGTATGGCAGGGGCGTTGCTAGGGTCCTAAACAATCAGGGGCCCAAGCCTAAAAGTGCATGTCTCTCCATATGAACTCCCATTTAAAATGGCATCTATCCATATATCATTACAGTATACCACTGCTGCTAACCAATAACACACAATGCAAAGACCAATATTATCAAAATTACTACAATAAAAGGCCAAAACAATCCACAATGTCCACCACCATCACCACCACACAGCGATTACATAACTGTACAGTAAGAGTTATTTTTATTGGTTTCAACACTCCAATTAATCAATACTAATTATTGATATGTTCCAATCATTTCAGTATATAAGCTTGTAGTCCTACTGGTGTCTTCTACCAGGGACGGCCAATAACAGGTTTTTTATTACAATCTTGACACTTACATCCTAACAAAGGAGCCTTTTGATATTCAAAGATGCAAATTGTCTCTTCTGAGAGGAGGAGAACTAGAACTTCTTGGACATTCAAAGATGAGTCAGCTAATTAGATGTTATCCTGTATATGTTAATTCTATGTAAGTTGGGAGCTGTTAAGTCTCCAGCACACACCATGGGAGACCAAAGCCTTTACATAAGGTTCAATGGACAATTTAACATATAAAAGATGATGGAACCTTGGGGAAGAGAGAGATTGGAAATGGACGCACAGGCTGATTGCTGCTTGGTTTTGATGCACATGTATTTATTTTACTCTATGTGTTAATTCAGTGACTGTTTATTTCTTATCTTTTATTAAGTAAATTCAGTTTGGTTCCCTCAATTCTCCTGTGAACATTTCTTATTCATCACAATCACTGAATCCCTTACAAAACAATTGCATAATATTACCATCACCTCTACATTACAAAACACTCTATACAAAGACCAAAGTCACCGCCATACACCGTCTTTCCAATATATAATGACTGAAACACACTAAGCTGCTACTATATTAAACGGACGGATGGCCTTCTGTTTCATCCGACGCTCGACGGATCCGTCGTAAATTCTTCATCCCTCGGCTGGAGACAACGGACATAGTAACTTTTTTTTCTGCACGTCAAAGTCTGACAGCGACAGATCCTGCGCCGTCCATCGTTTGCTATAATGGAAGCCTATGGGCGCAGGATCCATCGCTGACCGTCGTTTGCTATAATGGAAGCCTATGGGCCCAGGATCCGTTGCTGACCGTCGTTTGCTATAATGGAAGCCTATGGGCCCAGGATCCGTCTCTGACGGTCGTTTGCTATAATTGAAGCCTATGGGCGCATGATTCGTCCCTGACCGTCGTTTGCTATAATGGAAGCCTATGGGCGCAGGATCCGTCGCTGACTGTCGTTTGCTATAATTGAAGCCTATGGGCGCAGGATCCGTCGCTGACCGTCGTTTGCTATAATGGAAGCCTATGGGCGCAGGATCCGTCGCTGACCGTCGTTTGCTATAATGGAAGCCTATGGGCGCAGGATCCGTCGCTGACTGTCGTTTGCTATAATTGAAGCCTATGGGCGCATGATCCGTCCCTGACCGTCGTTTGCTATAATGGAAGCCTATGGGCGCAGGATCCTGCGTCGTCCATCGTTTGCTATAATGGAAGCTTACGGGCGCAGGATTCGTCGCTGACCGTCGTTTGCTATAATGGAAGCCTATGGGCGCAGGATCCCTCGCTGACCGTCGTTTCCTATAATGGAAGCCTATGGGCGCAGGGTCCGTCGCTGACCGTCGTTTGCTATAATGGAAGCCTATGGGCGCAGGATCCGTCGCTGACCGTCGTTTGCTATAATGGAAGCCTATGGGCGCAGGATCCATCGCTGACCGTCGTTTGCTATAATGGAAGCCTATGGGCGCAGGATCCATCGCTGACCGTCGTTTGCTATAATGGAAGCCTATGGGCCCAGGATCCGTTGCTGACCGTCGTTTGCTATAATGGAAGCCTATGGGCGCATGATTCGTCCCTGACCGTCGTTTGCTATAATGGAAGCCTATGGGCGCAGGATCCGTCGCTGACTGTCGTTTGCTATAATTGAAGCCTATGGGCGCAGGATCCGTCGCTGACCGTCGTTTGCTATAATGGAAGCCTATGGGCGTAGGATCCTGCGTCGTCCATCGTTTGCTATAATGGAAGCTTACGGGCGCAGGATTCGTAACTGACCGTCGTTTGCTATAATGGAAGCCTATGGGCGCAGGATCCCTCGCTGACCGTCGTTTCCTATAATGGAAGCCTATGGGCGCAGGATCCGTCGCTGTCCTTCAATAGTAGGAATCCAGCGACGGATTCCGTCTTTTGAAACTGAGCATGCATGGGAGAATTTCTATTCATTTAATTTAACCCATTTTTCCAGTCTGGGAGTCACTCTCTCTCTCTTCCAGCTTTTGTGTATTATTGTTCCTGATATTACAATTAACCCATTTATAGTCCCTTTTTTTTAAAGGCTTTCATATATACTCACATATACTTTTTCTACAATTAACTTAAAAGTTTATTTGGGGGGGGGGGTTTCCTAGTTGGTTCTCATTAATATTTAACCCCATTTTGCCTTATCAAAAAAAAAAAGTTTTTTCCTAATGAGCCATAATGACACTGAAAGGATATAAATCTTATCTAGTAAGGGACTGAATTCACAAATATTTTGAATAGTTGGGATCAGGGGTATTGGTTTCTCAGAGCAAGCCGTAATTGGGTCTAGTTTGTCAACTAGACATATTGCATACAAGGACACCTTGCCGCGGAGGTTGGGGGTTGCTGCGATCAGCACCAGCGAGGGCCATGATGAGAGTGGTGTCCAACTGTAAAAATAAGAATAAAATTTAAAAAAATCCATGTACTCACCTGTCCTAATTGTCCCCCCGTAATGCTCTTGACCGCTCATGCAGAGGAACCGGGGAGAATGACGCCTGCAGCGAGCCGCCCCGGACCTCAGTGAGTGACAGGACACCGCTCACTGCAGGCGTCATTCTCCCCGGCTCCTCTGCATGATCGGACGCGTGGATTACAGGGGGGGGGGGTATTTAGGACATGTGAGTATAATTCCTTATTTTTACAGGTGGAGGCAGTGGGAGCCGACTACTACTCTCATCATTATCTTCTGCTGGTGCTGAGAACTCATTCATTTCAATGGCTTGTGTGTGTGTCACGGTCTCCGGTGCGTGTGGAAACTGTCACCACAGGTCCCGGAGATACTGACGTGTGAAAGAGCCCGAATAAAGAATATATTTTTTTTTTTAATATAAACTTGTCCACAAAAGTACAATCTATTTAAATCTAAAATTAACATGATCTGTAAAAATTATAAAAGAGAAAAAAAAATGTTATGCCAGAATTGTGGGGTTTTGGTCACAATGTCACAAACAAAATGCATTAAAAAGCAATCAAAGCATCATATGTGCCCCAACATTTAATATATAGAAGTCCCAGAAGTTTTGGAAAACATCAGCTCAAGTAATTTTTTTTGTTATGAAGTTATGAATTTTTCAATTTTTTCCCCCCAAATAAAATAAAAAAACAACACAAGCCCACACAACATTTTATATTTCACCACTGACAAAGTAAAGTTACAGCTCATAGAAGAAGGGGAGGAGAAAATGAAAGAGAATAAAAAAAAGTAGCATTCCATGACTGCACACTTAAGGGGTTAAAAGCTTGGCCTTGTTAGAGGCCATGTGTCCACCCACTACAATGAGCAGCCAATCACAGATCATGTGAGCAGTGCACTCACTACACTGAGCAGCCAATCACAGGAATGTATGTGTTCATGTGGGAGGAGCCCGGTCACAACAAAGCATTGCCAACCATTCCCCACTTGCTCACACTGCTCCAAGTCTCCTCCACATCACTAGCAGCCGGCAGAGGAAAAGCAGGATCCAAGGTAAGAGCTGCTCAAGTAAGAGCAAAAAAATCAGCTGGATCAGTGGGAAACGTCCTTAGGACGAGCATTAAGGAGCCGTGTGCGAGTCCAGAATCTTATTTATGGAAGTTCGTCTGTTGATACATTCAGATTCTTCAACTTTTATTCATTTTTATTTGTGTTTTCCGAGTTTCTTTTACAACTTTTTATAGGAACATTTCAAACTTCTAATTGTAACGAACATAATATAAATCCGGATGGAGCATCCACAGTATATAGAAAAAGTCATGGCTCTGGGAAGAAGGGAGCTCAGACAGAAAAGCACGCACGCCTTCTGTGTTTGTTTTTTAACTTCCATCAATATGTCCGTGTGAGGGGTTTATTTCTTAGCGGGACGAGTTGTACTTTTGAACGACACCATTTATTTTACTGTATAGTGTGCTGGAAAACGGGAAAAGTCCAAGTGCGGTCAAATTGAAAAAAAAGTGCAATTCCACAATTTTGATTTTTTTACCGTGTTCCCTAAATCCTAAAACTGAGCTGCCGTTACCGTTCTCCAGGTCATTACGAGTTCGCAGACACCAAACATGTCCAGGTTCTTTCCTATTTAAATCATCCGATCAAAAAAACTGGAGACCTCTATTTAATAATGAACAAATCTTTATTACACCCGATATTAATCCATTAAAGCATAGAGACGGTCAGGTAGTGCACGACTGGAGCACACATGGTGCGTTTAGGGAAGATGCGGTAACAGTAAGATCAAAATACTATTTATGCAGGATTATACTTAAAAAAGTCGTCTGAAATATATAAATGTGGAATTTCACGTAATATTTCCCAAAGTGGAATCAAAATAAAAATATCTAATCAGACCACAAATAGTTCAAATAAAAGAAGAGGATATAGTTATAAATCTCTATTGTTAAGCTTAAAAAAAAACGCTCAAAGCTGAATTTAATTTATTATTATTATATTATTATTATTATCATTATTTTTTTTATTATTATTGTTATTATTATATTATTATTATTATTATTAGTAGTAGTAGTAGTAGTAGTAGTAGTAGTATTTTATTATTATTTTTATTATTATATTATTATTTTTTCAAATTATTATATTATTTTATTATTATTATTGTTATTATTATTACACTGCCATTTAGTGGCAAAGGAAGGAATGGCATCCTCTCAACAATTTTCAAAACCATTCTTAAGGCCCCGTCACACTTAGCGACGCTGCAGCGATACAGACAACGATGCCGATCGCTGCAGCGTCGCTGTTTAGTTGCTGTGTGGTCGCTGGGGAGCTGTCACACAGATAGCTCTCCAGCGACCAACGATGCCGAGGTCCCCGGGTAACCAGGGTAAACATCGGGTTACTAAGCGCAGGGCCGCGCTTAGTAACCCGATGTTTACCCTGGTTACCAGCGTAAAAGTAAAAAAAACAAACAGTACATACTCACCTTCACGTCCCCCGGCGTCCGCTTCCTGCACTGACTGAGTGCCGGCCCTAACAGCAGAGCGGTGACGTCACCGCTGTGCTGTGCTTTCACTTTACGGCCGGCGCTCAGTCAGTGCAGGAAGCGGACGCCGGGGACGCGAAGGTGAGTATGTACTGTTTGTTTTTTTACATTTACGCTGGTAACCAGGGTAAACATCGGGTTACTAAGCACGGCCCTGCGCTTAGTAACCCGATGTTTACCCTGGTTACCAGTGAAGACATCGCTGAATCCGTGTCACACACACCGATTCAGCGATGTCAGCGGGACCTCAACGACCAAAAAAAGGTCCAGGCCATTCCGACACAACCAGCGATCTCACAGCAAAGGCCTGGTCGCTGCTACGTGTCAAACATAGCGAGATCGCTACTGAGGTCGCTGTTGCGTCACAAAACTTGTGACTCAGCAGCGATCTCGCTAGCGACCTCGCTTAGTGTGACGGGGGCTTTACTATCCAATTCCTCACAGAAGTTCCTTATCTGTGCATTGAGGGGAATGTCCAGCACTATTAATTATGCTACAGAAATCAATAAAGTGCATACATAAAAGGTATATCCGATAGTATTGGGCACAAAATACTAATTCTCCTGAATCAACAATTAAATTATCCTATCAAAAAGACTTGGAGAACTCTTAATAAAATCAATAATTCTTTATTAAACACAATAATTAACCCCTTTCTGCCATTAGACGTACTATTCCGTCCATGTGGGGTGGGCCCTAATTCCCAAGGACAGGATAGTACGTCATATGCGATCGGCCGCGCTCTTGGGGGAAGCGCGGCCGGGTGTCAACTGACTATCGCAGCTGACATCCGGCACTATGGGCTCCCTGCGAGCTTCCCTGAGACCCCCGGAGCAACGTGATGTGATCGCGTTGCTGCGAGGGTCTCTTACCTCCTCCTTCCTGCAGCAGGCGCCGGGAAGCCTCATTGCTCTGTGTATGTCAGATCACTCATCTGACACAGTGCACAGCAAAGTGTCAGATCAGCGATCTTACACTATAACATGATGCCCTGGGGCAATGTTATAGTGTAAAAAAAATAAAAAAATAAATTCCTAAAAATTCCTAAAAAAACATATATATATATATTGTTCTTATAAATACATTTCTTTATCTAAATATAAAAAAAACAATAAAAGTACACATGTTTAGTATCGCCGCTTCCGTAACGACCCAACCTATAAAACTGTCCCACTAGTTAAACCCTTCAGTGAACACCGTAAAAAAAAAAAATGAGGCAAAAAACAACACTTTATTATCATACCGCCAAACAAAAAGTGGAATAACACACGATCAAAAAGATGGATATAATAAACCATGGTACCGCTGAAAATGTCATCTTGTCCCGCAAAAAATGAGCCACCATACAGCGTCATCAAAGAAAAAATAAAAAAGTTATAGTCCTCAGAATAAAGCAATGCAAAAATAATTATTTTTTCTATAAAATAGTTTTTATCGTATAAAAGCGCCAAAACATAAAAAAAGATATAAATGAGGTATCGCTGTAATCGTACTGACCCAAAAGATAAAACTGCTTTATCCATTTTACCAAACGCGGAATGGTATAAACGCCTCCCCCAAAAGAAATCCATGAATAGCTGGTTTTTGGTCATTCTGCATCACAAAAATCGGAATAAAAAGCGATCAAAAAATGTCACGTGCCCGAAAATGTAACCAATAAAAACGTCAACTCGTCCCGCAAAAAACAAGGCCTCACATGACTCTGTGGACCAAAATATGGAAAAATTATAGCTCTCAAAATGTGGTAACGCAAAAAATATTTTTTGCAATAAAAAGCATCTTTTAGTGTGTGACGGCTGCCAATCATAAAAATCTGCTAAAAAATCCCCTAGAAATGTAAATCAAACCCCCCTTCATCACCCCCTTAGTTAGGGAAAAATAAAAAAATTAAGAAAATGTATTTATTTCCATTTTCTCATTAGGGTTAGAGCTAGAGTTAGGGCTAGGGTTAGGGTTAGAGCTAGGGTTAGGGCTAGGGTTAGGGCTGGGGCTAAAGTTAGGGTTAGGGGTTGGATTACATTTACGGTTGGGAATAGGGTTGGGATTAGGGTTAGGGGTGTGTCAGGGTTAGGAGTGTGGATAGGGTTACCGTTGGGAATCGGGTTAGGGGTGTGTTTGGATTAGGGTTTCAGTTATAATTGGGGTTTTCCACTGTTTAGGCACATCAGAGGCTCTCCAAACACGACATGGCGTCAGATCTCAATTCCAGCCAATTCTGCGTTGAAAAAGTAAAACAGTACTCCTTCCCTTCAGAGCTCTCCTGTGCGCCTAAACAGGGGTTTACCCCAACATATGGGGCATCAGCGTACTCAGGACACATTGGACAACAACTTTTGGGGTCCAATTTCTCCTGTTATCCTTGGGAAAATACAAAACTAAGGGCTAAAAAATAATTTTGTGGAAAAAAAAAGATTTCTTATTTTCACGGCTCTGCGTTATAAACTGTAGTGAAACACTTGGGGGTTCAAAGTTCTCACAACACATCTAGGTACGTTCCTTGGGGGTCTAATTTCCAATATGGGGTCACTTGTGGGGGGTTTCTACTGTTTAGGTACATTAGGGTCTCTGCAAAAGCAATGTGATGCCTGCAGACCATTACATCTAAGTCTGCATTCCAAATGGCGCTCCTCCCTTCCGAGCCCTCCCATGTGCCCAAACGGTGGTTCCCCCCACATATGGGGTATCAGCGTACTCAGGACAAATTGGACAACAACTTTTCTGGTCCAATTTCTCCTGTTACCCTTGGAAAAATACAAAACTGGGGGCTAAAAAATAATTTTTGTGTAAAAAAAATTTTTTTTTTTCACGGCTCTTATAAACTGTAGTAAACACTTGGGGGTTCAGAGCTCTCAAAACACATCTATATGAGTTCCTTAGGTGGTCTAGTTTCCAAAATGGTGTCACTTGTGGGGGGTTTCAATGTTTAGGCACATCAGTGGCTCTCTAAACACAACATGGCGTCCCATCTCAATTCCAGTAAATTTTGCATTGAAAAGTCAAATGGCGCTCCTTCCCTTCCGAGCTCTGCCATGCGCCCAAACAGTGGTTTACCCCCACATACGGGGTATCAGCATACTCAGGACAAATTGCACAACAATTTTTGGAGTCCAATTTCTCCTGTTACCCTTGGGAAAATAAAAAATTTGGGGCGAAAAGATCATTTTTGTGAAAAAATAGCGTTGGAGTTAGAATTAGGAGAATTCCACTGTTTAGGCACATCAGGGGCTCTCCAAACGTGACATGGCGTCCAATCTCAATTCCAGCCAACTTTGCATTGAAAAGTCAAACAACGCTCCTTACCTTCCGAGGTCTGTCGTGTGCCCAAACAGTGGTTTACCCCCACATATGAGGTATCAGCGTACTCAGGACAAATTGCACAACAATTTTTGGAGTCCAATTTCTCCTGTTACTCTTGGGAAAATTAAAAATTGGGGGCAAAAAATCATTTTTGTGAAAAAATATGCTTTTTTATTTTTATGGCTCCACATTATAAATTTCTATGAAGCACTTGGGGGTTCAAAGTGCTCACCACACATCTAAATAAGTTCCTTAGGGGGTCTACTTTCCAAAATGGTGTCAATTGTGGGGGGTTTCAACTGTTTAGGCACATCAGGGGCTCTCCAAACGTGACATGGCATCCGATCTCAATTCCAGCCAATTTTGCATTGAAAAGTCAAACGACACTCCTTCCCTTCCGAGCTCTGCCATGCGCCCAAACAGTAGTTTACCCCACATATGGGGTATCAGCGTTCTCAGGAAGAAATTGCACAACTATTGGGGTCCAATTTATCCTGTCACCCTTGGAAAAATAAAACAAATTGGATCTGAAGTAATATTTTGTGAAAAAAAGTTAAATGTTCATTTTTTTAAACATTCCAAAGATTCCTGTGAAGAACCTGAAGGGTTAATAGACATCTTGAATGTGGTTTTGAGCACCTTGAGGGGTGCAGTTTTTAGAATGGTGTCACTTATTTTGTATTTTCTTTCATATAGACCCCTCAAAGTGAATTCAAATGTGAGGTGGTCCCTAAGAAATGGTGTTGTAAAAATGAGAAATTGTTGGTCAACTTTTAACCCTTATAACTCCCTACTAAAAAAGGGGTTCTAAAATAGTGCTGATGTAAAGTAGACATGTGGGAAATGTTACTTATTAAGTATTTTGTGTGACATATCTCTGTGATTTAAGGGCATGAAAATTCAAAGTTGGAAAATTGCGCAATTATTTTCTAAATTTTCGTCAAATTTCATTTTTTTACCCACAAATAATTGCAAGTCATATTAAGGAAATTTTACCACTGTCATGAAGTACAATATGTCACGAGAAAATAATGTCAGAATCACCAGGATCCATGAAGCGTTCCAAAATTATTAACTCATAAAGGGACAGTGGTCAGAATTGTAAAAATTGGCCCGGTCATTAACATGCAAACCACCTTTGGGGGTAAAGGGGTCAAAAAAAGAATAAAAAAATATTCACCTCTCGACGCTGTCCGACTCCTCGGCGTCTTCTGGCTCTCTGCGCCGTGACTGTTCAGGCAGAGGGCGCACACTAATCACATCATCGCGCCCTCTCACCTGAAACGTCACAATCAGAGGACGGAAGACACCGCAGCCGAGAAACAGGGAGAGGTGAGTATCACAAATCTCGGGGCTTGGAGCAAGCAGCGGGGGATAGGGCCCCCATAGCACGTGAGTGACCCCGATGGTGAGTGAGCCCCTCCGCCTGCTCAGGGCCCCGGCACTTGCCCACATGTGCCGGGTGCTGATACCGGCCCTGAACATATTCATACACCATATATAGAGGACTGAATACCTGTTATAATTTTTCTGTATCCTGTGTCTACATAGCTGAACCCAAACTTTACTCTGAGTATTAAATAATTGTAGTTTATTTTCTCTCTTCTTCCGTCAGCCATGGCATCTATTGATCTGAGAGACGAGCTGCTCTGCTCCATCTGTTTATCGACGTTTAAGGACCCTGTAACGCTGAGATGTGGACACAACTTCTGCCGGGTCTGTATTGGTCGTGTGCTGGATACACAGGACGGGTCTGGAGTTTATTCCTGTCCTGAATGCAGAAAAAGATTTCGGGTGCGGCCGGCACTGATGAGGAACATAAATCTCCATAATGTCGCAGAACGTTTCCTGATTACTCAGCAAGAACAAGAGGAGATCACCGGGATCTGCTGCACTTACTGTGTGGACTCTCCTGTACCTGCTGTTAGATCCTGTCTACACTGTGAGGCTTCTCTGTGTGATAAACACCTGAGAGCTCACAGCAAGTCAGCAGAACACGTCTTATCTGATCCCAGCACTTCTCTGGAGAAAAGGAAATGTTCTGTCCATAAGAAGATCCTGGAATATTACTGCAGTGAGGACGCTGCTTGTATCTGTGTCTATTGTTCAGCAGGAGAACATCGAGGACATCAGGTGGAGATTCTGGAAGAGGCCTCTGAGAAGAAGAAGAGGAAACTGAGAAATGTCCTCCAGAAACTGATCACAAAGAGAGAGGAGACTGAGGAAAGAGTCGGGAGTCTGGAGGAGCGCAGGAGAAAAGCTCAAGAAAAAGCAGCTGGAGAAGCCGAGAGAGTCACTGCCCTGTGTACAGACATCAGAAGACGGGTGGACGACCTGGAGAAGAAGGTCCTGAGTGAGATCTCCAGGAAGGAAAAGGAAGAGTCACTGTCACTGTCTGCTCTGATCCATCGGCTGGAAATAAAGAAGGACGAGCTGTCCAGGAAGATGAGACACATTGAGGAGCTGTGTAACATGACGGATCCACTGACTGTCTTACAGGATCCAGACACCGGTGACTTGTGTGATCCTGAGGAGGAGGGAGGTGATGAGGACGCAGGAGGACATGATAAACAGCCCCATGATGGAGATGACCTGGATGTGGCTGTGATCTCACACACATTACACACATTATGTGACGTAATATCAGGTATAAGGAGCGGGATCTATGTGGAGGATCCTGCAGACATATTATGGGATGTAACCACAGCTGGTAATAATCTCCTTATATCAGACGACCTGAAAACTGCAACCTGGACACTAGAGAAGCAGAAACGTCCAGAAACAGCAGAGAGATTCCACAATAATAATCAGGTGATGAGCAGGAGAGGATTTACCTCAGGACGACATTACTGGGATGTGGAGAGCAGTAGATCAGGGAATTGGAGGGTGGGGATGTGTTATCCCAGTATAGTCAGGAGGTGGTGGCACTCAGAGATTGGAGATAATAACAAGTCCTGGAGTTTCTGGAGATTTAATAATCAGTATTCAGTGAGACATGACAGTAAAGTGATCCGGTTACCTGACAAGATCTCCAGTGATAGATTCAGGATATATCTGGATTATGAGGCCGGGCAGTTGTCCTTTTATGAGCTGTGTGACCCCATCAGACACTTACACACCTTCACTGCCACCTTCTCCGAGCCCCTTCATGCTGTATTATATGTATGTGAAGGTTCTATAAAGATATTAGGGGGAAGAAGTAACTGGGTGAAACCATCATAATTTAAAGGGAAGGTCCCACCAGTTTTCTTATAGTTTATTTTTTTGTGAAATTAAGCTTAAAATAGTAATTAAAATGTATTAATGCAATGTGTGCACTGTTTGCAAACATTTCTATATGAAAAATATATATTTTCTTACAAATATATATATTTACCACTAGGGGGAGCATTTTCCGTTTTAGACCTTAAGCAGCTATAGTAAGACTTGACAGCTTTACGATATGTTTCCACAGTCAGGATTGCATCAGGATTTGCTCAGGATTTGACGCAGGTAAAATCTGCACCAAATCTACACCTGAGGTCACTGACAGGTCACCTGCGTTTTTGATGCGTTTTTCATGCTTTTTCATGCGGATTTGTGTGTTTTTTTATAAGCTAAATAAAGATATAAAAAAAAAAGAATTGTGATGTTATTTCTTGTCCAACCTCTTCATTTACATACACCATTGAAGAATAATGTTTACACACACAGACAGAGAGATAGATAGATAGATAGATAGATAGATAGATAGATAGATAATAGACAGATGATAGATAGATAGATAATAGATGGATACGATAGATGGATCACACATGCGAGAAACTCGGACGAGTCTCTTAATACCCGTCACTGCCGCCGACACTCGGGAGCAGAGCGTGCAGCTACATGTATTTCTATGCAGCCGCATGCTCCGCTCCCGAGTGCCGGCGGCAGTGACGGGTATTAAGATAAGAGACTCGTCCGAGTTTCTCGCATGTGTGATGCCGGCCTTAAATAAAGACACACACACGAAATCTGCGTTAGGCCCGGGTCACACGTACGAGAAACTCATATGAGTCTTTCGCTTCAATACCCGGAACTGCCGCCGAGACGCGGGACCGTAGTGTGCGGTATTTCTATGCAGCTGAGCGCTCCGGTAGCGAGTGCCGGCGGCAGTGTCAGGTATTGACCCCGGCCTTAAATGCAATATGTTTAATTTAAAAAAATTGAAAAAAAAATGCTGTGGGCTCCTGTGCAATTTTCTGCGCCAGAGAGGGAAAGCCAGCGACGGAGGAACCAATGTTTGTAGCCTGGGAAGGGGTTAATACCCATGGATCTTCCCAGGCTATGAATATCAGTCCGCAGCTGTATATTTAGCCTTTACTGGCTATAAAAATAGGGGGATCCCCCCAAAAAAATGATGTGGGGTCCCCCTATAATTTATAGCCAGAAAGGCTATGCAGACAGCTGTGGAGCTGATATTCATAGCCTAGAGAGGGACCATGGATATTGGCCCCCCCAGGTACAAATGCCAGCTCCCAGCCGCCCAAGAAATGGATATGGGGTGATAAGGGGTTAACCCCTTCCCGACCGAAGATCGATCGCGTCCCTGCAGATAGGGTAAAAGGGTTAATTCCAAATTCACCCGATCTGCAGAGATAGGGGGAGTGGTACTTTAGCTCCCTCCCCGTGGCTACGATCGCTCTGATTGGCTGTTGAAAGTGAAACTGACAATCAGAGCGATTTGTAATATTTCACCTAAAAAACTGGTGAAATATTACTATCCAGCCATGGCCGATGCTGCAATATCATCGGCCATGGCTGGAAACACTGATGTACCTCCCCCCCACCGCCACCAATCTCTTCCCCGGTCCTCCGTCCGGTGCTCCACTCTCCTCCGTCATCTAGTCTGCTCCCCCGTCCTCCTGCCCGCTCCCCATGTGCTCTGATGCCACCCCGTCCTCCGATCCACCCCCCATGCTCAGATCCCCCCCTCATACTTACCGGGCCTGCCAGTGTCCATCCGTCTTCTCCATGGGCGCCGCCATCTTCCAAAATGGCGGGCGCATGCACAGTGCGCCCGCCGAATCTGCCGGCCGGCAGATTTGTTCCAGGTATATTTTAATCACTCTGATAGGTTATATCACAGTGATCAAAATAAAAAAAATAGTAAATGACCCCCCCCCCCTTTATCACCCCCATAGGTAGGGACAATAATAAAAAAAAGAAATTTTTTTTGTCTTTTCCCACTATGGTTAGAACTAGGGTTAGAGGTAGGGTTAGGGGTAGGGTAGGGTTAGGTAGGGGTAGGTTTAGGGTTAGGGCATGTGCACACGGTGCGGATTTGGCCACGGATCCGCAGCTGCTTGGCCGCGGATCCGCAGTGGATTGGCCGTGGATCCGCAGCGGATTGGCCGCTGCAAATTCGTAGCAGTTTTCCATCAGGTTTACAGTACCATGTAAACCTATGGAAAACCAAATCCGCTGTGCCCATGGTGTGGAAAATACCGTGCGGAAACGCTGCGTTGTATTTTCCGCAACGTTTTACACCTGTTCCTCAGTAGGAATCCGCAGGTGAAATCCGCACAAAAAAACACTGGAAATCCGCTGTAAATCCGCAGGTAAAACGCAGTGCCTTTTACCTGCGGATTTTTCAAAAATCGTGTGGAAAAATCTCACACGAATCCGCAACGTGGGCACATAGCCTTAAGGTTAGGGTTGGAATTAGAGTTAGGGTTGGAATTAGGGCTAGGGTTGGAAATGGGGTTAAGATTAGGCTTGCGGTTAGGGTTATGGATAGGGTTATGGGTGTGTTGGGGTTACAGTTGTGGTTAGGGTTGGGATTAGGGTTAGGGTTGGGATTAGGGTTAGGATTAGGGTTGGGATTAGGGTTACGGGTGTGTTTGGGTTAGGGTTGTGGTTAGGGGTGTGTTGGGGTTAGGGTTGTGATTAGGGTTATGGCTACAGTTGGGATTAAGTTTATGGGTGTGTTGGGGTTAGTGTTGAAGTTAGAATTGAGGGGTTTCTACTGTTTAGGCACATCGGGGGTCTCCAAATGCAACATGGCGCCACCATTGATTCCAGCCAATCTTGCGTTCAAAAAGTCAAATGGTGATCCCTCCCTTCCGAGCCCCGACGTGCGCCCAAACAGTGGTTTACCTGTTGTGAATTCCATTCTTGGGCTCCCTCCGGTGGTTGTAAATGGCACTTTTGTGAATTCTGCCCTTGGGCTCCCTCCGGTGGTTTTAAGTGGAACTGCTGCTCCTTGGATTTAGCATTAGCAGCTGCTTCCACTGATCATCTCTCCTGGCTCTGCTATTTAGCCTGGCTCTAGTCTTCAGCCAGTACCAGCTGTCAATGTTTCTTGGTTGGATTCAGATCTCTCCTTGGATTTCTCTGATAGCCTGTCCATTTCAGCAAAGATAAGTCCTTGCTTGTTCTTTTGTTGTCCACTTGCTGTGGACTTAATCGTTCAGCTCATTTTATGTTTTCTCTAGTCCAGCTTGTCAGTATGATATATTCAGCTTAGCTGGAAGCTCTGAGGAAGCAGATTACCCTCCACACCGTTAGTCAGGTGTGGAGATTTTTTGTAAACTCTGTGGATTTTTCAAGCTTTTAATACTGACCGCACAGTATTCTTTCCTGTTCTGTCTATCTAGTTAGTAGTGGCCTGTTTTGCTAAATCCTGGTTTCATTCTGTGTATGTCATTTCCCTCTCCACTCACAGTCAATATTTGTGGGGGGCTGTCTTTCCTTTGGGGATTTTCTCTGAGGCAAGATAGCTTTCTGTTTCCATCTTTAGGGGTAGTTAGTTCTCCGGCTGTGACGAGATGTCTAGGGAGTGACAGGAACATTCCACAGCTACTTCTAGTGTTTGTGTTAGGATCAGGAACTGCGGTCAGTACAGATACCACCTCCTCAGAGCTCGTCCCATGTTGCTCCTTAACCACCAGGTCATAACAGTACAGCTGGCCAACAATGTGTTGAATGCATCTCAAAAGAGGAAAAAAAAAAGTTCTGAGCCATTTTTTTTTTCTGCAGCCTGTTTTGTCTTTTTTTTCTCCTTAATCTCTGGGTGGTTCAGGATTTTGGCGCTGACATGGATGTTCAGGGTTTGTTCTCTCGTGTGGATAAACTCGCTGCAAGGGTACAGAGTATCCAAGATTATGTTGTTCAGACTCCAGCTTTAGAGCCTAGAATTCCTACTCCTGATTTGTTTTTTGGGGACAGATCCAAGTTTTTGAACTTTAAAAATTACTGCAGATTGTTTTTTGCTTTGAGACCCCGTTCCTCTGGTGACCACATTCGGCAGGTGAAAATTGTAATTTCTCTGCTGCGTGGAGACCCTCAGGATTGGGCATTCTCCCTTGTGTCAGGGGATCCTGCATTGCTTAATGTAGATGCATTTTTTCAAGCGCTCGGATTGCTGTATGACGAACCTAATTCTGTGGATCAGGCAGAAAAAATCTTGCTGGCTCTGTGTCAGGGTCAGGAAGCGGCAGAAGTATACTGCCAGAAATTTAGAAAGTGGTCTGTGCTCACTAAATGGAATGAGTATGCCCTGGCAGCAATTTTCAGAAAGGGTCTTTCTGAAGCCCTTAAAGATGTTATGGTGGGTTTCCCCACGCCTGCTGGTTTGAGCGAATCAATGTCTCTAGCCATTCAGATTGATCGGCGCCTGCGCGAGCGCAAGGTTGTGCACCATATGGCAGTGTCCTCTGAGCAGAGTCCTGAGCCTATGCAATGTGATAGGATTTTGACTAGAGCAGAACGGCAGGAATTCAGACGTCAGAATAGGCCACAGTAAAACTGTGGTGATTCTGCTCATGTTATTTCTGATTGCCCTAAGCGTACTAAGAGGGTCGCTAGGTCTGTCACCATTAGTACTGTGCAGCCTAAATTTCTCTTGTCTGTTACCCTGATTTGCTCATTATCGTCCTTTTCTGTTATGGCATTTGTGGATTCAGGCGCTGCCCTGAACTTAATGGACTTAGAGTTCGCCAGACGCTGTGGTTTTTCCTTGCAGCCTTTGCAGAGCCCTATTCCCTTAAGGGGCATTGATGCTACACCATTGGCCAAGAATAAACCTCAGTACTGGACACAGTTGACCATGTGCATGGCTCCAGCACATCAGGAAGATTGTCGTTTTCTGGTGTTGCATAATTTGCATGATGTTGTTGTGCTGGGTTTTCCATGGTTACAGGTACATAATCCGGTGCTGGATTGGAAATCTATGTCTGTGACTAGTTGGGGTTGTCAAGGGGTACATAGTGATGTTCCTTTAATGTCAATTTCCTCTTCCCCCTCTTCTGAAGTTCCTGAGTTTTTGTCGGATTTCCAGGATGTATTTGATGAGCCCAAGTCCAGTTCTCTTCCTCCTCATAGGGACTGCGATTGTGCTATTGACTTGATTCCTGGCTGTAAGTTCCCTAAGGGCCGACTTTTCAATCTGACTGTGCCAGAGCATGCCGCCATGCGGAGTTATGTTAAGGAGTCTTTGGAGAAGGGGAATATTCGGCCGTCTTCATCACCGTTGGGAGCGGGATTCTTTTTTGTTGCCAAGAAGGATGGCTCCTTGAGACCCTGTATTGATTAGCGCCTTCTTAATAAGATCACGGTCAAATTCCAATACACTTTACCTTTGCTTTCTGATTTGTTTGCTCGGATTAAGGGGGCTAGTTGGTTTACTAAGATTGACCTTCGAGGGGCGTATAACCTTGTTCGTATTAAACAGGGTGACGAATGGAAAACAGCATTTAATACGCCCGAAGGCCATTTTGAATACCTTGTGATGCCATTCGGGCTCTCTAATGCTCCATCTGTGTTTCCGTCCTTTATGCATGATATCTTCCGGAATTATCTTGATAAATTCACGATTGTATATTTGGATGATATTTTGATTTTTTCCGATGATTGGGAGTCTCATGTGAAACAGGTCAGGATGGTATTTCAGATCCTTCATGCTAATACTTTATATGTGAAGGGGTCTAAGTGCCTTTTTGGAGTTCAGAAGGATTCTTTTTTGGGTTTCATTTTTTCTCCATCGGCTATAGAAATGGATCCTGTTAAGGTCCAGGCCATTCATGATTGGATTCAACCCACATCTGTGAAGAGCCTTCAGAAATTTTTGGGCTTTGCTAATTTTTATCGCCGTTTCATTGCTAACTTTTCCAGTGTGGTTAAGCCCCTGACCGATTTGACGAAGAAAGGCGCTGATGTGATGAATTGGTCCTCTGCAGCTGTTGAGGCCTTTCAGGAGCTTAATCGTCGATTTACTTCTGCCCCTGTGTTGCGTCAGCCGGATGTTTCTCTTCCTTTTCAGGTTGAGGTTGATGCTTCTGAGATTGGGGCAGGGGCCGTTTTGTCTCAGAGAAGTTCTGATGGTTCTTTGATGAAACCGTGTGCCTTCTTCTCCAGAAAGTTTTCGCCTGCGGAGCGTAATTATGATGTCGGCAATTGGGAGTTGTTGGCTATGAAGTGGGCATTTGAGGAGTGGCGACATTGGCTTGAGGGAGCCAAGCACCGCGTTGTGGTCTTGACCGATCATAAGAATCTGATTTACCTCGAGTCTGCCAAGCGGTTGAATCCTAGACAGGCTCGATGGTCCCTGTTTTTCTCCCATTTTGATTTTGTGGTTTCGTATCTTCCGGGATCTAAGAATGTGAAGGCTGATGCCCTCTCTACTCTCTAGGAGTTTTTTGCCTGATTCTCCGGGAGTCCTTGAGCCGGTTGGTATTCTCAAGGAGGGGGTGATTCTTTCTGCCATCTCCCCTGATTTACGGCGGGTGCTTCGGGAATTTCAGGCTGATAAACCTGACCGCTGTCCAGTGGGGAAACTGTTTGTTCCTGATAGATGGACTAGTAAGGTAATTTCTGAGGTTCATTGTTCAGTGTTGGCTGGTCATCCTGGGATTTTTGGTACCAGAGATTTGGTTGCTAGGTCCTTTTGGTGGCCTTCCTTGTCGCGGGATGTGCGTTCTTTTGTGCAGTCCTGTGGGACTTGTGCCCGGGCCAAGCCTTGCTGTTCCCGCGCTAGTGGGTTGCTTTTGCCTTTGCCGGTCCCTGAGAGGCCCTGGACGCATATTTCCATGGATTTTATTTCGGATCTTCCTGTTTCCCAGAAGATGTCTGTTATCTGGGTGGTTTGTGACCGGTTTTCTAAGATGGTCCATTTGCCTAAGTTGCCTTCCTCCATTGTTGGTTGGTTGGTTCCATTGTTGGTTCCATTGTTTTTTCAGAATGTGGTTCGTTTGCATGGCATTCCGGAGAATATTCTGTCTGACAGAGGTTCCCAGTTTGTGGTCCTTTTGTGCTAGGATGGGCATTGATTTGTCTTTTTCTTCAGCATTTCATCCTCAGACAAATGGCCAAACTGAGCGAACCAATCAGACCTTGGAAACCTATTTGAGATGCTTTGTGTCTGCTGATCAGTAGGGTTGAGCGAAACGGGTCGTTCATTTTCAAAAGTCGCCGACTTTTGGCAAAGTCGGGTTTCATGAAACCCGATCCGACCCCTGTGCGTGGTCGGGCCATGCGGTACGCGACTTTCGCGCCAAAGTCGCGTTTCAATGACGCGAAAAGCGCCATTTCTCAGCCAATGAAGGTGAACGCAGAGTGTGGGCAGCGTGATGACATAGGTCCTGGTCCCCACCATCTTAGAGAAGGGCATTGCAGTGATTGGCTTGCTGTCTGCGGCGTCACAGGGGCTATAAAGGAGCGTTCCCGCCGACCGCCATCTTACTGCTGCTGATCTGAGCTTAGGGAGAGGTTGCTGCCGCTTCGTCAGAAGCAGGGATAGCGTTAGGCAGGGTCCATTAACCACCAAACCGCTTGTGCTGTAGCGATTTCCACTGTCCAACACCACCTTCGGTGTGCAGGGACAGTGGAAGCTAAATTTATTTTTTTTTTCTCAGCGCTGTAGCTCATTGGGCTGCCCTAGAAGGCTCCCTGATAGCTGCATTGCTGTGTGTACGCCGCTGTGCAAACCAACTGCTTTTTTCAAAGCACAAATCCTCTTGTTCCTTCCTTTCTGCACAGCTATCTTTTTTGTTTGTCCACACTTTTTATTTAATTTGTGCATCAGTCCACTCCTTATTGCTGCCTGCCATACCTGGCTGAGATTACTGCAGGGAGATAGTAATTGTAGGACAGTCCCTGTTTTTTTTTTTTTGTGGGAGATTAAGATTGGCATTTCTGCTAGAGTGCCATCCCTGTGTGTGCCATCTCTCACTCAGTGGGCCATAGAAAGCCTATTTATTTTTTTGCTTGATTTGGGTTCTAAAATCTACCTGAAAAAATCACTACATCAATCAGTGGGAGAAAAATATTGGCCTCTGGGCTTGTGTGCCACTCCTGACTCCTGTGTGTGCCATCTCTCACTCAGTGGGCCATAGAAAGCCTATTTATTTTTTGCTTGATTTGGGTTCTAAAATCTACCTGAAAAAAATCACTATATCAATCAGTGGGAGAAAAATATTGGCCTCAAGGCTTGTGTGCCACTCCTGACTCCTGTGTGTGCCATCTCTCACTCAGTGGGCCATAGAAAGCCTATTTATTTTTTTGCTTGATTTGGGTTCTAAATTCTACCTGAAAAAATCAATAAATCAGTTGTAGCGCCCCCACTGCCGCAGGGCCGAGGGGTACCCGGTACCGGGCCTCTGAGTCTCTGTTCTGGGGTTGTCACGGTGGCTAGACCCGGCCCGTGGTCCTGCCGTGGGCGCCTAGTAGTAGTGTAGCAGAGTTCGGTGTGTGGAGGTGCAGTGCAGTGCCGGTCGCAGCAAATAATGAGGACACAGGGGTGCAGTCTCTTTACCTCTTTACTGAAGATCTCTAGGTCCTCAATCCGGAATACGGTTCACCAGGCTGCGCAAGTCCGGCCGGTCCGATGGCACCTCCAGAGTTCTCTTTGCAGGTGGAAATCTGTGCCTACCTGCTAGCACTAAGTGTTGCGGTCCTTCCCTGCTGTGCTTACGGAAAGTCCCCACAACTGTTGTGTCTGTTTCTTAAGTTCCCTCACAACTCGATTAGATGATGTTCTGCTAATCCTCCGTCCCTCCCTGATGTTACGGTTAGGACGGCACCCGTATGACGAGTAGGCTCGGAGCTCTTCCGGGACCCTAAAGTCGCCCCTCTCCTAGTGCGCCCCCCATGTCTTCATAGGTGATTAAGGTGAGACAGCCCGCCTGTAACTGACTGTCCTGCCGTTAGTTTGAAGTATTGCTTGGAGCTAGGTATATAAATACTTCCTCGGTGTTCCGGCCGCCGGTTGTGCGCCTCAGTAGGATGTTGCCTCGGTCTAACAGCACGACTCCTACTGGTATTCTCCTTGTTGCGTTGATCTCGTTTCTCACTCAGCACAATATATCTCGCTTCTGATCCTTTCTTAGGGTACCGCCGCTATATCTGAGCAGGCACAGTCCCGTGATGTTCTTTCTCGTTGCCAAGCCTCTGTCAGGGTCCCAAACCTGACAGAGACCCTTCTGGTCTCTCCCTGCAACACCCTCTGCCACAAGGTGTTGCCTGTTCGATTCCCAGTAGCTTTCTCTTGCTAACTTCCTGCCTGACCCCCAGTTTTACCAGTATGTGAGGAGTGGCCTAATGAATAGTACCCTTAGCTCCCTCTGGAGGCCCGACTATGAAATGTATTGGTGTCTGTGATACCTGGTCAGATGAACTCCTTCAGTGCCATCAGACGTACCATAGCTCCCCATAGTGGCGGAGCCACAGTACTGCAATGACCAGGACTCTGGGGCGCTGCACTCCCCCCCGGTTAAATCCAGTACTCCCGGACTGGGAAGAAACAACAATACAGATTAGTAAAAAGACATACAATTTTGAAAATGCAATAACATTAAGCAGATTTGAACAAAGCTTCCATTTATGGGAGGTGAGGACACTTGAACGTTGCAAACATGGTTAAATATTATAAATAGCATACTATAAATAACTTCTTTTACCCAACCGGGTATTCTACTTAGTGCAAACTTTGAACAATACTTTAACTTTGCCTTTAAGGACGTACACGCTCAATCCACTAAAGACTCTCTTGTAAACATTACAAAACTAACTTTTCCTTTAATGGCGTACAGGCTAAACCCACTAAAGAATTATTTTCAAACATTATAACATTAATTAACTTTTCTCTTTCATTAAATCTGCAGGACCACCTGTCCTAACGGCGACAGGTCTGCTGCCTCTCCTTTCTATACAGGACCGCCCCTTTCAGCCCGGGCCTACTGCCTTTTCAACTACTATACACAGTATAGAACATAACATTTCTTTCAGTTGGAAACTACTGAGCCATTCCTACAGGGCTCCTAAGAGGACTCACTAACTAACCTGTACGGGTTCACTTTCTGTCCTCATTGTCTATCAACGTTATCAAACATTTCTTACAATCAACTAGTTAAATACATATAACTTCTTCACATAAGCATTATCAACACTTTTCTCTTTTCAGGACATTATTGCTATCTGTCTTAAAGCAATACCATTCTTTAAGTGCAACATATAAACATCCAATTTAAGAGAGGACCAAGTCTTTATGAGGTAGCACATCTTCTCAGGCTACCAGTCCATACTCAGCAAAGGCTCCGGTGCGGTATCTTCGCAAAGAGTCCTTCTTTAAGTAAAACCAGTAGAGAGCACCTTTAAGAAGGTGCAAACTATTTACAAGCAGTTTGCATCATGCACTGTTCATGATGGCGGCAGTTCTTTGATAACGTAGAAAAATAGAAAAACAACCAAAAAGCAATAGGGATCCCGGGTCAACAAAGGGATCCCCTTAAGAGTTTAACCCTGAACGGGTTTAGCAAAGCAGGAAATAAACAGTTAAATGAACTATGTACATTTTCGTGGTATCGAGGTTTATTCCTCTAAGTCTGGGGGTGGCCTCCGTGAGGACTGCCCTTCCCCTACTACCACATAGAGCGCATCTGCACCCCGGATAGGGGTCTGTGTACTCACAGTTCTCCTCGGGGTGATAGTCCGCTGACATCTGGCGCACAGGGAGATTGGAGCGATGACCGCCGGTCTCATGGAATCGTCGGACGGTGGCACGGTCACATCCGGCTTGTACTTGCGTACGTGCAAGGCATACCACCCCTTGTCTCCCCAGTGGCGGGTGTACCGAACTCGGTCTCCAGGGTAAAGATCCCGGCCTGGGTGTCCCTCGATGAGGTGCGCCTCCACGTCCCGCCGGTTCACAAAGACCTCCAAAGCAAGACCGGGCTCTTTGATGAAGCCCCAACCTCCCTGCAGCCGGAAGGTACTGATGACTCCATAGTGCTGTGGGCCCCAGTCTTCCTCAGCGGCTTGCCTGATCCGGGCTTTAGCTTGGAGTTCCTTCTCCCGCTCCGCCTGACGCCGGAGCTCTTTCTTGCGGGTCCACTCCTCCTTCTGCCGGCGCAGCTGCTGGCGGTATTCTCTCTGATGGATGACCTCGATACTCTCCCCCTCGGGCTGGACCTCCTCGGGGAACCCGATCAAGTTGGTGGAAGCACGGGTCAACTTAAAGGTCACCCACTCACCCTGGAGGTACACGGGCTGTGCAATGGGCCGCAAAGGGACATCCGCGGTCTTTAGCGTCTCCCACGGTCTCTCACATTCAAGGCGGCTACACACCCGTCCGGGTGGTTGGGGTGGAGGGGAGTCTACGTCCACAAGCAGGGGCTCTTCGGCCACCCGGGTCGGGTCAGTGGTGCCATCCACCTCCGCTGCACCCCCGGCGTCAGCCTCCTTCTCCTCCGATTGCGGTACCAGCGCTCGGGGAGGGCGTAGTCCCTCACTAGCAGCGGCTTTACGCCGACACAGACTCCAGAGTTGCCGGCATAGCTCTTCCACTTCCGACCCGAGGATTTCCTGGTCCTCGCAGCCTGGTAAGGGTTTGCTCAGCTCCCATTGGCTGGGACTGGTGTGGGTCTTCTCCCCTTCTCCTGGAGGGCTTCCGCTCGCCATGCTGCCAACCAGATTCGGCCTCGTGGCATCCAGCGGTTTCTGTTCCTCCCTGTCCGGGGGGCGGTTCCTCTTCCCGCCGCCGTCCCAGACTAAGAGGCGGGCCTTCCTCGTTGATGGGCATATCTCCCGAACATAGTAGTACCTGTGAGGGGCTGGCTCAACCTTCGCGCCGTTCTTCCAAGCTACGCCCACGATGACACGCCCCACTCTTCCCACGCGCCACATAGTACTGTAATGGTGGCGGTTTTAGCGGCAAATGGCAATCCACAGTCTTTGCAATAAAGCACAGTTCAATCACAGTACAGTTCCAAGGCACATATGACCCAATGTTCGGGCTTAAGTAGATCCTGTTCGTGACGCCAAGTTGTAGCGCCCCCACTGCCGCAGGGCCGAGGGGTACCCGGTACCGGGCCTCTGAGTCTCTGTTCTGGGGTTGTCACGGTGGCTAGACCCGGCCCCTGGTCCTGCCGTGGGCGCCTAGTGGTAGTGTAGCAGAGTTCAGTGTGTGGAGGTGCAGTGCAGTGCCGGTCGCAGCAAATAATGAGGACACAGGGGTGCAGTCTCTTTACTTCTTTACTGAAGATCTCTAGGTCCTCAATCCGGAATACGGTTCACCAGGCTGCGCAAGTCCGGCCGGTCCGATGGCACCTCCAGAGTTCTCTTTGCAGGTGGAAATCTGTGCCTACCTGCTAGCACTAAGTGTTGCGGTCCTTCCCTGCTGTGCTTACGGAAAGTCCCCACAACTGTTGTGTCTGTTTCTTAAGTTCCCTCACAACTCGATTAGATGATGTTCTGCTAATCCTCCGTCCCTCCCTGATGTTACGGTTAGGACGGCACCCGTATGACGAGTAGGCTCGGAGCTCTTCCGGGACCCTAGAGTCGCCCCTCTCCTAGTGCGCCCTGTCATGTTCCCATGGCTTGGGAATACCAGAAAATAACAGACTAGCTCTCGGGTGATGGAAACTGAGCTGACCGTGAACTAAACCTATACACAACCCTAGAAGTAGCCGGGGAGCGTTCCTACGTTTTATCCCTAGACGCCACGCGCCAGCCGGAGATCTAACTACCCCTGTGAGAGGAAGGAACAGACCTGTCTTACCTCCAGAGAAATTCCCCAAAGGAGACAGCAGGCCCCCACATGTAATGACGGTGAGGTAAGAAGAAATGACAAACATAGAATGATGTATATAGGTTTAGCCAAGTGAGGTCCGCTAGCTAAATAGCAGAAGGATAGAACAGATAAACTTCACGGTCAACTGAAAACCCTATTCAAAAACACCATCCTGAAATTACTTTATAACTCCAGTGGTAACTCATACCCCTGGAGTGGCAATTCCAGTCCACGAGAGCTTCCAACTGCAGAGAGGAACAATACTGCAGCTGGACAAAAAGACTTCAGATAAATTCAAGAAAAACTTCTACTTAGCTGAGCAGGATACATGAGGCAGGAGCATGCAACAGAAGCTACTGATAACAACGATGACCGGCATGGAACTAACAGCCAAGCAACCTTAAATAGGAAACTCCCCTCAGGATGATGGAAAGCAGGTGGACAGAACAGGTAACAAACAGGGAAGCTGCCAGTACCACAAGCGACCACCGGGGGAGCCCAAAAACAGAATCACAACAGTACCCCCCCCTTAAGGAGGGAGCACCGAACCCTCACCAGAACCACCAGGGCGATCCGGATGGGCGCCATGAAATGCCCGAACCAAATCAGAGGCATGAACATCAGATGCTGTCACCCAAGAATTATCCTCCTGACCATAGCCCTTCCACTTAACCAGATACTGAAGTCTACGTCTGGAAACACGAGAGTCCAAGATCTTCTCCACTTCATACTCCAAATCACCCTCAACCAGCACAGGAGCAGGAGGCTCAGCAGAAGGAACAACCGGCACCTCATACTTCCGCAACAATGACCGATGAAAAACATTATGAATCGTAAAGGATGCAGGGAGGTCCAAGCGAAAGGACACCGGATTAAGAATTTCCAAAATCTTATACGGACCAATAAACCGAGGCTTAAACTTAGGAGAAGAAACCTTCATAGGGACGAAGCGAGAAGACAGCCACACCAAGTCCCCAACACAAAGACGAGAACCAGCACGCCGATGACGATTAGCGAACTGCTGAGTCTTCTCCTGGGACAACTTCAGATTGTCCACCACCTGTCCCCAGATCCGATGTAACTTATTAACCACAGCATCCACTCCAGGACAATCCGACGACTCCAACTGACCAGACGAAAAACGGGGATGAAACCCTGAATTACAAAAAAAAGGCGAAACCAGAGTGGCAGAACTGGCCCGATTGTTAAGGGCAAACTCTGCCAATGGCAAAAACTCAACCCAGTCATCCTGATCAGCGGACACAAAACATCTCAAATAGGTCTCCAAGGTCTGATTAGTGCGCTCAGTCTGGCCATTCGTCTGAGGATGAAATGCAGATGAAAAAGACAAATCAATGCCCATCCTGGCGCAAAATGCCCGCCAAAATCTAGACACAAACTGAGTACCCCTGTCAGAAACTATGTTTTCAGGTATACCATGCAAACGCACCACATTCTGAAAAAACAGAGGGACCAGCTCAGACGAGGAGGGTAATTTGGGCAAAGGAACCAAATGAACCATCTTGGAAAAACGGTCACACACAACCCAGATGACAGACATCCTACGAGAAACAGGAAGATCAGAAATAAAGTCCATAGAGATGTGCGTCCAAGGCCTCTTAGGGATAGGCAAGGGCAACAACAACCCACTAGCCCGAGAACAGCAAGGCTTGGCCCGAGCACAAACATCACAAGACTGCACAAAAATACGCACATCTCGAGACAGGGACGGCCACCAGAAGGACCTGGACACCAAATCCCTGGTGCCAAAAATTCCAGGATGACCTGCCAACGCAGAAGAATGCACCTCAGAGATAACTCTACTGGTCCAGTCATCCGGAACAAACAATCTTCCAGGCGGACAGCGATCAGGCCTATTAGCCTGAAATTCCTGCAAAGAGCGTCGCAGGTCTGGGGAGACAGCAGACAATATCACCCCATCCTTAAGAATACCAGTAGGCTCCGAATCACCAGGAGAATCAGGCTCAAAACTCCTAGAGAGGGCATCCGCCTTCACATTTTTAGAACCAGGCAAATATGAAACCACAAAATTAAACCTGGAGAAAAACAACGACCAGCGCGCCTGTCTAGGATTCAGACGCCTGGCCGACTCAAGATAAACCAGATTCTTGTGATCCGTCAAGACCACCACCTGATGTCTAGCACCCTCAAGCCAATGACGCCACTCCTCAAATGCCCACTTCATAGCCAAGAGCTCCCGATTACCCACATCATAATTTCGCTCAGCGGGCGAAAATTTTCGAGAAAAGAACGCACATGGTCTCATCGCTGAGCAATCAGGACTCTTCTGTGACAAAACCGCCCCTGCTCCAATCTCAGAAGCATCAACCTCAACTTGAAAAGGAAGTGAAACATCGGGTTGGCACAACACTGGAGCAGAAGAAAAGCGGCGCTTAAGCTCCCGAAAGGCCTCCACAGCCGCAGATGACCAATTAGCAACATCAGCACCCTTCTTAGTCAAATCAGTCAAGGGCTTAGCGATGCCAGAAAACCCAGCTATGAATCGATGATAAAAGTTAGCAAATCCCAAGAACTTCTGAAGGCTCTTAAGAGAAGTAGGTTGTATCCAGTCACAAATAGCCTGAACCTTAACGGGGTCCATTTCCACAGATGAAGGAGAAAAAATAAATCCCAAAAAAGAAATCCTCTGAACCCCAAAAATGCACTTAGACCCCTTCACAAATAGAGAATTATCCCGTAAGATCTGAAAAACCTTCCTGACCTGTTGGACATGAGACTCCCAGTCATCCGAAAAAATCAAAATATCATCCAAATACACAATCATAAACTTATCCAGATAATCACGGAAAATATCGTGCATAAATGACTGAAAAACGGAAGGAGCATTCGAGAGACCGAAAGGCATTACCAAGTACTCAAAATGGCCCTCAGGCGTATTAAATGCGGTTTTCCACTCGTCCCCCTGTTTAATCCGCACCAAATTATACGCACCACGTAGATCGATTTTAGTGAACCACTTGGCCCCCTTTATGCGTGCAAACAAATCAGTCAGTAAAGGCAACGGATACTGGTATTTAACTGTAATCTTGTTCAAAAGTCGATAATCAATACAAGGTCTTAATGAACCATCCTTTTTACCCACAAAGAAAAAGCCTGCCCCTAGTGGAGATGAAGAGGGGCGAATATGACCCTTTTCCAAGGATTCTCTGATATACTCCCGCATAGCAGCATGCTCAGGTACAGACAAATTAAATAAACGACCCTTGGGAAATTTACAACCGGGAATCAAATCTATAGCGCAGTCACACTCTCTGTGAGGGGGGAGAGAATTACTTTTAGGCTCTTGAAAGACATCATGAAAATCTGACAGAAATGCTGGGATCTCAGAGGTAGTAGATGAAGAAATGGGAACCAAAGATACATCCTCATGAACCCCCCGACATCCCCAGCTCAACACAGACATTGCTCTCCAGTCCAAGACTGGATTATGGATTTGCAACCATGGCAATCCAAGCACTAAAACATCATGTAGATTATACAACACAAGGAAACGGATCACCTCTTGATGTTCTGGGGCAAGGTGCATAGTCACTTGTGTCCAGTATTGTGGTTTATTATTAGCCAAAGGTGTAGAATCGATACCCTTTAGGGGTATAGGTACTTCCAGAGGCTCTAAATCAAACCCACAACGTTTGGCAAAGGACCAATCCATAAGACTTAGAGCGGCGCCAGAATCCACATAGGCATCCACGGTAAAAGATGACAATGTACAAATCAATGTTACAGACAAAATAAATTTAGACTGCAAAGTGCCAACAGAAAAAGATTTGTCAACCTTTTTTATGCGTTTAGGGCACGCTGATATAACATGAGCTGGATCCCCACAATAAAAGCATAACCCATTTTTACGCCTGTAACTCTGTCGTTCACCTCTAGACAAAACTCTATCACATTGCATATGCTCTGGTGCCTTCTCAGAGGTCACCGCCAAATGGTGCTCAGGTCTTTGCTCAGAAAGTACCGCCACCTGGCGCACAGGTTTGCGCTCCCGTAAGCGCCGATCAATCTGAATAGCCAATTTCATGGCATCACTCAGACCTGTAGGCGCAGGAAACCCCACCATGACATCTTTAACGGCATCAGAAAGACCCTCTCTGAAATTTGCCGCCAGGGCGCTCTCATTCCACTTAGTAAGCACGGACCATTTACGAAATTTTTGGCAATATATCTCAGCTTCATCCTGCCCTTGAGAAAGGGCTATTAATGCCTTCTCAGCCACAATCTCTAAATTAGGTTCTTCATAAAGCAACCCCAAGGCCGCAAAAAATGCATCCACATTCTGCAATGCAGGATCCCCTGGCGCCAATGCGAACGCCCAATCTTGCGGGTCGCTGAGCAGCAGAGAAATAATAATTTTAACCTGTTGTGTAGGATCTCCAGCAGAACGAGATCTCAGAGACAGAAATAACTTACAACTATCTCTGAAACTCAGGAAGCGAGATCTATCACCGGTAAAAAATTCAGGCATAGGAATCTTAGGTTCAGATATTGGTGCATGCACAACGAAATCCTGCAAATTCTGAACCCTAGAGGCCAGGTTATTCAAGCCTGCAGCCAGGCTCTGAGGATCCATGTTTCAAACAGGTGGATCAAAAGCCATTCAGAGGTTAAGAGGAAAAAAAAAAAAAAGGTCTGAAGACTGCAATTCAAACAGAGGATGCAATGAACAAGCTAAGTAGCAATCATAGAACCCTAGGTGAAAGGAAAAAAAAAAAAAAAAAAAGTTCAAAACCTTTACTCTTTTATCCTGCTTTAGTGCATAGATTTAACACATTACTGGCCGGTCATACTGTCATGTTCCCATGGCTTGGGAATACCAGAAAATAACAGACTAGCTCTCGGGTGATGGAAACTGAGCTGACCGTGAACTAAACCTATACACAACCCTAGAAGTAGCCGGGGAGCGTTCCTACGTTTTATCCCTAGACGCCACGCGCCAGCCGGAGATCTAACTACCCCTGTGAGAGGAAGGAACAGACCTGTCTTACCTCCAGAGAAATTCCCCAAAGGAGACAGCAGGCCCCCACATGTAATGACGGTGAGGTAAGAAGAAATGACAAACATAGAATGATGTATATAGGTTTAGCCAAGTGAGGTCCGCTAGCTAAATAGCAGAAGGATAGAACAGATAAACTTCACGGTCAACTGAAAACCCTATTCAAAAACACCATCCTGAAATTACTTTATAACTCCAGTGGTAACTCATACCCCTGGAGTGGCAATTCCAGTCCACGAGAGCTTCCAACTGCAGAGAGGAACAATACTGCAGCTGGACAAAAAGACTTCAGATAAATTCAAGAAAAACTTCTACTTAGCTGAGCAGGATACATGAGGCAGGAGCATGCAACAGAAGCTACTGATAACAACGATGACCGGCATGGAACTAACAGCCAAGCAACCTTAAATAGGAAACTCCCCTCAGGATGATGGAAAGCAGGTGGACAGAACAGGTAACAAACAGGGAAGCTGCCAGTACCACAAGCGACCACCGGGGGAGCCCAAAAACAGAATCACAACAGCGCCCCCCATGTCTTCATAGGTGATTAAGGTGAGACAGCCCGCCTGTAACTGACTGTCCTGCCGTTGGTTTGAAGTATTGCTTGGAGCTAGGTATATAAATACTTCCTCGGCGTTCCGGCCGCCGGTTGTGCGCCTCAGTAGGATGTTGCCTCGGTCTAACAGCACGACTCCTACTGGTATTCTCCTTGTTGCGTTGATCTCGTTTCTCACTCAGCACAATATATCTCGCTTCTGATCCTTTCTTAGGGTACCGCCGCTATATCTGAGCAGGCACGGTCCCGTGACGTTCTTTCTCGTTGCCAAGCCTCTGTCAGGGTCCCAAACCTGACAGAGACCCTTCTGGTCTCTCCCTGCAACACCCTCTGCCACAAGGTGTTGCCTGTTCGATTCCCAGTAGCTTTCTCTTGCTAACTTCCTGCCTGACCCCCAGTTTTACCAGTATGTGAGGAGTGGCCTAATGAATAGTACCCTTAGCTCCCCCTGGAGGCCCGACTATGAAATGTATTGGTGTCTGTGATACCTGGTCAGATGAACTCCTTCAGTGCCATCAGACGTACCATAGCTCCCCATAGTGGCGGAGCCACAGTACTGCAACGACCAGGACTCTGGGGCGCTGCACAATCAGTAAAATCTACCTGAAAAAAATCACTACATCAATCAGTGGGAGAAAAATATTGGCCTCAGGGCTTGTGTGCCACTCCTGACTCCTGTGTGTGCCATCTCTCACTCAGTGGGCCATAGAAAGCCTATTTTTTTTTTTTTGCTTGATTTGGGTTCTAAAATCTACCTGAAAAAAATCACTACATCAATCAGTGGGAGAAAAATATTGGCCTCAGGGCTTGTGTGCCACTCCTGACTCCTGTGTGTGCCATCTCTCACTCAGTGGGCCATAGAAAGCCTATTTATTTTTTTGCTTGATTTGGGTTCTAAAATCTACCTGAAAAAAATCACTACATCAATCAGTGGGAGAAAAATATTGGCCTCAGGGCTTGTGTGCCACTCCTGACTCCTGTGTGTGCCATCTCTCCCTCAGTGGGCCATAGAAAGCCTATTTATTTTTTTGCCTGATTTGGGTTCTAAAATCTACCTGAAAAAAATCACTACATCAATGAGTGGGAGAAAAATATTGGCCTCAGGGCTTGTGTGCCACTCCTGACTCCTGTGTGTGCCATCTCTCACTCAGTGGGGCATAGAAAGCCTTTTTTTTTATTATTTGGTTTCTAAATTGTCCCTGAAAAAATCATTTTATTTTATTTGATTTCTAAAGTCTCCCTGAAAAAAATAAATAAATAAAACAGTGGGAGATTAATATTGCCCTTTCTGCTTGTGTGCCAGTCTTGACTCCTGGGTGTGCCATCTCTCTCTCTCTCTCAAATTGTGGGTCATAGAAAGCCTATTTATTTTTTTGCTTGATTTGGGTTCTAAATTCTACCTGAAAAAATCAATAAATCAATCAGTGGGAGATAAATATTGGCCTCTGGGCTTGTGTGCCACTCCTGACTCCTGTGTGTGCCATCTCTCACTCAGTGGGGCATAGAAAGCCTTTTTTTTATTATTATTTGGTTTCTAAATTCTTCCTGAAAAAATCATTTAATTTTATTTTTTTTCTAAAGTCTCCCTAAAAAAAAAAAAAAATAGGTGGGAGATTAATATTGACATTTGTGCTTGAGTGACAGTCCTGCGTGTGTGGCATCTCTGTGATTTGGTGCCACAGAAAACAGAGTGTGTAACATTGTGCCTGATTTTCCTTGTGGTCTCACCAACCTGTAAAGGGATATTGAAATCATACTGAAGTTATAGCTCACCGTGTAAGTTGTTTGACAGCAACAAATAAAGTTACTTTGGTTAAGTTTTTAAAACAATGAGGAAGTCTGGTGCAAGAGGTCGTGGCCGTGGGCGTTCATTGTCAGCTGGTAATGATGGTAGTGGTAGTGGAGCATCAGGTGGTCGTGGGGAAAAAATATTCCACCAAAGTCTGGAGCTGTGGAGCCAGGTTCGTCGTCTGGCTACACAAGGCCTCGAACGCTCTCTTTTCTGGGAGTAGGAAAACAGCTTTTAAAGCCGGAGCAGCAACAGCAAGTTTTGGCTTACCTTGCAGACTCAGCCTCTAGCTCTTTTGCCTCCTCTTCTGAAACTGGTAAATGTAAAAGCAGCGCGTCGCTTGTGGATGTTCACGGTCAGGGACAAGTCGCTTCCTTGTCCTCTTCAGCAAAAACAACAACAAGAGAGAAGGATGCAGCAGGCGACACAACGGGTTACTCCATGGAGCTCTTTACACATACCGTCCCTGGCTTAGAAAGTGAAACACTTAACAGCTCATGCCCATTACAAGTAGATTCTGACATGGAGTGCACTGATGCACAGCCACAGCCAGACTACTATGCTGGTCCTTTGACTCAGACCACAACATTGCCCTCTCAGGGTACTGATCCACAATCAGACCCTGATGAGACTATGTTGCCCCGCCACGAACGCTATACCACCGACCGACACGGTGACACAGACGAAGTTGCACACGAGCTCGAAGAGGAGGTAATAGATGACCCAGTTGTTGACCCCGATTGGCAGCCATTGGGGGAACAGGGTGCAGGCGGCAGTAGTTCGGAAGCGGAGGTGGAGGAGGGGCCGCAGCAGGCATCAACATCGCAACAGGTTCCATCTGCCGGGCCCGTATCTGGCCCAAAACGCGTGTCAAAGCCAAAACCTGTTGGAGGACAGCGTGGCCATCCGGTTAAAGCTCAGTCTGCAATCCCTGAAAAGGGATCCGATGCTAGGAAGAGTGCAGTCTGGCATTTTTTTAAACAACATCCAATTGATCAGCGCAAAGTCATCTGTCAAAAATGTTCAACTAGCTTAAGCAGAGGTCAGAATCTGAAAAGTCTCAATACAAGTTGCATGCATAGACATTTAACCACCATGCAATTTTCAAGCCTGGACTAACTACCAAACGTCCCTTAAGGTTGTAGCACCCTCGGCCAATGAAGCTAGTCAGCAACGCAACATCCCTTCTGTCACTGTAAGGCCACCATCCGGCAGTATCTGTGCAGGTTTCTTTGCCAGCCAAAAGCAGTCAGGGTCAGGGAATCACCAGTTTTGTAGGAGGAAATATTGCATCTAGGGCACCGGCGGAAACAATACCGTCTCCAACCGTCTCTCAGTCTGCCATGTCCCCCGGCACACCCAAAAGTTCCACGATCTCCAGCTCTCCAGTCCAGCTCACCCTACATGAGACTCTGGTTAGAAAAAGGAAGTACTTATCCTCGCATCCGCGTACACAGGGTTTTAACGCCCACATAGCTAGACTAATCTCGTTAGAGATGATGCCCTACCGGTTAGTTGAAAGCGAAGCTTTCAAAGCCCTGATGGAGTACGCTGAACCACGCTACGAGCTACCCAGTTGACACTTTTTTTCCAGAAAAGCTATCCCAGCCCTGCAACAGCATGTTAAACAGCGCATCGTCCATGCACTCAGGCAATCTGTGAGTACAAAGGTGCACCTGACTACAGATGCATGGACCAGTAGGCATGGCCAGGGACGTTATGTGTCCATCACGGCACACTGGGTGAATGTGGTGGATGCAGGGACCACAGGGGACATCAATTTCGGGACAGTTGTGCCTAGCCCACGGTCTAGGAAACAGTTGGCTGTAGGCGTTCGCACCCCCTCCTCCTCCTCCTCGTCCTCCTCGTCCTCCTGCAGAAGCGACAGCTCTTCCACAGACCGCAGTCGGCCAACCACTCTATCGGCAGCTGACACTGTTGCACACCAGTTGTCCCATTATGGGCCAGCTACTGGCAAGCGTCAGCAGGCTGTATTGGCTATGAAGTGTTTGGGCGACAACAGACACACCGCGGAAGTTCTGTCCGAGTTCTTGCAACAAGAAACGCAGTCGTGGCTGGGCACAGTAGATCTTGAGGCAAGCAAGGTAGTGAGTGAAAACGGAAGGAATTTCATGGCTGCCATCTCCCTTTCCCAACTGAAACACATTCCTTGCCTGGCTCACACCTTAAACCTGGTGGTGCAGTGCTTATTGAAAACTTATCCTGGGTTCTCCGACCTGCTCCTCAAAGTGCGTGGACTTTGCTCACATATCCGACGTTCGCCTGTACACTCCAGCCGCATGCAGAACTATCAGCGGTCTTTGAACCTTCCCCAGCATCGCCTAATCATAGACGTTGCAACAAGGTGGAACTCAACACTGCACATGCTTCAGAGACTGTGCCAACAGAGGCGGGCTGTTATGTTTTTGTGGGAGGATACACATACATGGGCAGGCAGTAGGATGGCAGACATGGAGTTGTCAGGTGTGCAGTGGTCGAAGATACAAGACATGTGTCAAGTCCTTCAGTGTTTTGAGGAATGCACACGGCTGGTTAGTGCAGACAACGCCATAATAAGCATGAGCATCCCCCCATTGTGTCTGCTGATGCAAAGTTTGACGCACATAAAGGATCAGGCGTCTGCACCAGAGGAAGAGGAAAGCCTTGATGACAGTCAGCCATTGTCTGGTCAGAGCAGTGTACAGGACGAGGTAGCGGGCGAAGAGGAGGTGGAGGACGAGGAGGATGATGGGGATGAGTATATTTTTAATGAGGAAGCTTTCCCGGGGGCACTGGAAATTGGTTGCGTGGCAAGGCCGGGTTCTGGTTTTTTGAGGGACACAAGTGACGTAGATTTGCCTGAAACTGCCCCTGAACCAATCACAACCGCAGATTTGACAACTGGAACTTTGGCCCACATGGTGGATTATGCCTTACGTATCCTCAAAAGGGACACATGCATTACGAAAATGATGAACGATGACGATTACTGGTTGGCCTGCCTCCTTGATCCACGCTATAAAGGCAAATTGCAAAATATTATGCCACATGAGAACTTGGAACTAATATTAGCAACCAAACAATCAACTCTTGTTGACCGTTTGCTTCAGGCATTCTCAGCACACAGCGCACGTGATCGTTCTCACACGAGCTCCAGGGGGCAGCAGACCAGGAGTGTTAGGGGTGCACACATCAGAAGTGGTGTTGGACAGAGGGGTTTTCTGACCAGGTTGTGGAGTGATTTTGCTATGACCGCAGACAGGACAGGTACTGCTGCATCAATTGAAAGTGACAAGAGACAACATTTGTCCAGTATGGTTACTAACTATTTTTCATCCCTTATCGATGTTCTCCCTCAACCGTCATTCCCATTTGATTACTGGGCATCAAAATTAGACACCTCGCCAGAATTGGCAGAATATGCATTGCAGGAGCTTGCTTGCCCGGCAGCAAGTGTCCTATCAGAAAGAGTATTCAGTGCTGCAGGTTCAATATTAACCGAAAAAAGGACTCGTCTGGCTACCCAAAATGGTGATGATCTAACATTCATTAAAATGAACCACAACTGGATTTCGAATTCTTTTGCCCCACCTTGCCCGGCCGACACCTAGCTTTCCTATGAAAAGCTCTTACCTGTGGACTACTGTGAATTAATTTTCTAATGTCTAATTTGCTGCAGCTGATTGTACAGCATACGACATGTTTACACCTCCCTAAATGGCCAAACTCCCCACACGGGGCCGTGGTATCGCGACTTGGCGCAAGTGCAGCGGCCCAGAGTCCTGGTCGTTGCAGTACTGTGGCTCCGCCACTATGGGGAGATATGGTACGTCTGATGGCACTGAAGGAGCTCGTCTGATCAGGTATCACAGACACCAATACATTTCACAGTCGGGCCTCCGGGGGGAGCTAAGGGTGCTATTCATTAGGCCACTCCCCACCATAGTGGGTAAACTGGGGGTCAGGCAGAAAGTTAGTCAGAAGCTGACTGGGTTGGAACCAGGCAACACCTTGTGGCAGAGGGTGTTGCTGGGGAAGAGACAGTAGGGTCTCTGTCAGGGGTGGGATCCTGACAGAGGCTTGGAAACAAGAACGAACGTAACGGGACCGCGCCTGCTCCGGGTAGCGGCGGTGCCCAAGAAGGGACTAGAAGAGAGATATATTGTGCTGAGTGAGAAACGAGATCGAAGCAATAGGAGAATACCAGTAGGGGTCGTGCTGTAAGACCGGAGCAACACCCTACTGAGGCGTATAATCGGTGGCCGGAACGCCGAGGGAGTATTTCAATAGACAGCTTCAAGCAATACTCTAAACAGCGGCAGGACAGTCAGTCTCAGGCGGGCTGTCTAACTCAAATCACCTATGAAGTCTTGGGAGGCAATTGCGGGAGAGGGGCGTCTCTAGGGTCCCGGAAGAACTCCAGGCCTACCCGTCAAACGGGTGCCGTTCCTACTCGGATCTGAGGGAGGGACGGAGGATTAGCAGAACATCATCTAATCGAGTTGTGAGGGAACTTAAGAAACAGACACAACAGTTGTGGGGTACTTTCCGTAAGCACAGCAGGGAAGGACTACAACACATAGCGCTAAGAAGGAAGGCACAGATTTCCACCTGTGAAGAGAGCTCTGGAAGTGCCATTGGACCGGCCGGACTTGCGTAGCCTGGTGAACCTTATTCTGGACTGAGGACTCAGAGATCTCCAGTAAAGAGGTAAAGAGACTGCAACCTGGTGTCCTCGTTATTTACCGCGACCTGCACCGCACAACTGCACCGCTACACCACCACTTATTGCACCGGACGTCTCCCACTGACAGACAGGGCCACGGACCGGGTCTAGCCACCGTGACAACCCCAGGACTGAGACCCAGAGGCCCGGCTCCGGGTACCCCCTCGGCCCTGCGGCGGTGTGGGGGCGCTCCAACTTGACGTCACGAACAGGATCTACTTAAGCCTGAAGAATCGGGTCATGTGTGCCTTGGAACTGTGATTTGTTGTGCTTGGACTGTACTTTGTTGAGAGACTGTGTATTGCTCTGTACTGGGGAAGGTTCCCGCCAAAAGCCGCCGCCATTGCTACTTCGGGGAAGAAGGAGGGTGTGCCATGGGAGGAGACTACGAGAGCGGCGCGAGGAACGGCTACCGCCCCCTGCGCTTCTGGCTGCAATGCGATGACCTGCCCCAAAGCAGAGAACAACCCCCTGATTTGCAACGGCGGGAAGCAGGAGATGGAGAAGCCCGGCCCTGGAGAAATGGCGGAGTCCGATGCATGCATTGCCACCGATCAGCAGATCATGATGAAGAACAGCGAGTGCCGGAACGGAGAAGGGGCTACCCCGGCTTGCCCTTGCCTACCGGAGACGGACCTGTGTTCTCCGCGGCAGGAGGATCTGAAGCCCCTGGAACAGATAGCGGAGCTGAGTCCACCAATCCCAGCCTCGGAGCCAGCGGAGGAGGAACCACAGCGAGCAGAGCCGCGTTCGGGGACCGTAATGGAGGAGCCGCGGTCCGAGCTGCAGCCGACTCCAGCGTTCTTGTCAGCGGACCGGATCGACATCGGTGGAACCACATTAGGCGCAGGTACGGCAGACACCCCTGCCTCCCCGCTCGATCCCGCTCCCGCGACCGATTTCCCCTGCAACAGTAATCCTTCGTTCACTATTGAGCTAACAGCCAAGCAACCTTAAATAGGAAACTCCCCTCAGGATGATGGAAAGCAGGTGGACAGAACAGGTAACAAACAGGGAAGCTGCCAGTACCACAAGCGACCACCGGGGGAGCCCAAAAACAGAATCACAACAGCGCCCCCCATGTCTTCATAGGTGATTAAGGTGAGACAGCCCGCCTGTAACTGACTGTCCTGCCGTTGGTTTGAAGTATTGCTTGGAGCTAGGTATATAAATACTTCCTCGGCGTTCCGGCCGCCGGTTGTGCGCCTCAGTAGGATGTTGCCTCGGTCTAACAGCACGACTCCTACTGGTATTCTCCTTGTTGCGTTGATCTCGTTTCTCACTCAGCACAATATATCTCGCTTCTGATCCTTTCTTAGGGTACCGCCGCTATATCTGAGCAGGCACGGTCCCGTGACGTTCTTTCTCGTTGCCAAGCCTCTGTCAGGGTCCCAAACCTGACAGAGACCCTTCTGGTCTCTCCCTGCAACACCCTCTGCCACAAGGTGTTGCCTGTTCGATTCCCAGTAGCTTTCTCTTGCTAACTTCCTGCCTGACCCCCAGTTTTACCAGTATGTGAGGAGTGGCCTAATGAATAGTACCCTTAGCTCCCCCTGGAGGCCCGACTATGAAATGTATTGGTGTCTGTGATACCTGGTCAGATGAACTCCTTCAGTGCCATCAGACGTACCATAGCTCCCCATAGTGGCGGAGCCACAGTACTGCAACGACCAGGACTCTGGGGCGCTGCACAATCAGTAAAATCTACCTGAAAAAAATCACTACATCAATCAGTGGGAGAAAAATATTGGCCTCAGGGCTTGTGTGCCACTCCTGACTCCTGTGTGTGCCATCTCTCACTCAGTGGGCCATAGAAAGCCTATTTTTTTTTTTTTGCTTGATTTGGGTTCTAAAATCTACCTGAAAAAAATCACTACATCAATCAGTGGGAGAAAAATATTGGCCTCAGGGCTTGTGTGCCACTCCTGACTCCTGTGTGTGCCATCTCTCACTCAGTGGGCCATAGAAAGCCTATTTATTTTTTTGCTTGATTTGGGTTCTAAAATCTACCTGAAAAAAATCACTACATCAATCAGTGGGAGAAAAATATTGGCCTCAGGGCTTGTGTGCCACTCCTGACTCCTGTGTGTGCCATCTCTCCCTCAGTGGGCCATAGAAAGCCTATTTATTTTTTTGCCTGATTTGGGTTCTAAAATCTACCTGAAAAAAATCACTACATCAATGAGTGGGAGAAAAATATTGGCCTCAGGGCTTGTGTGCCACTCCTGACTCCTGTGTGTGCCATCTCTCACTCAGTGGGGCATAGAAAGCCTTTTTTTTTATTATTTGGTTTCTAAATTGTCCCTGAAAAAATCATTTTATTTTATTTGATTTCTAAAGTCTCCCTGAAAAAAATAAATAAATAAAACAGTGGGAGATTAATATTGCCCTTTCTGCTTGTGTGCCAGTCTTGACTCCTGGGTGTGCCATCTCTCTCTCTCTCTCAAATTGTGGGTCATAGAAAGCCTATTTATTTTTTTGCTTGATTTGGGTTCTAAATTCTACCTGAAAAAATCAATAAATCAATCAGTGGGAGATAAATATTGGCCTCTGGGCTTGTGTGCCACTCCTGACTCCTGTGTGTGCCATCTCTCACTCAGTGGGGCATAGAAAGCCTTTTTTTTATTATTATTTGGTTTCTAAATTCTTCCTGAAAAAATCATTTAATTTTATTTTTTTTCTAAAGTCTCCCTAAAAAAAAAAAAAAATAGGTGGGAGATTAATATTGACATTTGTGCTTGAGTGACAGTCCTGCGTGTGTGGCATCTCTGTGATTTGGTGCCACAGAAAACAGAGTGTGTAACATTGTGCCTGATTTTCCTTGTGGTCTCACCAACCTGTAAAGGGATATTGAAATCATACTGAAGTTATAGCTCACCGTGTAAGTTGTTTGACAGCAACAAATAAAGTTACTTTGGTTAAGTTTTTAAAACAATGAGGAAGTCTGGTGCAAGAGGTCGTGGCCGTGGGCGTTCATTGTCAGCTGGTAATGATGGTAGTGGTAGTGGAGCATCAGGTGGTCGTGGGGAAAAAATATTCCACCAAAGTCTGGAGCTGTGGAGCCAGGTTCGTCGTCTGGCTACACAAGGCCTCGAACGCTCTCTTTTCTGGGAGTAGGAAAACAGCTTTTAAAGCCGGAGCAGCAACAGCAAGTTTTGGCTTACCTTGCAGACTCAGCCTCTAGCTCTTTTGCCTCCTCTTCTGAAACTGGTAAATGTAAAAGCAGCGCGTCGCTTGTGGATGTTCACGGTCAGGGACAAGTCGCTTCCTTGTCCTCTTCAGCAAAAACAACAACAAGAGAGAAGGATGCAGCAGGCGACACAACGGGTTACTCCATGGAGCTCTTTACACATACCGTCCCTGGCTTAGAAAGTGAAACACTTAACAGCTCATGCCCATTACAAGTAGATTCTGACATGGAGTGCACTGATGCACAGCCACAGCCAGACTACTATGCTGGTCCTTTGACTCAGACCACAACATTGCCCTCTCAGGGTACTGATCCACAATCAGACCCTGATGAGACTATGTTGCCCCGCCACGAACGCTATACCACCGACCGACACGGTGACACAGACGAAGTTGCACACGAGCTCGAAGAGGAGGTAATAGATGACCCAGTTGTTGACCCCGATTGGCAGCCATTGGGGGAACAGGGTGCAGGCGGCAGTAGTTCGGAAGCGGAGGTGGAGGAGGGGCCGCAGCAGGCATCAACATCGCAACAGGTTCCATCTGCCGGGCCCGTATCTGGCCCAAAACGCGTGTCAAAGCCAAAACCTGTTGGAGGACAGCGTGGCCATCCGGTTAAAGCTCAGTCTGCAATCCCTGAAAAGGGATCCGATGCTAGGAAGAGTGCAGTCTGGCATTTTTTTAAACAACATCCAATTGATCAGCGCAAAGTCATCTGTCAAAAATGTTCAACTAGCTTAAGCAGAGGTCAGAATCTGAAAAGTCTCAATACAAGTTGCATGCATAGACATTTAACCACCATGCAATTTTCAAGCCTGGACTAACTACCAAACGTCCCTTAAGGTTGTAGCACCCTCGGCCAATGAAGCTAGTCAGCAACGCAACATCCCTTCTGTCACTGTAAGGCCACCATCCGGCAGTATCTGTGCAGGTTTCTTTGCCAGCCAAAAGCAGTCAGGGTCAGGGAATCACCAGTTTTGTAGGAGGAAATATTGCATCTAGGGCACCGGCGGAAACAATACCGTCTCCAACCGTCTCTCAGTCTGCCATGTCCCCCGGCACACCCAAAAGTTCCACGATCTCCAGCTCTCCAGTCCAGCTCACCCTACATGAGACTCTGGTTAGAAAAAGGAAGTACTTATCCTCGCATCCGCGTACACAGGGTTTTAACGCCCACATAGCTAGACTAATCTCGTTAGAGATGATGCCCTACCGGTTAGTTGAAAGCGAAGCTTTCAAAGCCCTGATGGAGTACGCTGAACCACGCTACGAGCTACCCAGTTGACACTTTTTTTCCAGAAAAGCTATCCCAGCCCTGCAACAGCATGTTAAACAGCGCATCGTCCATGCACTCAGGCAATCTGTGAGTACAAAGGTGCACCTGACTACAGATGCATGGACCAGTAGGCATGGCCAGGGACGTTATGTGTCCATCACGGCACACTGGGTGAATGTGGTGGATGCAGGGACCACAGGGGACATCAATTTCGGGACAGTTGTGCCTAGCCCACGGTCTAGGAAACAGTTGGCTGTAGGCGTTCGCACCCCCTCCTCCTCCTCCTCGTCCTCCTCGTCCTCCTGCAGAAGCGACAGCTCTTCCACAGACCGCAGTCGGCCAACCACTCTATCGGCAGCTGACACTGTTGCACACCAGTTGTCCCATTATGGGCCAGCTACTGGCAAGCGTCAGCAGGCTGTATTGGCTATGAAGTGTTTGGGCGACAACAGACACACCGCGGAAGTTCTGTCCGAGTTCTTGCAACAAGAAACGCAGTCGTGGCTGGGCACAGTAGATCTTGAGGCAAGCAAGGTAGTGAGTGAAAACGGAAGGAATTTCATGGCTGCCATCTCCCTTTCCCAACTGAAACACATTCCTTGCCTGGCTCACACCTTAAACCTGGTGGTGCAGTGCTTATTGAAAACTTATCCTGGGTTCTCCGACCTGCTCCTCAAAGTGCGTGGACTTTGCTCACATATCCGACGTTCGCCTGTACACTCCAGCCGCATGCAGAACTATCAGCGGTCTTTGAACCTTCCCCAGCATCGCCTAATCATAGACGTTGCAACAAGGTGGAACTCAACACTGCACATGCTTCAGAGACTGTGCCAACAGAGGCGGGCTGTTATGTTTTTGTGGGAGGATACACATACATGGGCAGGCAGTAGGATGGCAGACATGGAGTTGTCAGGTGTGCAGTGGTCGAAGATACAAGACATGTGTCAAGTCCTTCAGTGTTTTGAGGAATGCACACGGCTGGTTAGTGCAGACAACGCCATAATAAGCATGAGCATCCCCCCATTGTGTCTGCTGATGCAAAGTTTGACGCACATAAAGGATCAGGCGTCTGCACCAGAGGAAGAGGAAAGCCTTGATGACAGTCAGCCATTGTCTGGTCAGAGCAGTGTACAGGACGAGGTAGCGGGCGAAGAGGAGGTGGAGGACGAGGAGGATGATGGGGATGAGTATATTTTTAATGAGGAAGCTTTCCCGGGGGCACTGGAAATTGGTTGCGTGGCAAGGCCGGGTTCTGGTTTTTTGAGGGACACAAGTGACGTAGATTTGCCTGAAACTGCCCCTGAACCAATCACAACCGCAGATTTGACAACTGGAACTTTGGCCCACATGGTGGATTATGCCTTACGTATCCTCAAAAGGGACACATGCATTACGAAAATGATGAACGATGACGATTACTGGTTGGCCTGCCTCCTTGATCCACGCTATAAAGGCAAATTGCAAAATATTATGCCACATGAGAACTTGGAACTAATATTAGCAACCAAACAATCAACTCTTGTTGACCGTTTGCTTCAGGCATTCTCAGCACACAGCGCACGTGATCGTTCTCACACGAGCTCCAGGGGGCAGCAGACCAGGAGTGTTAGGGGTGCACACATCAGAAGTGGTGTTGGACAGAGGGGTTTTCTGACCAGGTTGTGGAGTGATTTTGCTATGACCGCAGACAGGACAGGTACTGCTGCATCAATTGAAAGTGACAAGAGACAACATTTGTCCAGTATGGTTACTAACTATTTTTCATCCCTTATCGATGTTCTCCCTCAACCGTCATTCCCATTTGATTACTGGGCATCAAAATTAGACACCTCGCCAGAATTGGCAGAATATGCATTGCAGGAGCTTGCTTGCCCGGCAGCAAGTGTCCTATCAGAAAGAGTATTCAGTGCTGCAGGTTCAATATTAACCGAAAAAAGGACTCGTCTGGCTACCCAAAATGGTGATGATCTAACATTCATTAAAATGAACCACAACTGGATTTCGAATTCTTTTGCCCCACCTTGCCCGGCCGACACCTAGCTTTCCTATGAAAAGCTCTTACCTGTGGACTACTGTGAATTAATTTTCTAATGTCTAATTTGCTGCAGCTGATTGTACAGCATACGACATGTTTACACCTCCCTAAATGGCCAAACTCCCCACACGGGGCCGTGGTATCGCGACTTGGCGCAAGTGCAGCGGCCCAGAGTCCTGGTCGTTGCAGTACTGTGGCTCCGCCACTATGGGGAGATATGGTACGTCTGATGGCACTGAAGGAGCTCGTCTGATCAGGTATCACAGACACCAATACATTTCACAGTCGGGCCTCCGGGGGGAGCTAAGGGTGCTATTCATTAGGCCACTCCCCACCATAGTGGGTAAACTGGGGGTCAGGCAGAAAGTTAGTCAGAAGCTGACTGGGTTGGAACCAGGCAACACCTTGTGGCAGAGGGTGTTGCTGGGGAAGAGACAGTAGGGTCTCTGTCAGGGGTGGGATCCTGACAGAGGCTTGGAAACAAGAACGAACGTAACGGGACCGCGCCTGCTCCGGGTAGCGGCGGTGCCCAAGAAGGGACTAGAAGAGAGATATATTGTGCTGAGTGAGAAACGAGATCGAAGCAATAGGAGAATACCAGTAGGGGTCGTGCTGTAAGACCGGAGCAACACCCTACTGAGGCGTATAATCGGTGGCCGGAACGCCGAGGGAGTATTTCAATAGACAGCTTCAAGCAATACTCTAAACAGCGGCAGGACAGTCAGTCTCAGGCGGGCTGTCTAACTCAAATCACCTATGAAGTCTTGGGAGGCAATTGCGGGAGAGGGGCGTCTCTAGGGTCCCGGAAGAACTCCAGGCCTACCCGTCAAACGGGTGCCGTTCCTACTCGGATCTGAGGGAGGGACGGAGGATTAGCAGAACATCATCTAATCGAGTTGTGAGGGAACTTAAGAAACAGACACAACAGTTGTGGGGTACTTTCCGTAAGCACAGCAGGGAAGGACTACAACACATAGCGCTAAGAAGGAAGGCACAGATTTCCACCTGTGAAGAGAGCTCTGGAAGTGCCATTGGACCGGCCGGACTTGCGTAGCCTGGTGAACCTTATTCTGGACTGAGGACTCAGAGATCTCCAGTAAAGAGGTAAAGAGACTGCAACCTGGTGTCCTCGTTATTTACCGCGACCTGCACCGCACAACTGCACCGCTACACCACCACTTATTGCACCGGACGTCTCCCACTGACAGACAGGGCCACGGACCGGGTCTAGCCACCGTGACAACCCCAGGACTGAGACCCAGAGGCCCGGCTCCGGGTACCCCCTCGGCCCTGCGGCGGTGTGGGGGCGCTCCAACTTGACGTCACGAACAGGATCTACTTAAGCCTGAAGAATCGGGTCATGTGTGCCTTGGAACTGTGATTTGTTGTGCTTGGACTGTACTTTGTTGAGAGACTGTGTATTGCTCTGTACTGGGGAAGGTTCCCGCCAAAAGCCGCCGCCATTGCTACTTCGGGGAAGAAGGAGGGTGTGCCATGGGAGGAGACTACGAGAGCGGCGCGAGGAACGGCTACCGCCCCCTGCGCTTCTGGCTGCAATGCGATGACCTGCCCCAAAGCAGAGAACAACCCCCTGATTTGCAACGGCGGGAAGCAGGAGATGGAGAAGCCCGGCCCTGGAGAAATGGCGGAGTCCGATGCATGCATTGCCACCGATCAGCAGATCATGATGAAGAACAGCGAGTGCCGGAACGGAGAAGGGGCTACCCCGGCTTGCCCTTGCCTACCGGAGACGGACCTGTGTTCTCCGCGGCAGGAGGATCTGAAGCCCCTGGAACAGATAGCGGAGCTGAGTCCACCAATCCCAGCCTCGGAGCCAGCGGAGGAGGAACCACAGCGAGCAGAGCCGCGTTCGGGGACCGTAATGGAGGAGCCGCGGTCCGAGCTGCAGCCGACTCCAGCGTTCTTGTCAGCGGACCGGATCGACATCGGTGGAACCACATTAGGCGCAGGTACGGCAGACACCCCTGCCTCCCCGCTCGATCCCGCTCCCGCGACCGATTTCCCCTGCAACAGTAATCCTTCGTTCACTATTGAGCGGGTGGTCCTCGGCCCCAGTGCGTTGGGAAAGTTGTTGCCGCCACTACCAACCAGGTGGGGGGAGCCCATAGAGATGGGCCTGGACGAAGTGATGTTCCGGTGGGACACCCCCTGGGTTGAGCAGGATGGGGTTCCAGTGGATGGTCTCACCATCGCCATACTTACCTGGGACCAGTATAATCAATGCGTGCTCCAGCATTGGAAACAGCGAGGTGAAGTTGAAAAACGGGAGACGCAACACAGGAAGTTGATATATGGTGGGAAGGACGTGGTAAGGCGGGGAACTGTGTCGGCCTTCTACCCAAGGAAAGGATGGGGCTCTATACAGGAACTAGGCCTATCGACTGACGTCTTCGTTGCTAGTTATGACGTGGAAACTCCCTGCTGTGATCGGGATGGCGAACAATTGCGGGAAGGAGATCAGGTGACGTACACCCGTCACCAGAACGCCCAAGGGTGGCGTGCCCGGAATGTTCAGCGGTGCGAGCCTGAGAGAGCGTCACCTGCGGCCCCGATCATGGTCGATCCAGGTTTGCCAGACCTCGTTACTGTCACCACTGTACGCCTTGTGGTGGCTCCCGAACTCGCCAGCAGGGTCAGTCTACAAATTCAAACACCGGGTGACCTGGTGGTCCCTGCGGGGCCTGCCGCCGGAGTCCGGGCCACAGTAGACGGGGCCCAGGGGTCAAGGCCACCTGAATAAGCATAAACCTCGGAAACCTGAAAATGTAAATAGTTACTGTTCCACTGCTTTGCTGCTATACCCGTAAAGGGTTAACTCTTAAAGGGATCCATTTGTTTACCCGGGATCCCTACTGTTTTGCTTGTTTGCCTTTTTTCTACTTTTTACTTCTTTTATCAAGAACTGCAGTAATCATGGACCGTGCATGATACAAACTTTTCCTTGTAAATAGTTCACACCTTCTTAAGGGTGTTTTCTACTGGTTTTACTTAAAGACTCTTTGCGAAGATACCGTACCGGAGCCTTTGCTGAGTATGGACTGGTAGTCTGAGAAGATGTACTACCTCAGAAAGACTTGATCCCCTCTTAAAGGGGATGCTGAAAGTGTACTTATGCGTGATACTGTTTTAGAACAGTAATGTGATGACAATGCTTAAAGTAAAAATGATAATGTTTACATGAAAAGTTATGTGTATTGAACTGGTTAATTGTAAAGTAAAGAAATGTTGATAATGTTCCTTAGAAGAAAGAACGAGAGACAGAAGGCAGATGCAGTAGGCCCATAGGGGTAGACAGAGTGTCCTGCATAGTCAGTAGAAAGAAAGTAGTAATGAGAATTGGTGATAAAAGGAAATAGTTGATAATGTTGATAAGAAAAATGGGGATAGAAGGTAGACCCTGAGTCCTCCATAGAAAGTTAGTTTGTTATAGAGAAAGAGTTAATAATGTGTTGTAGAGGATAGAAAGTGAACCCGTAGGGGTTAGGTAGTGAGTCCTCTTAGGAGTCATATGTAGATGGCTCAGTGCTTCTAAAATCGAAAGTAATGTTATGTTCTATACTGTGTATAGTAGTTGAAAAGGCAGTAGGCCCTGGCTGAACGGGGCGGTCCTGTAATAGAAAGGAGAGGCAGTAGGTCTGGTGCCGATAGGACAGGCGGTCCTGCAGATTCAAAGAAGGAGAGTGAAAAGTTAAAGTACCTTATAATGTGATTATAGGAAGGTCTTTAGTGGATACAGAGTGTATGTCCTTAAAGGCAACGTTAAAGTATAGTGCAGCAATTTTTGCACTTAGTAGAATACCCGGTTGGGTAACAGGAGTTATTTATAGCCTGTAATTTATAATGTTTTAATATTTAACTATGTTTTGCAACGTTCAAGTGTCCTCACCTCCCATAAAGGGAAGCCTGTTCAAGTATACTTAATGTTATTTGCACTCAACAAAATTGTATGTCTTTTTGCTAAACTTGTATTGTTGTTTTCTTCCCAGTCCCGGAGTACTGTGTTTAACCAGGGGGGAGTGCAGCGGCCCAGAGTCCTGGTCGTTGCAGTACTGTGGCTCCGCCACTATGGGGAGCTATGGTACGTCTGATGGCACTGAAGGAGCTCGTCTGATCAGGTATCACAGACACCAATACATTTCACAGTCGGGCCTCCGGGGGGAGCTAAGGGTGCTATTCATTAGGCCACTCCCCACCATAGTGGGTAAACTGGGGGTCAGGCAGGAAGTTAGTCAGAAGCTGACTGGGTTGGAACCAGGCAACACCTTGTGGCAGAGGGTGTTGCTGGGGAAGAGACAGTAGGGTCTCTGTCAGGGGTGGGATCCTGACAGAGGCTTGGCAACAAGAACGAACGTAACGGGACCGCGCCTGCTCCGGGTAGCGGCGGTGCCCAAGAAGGGACTAGAAGAGAGATATATTGTGCTGAGTGAGAAACGAGATCGAAGCAATAGGAGAATACCAGTAGGGGTCGTGCTGTAAGACCGGAGCAACACCCTACTGAGGCGTATAACCGGTGGCCGGAACGCCGAGGGAGTATTTCAATAGACAGCTTCAAGCAATACTCTAAACAGCGGCAGGACAGTCAGTCTCAGGCGGGCTGTCTAACTCAAATCACCTATGAAGTCTTGGGAGGCAATTGCGGGAGAGGGGCGTCTCTAGGGTCCCGGAAGAACTCCAGGCCTACCCGTCAAACGGGTGCCGTTCCTACTCGGATCTGAGGGAGGGACGGAGGATTAGCAGAACATCATCTAATCGAGTTGTGAGGGAACTTAAGAAACAGACACAACAGTTGTGGGGTACTTTCCGTAAGCACAGCAGGGAAGGACTACAACACATAGCGCTAAGAAGGAAGGCACAGATTTCCACCTGTGAAGAGAGCTCTGGAAGTGCCATTGGACCGGCCGGACTTGCGTAGCCTGGTGAACCTTATTCTGGACTGAGGACTCAGAGATCTCCAGTAAAGAGGTAAAGAGACTGCAACCTGGTGTCCTCGTTATTTACCGCGACCTGCACCCCACAACTGCACCGCTACACCACCACTTATTGCACCGGACGTCCCCCACTGACAGACAGGGCCACGGACCGGGTCTAGCCACCGTGACAACCCCAGGACTGAGATCCAGAGGCCCGGCTCCGGGTACCCCCTCGGCCCTGCGGCGGTGTGGGGGCGCTCCACAACCACCTGTGAGACTGCTGTTTGTCTGAAGAGGTGGGTGTGCCCACTTTTGGTCGACGGCATTGCCACTGGGTCCCTCATAGTACAATAAAGTGTCTCTGGCGGTGGTGGTGCGCACCCAACGTCAGACACACTGTTGTAACATGAGGGGCCCTGGGCCTGTACCGCCGGCCACAAGAGAGTTCACCCACCCCCAGGTCAAACATTGCTCTACCACTTCCACAGTTATCTCTCACACTTCCACCAATGTTTAGTCTATGCGCTGACATCCTTCCATTCCTGCCACTGACAATACCATTGTGTTGACATGTATGATGGTACTTAACATAGTCAGGGGCAGTGTCCTCTATTTACCACAGTAAATACTTTGCGCTAAATTAGTAGGTCTGAAACTACGCAGAGGATCCCACCCCTGAACCTAATGATTGCACCCTTTAGTGTTTTCGTTTTGTTTTAATGCGAGACATTCACATTTATTTATTGTTTTGGACTACTAACTGGCAGACACTCATTACAATCGGCCTCCGCTGACCAGACCACTGCTGCCCGTGTACCCCTGGAACCAATTTTAAATTGCCTACAGCCAGCCCATTTTATTATGTTAGGCCTTCGAAGCCTGTCTGCGGTCCCTCCTTCCACTAGGCCTCCACTGACCTGTCTACTGCTGGCCGTGTACCCCTGGAACCAATCATAAATTGCCTACAGCCAGCCCATTTTATTATGTTAGGCCTTCGAAGCCTGTCTGCGGTCCCTCCTTCCACTAGGCCTCCACTGACCAGACCACTGCTGCCCGTGTACCCCTGGAACCAATTATAAAGTGCCTACAGCCTGTCCAATTTTATTATGTTAGGCCTTCGAAGCCTGTCTGCGGTCCCTCCTTCCACTAGGCCTCCACTGACCAGACCACTGCTGCCCGTGTACCCCTGGAACCAATTTTAATTTGCCTACAGCCAGCCCATTTTATTATGTTAGGCCTTCGAAGCCTGTCTGCGGTCCCTCCTTCCACTAGGCCTCCACTGACCAGACCACTGCTGCCCGTGTACCCCTGGAACCAATTTTAAATTGCCTACAGCCAGCCAATTTTATTATGTTAGGCCTTCGAAGCCTGTCTGCGGTCCCTCCTTCCACTAGGCCTCCACTGACCAGACCACTGCTGCCCGTGTACCCCTGGAACCAATTTTAAATTGCCTACAGCCAGCCCATTTTATTATGTTAGGCCTTCGAAGCCTGTCTGCGGCCCGTTCTTTCTACTACTACTACACTGACCAGTCTACTGCTGCCCGTGTACCCCTGGAACCAATGTTAAAGTGCCTACAGTCCAATTTTTTTTATGTTAGGCCTTCGAAGCCTGTCTGCGGCCCGTTCTTTCTACTACTACTACACTGACCAGTCTACTGCTGCCCGTGTACCCCTGGAACCAATGTTAAAGTGCCTACAGTCCAATATATTTTTATGTTAGGCCTTCGAAGCCTGTCTGCGGTCCCTCCTTCCACTAGGCCTCCACTGACCAGACCACTGCTGCCCGTGTACCCCTGGAACCAATTTTAAATTGCCTACAGCCAGCCCATTTTATTATGTTAGGCCTTCGAAGCCTGTCTGCGGTCCCTCCTTCCACTAGGCCTCCACTGACCAGACCACTGCTGCCCGTGTACCCCTGGAACCAATTTTAAATTGCCTACAGCCAGCCCATTTTATTATGTTAGGCCTTCGAAGCCTGTCTGCTGTCCCTCCTTCCACTAGGCCTCCACTGACCTGTTTACTGCTGCCCGTGTACCCCTGGAAACAATCATAAATTGCCTACAGCCAGCCCATTTTATTATGTTAGGCCTTCGAAGCCTGTCTGCGGTCCCTCCTTCCACTAGGCCTCCACTGACCAGACCACTGCTGCCCGTGTACCCCTGGAACCAATCATAAATTGCCTACAGCCAGCCCATTTTATTATGTTAGGCCTTCGAAGCCTGTCTGCGGTCCCTCCTTCCACTAGGCCTCCACTGACCTGTCTACTGCTGGCCGTGTACCCCTGGAACCAATCATAAATTGCCTACAGCCAGCCCATTTTATTATGTTAGGCCTTCGAAGCCTGTCTGCGGTCCCTCCTTCCACTAGGCCTCCACTGACCAGACCACTGCTGCCCGTGTACCCCTGGAACCAATCATAAATTGCCTACAGCCAGCCCATTTTATTATGTTAGGCCTTCGAAGCCTGTCTGCGGTCCCTCCTTCCACTAGGCCTCCACTGACCTGTCTACTGCTGGCCGTGTACCCCTGGAACCAATCATAAATTGCCTACAGCCAGCCCATTTTATTATGTTAGGCCTTTGAAGCCTGTCTGCGGTCCCTCCTTCCACTAGGCCTCCACTGACCTGTCTACTGCTGGCCGTGTACCCCTGGAACCAATCATAAATTGCCTACAACCAGCCCATTTTATTATGTTAGGCCTTCAAAGCCTGTCTGCGGTCCCTCCTTCCACTAGGCCTCCACTGACCAGACCACTGCTGCCCGTGTACCCCTGGAACCAATTTTAAATTGCCTACAGCCAGCCCATTTTATTATGTTAGGCCTTCGAAGCCTGTCTGCTGTCCCTCCTTCCACTAGGCCTCCACTGACCTGTCTACTGCTGCCCGTGTACCCCTGGAAAAAATCATAAATTGCCTACAGCCAGCCCATTTTATTATGTTAGGCCTTCGAAGCCTGTCTGCGGTCCCTCCTTCCACTAGGCCTCCACTGACCAGACCACTGCTGCCCGTGTACCCCTGGAACCTATCATAAATTGCCTACAGCCAGCCCATTTTATTATGTTAGGCCTTCGAAGCCTGTCTGCGGTCCCTCCTTCCACTAGGCCTCCACTGACCAGACCACTGCTGCCCGTGTACCCCTGGAACCAATTTTAAATTGCCTACAGCCAGCCCATTTTATTATGTTAGGCCTTCGAAGCCTGTCTGCTGTCCCTCCTTCCACTAGGCCTCCACTGACCAGACCACTGCTGCCCGTGTACCCCTGGAACCAATTTTAAATTGCCTACAGCGAGCCCATTTTATTATGTTAGGCCTTCGAAGCCTGTCTGCGGTCCCTCCTTCCACTAGGCCTCCACTGACCAGACCACTGCTGCCCGTGTACCCCTGGAACCAATTATAAAGTGCCTACAGCCTGTCCAATTTTATTATGTCAGGCCTTCGAAGCCTGTCTGCGGTCCCTCCTTCCACTAGGCCTCCACTGACCTGTCTACTGCTGCCCGTGTACCCCTGGAAACAATCATAAATTGCCTACAGCCAGCCCATTTTATTATGTTAGGCCTTCGAAGCCTGTCTATGCCCCGTTCTTTCAACTACTACTACACTGACCTGTCTACTGCTGCCCGTGTACTCCTGGAACCAATTATAAAGTGCCTACAGCCAGCCCATTTTATTATGTTAGGCCTTCGAACCCTGTCTGCGGTCCCTCCTTCCACTAGGCCTCCACTGACCAGACAACTGCTGCCCGTGTACCCCTGGAACCAATTTTAAATTGCCTACAGCCAGCCCATTTTATTATGTTAGGCCTTCGAAGCCTGTCTGCGGTCCCTCCTTCCACTAGGCCTCCACTGACCAGACCACTGCTGCCCGTGTACCCCTGGAACCAATTTTAAATTGCCTACAGCCAGCCCATTTTATTATGTTAGGCCTTCGAAGCCTGTCTGCGGCCCGTTCTTTCTACTACTACTACACTGACCAGTCTACTGCTGCCCGTGTACCCCTGGAACCAATGTTAAAGTGCCTACAGTCCAATTTTTTTTATGTTAGGCCTTCGAAGCCTGTCTGCGGCTCGTTCTTTCTACTACTACTACACTGACCAGTCTACTGCTGCCCGTGTACCCCTGGAACCAATGTTAAAGTGCCTACAGTCCAATATTTTTTTATGTTAGGCCTTCGAAGCCTGTCTGCGGCCCGTTCTTTCTACTACTACTACACTGACCAGTCTACTGCTGCCCGTGTACCCCTGGAACCAATGTTAAAGTGCCTACAGTCCAATATTTTTTTATGTTAGGCCTTCGAAGCCTGTCTGCGGCCCGTTCTTTCTACTACTCCTACACTGACCAGACCACTGCTGCCCGTGTACCCCTGGAACCTATTTTTTATTGCATAGAGCATCCTTTTTTTAATAGTAGGCGTCTGTCTGCGGTCCACTATTGAAATTGTCCTCCACTGCCCAGAGCAATGCTGCCTGTGTAACCCTGTAACCTTTTTTAAGCTGCAGTGAGCCACATTTTTGGTTTAAGGCCTACTACCTGTGTCTGTCTGCGCCACTCAATTCAGCTGTGTTCCTTTTAAAAAAGCTGAGCGTCAATAGTCTTGTTTTCAGCCTCTAGGAATTTTAAAACTGCATTGGGGGTACAACTTTGGTAGGGCCTACTAACGGTGTCTGCCGCCCCAAGGTGTGACCCAGGTTTCGTCCACATTGCTTCGATCTTAATGCTCTCGTTTAGTAGTTGTTGGAAACTACACTGCATTAGGCTTACAAATTGGGTATGGGGTGTAGAGACGGTGTGTTCCACTCCAAGGTGTTCTCCAGGTTGCCTTTCCTGAGCTTCTATCTTGAGGATCTTGTTAAATAGTGGTTAAATGGAACAACTGCATTTGGCATACTAGTTGGTTTGGGGCCTACTAACAGTGTCTGCCGCTCCTTGCTGTTCTCCTGGTTTCCTGTCCTGAAATTCCATTTTCAGGCTCTCGTTAAGTAGTTGCTAATGTTAGACTGCATTTGGCCTACTAGTTGGGTTGGGGCCTACGGTGTCTGCCACTCCTTGCTGTTCTCCTCCACTGAACAAAGCTGTGCCGCCTGTTTACTACGGTTGCCAATTTTGAACTGCATTTCGACTACTTACTGATTTGGGCCTACTCTCTGTGTCAGCCTCTCATTCCAGTTGTCCTCCACTGCAATGCCCCCTGGTTAGTCCTGTGTTACCAATTTTGAACTGCATTTAGCCAACTTTATTCTTTGGGCCTATATCTGTGTTTCCTCCTCATCCTGCTCATTGCCCAGCCAGTGATAGATGAGTCTGCTGGTACATTGACCCATAACGCAAAATTCCCCGTGCACGCTACACAGCAAGATTGTGACCCTGCTGAAAGTCAGGTTCCTCTTCCCGCATACCATACCACCTTACACGGGGACAAAGAGGAAGGTGCAGATGAAAGTGCAGGTTCCTTCATCAGGTGGGGGAGGAATACGACGTCACTGGCACAGGGCCTCTCATAGTACGCAAAAGTGTTGCTGCCGGTGGGAGGCGCCCCCGCCGTGCAAACACACCGCTGTACTTTGAGGGGCCCTGTGGCAGTGCCAATGCCAACGAGTGGGCCCCCCTGCTTGCTCAGGATCACAGCACTTGCAAAGTTGAAATACTTACCTCTCCCTGCTCCACTGCCGTGACGTGGTTCAGATTTCCTGGGCCCACTAATTACTTGAACCAGCCCTACCCCCCACAACTTTAGCCAAATGACCCCCAATTTCCAATGCCTAACTATTATTATAAGGTAAATTACGATTGACAACCTTCAGTAACAAGAATGGGTGTTTTTTCCATTAAAATGGGCAGTGTTGGTGTTTTCCTGGCCTCCACTCACTGCCGACTATGCTCCCCCATTGACTTGCATTGGGTTTCGTGTTTCGGTCGATACACGACTTTTCGCGATAATCGGCCGATTCCACTCGACTCGACTTCTAAGATAGTCGGGTTTCGCGAAACACGGCTCGACTCTAAAAAGGTCAAGGTCGCTCAACCCTACTGATCAGGATGATTGGGTGACCTTCTTGCCGTTGGCCGAGTTTGCCCTTAACCCCTTCACCCCCAAGGGTGGTTTGCACGTTAATGACCGGGCCAATTTTTACAATTCTGACCACTGTCCCTTTATGAGGTTATAACTCTGGAACGCTTCAACGGATCTTGGCGATTCTGACATTGTTTTCTCGTGACATATTGTACTTCATGATAGTGGTAAAATTTCTTCGATATAACTTGCGTTTATTTGTGAAAAAAAACGAATATTTGGCGAAAATTTTGAAAATTTCGCAATTTTCCAACTTTTAATTTTTATGCCCTTAAATCACAGACATATGTCACGCAAAATACTTAATAAGTAACATTTCCCACATGTCTACTTTAAATCAGCACAATTTTGGAACCAAAATTTTTTTTGTGACGAGGTTATAAGGGTTAAAAGTTGACCAGCAATTTCTCATTTTTACAACACCATTTTTTTTAGGGACCACATCTCATTTGAAGTCATTTTGAGGGGTCTATATGACAGAAAATACCCAAGTGTGACACCATTCTAAAAACTGCACCCCTCAAGGTACTCAAAACCACTTTCAAGAAGTTTATTAACCCTTCAGGTGTTTCACAGGAATTTTTGGAATGTTTAAATAAAAATGAACATTTAACTTTTTTTCACACAAAATTTATTTCAGATCCAATTTGTTTTATTTTACCAAGGGTAACAGGAGAAAATAGACCCCAAAATTTGTTGTACAATTTGTCCTGAGTACGCTGATACCCCATATGTGGGGGTAATCCACTGTTTGGGCGCATGGCAGAGCTCGGAAGGAAAGGAGCGCCATTTGACTTTTCAATGCAAAATTGACTGGAATTGAGATGGGACGCCATGTTGCATTTGGAGAGCCCCTGATGTGCCTAAACATTGAAATCCCCCACAAGTGACACCATTTTGGAAAGTAGACCCCCTAAGGAACTTATCTAGATGTGTGGTGAGCACTTTGACCCAACAAGTGCTTCATAGAAGTTTATAATGCAGAGCCGTAAAAATAAAAAATCATATTTTTTCACAAAAATGATGTTTTCGCCCCCAATTTTTTATTTTCCCAAGGGTAAGAGAAGAAATTGGACCCCAAAAATTGTTGTGCAATTTGTCCTGAGTACGCTGATACCCCATATGTGGGTGTAAACCATTGTTTGGGCGCAGGGCAGAGCTCGGAAGGGAAGGAGCGCCATTTGACTTTTCAATGCAAAATTGACTGGAATTGAGATGGGACGCCATGTTGCATTTGGAGAGCCCCTGATGTGCCTAAACATTGAAACCCCCCACAAGTGACACCATTTTGGAAAGTAGACCCCCTAAGGAACTTATCTAGATGTGTGTTGAGCACTTTGACCCAACAAGTGCTTCACAGAAGTTTATAATGCAGAGCCGTAAAAATAAAAAATCATATTTTTTCACAAAAATGATCTTTTCGCCCCCATTTTTTTATTTCCCCAAGGGTAAGAGAAGAAATTAGACCACAAGAGTTGTTGTGCAATTTGTCCTGAGTACGACGATACCCCATATGTGGGGGGGAATCACTGTTTGGGCGCATAGCAGAGCTCGGAAGGGAAGGAGTGCTATTTTACTTTTCAATGCAAAATTGACTGGAATTAAGATGGGATGCCATGTTGCGTTTGCAGAGCCCCTGATGTGCCTAAACATTAAAAACCCCCACAAGTGACACCATTTTGGAAAGTAGACCCCCTAATGAACTTATCTAGATGTGTTTTGAGAGCTTTGAACCCCCAAGTGTTTCACTACAGTTTATAAGGCAGAGCCGTGAAAATAAAAATTCTTTTTTTTTTCACAAAAATGATTTTTTAGCCCCCAGTTTTGTATTTTCACAAGGGTATCAGGATAAATTGGACCTCAAAAGTTGTTGTCCAAATTGTCCTGAGTATGCTGATACCCCATATGTGGGGGGGAATCACTGTTTGGGCGCATGACAGAGCTCGGAAGGGAAGGAGCGCCATTTGGAATGCAGACTTAAATGGATTGGTCTGCAGGCGTCACGTTGCATTTGCAGAGCCCCTGATGTACCCAAACAGTACAAACCCCCCACAAGTGACCCCATATTGGAAACTAGACCCCCCAAGGAACTTATCTAGATGTGTTGTGAGAACTTTAAACCCCCCAGTGTTTCACTACAGTTTATAACGCAGAGCCGTGAAAATAAAAATTCTATTTTTTTTTCACAAAAATGATTTTTTAGGCCCCAGTTTTGTATTTTCACAAGGGTATCAGGATAAATTGGACCCCAAAATTTGTTGTCCAATTTGTCCTGAGTACGCTGATACCCCATATGTGGGGGGGAACCACTGTTTGGGTGCATGACAGAGCTCGGAGGGGAAGGAGCGCCATTTGGAATGCAGACTTAAATGGATTGGTCTGCAGGCGTCACGTTGCATTTGCAGAGCCCCTGATGTACCCAAACAGTACAAACCCCCCACAAGTGACCCCATATTGGAAACTAGACCCCCCAAGGAACTTATCTAGATGTGTTGTGAGAACTTTGAACCCCCAAGTGTTTCACTACAGTTTATAACGCAGAGCCGTGAAAATAAAAATTCTTTTTTTTTTTTTCACAAAAATGATATTTTAGCCTCCAGTTTTGTATTTTCACAAGGGTATCAGGAGAAATTGGACCCCAAAAGATGATGTCCAATTTGTCCTGAGTACGCTGATACCCCATATGTTGGGGTAAACCCCTGTTTGGGCACACGGGAGAGCTCGGAAGGGAAGGAGCACTGTTTTCCTTTTTCAACGCAGAATTGGCTGGAATTCAGATCGGATGCCATGTCCCGTTTGGAAAGCCCCTGATGTGCCTGAACAGTGGAAACCCCCCAATTATAACTGAAACCCTAATCCAAACACACCCCTAACCCTAATCCCAACAGTAACCCTAACCACTCCTCTAACCCAGACACACCCAACCCTATTCCCAACCGTAAATGTAATCCAAACCCTAACCCTATCTTTAGCCCCAACCCTAACTGTAGCCCCAACCCTAGCCCCAACCCTAGCCCTAACCCTAGCAATAACCCTAGCCCTAACACTAGCCGTAACACTAGCCGTAACAATAGCCGTAACACTAGCCCTAACCCTAGCCCTAACCCTAGCCCTAACCCTAACCCCAACCCTAGCCCTAACCCTAGCCCCAACCCTAGCCCCAACCCTAGCCCTAACCCTAGCCCTAACCCTTGCCCTAACCCTAACCCTAGCCCTAACTCTAGTCCTAACTCTAGTCCTAACTCTAGCCCTAACCCTAACCCTAATGGGAAAATGGAAATAAATACATTTTTTAATTTTTTTATTTTTCCCTAACTAAGGGGGTGATGAAGGGGGGTTTGATTTACTTTTATAGCGGGTTTTTTAGCGGATTTTTATGATTGGCAGCCGTCACACACTGAAAGACGCTTTTCATTGCAAAAAATATTTTTTGCGTTACCACATTTTGAGAGCTATAATTTTTCCATATTTCAGTCCAGTTGAGTCATGTGAGATCTTGTTTTTTGCGGGACGAGTTGACGTTTTTATTGGTAACATTTTCGGACACGTGACATTTTTTGATCGCTTTTTATTCCGATTTTTGTGAGGCAGAGTGATCAAAAACCAGCTATTCATGAATTTCTTTTTGGGGAGGCGTTTATACCGTTCCGCGTTTGGTAAAATTGATAAAGCAGTTTTATTCGTCGGGTCAGTACGATTACAGCGATACCTCATTTATATCATTTTTTTTATGTTTTGGCGCTTTTATACGATAAAAACTATTTTATAGAAAAAATAATTATTTTGGTATCGCTTTATTCTCAGGACTATAACTTTTTTATTTTTTTGCTGATGATGCTGTATGGTGGCTCGTTTTTTGCGGGACAAGATGACGTTTTCAGCGGTATCATGGTTATTTATATCAGTCTTTTTGATCGCGTGTTATTCCACTTTTTGTTCGGCGGTATGATAATAAAGCGTTGTTTTTTGCCTCGTTTTTTTTTTTTTCTTTCGGTGTTTACTGAAGGGGTTAACTAGTGGGGCAGTTTTATAGGTTGGGTCGTTACGGACGTGGCGATACTAAATATGTGTACTTTTATTGTTTTTTTTATTTTATTTAGCTAAAGAAATGTATTTATGGGAATAATTTTTTTTTTTTCTTTATTTAGGATATTTTTTTTATTTATTTTTTTACACACATGTGGGGAATTTTTTTTTTACTTTTTTACTTTGTCCCAGGGGGGGACATCACAGATCATTGATCTGGCAGTGTGCACAGCACTCTGCCAGATCTGCGATCTGCTGTGCAGGGCTGCAGGCTTACCAAGTGTCTGCTCTGAGCAGACACTCGGTAAGCCACCTCCCTCCCTGCAGGACCCGGATGCCGCGGCCATCTTGGATCTGGGACCTGCGGCGAGGAGGGAGGTAGGAGACCCTCAGAGCAACGCGATCAGATCGCGTTGCTCCGGGGGTCTCAGGGAAGCCCGCAGGGAGCCCCCTCCCTGCGCGATGCTTCCCTATACCGCCGGTACACCGCGATCATGTTTGATCGCGGTGTGCCGGGGGTTAATGTGCCGGGGGCGGTCCGTGACCGCTCCTGGCACATAGTGCCGGATGTCAGCTGCGATATGCAGCTGACACCCGGCCGCGATCGGCCACGCTCCCCCCGTGAGCGCGGCCGATCGCGTATGACGTACTATCCCGTCCGTGGTCATGGGGGCCCACCCCACCTCGACGGGATAGTACGTCAGATGTCAGGGAGGGGTTAATAATCGGGCTAGTTCGGCTACTTTGGTTTCACCTTTCTTTTGTAATTTTGGTTTTCATCCTCGTTTTTCTTCAGGGCAGGTTGAGCCTTCTGACTGTCCTGGTGTGGATTCTGTGGTGGACAGGTTACAGCAGATTTGGACTCATGTGGTGGACAATTTGACGTTGTCTCAGGAAAAGGCTCAACGTTTTGCTAACCGCCGTCGGTGTGTTGGTCCCCGGCTTCGTGTTGGGGATTTAGTCTGGTTATCTTCTCGTCATGTTCCTATGAAGGTTTCTTCCCCTAAGTTCAAGCCTCGCTTTATTGGTCCTTATAAGATTTCTGAGATTATCAATACGGTATCTTTTCGTTTGGCCCTTCCAGCTTCTTTTTCCATCCATAATGTTTTCCATAGATCTTTGTTGCGGAGATATGTGGTGCCCGTTGTTCCCTCTGTTGATCCTCCTGCTCCGGTGTTGGTTGAGGGGGAGTTGGAATATGTGGTGGAGAAGATTTTTGATTCTCGTTTTTCGAGGCGGAAGCTTCAGTATCTTGTCAAGTGGAAGGGTTATGGCCAGGAGGATAATTCTTGGGTTGTTGCCTCTGATGTCCATGGTGCCGATTTGGCTCGTGCTTTTCACTTGGCTCGTCCTGATCGGCCTGGGGCTCTGGTGAGGGTTCGGTGACCCCTCCTCAAGGGGGGGTACAGTTGTGAATTCCGTTCTTGGGCTCCCTCCGGTGGTTGTAAATGGCACTTTTGTGAATTCTGCCCTTGGGCTCCCTCCGGTGGTTTTAAGTGGAACTGCTGCTCCTTGGATTTAGCATTAGCAGCTGCTTCCACTGATCATCTCTTCTGGCTCTGCTATTTAGCCTGGCTCTAGTCTTCAGCCAGTGCCAGCTGTCAATGTTTCTTGGTTGGATTCAGATCTCTCCTTGGATTTCTCTGATAGCCTGTCCATTTCAGCAAAGATAAGTCCTTGCTTGTTCTTTTGTTGTCCACTTGCTGTGGACTTAATCGTTCAGCTCATTTTATGTTTTCTCTCGTCCAGCTTGTCAGTATGATATATTCAGTCAGCTTAGCTGGAAGCTCTGGGGAAGCAGATTTGCCCTCCACACCGTTAGTCAGGTGTGGAGATTTTTTGTAAACTCTGTGTGGATTTTTCTAGCTTTTAATACTGACCGCACAGTATTCTTTCCTGTTCTGTCTATCTAGTTAGTAGTGGCCTCCTTTGCTAAATCCTGGTTTCATTCTGTGTATGTCATTTCCCTCTCCACTCACAGTCAATATTTGTGGGGGGCTGTCTTTCCTTTGGGGATTTTCTCTGAGGCAAGATAGCTTTCTGTTTCCATCTTTAGGGGTAGTTAGTTCTCCGGCTGTGACGAGATGTCTAGGGAGTGACAGGAACATTCCACGGCTACTTCTAGTGTTTGTGTTAGGATCAGGAACTGCGGTCAGTACAGATACCACCTCCTCAGAGCTCGTCCCATGTTGCTCCTTAACCACCAGGTCATAACATTTACCCCACATATGGGGTACCAGCGTACTCAGGACAAACTGGGCAACAACTATTGGGGTCCAATTTCTCCTGTTACCCTTGCAAAAATAAAAAATTACTTGCTAAAACATAATTTTTGAGGAAAGAACAATTATTTTTTATTTTCACGGCTCTGCGTTATAAACTTCTGTAAAGCACTTGGGGGTTGAAAGTGCTCACCACACATCTAGATAAGTTTCTTGGGGGGTCTAGTTTCCAAAATGGGGTCACTTGTGGGGGGTTTCTACTGTTTAGGCACATCAGGGGCTCTGCAAACGCAACGTGACGCCCGCAGACCATTCCATCAAAGTCTGCATTTCAAATGTCACTACTTCCCTTCTGAGCCCCGACCTGTGCCCAAACAGTGGTTCCCCCCCCAGATATGGGGCATCAGCGTACTCAGGAGAAACTGGACAACAACATTTGGGGTCCAATTACTCCTGTTACCCTTGTGAAAATAAAAAAATTGCTTGCTAAAACATCATTTTTGAGGAAAGAAAAACGATTTTTTATTTTCACGGCTCTGAGTTATAAACTTCTATGAAGCACTTGGGGGTTTAAAGTGGTCAGCGCACATCTAGGTTAGTTCCATGGGATGTCTAGTTTCCAAAATGGGGTCACATGTGGGGGAGCTCCAATGTTTAGGCACACAGGGGCTCTCCAAATACGACATGGTGTCCGCTAACGATTGGAGCTAATTTTTCATTCAAAAAGTCAAATGGCACTCCTTCCCTTCCGAGCCCTGCCGTGTGCCCAAACAGTGGTTTACCCCCACATGTGAGGTATCAGTGTACTTAGGAGAAATTGCCTAATAAATTTTAGGATCCATTTTATCCTGTTGCCCATGTGGAAATGAACAAATTGAAGCTAAATGAAATTTTTTGTGAAAAAAAAGTACTTTTTCATTTTTTCGGATCAATTTGTGAAGCACCTGGCGGTTCAAAGTGTTCACTATGCATCTAGCTAAGTTCCTTGGGGGGTCTAGTTTTGAAAATGGGGTTACATGTGGGGGAGCTCCAATGTTTAGGCACACAGGGGCTCTACAAACGCGACATGGTGTCCGCTAACGATTGAAGCTAGGGTTGAGCGACCTTTACTTTTATAGGATCGGGTCGGGTTTCACGAAACCCGACTTTTTCAAAAGTCGGGTCGAGTGAAATCGGCCGATCCTATAAAAAAGTCGGGGTCGGGGTCGGCCGAAACTCGAAACCCAATACAGTGCATTGGGTTTCCAATGGTTCCCAGGGTCTGAAGGAGCGGAAACTCTCCTTCAGGCCCTGGGATCCATATTTAAGTGTAAAATAAAGAATTAAAATAAAAAATATCGCTATACTCACCCTCTGCCGGGCCCTGGTACTAACCGGGAACCTTCCTTCCTTAGAATCAGCCTTCCAGGGCCTTGCGGTGACGTCACGGTGACGTCGCGGCTTGTGATTGGTCCGCGGCCGCCCATGTGACCGCTCACATGGGCGGCCGCGGACCAATCACAAGCCGCGACGTCACCGTGACGTCACCGAAGGTCCTAGAAGGGCTGATTCTTAGGAAGGAAGACTGCCGGAAAGAAGCCGAGGGTGAGTATATTCCTATTAGGTATATACTCACCCTCGTACATGCTCTGCTTCTTTCCGGCAGCCTTCCTTCCTAAGAATCAGCCCTTCCAGGACCTTCAGTGACGTCACGGAAGGTCCTGGAAGGGCTGATTCTTAGGAAGGAAGGCTGCCGGAAAGAAGCAGAGCATGTACGAGGGTGAGTATATACCTAATAGGAATATACTCACCCTCGGCTTCTTTCCGGCAGTCTTCCTTCCTAAGAATCAGCCCTTCTAGGACCTTCGGTGACGTCACGGTGACGTCGCGGCTTGTGATTGGTCCGCGGCCGCCCATGTGAGCGGTCACATGGGCGGCCGCGGACCAATCACAAGCCGCGACGTCACCGTGACGTCACCGCAAGGCCCTGGAAGGCTGATTCTAAGGAAGGAAGGTTCCCGGTTAGTACCAGGGCCCGGCAGAGGGTGAGTATAGCGATATTTTTATTTTAATTCTTTATTTTACACTTAAATCTGAATTCCGGTACCAATTCCCGATATCTTAAACATATTGGGAATCGGTATCGGAATTCCGATTCCAGATTGAGAAGATCGCCGACTTCATGGCCGACCCCACACAGGGGTCGGGTTGGGTTTCAGGAAACCCGACTTTGCCAAAAGTCGGCGACTTCTGAAAATTTTCGACCCGTTTCGCTCAACCCTAATTGAAGCTAATTTTTCATTCAAAAGTCAAATGGGGCTCGTTCCCTTCCGAGCCTTGCCGTGTGCACAAACAGTGGTTTGTGACCACATATGAGGTATCGGCCTACTCAGGAGAAATTGTACAACACATTTTAGGATCCATTTTATCTTGTTGCCCATGTGAAAATGAAAAAATTGAGGCTAAAATAATTTTTTTGTGAAATAAAAGTACTTTTTCATTTTTACGGATCAATTTGTGAAGCACCTGGGGGTTCAAAGTGCTCACTATACATCTAGATATGCTCCTTGGGGGGGTCTAGTTTCCAATAAGAGGTATCGGCGTACTCAGGACAAGTTTTACAATAATGTTTGGGGTCCACTTTCTCTTTTTAACCTTGGGAAAATAAAAAAATTGTTGCTAAAACATCATTTTTGTGACTAAAAAGTTAAATGTTCATTTTTTCCTTCCATGTTGCTTCTGCTGCTGTGAAGTACCTGAAGGGTTAATAAATTTCTTGAATGTGGTTTTGAGTACCTTGAGGGGTGCAGTTTTTAGAATGCTGTCACTTTTGGGTATTTTCAGCCATACAGATCCCTCAAACTGACTTCAAATGTGAGGTGGTCCCTAAAAAAAATGGTTTTGTAAATTTTGTTGTAAAAATGAGAAATCGCAAAGCTAGCTAGCTTGGATTAAGATCTGATAAGATCAAAACGCGTCGCTCTCACTGCAGCATTCCCAATTATGCAAGGATATGTTTGTATCAAGATTTTAATGGAAAAATAAAAATAAAGTATCGACATTTTAAGGAGCTGGAACACCTTCTTTCTTCAGTTGCAATTATCACTCATCTTGGTCTCAGATGAAGTTCCGAGCACCTGCATGGATCGGTGAGCTGGCCGCGATCCAATTTATTAGCCGCAACAATCTTTTTATATTGTTTAAAAAAAATTTTTGTTTCCAAAATTATACTGATGTAAACTAGACATGTGGGAAATGTTATTTATTAACTATTTTGTGTTACATAACTCTGGTTTAACAGAATAAAAATTCTAAATTTGAAAATTGCGAAATTTCAATTTTTTTCACAAATAAACGCAAAAATGATAGACCTAAATTTACCACTAACATGAAGCCCAATATGTCACGAAACAACAATCTCAGAACCGTTAGGATCCGTTGAAGTGTTCCCGAGTTATTACCTCATAAAGGGACACTGGTCAGAATTGCAAAAAACGGCCAGGTCATTAAGGACAAAATAGGCTGGATCATGAAAGGGTTAATGTCACCTTTGTAAGGTGACATTAAGCCGGCTTAGTAATGGAGAGGCGTCAATAAGATACCTACCATTAGTAATCCTATAACTGTGAAAGGGTTAATAAAACACGCACATGCAGAATAAAGTATTTTAATGAAATAAACCACACAGTTTTGCCATCTTTATTATACGCTCATTCCTGCGACGCCCTCGTTCTCCTAGAAAAAAAGTAAAAATAATAAACCAACCGTATACTGTGTCTGACGCAGTTCAATATATCGAGAGTCCGGCTCTGCTACATCTGGATGCCTGACATTCAGACATAGCAGAGCTTGTAGATGACCGCCGGAGATAACTCTCCAGCCATCACCTACATTCTAGCACTCAGGGTCAGCTGACTGAGAACCAGCCTGGTGTGACCGGAGATAATCCGCGGTCACGTGCACGGCAGTTCTAGTGGTAAGATAAGTTATCGCGAGAACTTAGCTTACCATGAGAAGTGCAGTGGATGCGGACTTCCGGTTTCGGGACAGGTAAGCCGGCATGTGAATTAGTAGATATGCCTAGTAAGCTGCGTTATCGCAGTTACTGCGCATGTGACTAATCATTAGATGCGGTTTTACCGCATCTAATCATTATCTATGGGAAATTTACGGGCGTCGACGGAGCGTCGCCGCATTGTAAACAGACATGCTGTGTTCTGAACAGACGCGCCTCATGTCTGTTTACGTGGGTCTGCTACAGGCGCGTTTTACTGCATAGTAGAGCGGGCATTTCATGAAATCCCCTCCACTATGCTGTAACATCTGGATGCTGCGGTTCTACGCAGCATCAAACACGCAACGTTTCCTGACGTGTGCACATACCCTTACTGTTAGCAGCAAAATTGGGGCAGTAACTGCTGACATCACCATTTCCCTCCCCTTCTGGGTGGTCTAGTATCCCTGGGGCAGAATGAAGAGTACCATCACAGGGCAGCGCCATTTTGTGTGTGATTGCCCTGTGACCTGCTATCACCAGCAGTCACTACATCAGAAGCACAGCTTGTTTACAGAGGAGCAGAAGATGGTGGACTCAGCAGCATCTGGACCTGAGGAAGAGTGAAGACATCTGGTGTGTATGGAGCAGCATTAATCAGAGCGGAGCTGTCTGGGACTCATCCTTCTGTAAGATAAGAAGGAGCTCCAGGTCTGCAGTGACTGGCCAGGCATTGTGGAGGGAGGGGAGAGAGACATTAGTTTGGCTGAGAGAGACTGATGGGAGAGAGCAAGACATGTAGTATAATGAGTGAGTCACAAATGGAGCGCGATGGGGAGAGACATGTAGTATGATGAGAGACATATGGAGCGTGATGGGGAGAGAGACATGTAGTATGATGAGTGAGACACATGGAGCGTGATGGGGAGAGAGATACACATGGAATATCAGGGGAGACAGATGGACATGGAATAGCAGGCATGAGACACTTGGGCTATGTGCACACGTTGCGGATTTTGATGCTTTTCCGCAGCACTTTTGGATGTGCGGAATTGCATCAAATCCGCAGTGTTGTGCACAACCAATGTTAGTCAATGGGAAATTGAGAATTGGTGTGCACATGCTGCGGAAAAATATGCACGGATTTGCAGGGTTTTATTTTCCGCCAATTCTTTTTGCGGATCTGCAGCGTTTCTGCACCCATTGACTTCCACTGAGTCAGGCAAATCCGCAGGTTTCAAAATCTGCGGTTTTGTTGCGAAATTGCGTGCGATAAACGCTGCAGATAGGGAGGGGGAAGAGTGTGTGGGCAGAGACTTGTGTGGGCGGAGATTGTGTGTGGGCGGAGACTTGTGTGGGTGGAGACTTATGTGGGCGGAGACTTGTGTGGGCGGTGAATATGTGCCTGTCTGTGCGGGTGTCTGTATTGCTGCTTGTATGTGTGTGCGGGAGCAGCGAGTATACTGCTGTTTTTTGTTTGTTTGTTTTTTTACAGGAGATCAAGGGCGTCACATGGATTAGCTGAATAATAAAGATGGGAAACTGTGTAGTGTTTAATTTCATTAAAATACTTTATTCTGGCTGTGTGTTTATTTAACCCCTTAACAACTATAGGATTAGTAATGGATAGGTATCTTATTGACGCCTCTCCATTACTAAGCCGGCTTGATGTCACCTTACAATATAAATCACACATACCGCCATAGTGTTCTCATATAATACCGCCATATACTACTCACATAATACCGCCATATAATTCTCACATAATACTGCCACATAAATCACACATAATCCCACAATAGAGTTCTCATATAATAGTCATATATTTTTTACATTATTCCACCATGCTGATCAAACATAATACCACCATACAGATCACATAATACCGTCATATAGATCACACTATAATGACATAATACAAATCACACATAATACTTGTGGTCTATATGGCAGTACTATGTAAAAAATATATAGGGTGGCATCATGTGCAATCTATATGGCGGTATTATGTAATTAATATATATGGCGGTATAATGTTTGGTCTTTATGGGAGTATTATGTGATAAATAGATATGGTGGCATTATGTGTGATTCATATGGCAGTGTGCTGGTCTATGGGGGGTCACAGAGGAGATATATGGTGGAGGGAGCAGGGTGACTGCAGCACAGAGTATTTCAGGAGAGCAGGGTGCTGGTCTATGGGGGTCACAGATGAGATATATGGGGGGAGCAGGGTGACAGCAGCACAGAGTATTTCAGGAGAGCAGTGTGCTGGTCTATGGGGGTCACAGAGGAGACATATGGTGGAGGGAGCAGGGTGACCGCAGCACAGAGTATTTCAGGAGAGCAGTGTGCTGGTCTATGGGGGGGGGGTCACAGAGGAGATATATGGTGGAGGGAGCAGGGTGACAGCAGCACAGAGTATTTCAGGAGAGCAGTGTGCTGGTCTATGTGGGGTCACAGAGGAGATATATGGGGGTAGGAGCAGAGTGACAGCAGCACAGAGTATTTCAGGAGAGCAGTGTGCTGGTCTATGTGGGGTCACAGAGGAGATATATGGGGGTAGGAGCAGAGTGACAGCAGCACAGAGTATTTCAGGAGAGCAGTGTGCTGGTCTATGGGGGTCACAGAGGAGATATATGGGACGTGGATATGGGTGTGACTAGTTGTAAAGTGGGTGTGGACAGAGGTGTGGCCTAAAATACGCTGCCGCACTCTGCGAGCGCCGCAAACTTTCTCCCTCTTTCCCTTCCTCAAATGTTGGGAGGTATGCTTTTGCTGATAATCAGTTGCTAATATTATTTCCTCCTGACCATATATCTATACACTACTTATAAATCCTTCTCAGTTACTAGGAGACATTTTCCAGGGCCGGACACTGACAGCTTGGGGCCCCTGTGTGAGAATTGTGTCTGGGCCCCTCCTTTTGTGGTGACACAGCTATATACACTCACTGGCCACTTTATTAGGTACACCTGTCCAACTTCTTGTTAACACTTAATTTCTAATCAGCCAATCACATGGCGGCAACTCAGTGCATTTAGGCATGTAGACATGGTCAAGACAATCTCCTGCAGTTCAAACCGAGCATCAGTATGGGGAAGAAAGGTGATTTGAGTGCCTTTGAACGTGGCATGGTTGTTGGTGCCAGAAGGGCTGGTCTGAGTATTTCAGAAACTGCTGATCTACTGGGATTTTCACGCACAACCATCTCTAGGGTTTACAGAGAATGGTCCGAAAAAGAAAAAAAATCCAGTGAGCGGCAGTTCTGTGGGCGGAAATGCCTTGTTGATGCCAGAGGTCAGAGGAGAATGGGCAGACTGGTTCGAGCTGATAGAAAGGCAACAGTGACTCAAATCGCCACCCGTTACAACCAAGGTAGGCCTAAGAGCATCTCTGAACGCACAGTGCGTCGAACTTTGAGGCAGATGGGCTACAGCAGCAGAAGACCACACCGGGTACCACTCCTTTCAGCTAAGAACAGGAAACTGAGGCTACAATTTGCACAAGCTCATCGAAATTGGACAGTAGAAGATTGGAAAAACGTTGCTTGGTCTGATGAGTCTCGATTTCTGCTGCGACATTCGGATGGTAGGGTCAGAATTTGGCGTAAACAACATGAAATCTTTGGGATGTGGTGGAACGGGAGATTCGCATCAGGGATGTGCAGCCGACAAATCTGCGGCAACTGTGTGATGCCATCATGTCAATATGGACCAAAATCTCTGAGGAATGCTTCCAGCACCTTGTTGAATCTATGCCACGAAGAATTGAGGCAGTTCTGAAGGCAAAAGGGGTCCAACCCGTTACTAGCATGGTGTACCTAATAAAGTGGCCAGTGAGTGTACATGTTATACATTTTACATAGCGCCCTCCCTAGTCCTTTACTTTCTCTTGTTACTTATAGCGCCCCCTGTCTTTATTACATACCGTCCGCTCTTGTCAGATGTATAATGCAATGACGGCTGATGGAGTCTGGGAAAGCTTCTGTTCTGACGGAGGAGCTGATGGACTGGTCGTCTGGTCAGATGCTCCATCGGCAGTCATTATACGTCTAACGAGAGAGGGCTATGTAATAAGAGAGGGCACTGTAACAAAAATAAGGAGATTCGCTATGTAAGGGACGGCACCATACATACCTAGAGAGGATGCTATGTAATAAGGGATGGTGTTATATATAAGAAAGAAGGGAACTATGTAATTAAAGGGGCACACCCATCGCCAAGAACCTGTCCCAATATGTAGGGGGTATAATAATAATATTACTAAATGCCTCCAATTAGAAATGTAGTATAGTTTTCCTAATTAGCTATGTTGCTTACCACATGTGCAGATAGGGCAGTAGTTTAGGTATCCGTGGTTACGACCACTAACAGTTGTGTGACTGTCACTATGTGGCCGTAACCATGGATACGTAAACTACTGGAATGCTTGCAAATGAGGTAACTAGGAGAACTATACTAAATTTGTACCTGAAAGTATTTGCCAATATCACTACATCTACTACCTATTCCTATAGGTTCTTTTTGGTGATTGGAATACCCTTTTAAGGACTGCGCTATACATAAGTGAGTACACAATACACTAAGAGATGGCACTGTATATAAGGCTACATTTCTATAGCCATGTGCTGGGTTTTTTTGTTTTGCTTTTTTTCTCAACCAGCACACAGACTCAGGCCGGTTTCACACGTCAGTGGCTCCAGTACGCGAGGTGACAGTTTCCTCATGTACCGGAGCCACTGACACACGTAGACACATTGAAATCAATGCATCTGTGCAGATGTCATTGATTTTTTGCGGACCGTGTCTCCGTGTGCCAAACACAGAGACATGTCAGTGTTCGTGGGAGCGCACGGATTACATGGACCCATTAAAGTCAATGGGTCCGTGTAAAACATGTACCGCACGCGGACGTTGTCCGTGTGCAGTCCGTGTGCCATGTAGGAGACAGCGCCCCAGTAAGCGCTGTCCCCTGCATCTGGTGCTGAAGCCGCCATTCATATCTTCTCTGCAGGAGCGTTTGCTGTAGAGAAGATATGAATAATCCTTTTTTCTTTTGTTTCTCGTCTTTAACATAAAGATCCATGTCCCCACCCCCCTCCCACCCCCTGTGCGCCCGCCCGCTGTTATTAAAATACTCACCCGCCTCCCTCGCAGTGTCCTGTCCTGGCCGCAGCTTCTCCTGTATGCGGTCACGTGGGGCCGCCCATTACAGAAATGAATATGCGGCTCCACCCCTATGGGAGGTGGAGCCGCATATTCATGACTGTAATGGGCGGCCCCACGTGACCGCATACAGTAGAAGGTGTGGCCAGGACAGGAAGCAGCGCCAGCGAGGGAGCCGGGTATTTTAATAACAGCGGGCGGGCGCACAGGGGGTGGGGACATGGATCTTTATGTTAACCACGAGAAACAAAAAAAAAAGGATTAGTCATATCTTCTCTACAGCAAACGCTGCTGCAGAGAAGATATGAATGGCGGCTTCAGCACCACGTGGGGGGGACAGCACTTATCTCTAGCGCTGTCTCCTGCACGGTCCGTGTGGTACCCAGTCGGCACACGGGCAGCACACGTGTGCCGCACGTGTGTCACACTGATGTGCCACAGAAACGCACACGGATAATTCCGGTACTGATTTTTCTGGTACCAGAATTATCTGGACATGTGAGACTGGCCTCACTGAGTAAGTCCTATACTGATCACCGCAGCCCTGAAAATAACAAGGTCACATATTGTACATATAAAGTTGTCTCCCCCCACATTGCGCCCTGACTACAGATATGTACCCCACCATTTATACACAACCAGCCACGCACCAATAAAGATAGAAAGCGATAACGTGGCTCTCTGCCCCCATTAACTGTCATTTCCGGTGCCCCCAATAAATGTCAATTAATCAGTGTCTGTGACATTCCCCCAATTCATTTCAAGGCTGTGTTCACATGTTGCGCTTTTGTTGCAGTAAATACGCAGCGTTTTACAATGCCAGATTTCTTGAAGTTTTTGCAGCCTATTTCACCCGTTCTAATGAGTGGAGAAAAATCTGCAACAAAAACACCTTCAAAAAGCAAAAACGTGTATTTTATGCAGCGTTTTTCCTGCCAACACATCATTATTTGCAGATGAATTTGCTTTTTTTTTGTCCTGCTTCCACCCCCATTCATTATAAGTCCCTGATAGCGCCATTATGAATTATGATATGACAGAAGACATGATCAGAGCCTTATAATGAATTGGCAGTGGGGGAGGATGTTTAGTCCCTGACAGCGTCTCCTCCGATCCCTCAAAATTCATTATGATGCGATCAGGGACTCGGCATCCTCCTCCACCACCCAATTCATTTCAAATCCATATCAAGTATCTTCCCCCACATGTTTATTATAAGCCCCTAAAGTCCCTCTTCCACCCATCACTCCCATCCCAAGCCTCCACCAACCAACTCTCAACGTCCTTTCCCCAGTGTATGGCTCCTCCCAGTGTATGGCTCCACCCAGTAAATGCTCCTCCCAGTGTATGGCTCCACCCAGTATATGCTCCTCCCAGTGTATGCACCTCCCAGTGTATGACTCCCCCCAGTGTATGGCTCCACCCAGTATATGCTCCTCCAAGTGTATGGCTCCACTCAGTATATGCTCCACCCGGTGTATGGCTCCTCCCAGTGTATGGCTCCTCCCAGTATATGCTCCTCCTAGTGTATGGCACCACCCATTGTATGGCTCCACCCAGTGTATGGCTCCTCCCAGTGTATTGACTCACCACTGTATTGCAAAAGAAACTGAAAAAAACACACAGACACTCGCTGACCTCTACGTACGTTCGCCTGCTGCATCGCTTCCTTCTTCTTGCCAGGAATTTTCTGAAAGACACAGGCGCGCAGAGAGTGATGACGCACGCGCCTGAGTCAGAGGAAGCGCCGGGCAGGAAGCTGAGGACATGTTCCTGTGGCTCCACTGCCATTTTCTACTGTAGGCAAGTTGACTTGGTATCTGAACTAGTTTAATAATTTGTCCAATGACTTGTAAGGAGACGTCTTAGTGGCCGATAGACTGAAATTTGCCAATTTCTTGACCTGTTTTTTTATGTTATCCATCTATCTGACTCTGTGATCATCTGATGACAGAGTTGATTACTGTCCTCCATTAATAACTGGGATCAGGGTGGAATATCTAATCCTTGGTTGTACTGATTGTACCTTACCTCCTATATGTTCTTCTTCTGGAGGAATCTGATTTATAAATCTATAATTTATTTATAAAGTCTAAAATTACTGTCTGTGAGCAAACACATCAATGAGAAATATTTGTGAAAATTAAAAATAAAATTCTGCGCAATATTCGTTACTTATTGTATTATTATTATTGATAATGGTGGAATTGTGACACGATACCCTGCCACCCGCAGTCGGGTCAGATCTATAGCACTGAGCAAAAGCTTTAGACAAATGTGGAAAAAATGCCGCAAAGTAATAATGTGAAAAAGTGATATCTGTGCTCTCACTGTGGTCTCTGCCGGGCAGTGTAAAGAGGAAACGCTGGAGAAACCCAACCATGTAGTGTGATGTCCAATTGTCACTGGGGTTGTGATTTCCCCCACAACTATGGCAGTGTGAATAAGTCCTAGGTTTGGCCTCAATATCCATTGCTAGAATTAATAATATATGTAAGTATCCCGAGGGCAGTGACACTGTATGGGGATCACACTTACTATTAGGAAGGTGCCGCAGAAGATGCTACAAGAGATAAATAGATGGTCCTATAAGGTCAGTGTGGATGATCCACAGGTGGAGTATATTGCCTTCTATACAGGCTCGGACTGGCCCACCAGAGAAACAGAGGATTCTCCGGTGGGCCCAGGCACTGACACCTACTGGCATACTGCCCAGCAGCTGCTTAGGACACCCACTGCTTCAAGGGCTCCCTGCCAGTGGCTATGGGGCCCCGGAATCAAGGGGGCCCACCCTGTGCCAGCGTAGCAGCAGCTGGAGACAGGATTCTGTCCCCGCTAATAAAGCAAAATGAATATTCACGCTTCCCCACGCCCCTATGGGCATGGAGAGGCATGAATACCATTTCTCTTTAATAGCGGGCAGCGTTAGCCTCAGGATGCAGCTAACACTGCCCACATGTAATGCCTCACCACACACATGCACACACATAAAGCACCGCACTCACACACACGCAGGCACACAGACTCACAGCCCAGCTGGACGACATCATCATCCAGCGCGCTGTCTCTGACAGAAAGCTACCGGTGAGGAAGAGGCTGTTGGGATGATCTGCTGTTGCGGGGAGGTGTGCTGTGCTGTGTCTGTGCCTGTGTGTGTGTATGTGGTGCAGTGCTTTGTGCGCAAGTGTGAGAGTGGTGTGTGTGAGTGTGTGAGAGGGGTGGTGGGGGAGGCAATGATGCAGGTGATGAGCAATGATGCAGGTAATGGGCAATGATGCAGGTGATGGGCAATGATGGAAGTGATGGGCAATGATGGTGGGGAGGCAATGATGGAGATGATGGGTAATGATGTGGGGGAGGCAATGATGGAGGTGATGGGCAATGATGATGGGGGAGGCAATGATGGAGATGATGGGTAATGATGTAAGGGAGGCAATGATGGAGGTGATGGGCAATGATGTGAGGGGAGGCAATGATGGAAGTGATGGGCAATGATGGTGGGGGAGGCAATGATGGAGGTGATGGGCAATGATGGAGGTGATGGGCAATGATGATGAGGGGAGGAAATGATGGAGATGATGGGTAATGATGTGGGGGAGGCAATGATGGAGGTGATGGTCAATGATGGCGGTGGGGGGGAGGCAATGATGGTGGTGGGGAAAGGCAATGATGGAGGTGATGAAATGGACAATGATGGTTGTGGGGGAGGAGGCAATGATGGAGGTGGTGGAATGAGCAGTGATGGGGTGGTGGGGGAGAAGGCAATGATGGAGGTGGTGATGAGGACAATGATGTGGGTGGAGAGGGGCTGCATTATACTTTATGGGGGGCTACATTATGTTATGTGAGGGGACTGCATTATTCTCAGGGGACTACATTATATTCTGTGGGTCTACATCATACTATATGAGGGGGCTACAGTATACTCTATGGGGGGCTGCATTATATTCTGTGGTGGGGCTGCATTATTCTCTCAGGGGGCTACTGTTATGACCTGGTGGTTACGGAGCAGCACTGATATGACCTGGTGGTTAAAATAAAACATGGGACAAGCTCTGAGGAGGTGGTAACTTTACTGACCGCAATCCCTAATCCTAACACCAACACTAGAAATAGCCGTGGGACGTTCCTGTCACTCCCTAGACGCCTCGTCACAGCCTAAGAACTAACTACCCCTAAAGATGAAAATAGAAAGCTATCTTGCTTCAGAGAAATTCCCAAAAGGAAAGATAGCCCCCCCCCCACAAATATTGACTGTGAGTGGAGAGGGAAATGACATACATAGAATGAAAACAGATTTTAGCAAAGGAGGCCAATTCTAATCTAAATAGACAGAAATAGGAAAGGGTACTGTGCGGTCAGTATTAAAAACTAAAATCCACGCAGAGTTTACAAAAATGGACTCCACACCGACTCACGGTGTGGAGGGGCAAATCTGCTTCCCCAGAGCTTCCAGCTAGCCTGAATATATCATAATGACAAGCTGGACAAAAGGAAACATAACATTAGGTGAGCAATAGAGTCCAAAGCAAATGGACAATAAGGAACTAGCAAGAACTTATCTTTTGCTGAAATGGACAGGCCATATGAGAAATCCAAGGAGAGATCTGAATCCAACCCAGAAAACATTGACAGCTGGCATGAACTAAAGCCCAGAGCCAGGTTAAATAGAAAATCCAGGCAAGACGATTAGTGAATGCAGCTGCTAGCAACCTCAAGGAGCAGTAGTTCCACTCGAAACCACCAGAGGGAGCCCAAGGGCAGAACTCACAAAAGTACCATTCACAACCACAGGAGGGAGCCCAAGAACGGAATTCACAACAGGCTACATTATATTCTGGGGGGCTACCTCATACTATATTAGGGGGGCAGCATTATGCCCTATGAGGGGGCTACAGTATATTCTATAGGGGGGCTGCTTTATATTCTGTGGTGGGCTGCATTATACTCTATGAGGGGGGCAGCATTATACCCTATGAGGGTGCTACATTATTTTCTATGGTGGGGACAGCATTATACCTGAGGGGGTTGCGTTATATTTTGTGGCGTGCTGCATTATATTCTATGAGAGGGGGCTGCATTATATTTTATGAGAGGGGCTACATTATATTCTATGAGGGGGCGACATTATATTCTATGAGGGGGCTACCCCTCTATGATTCTACCCCAACCCCTGCTACATAATTAAGACGTGTACTACCTTATATTATACCCTGATATTAGCGCGCTTTACCACACAATTGGTGGTCTTGTATTTATTTCTATGTAGCTACATAGTGGGCCCCAAGAATGATTTTCTTTGGAGGGCCCAAGGTGCTCCAGTCCGACGCTGCTTCTATATACCGTATTTTTTGGCATATAAGACGCACTTTTTCCCCCCCAAAAAAGGGGGGAAAATGGGGGGTGCGTCTTATATGCGCAATGCAGGCTTACCGTGGACCGTGGCGGCAGAGGTGTGGTGGCAGAGGTGCGGTGGCAGAGGTGTGGCGGTGGAGATGAGGAGGCGCAGTGAGCGGGGTCCCTTTCCCCGGTGAGTTGATGCTGCAGCCCCGGTAATGCACAGAGCCGGGTGAATCCTGTTGTTATCGGTGCGCGCGGCCATCTTCCTGAGGCCGCGCGTTCGCAGATGGAGCTCTGCTGCCCGGGGCTTCAGGAAAATGGCCGCGGGATGCCGCGCGTGCGCAGATGGGGATCGCGGCGGCCATTTTCCTGAAGCCCCGGGCATCAGAGCTCCATCTGCGAACGCGCGGCCTCAGGAAGATGGCCGTGCCCACCGATATCAACAGGATTCACCCGGCTCTGTGCATTACCGGGGCTGCAGCATCAACTCACCGGGGAAAGGGACCCCGCTCACTGCGCCTCCTCATCTCCACCGCCACACCTCTGCCGCCACGGTCCACGGTAAGCATTACCGGCTGCTGCATCACCTCACCGGGACTTTGGACTCTGTATCCTGTATCCTTTTGCTTCCCAGGATGGGTGCAGCAAGGTTCAGGAAGGATCTCGTGGGCACATGGACTGGAGATGATGGAGGTAGTGGTGTACATTGTGAAGCGAGTATTCCACAGGCGCTCAGATGTCTGAGTCCTTGCCGCTTCCGGCGCTCAGACATATGAGCTCCTGTGGAATACTCGCTTCACAATGTACACCACTACCTCCATCATCTCCAGTCCATGTGCCCACGAGATCCTTCCATCACCTCACCGGGGAAAGGGACCCCTCTCACGCTATACCTCTCACTGTGCTTCCTCATCCCAGCACCTCTGTCGGTAACCACTGCTGCTACCCTCCCATGGACACCAGGCCGTGGCGTCACCCACCTAAGCAGGAAGGGACCCTGCTCAGGTGCACGCCGTACCGCATCACCCCACCTCTGCCGACACCATGCCTCCTGTGACCCTGCTCTGCCACCACCAGCCCTCAGGTAAGATACTGTAAATTCGGACAATAAGACGGACCCCCATCTTATAAAAAATCTTTTTTTCTGCAATTTTCACCCCAAATTTGGGGTGCGTCTTATGGTCCGGTGCGTCTTATATGCCGCGAAATACGGTAGTATAATGGGCCCCACAAAGTGATCCATACAGGATAATGGAACCCATAATGCCTGCAATACAGTATAATGAAAAAAAGAAAGCACAGCAGCACTATGCAACATGTCTCCGAATTTCCAAGCAATACATTTTTTATTTTTTTTCTGAAGATGAGAAATGGTCAAAATTAAAAAAACAAAAACAAACAAACAGTGCTTTCAGACCTCAAATAATGAAAGAAAACAAGTTCATAATATTTAGAAACAAGAATACTAATGTTTTAACTCAGCAAGAGTTTAGAATTCTATATTTTGTGGAATAACCATGATTTTTAATCACAGCTTTCATGCGTCTTGACATTCTCTCCACCTGCCTTTCATACTGCGCCTGGCACAAAAATGTAAGCAGTTCTTCTTTGATGGCTTGTGACTATCCATCATCCTCTTCATTACATTCCAGAGGTTTTCAATGGGGTTCAGGTCTGGAGATTGGACTGGCCATGACAGGGATTTGATGTGGTGATCTCTAAATTTTTGCCAGAGCTGTATATGTATAACACAAAGGAACAATTTAAGCAACATTTTTTCTCTTGCTTGTGTATGTAGTCCCAAAAAGGATATATGTATATATACAGTCATGGACGAAAGTGTTCTCACCCTTGAAATTGTTCCAGAAAATGAAGTTTTCTCCCAAAAATGTTTTGTAATTACACGTCTCTCCAGAGGTGTTCAATGGGATTTAGTCTGGACTCATTGCTGGCCATTTCAGAACTCTTCAGCACTTTGTTTCCATCCATTTCTGGGTGCTTCTTGAAGTATGTTTGGGGTCATTGTCTTGCTGGGAGATCCATGACCTAGGACAAAAAAACAGCTTTTTGACACTGGGAACTACATTGCGACCCCAAAATCCTTTGGTAATCTTCAGATTTCACAATGCCTTACATAAAGTCAGTGCACCCAATGCCAGATGCAGCAAAACGGCCTCAAAACATCTTTGAACCTCCACTATATTTGACTGTAGGTACTGTGTTATTGTCTTTTATAGGCTTCATTCCGTTTTCAGTAAACCGTAGAATAATAATAATAATTTTTTCTATAGCGCCGACATATTCCGCAGCACTTTACATTTTTGAATGGATTTGTACATACAATAGACATTACAGTATAACAATAAACACATAGATCAAAACAGGTACCAAGAGGAATGAGGGCCCTGCTCGCCAGCTTATTGCTTTACCAAAAGCTCTATCTTGGTATCATCTGTCCACAAGACACTTTCCCAGAAGAATTTTGGCTTACTCTTGTACATTTTGACAAACTGTATGTTTAGATTTTTTTAATATCTCTGTGTCAACATTGGGGTCCTCCTGCGTCTCCTGCCACAGCATTTCATTGTAGCTGCAGTGCAATTGATTGTAAACTTCTTGATTATGTTGTTCACCGTGGACAAAGGAACATCAAGATCTCTGGAGATGGACTTGTAACCTTGAGATTGTTGATATTGTTCAACAATTTTGGTTCTTAAATCCTCAAACAGTTCGTCTTTTCTTTCTGTTCCCCCCTGTGTAGCACATACAGATTGAGTCAACGTCTCCTTTTTATCTGGTTTCAGGTGTGATTTTCATATTGCCCTGTTACTTGCCACAGGTAAGTTTGAACGAGCATCATATGCTTGAAACAAAGTTGTTTACCACAATTTCGTTCAGCCCATTGTTGGGGTTTTGTGTGAAATTATGTCCAATTTGCCTTTTCTGGTTTTTTTTGTGTTGCTCCAATACACAGAAAGGAAATAAACATGTATATAACAAAACATGTATAATTGCAATAATTTTCGAGAAGAAATACTTTATTTTCTAGAACAATTTCAATGACACCAACACTTTCAGTCATGACTGTATATATCAGGATTAAATACTTCTTACAGTTCAGCCTCACCATCTTTAAAAAGTTTAACCCGACCTTTGGATTCTGATTATCAGAGAATTGTAGTTTCATTTCTTTCTTCCTCTGTCAGCCATGGCGTCTGCTGATCTGAGAGAGGAGCTGCTCTGCTCCATCTGTCTGAGCACTTATACAGATCCTGTAATGCTGAGATGTGGACACAACTTCTGCCGGGTCTGTATTGATCGTGTGCTGGATACACAGGACGAGTCTGGAGTTTATTCCTGTCCTGACTGCAGAGAAGAGTTTCAGGAGCGGCCGGCAATGATGAGGAACTTAGCTCTGTGTAAAATAATGGAGGATTTCCTGTTTACTCCACCAACACAGGAGATCACTGGGATCTACTGCACTTACTGTGTGGACTCTCCTGTACCTGCTGTTAGATCCTGTCTACACTGTGAGGCTTCTCTGTGTGATAAACACCTGAGATCTCACAGCAAATCACCAGAACACGTCTTATCTGATCCCAGCACTTCTCTGGAGAAAAGGAAATGTTCTGTCCATAAGAAGATCCTGGAATATTACTGCACTGAGGACGCTGCTTGTATCTGTGTGTCCTGCAGTTTGGCTGGAGAACATCGGGGACATCATGTGGAGATGCTGGATGAGGCCTCAGAAAAGAAGAAAAAGAAACTGAGACATGCTTTACAGGAACTGGAAACAAAGAGAGAGGAGACTGAGAACACAGTGCAGAGACTGGAGGAGCGCAGGAGAAAAGCTCAAGAAAAAGCAGCTGGAGAAGCCGAGAGAGTCACTGCCCTGTGTACAGACATCAGGAGACGGGTGGACGACCTGGAGAAGAAGGTCCTGAGTGAGATCTCCAGGCAGGAGAAGGAAGAGTCACTGTTACTGTCTGCTCTGATCCATCAGCTGGAAATAAAGAAGGACGAGCTGTCCAGGAAGATGAGACACATTGAGGAGCTGTGTAACATGACGGATCCACTGACTGTCTTACAGGAACCAGACACCGGTGACTTGTGTGATCCTGAGGAGGAGGGAGGTGATGAGGACACAGGGAGACATGATGAACAGCCCCATGATGGAGATGACCTGGATGTGGCTGTGATCTCACACACATTACACACATTATGTGAGGTAATATCAGGTATAAGGAGCGGGATCTATGTGGAGGGTCCTGCAGACATATTACTGGATGTAACCACAGCTGGTAACGATATCAATATATCTGACGACCTGAAAACTGCGACCTGGACACAAATGAACCAGAATCGTTCAGAAACAGCAGAGAGATTCCAGACTTACCAGGTGATGAGCAGGAGAGGATTTACCTCAGGACGACATTACTGGGATGTGGAGAGCAGTAGATTAGGGGATTGGAGGGTGGGGATGTGTAATCCCAGTATAGACAGGAGGGGGCATCAATCCCGTGTTGGAGATAATACAAAATCCTGGAGTTTGAGAAGATATAATAATCAGTATTCAGTGACATATGACAGTAAAGAGGTCCCGTTATCTCAGCAGATCTCCATTGATAAGGTCAGGATATGTCTGGATTACGAGGCCGGGCAGTTGTCCTTTTATGAGCTGTGTGAGCCCATCAGACACTTACACACCTTCACTGCCATCTTCACGGAGCCCCTTTATGCAGCACTACGTCTGTACAAATCTTCGATAAAGATATTAGGGGGGAAGCAGCAACTGTAATAAACAGGAAACTGATGATAAATCTAATATGGAAGGGATAATTATGCTTTTGCTAATGAGTTGACAATTATGGTATATATCCTCCTGATGATATATATATATACACTCACTGGCCACTTTATTAGGTACACCATGCTAGTAACGGGTTGGACCCCCTTTTGCCTTCAGAACTGCCTCAATTCTTCGTGGCATAGATTCAACAAGGTGCTGGAAGCATTCCTCAGAGATTTTGGTCCATATTGACATGATGGCATTACACAGTTGCCGCAGATTTGTCGGCTGCACATCACCACCACCAGCCTGAACCGTTGATACAAGGCAGGATGGATCCATGCTTTCATGTTGTTTATGCCAAATTCTGACCCTACCATCCGAATGTCGCAGCAGAAATCGAGACTCATCAGACCAAGCAACGTTCTTCCAATCTTCTACTGTCCAATTTCGATGAGCTTGTGCAAATTGTAGCCTCAGTTTCCTGTTCTTAGCTGAAAGGAGTGGTACCCGGTGTGGTCTTCTGCTGCTGTAGCCCATCTGCCTCAAAGTTTGACGCACTGTGCGTTCAGAGATGCTCTTAGGCCTACCTTGGTTGTAACGGGTGGCGATTTGAGTCACTGTTGCCTTTCTATCAGCTCGAACCAGTCTGCCCATTCTCCTCTGACCTCTGGCATCAACAAGGCATTTCCGCCCACAGAACTGCCGCTCACTGGATTTTTTTTCTTTTTCGGACCATTCTCTGTAAACCCTAGAGATGGTTGTGCGTGAAAATCCCAGTAGATCAGCAGTTTCTGAAATACACAGACCAGCCCTTCTGGCACCAACAACCATGCCACGTTCAAAGGCACTCAAATCACCTTTCTTCTCCATACTGATGCTCGGTTTGAACTGCAGGAGATTGTCTTGACCATGTCTACATGCCTAAATGCACTGAGTTGCCGCCATGTGATTGGCTGATTAGAAATTAAGTGTTAACAAGAAGTTGGACAGGTGTACCTAATAAAGTGGCCAGTGAGTGTATATGCTAATTATAATTCCCACTCACTTAAGCTGCCTTTGCATTGGCCGATACATCAGATTCTAATGTTAATAACCCATTGTTCACAATAACTGTACAATGTGATTGTGTTCGGCAACTGAACAATGTATCCAAAAACGCTCATTAATCCTGCATAAAATCGTTTAAGCAATCAAAAAAACTCTCATTAAACTTTTGAAAATTGTGTAATACAAATTGAAATTGTTCGCTGGTTCACCGATTTGACTGACAAAAAGGAGGGATGTAAATTCAAGTACTAAATCAAGTTGATTGTCTTCCAAGGCAAAAAATAGTTCTGTAGCGTTAAATGTTGTACACACCTTCACTATTCAGCCATTTCATTCTTGATTATTGTCCTATATAAACCTTGGTATCATCTGATATTGTTTGCTAGTATTGAGATATGATCTTGTCTTTTATTGTTTAAATGATTATCTGTTGTGAAGTTGGATTCTGGGCTCCCCCGGTGGCCACTAGTGGTATTCAACTTGTGTCATCTTCCCCTTTGTTCACCTGTTCTCATCAGGAATTGGGAGTCGCTATATAACCTTGCTCCTCTGTTAGTTTCTTGCCGGTCAACAATGTTATCAGAAGTCTTTCTGTGCATGTTCCTGCTACCAGACAACTCCCAGCTAAGTTTAGACTTTTGTCCTTTTGTGTTTTTGTATTTTGTTCCAGTTCACAGCTGCTGTTTCGTTACTGTGTCTGGAAAGCTCTTGTGATCTGAAATTGCCACTCTGGTGTTATGAGTTAATACTAGAGTCTTAAAGTAATTTCTGGATGGTGTTTTGATAGGGTTTTCAGCTGACCATGAAAGTGCCCTTTCTGTCTTCCTGCTATCTAGTAAGCGGACCTCGATTTTGCTAAACCTATTTTCATACTACGTTTGTCATTTCATCTAAAATCACCGCCAATATATGTGGGGGCCTCTGTCTGCCTTTTGGGAAAATTTCTCTAGAGGTGAGCCAGGACTGTGTTTTTCCTCTGCTAGGATTAGTTAGTCCTCCGGCTGGCGCTGGGCGTCTAGGGATAAAACGTAGGCACGCTACCCGGCTACTGTTATTTGTGCGGCAGGTTTAGTTCATGGTCAGTTTAGATTCCATCTTCCAAGAGCTAGTTCTCATATATGCTGGGCTATGTTCGCTCGCCATAGCGATTCATGACAGTTTGACCGGCCCAAAAGGGTTAAATTGTTGGCTGAGAAAGGAGAGAAAAAAGAAGTCTGCTGAAAATTTTTTATTTTTTTTTCTCTAGTTCTGAGTGTGCTCATAATTGAATCACTTGCTAGCCTGCTTATACTGCAGCCTTCCTCTCTTTCTCTCCTTCTAATCCTTGAATGGCTCTGTGTTCACCTGTTTGAAATGGATCTTCAGAGTGTAGCTGCAGGTCTGAATAATCTTGCCACGAAAGTACAAAATTTGCAAGATTTTGTTGTTCATGCACCTATGTCTGAGCCTAGCATTCCTTTGCCTGAATTCTTCTCAGGGAATAGATCTCACTTTCAAAATTTTAAAAATAATTGCAAATTGTTTTTGTCCCTGAAGTCTCGCTCTGCCGGAGATCCTGTACAGCAGGTCAGGATTGTAATTTCCTTGCTCCGGGGCGACCCTCAAGATTGGGCTTTTGCATTGGCGCCAGGGGATCCTGCGTTGCTAAATGTGGATGCGTTTTTTCTGGCCTTGGGGTTGCTTTATGAGGAACCTCATTTAGAGCTTCAGGCGGAAAAGGCCTTGATGTCCCTATCTCAGGGGCAAGATGAAGTTGAAATATTCTGCCAAAAATTCCGCAAATGGTCTGTGCTTACTCAGTGGAATGAGTGCGCCCTGGCGGCGATTTTCAGAGAAGGTCTCTCTGATGCCATTAAAGATGTTATGGTGGGGTTTCCTGTGCCTGCGGGTCTGAATGAGTCCATGACAATGGCTATTCAGATCGATAGGCGTCTGCGAGAGCGCAAACCTGTGCACCATTTGGCGGTGTCTACTGAGAAGACGCCAGAAAATATGCAATGTGATAGAATTCTGTCCAGAAGCGAACGGCAGAATTTTAGACGAAAAAATGGGCTGTGTTTCTATTGTGGTGATTCTACTCATGTTGTATCAGCATGCTCTAAGCGTACTAGGAAGCTTGACAAGTCTGTTTCCATTGGCATTTTACAGTCTAAGTTTATTCTATCTGTGACCCTGATTTGTTCTCTATCATCTATTACCGCGGACGCCTATGTCGACTCTGGCGCTGCTTTGAGCCTTATGGATTGGTCCTCTGCCAAACGCTGTGGGTATGATTTGGAGCCATTGGAGACTCCTATACCTCTAAAGGGGATAGACTCCACCCCATTGGCTAGTAATAAACCACAATACTGGACACAAGTAACTATGCGTATTAATCCGGGTCACCAGGAGATTATTCGCTTTCTGGTGCTGTATAATCTACATGATGTTTTGGTGCTAGGATTGCCATGGCTGCAATCTCATAACCCAGTCCTCGACTGGAAAGCTATGTCTGTGTTAAGCTGGGGATGTAAAGGGACTCATGGGGACGTACCTTTGGTTTCCATTTCATCATCTATTCCCTCTGAAATTCCTGAATTCTTATCTGACTTTCGTGACGTTTTTGAAGAACCCAAGCTTGGTTCATTACCTCCGCACCGGGAATGCGATTGTGCCATAGACTTAATTCCGGGTAGTAAATACCCCAAGGGTCGTTTGTTTAATCTGTCTGTGCCTGAACACGCTGCTATGCGGGAATATATAAAGGAGTCCTTGGAAAAGGGATATATTCGTCCTTCGTCATCTCCCTTAGGAGCCGGTTTTTTCTTTGTCCCTAAGAAAGACGGCTCTTTGAGGCCGTGTATTGATTATCGTCTTTTGAATAAAATCACGGTAAAATATCAATATCCGTTACCACTGTTGACTGATTTGTTTGCTCGTATAAAGGGGGCCAAGTGGTTCTCTAAGATTGATCTTCGTGGGGCGTATAATTTGGTGCGAATTAAGCAGGGGGATGAGTGGAAAACCGCATTTAATACGCCCGAGGGCCACTTTGAGTATTTGGTGATGCCTTTTGGTCTTTCAAATGCCCCCTCAGTCTTCCAGTCCTTTATGCATGACATTTTCCGCAATTATTTGGATAAATTTATGATTGTGTATCTGGATGATATTCTGATTTTTTCGGATGACTGGGACTCTCATGTCCAGCAGGTCAGGAGGGTTTTTCAGGTTCTACGGTCTAATTCCTTGTGTGTGAAGGGTTCTAAGTGCCTTTTTGGGGTTCAAAAGATTTCCTTTTTGGGATACATTTTTTCCCCCTCTTCCATCGAGATGGATCCTGTCAAGGTTCAGGCTATTTGTGATTGGACGCAACCCTCTTCTCTTAAGAGTCTTCAGAAATTTTTGGGCTTTGCTAACTTTTATCGTCGATTTATTGCTGGTTTTTCTGATGTTGTTAAGCCGTTGACTGATTTGACTAAGAAGGGTGCTGATGTTGCTGATTGGTCCCCTGATGCTGTGGAGGCCTTTCGGGAGCTTAAGCGCCGCTTTTCTTCCGCCCCTGTGTTGCGTCAGCCTGATGTTGCCCTTGCCTATCCCGAAGAGGCCTTGGACGCACATCTCGATGGATTTTATTTTGGATCTGCCTGTTTCTCAGAAGATGTCTGTCATCTGGGTAGTGTGTGACCGTTTCTCTAAGATGGTCCATCTGGTTCCCTTGCCTAAGTTGCCTTCTTCTTCCGAGTTGGTTCCTCTGTTTTTTCAAAATGTTGTTCGTTTGCATGGTATTCCGGAGAATATCGTTTCTGACAGAGGGACCCAATTCGTGTCTAGATTTTGGCGGGCGTTCTGTGCTAGGATGGGCATAGATTTGTCCTTTTCGTCTGCTTTCCATCCTCAAACTAATGGCCAGACCGAGCGGACTAATCAGACCTTGGAGACATATTTGAGGTGTTTTGTGTCTGCGGATCAGGATGATTGGGTTGCTTTTTTGCCTTTGGCGGAGTTCGCCCTCAATAATCGGGCCAGCTCTGCCACCTTGGTGTCCCCGTTTTTCTGTAATTCGGGGTTTCATCCTCGATTTTCCTCCGGTCAAGTGGAATCTTCGGATTGTCCTGGAGTGGATACTGTGGTGGAGAGGTTGCATCAGATTTGGGGGCAGGTGGTGGACAATCTGGGGTTGTCCCAGGAGAAGACTCAGCTTTTTGCCAACCGCCGTCGTCGTGTTGGTCCTCGGCTCTGTGTTGGGGACTTGGTGTGGTTGTCTTCTCGTTTTGTCCCTATGAGGGTCTCTTCTCCTAAGTTTAAGCCTCGGTTCATCGGCCCGTACAAGATATTGGAGATTCTTAACCCTGTGTCCTTCCGTTTGGATATTCCTGCATCCTTTTCTATTCATTATGTTTTTCATCGGTCATTATTACGTAGGTATGAGATACCGGTTGTGCCTTCCGTTGAACCTCCTGCTCCGGTGTTGGTTGAGGGTGAGTTGGAGTACGTTGTGGAAAAGATCTTAGACTCCCGTGTTTCCAGACGGAAACTCCAGTATCTGGTCAAATGGAAGGGATACGGTCAGGAGGATAATTCTTGGGTGACTGCCTCTGATGTTCATGCCTCCGATCTTGTCCGTGCCTTTCATAGGGCTCATCCTGATCGCCCTGGTGGTTCTGGTGAGGGTTCGGTGCCCCCTCCTTGAGGGGGGGGTACTGTTGTGAAGTTGGATTCTGGGCTCCCCCGGTGGCCACTAGTGGTATTCAACTTGTGTCATCTTCCCCTTTGTTCACCTGTTCTCATCAGGAATTGGGAGTCGCTATATAACCTTGCTCCTCTGTTAGTTTCTTGCCGGTCAACAATGTTATCAGAAGTCTTTCTGTGCATGTTCCTGCTACCAGACAACTCCCAGCTAAGTTTTGACTTTTGTCCTTTTGTGTTTTTGTATTTTGTTCCAGTTCACAGCTGCTGTTTCGTTACTGTGTCTGGAAAGCTCTTGTGATCTGAAATTGCCACTCTGGTGTTATGAGTTAATACTAGAGTCTTAAAGTAATTTCTGGATGGTGTTTTGATAGGGTTTTCAGCTGACCATGAAAGTGCCCTTTCTGTCTTCCTGCTATCTAGTAAGCGGACCTCGATTTTGCTAAACCTATTTTCATACTACGTTTGTCATTTCATCTAAAATCACCGCCAATATATGTGGGGGCCTCTGTCTGCCTTTTGGGAAAATTTCTCTAGAGGTGAGCCAGGACTGTGTTTTTCCTCTGCTAGGATTAGTTAGTCCTCCGGCTGGCGCTGGGCGTCTAGGGATAAAACGTAGGCACGCTACCCGGCTACTGTTATTTGTGCGGCAGGTTTAGTTCATGGTCAGTTTAGATTCCATCTTCCAAGAGCTAGTTCTCATATATGCTGGGCTATGTTCGCTCGCCATAGCGATTCATGACAATTATCTGCTTAACTAAACAACCCTTTAGTAGAGGACATTTTCATACGATCGTCACTGGTGTATGTACAGTAGGTGGACAGGAGTGGCATTTGCATCTTTTTGCAGTAGGCAGGAAGCGCAGCGTTCCGGGATGTCTCCTAGGTGGTGGCATTTTGCTGCTGCCACAGTGGGGTTTCGATCATTCTCCGAGTGGGCTGTCAAACTACCTGAATTCAATTGTACTTGCATTTTTCAGGCATGAATACAGTTTAAGCTCTGATTGCAGGCAATTCCAGGGCAAGGCAAAGTCAACAGTGTGATCAGGTCAGCTGACCATGCTGCTGAAGTCACTCCTGCAAGAGGAGATAAGGTAAGCGTACCAATTGAGCCGGGCAGGAGGGAAAGTTTTATTGTGGGGAAATGTGTAAGAATACAGTATGGGTGGCGGAGCTGGGGGGGATTGTAAGGAGACAGTATGGGCTGGAAATGTGAGAAGAGACAGTATGGGGAGGAGTAATGTATCAGGAGACAATATGGGAAATTGGCCTGTGAGGAGACAGTAGGGATAATGTGTGAAAAAAAGTGATATGAGAAATGTGTCAGGGGGGCGCAGCATAGAGACTTGGTAATAGGGTGGTAGTATAGAGAGGGGCAGCATGTGGGGACAGTGTGAAGGCAAAGTATGGAAGGTACAGTATGAATAATGGGTGTGGTATGAGGAGGGGGGCACAGTATTTAGTTCGAGTTGGAGACTGTGTGAGGGGGCAATGTGAAGTAGTTACCGATTATGGAAAGGAGAAGACAGTGCTGAGGCCATATGCCATAAAATGGACACTGTGGGTGGTCATATTTTGTGCAGGGAACATCATGATGGGCAATTATTCAGGGACTCAGTGTAGGGCACATATTTTTATGTGGCCATAGTACACCACCATGTGGAAATGCTAGATTTGAAATTGAAAAATGTTCTCAAAAAATTAACAACAAAGATAGAGAAGACTGAGGACTGGGTTCGGAGTGTTGAGGAGCGCAGGAGAAAAACTCAAGAAAAATCATCTGAAGAAGCCAAGAGACCTGAGTAAAGACATCAGGAGACAGGTAGACAACCTGTAATGTGTGGATATTTAGTGTATGTGTATATTAGAATACTGTGTATAATGTGTGTGATATATCTATGTATATACAGTATATATGACTCGGTGCTGTCAGTTCGTACAGACTTTGACGCAAAGAAACGATTTAACCAAGATATTTTTTCTTGCTTACTTTTTTTTCTTGCTTGTTTATATACTGTACACATTACACAAGCCCAACCATATACTTATTGTGTAATATCCAACCATACAAGGTAGTATTATAGTAATCTGACAGAAAATATGGTCATGTATACGAACCCTAAAATAGACCTTCCATCCTATATAATAATCTAGTTGTCCACCTTTGAACTAGATACCTGTCCAATATTCTCTTTAAAATGTGGAGCCAAAAACTGGATCCCATATTCAAGATGTTATAAGTGATTTAAAGAGGGGAAATAATACATTGGGATCACAAGATTTTTATCTCTTTTTATACACCCTAAAATATTACTTGCTTTTCTAGCTGCTGCCTGACATTGAGTACTGCTGCTCAGCGTACTTGTAACCAGAATACTCAAATCATTCTCCTGTTCTGTAGATCCGAGTAGATTTCCATATAATGCATATACAGCAATACGACTATCCAGCCGTGGTGCATTGCTCTACATTTATCTACATTAAACTTCATCTGCCATGTGTTTGGCCATGCCGACATCTTATCCAGATCGTTCTGTAAAAATCCAGATTGTTCTGTAAAATTAAACAGACCAGGTAAGTTTTGTGTCAGCAGCAAAGAGTAAGGCTGACACATTATTTCCAATTCCATCAATAGGATTGTACAAAGAATCGGCCCTTGTGGTTCCCGCTGCTTACTCTATCACATTTAAGACACTCTGCTTACTATCCCTTAGCCAATTCCTTACCCATCTGTATACAGTGTCTGCTTCTAGAGCTTCAGTACAAGGCTGTTGTGTGGTACAGTATCACACACCTTTGTAAAGCCTAGATATATCGGCCAACATCCAAATTTGCACATATCACCTCAAAGAAACTCAGCATGTTAGTTAGACATGACTTATCTTTCATTTATCCAACTTAGTTGTCAGTTTTCTGGGTTTTTTTACAATATATTTTTCAACCAATCTCTTATAATTCCCTCTAAAATGTTGCACACTGTAGCTGTAAGGGGTGGCAGAAACTGGTGTATGCCCCGGCCCTTTAAATATGTCCTGGGTAACTGTTTGTATAATGTTATGCCATTACAAGTGTTGCTGTGTATACATATACATTCATGAATATGTTGTTATAGGGAAAGCATAGTGCTGAGTTTCGCCACTAGAGTACATAGATAGGATAGGACACAGTCTATTAAATAGATAAAAATAGGAGGGGCATGGTGGATAAGGCAGGGAATACTTCCTGGTACAGTCAGAGAGGGCCAGGGTGCCCGTGGAGCACAGAAGGGCTCTATAGCCCTGGGCAACACCGTGCCATGCAACGTTAAAGAAGTATAGGGCCCAGCCATATAACATCCCTGGTCTGGACCACGTCAGGAGAAGCAACATCAACAGTGCTAGCAGTGCAGTATTAGTGGAACTGCAGTTGCTAGAAAAGGCTAAGCAGTACGGTTAGGTCGCCCATCATGCGACAGCTTATTGCCAATCGTTGCAAAACGGCTGAGGGAGTGCCCAAATGGAGTAGGGCTGAGCAGAGGGGACATGAGGGATCGTCCTAGAAGCGAGCTTAGCGATGGAGAGAAAAGACAGGGTCAGAACAGGTATTGCCTGTTTTGAAAATTGATGTGCAAGCTGGAAATAACTTGGATGTGCTGGGTAAAGGACCAAGTAAAGCCGTTGTTGTTAAAGTTGAGCTGGACTGTCTCTCTCTTTGTGTGACACCGACGACAAGGAGCCTTCAATGGAGCAGAAGAGAACTTGACAATGCTGGACCTGTAAACACAGGTATGCTGACTAAGGAGCAACGTGTTTATGTGAGGGGAGGCCAGGGTGCGAGGAAATGGGAGTCCTCAGCCATGACTATCACCCTGGCCATCCCTTGCATAGCGTCGGTGTCTGTTTCTTCTGCCTCACTCCCCCGGCAGAGACACCGGCTTACTCACTGTTGCGTCCCTTACTGTCTCCCCTTTCTGGGTCAGCGGCTGCCCGGAGTGCGCACATGCTTGCTAGTACTCAGGTCCCAGTTCACATATCCAGTATACCAATCCTGTATCAGCTCTGCCAACCTGCCTGTCTATCAGCTGTGTCTGCCTGCCTGTCTATCAACCACGCCCACCTGCACTTGCCTACCAGGATATCTATTGTGTCTGCCAGCACTTGCCTGTGTCTGTCATGCCAGTCACTGTACTTGCCATGCCAGTCAATACTTGTCCAGTCCACCATCTCTGCCTCCAGTCCATTGGGGGCTCAGCTGCCATCCGCCTGAGGTCAGTCCTGGTGTAGCACCTGATCCCACCTCCTTCATCTCTCCTCGGATCGGAGTATCATCAGATGCCATGTATCCGAGGTTGGACTTGGTGAGGCACCTAGTTACTCCCCTCATGGCGTTCCTTGGTCCATGGCACAGTGGTTCCACCACCCAGCCCATTACAAACACTATTGATGCCAAACTTACTGGATTGTAGTTGCACAAATCCATATTATCCTCCTGAATATCGGATGATGTGGTATTGTATATCAATACCACATCATCCACCTTTCAATCTTGTGACCGTGTTACAAGAGAGTTTAAGAAGATGAGCTACACTGGTCAGTAAACTACTAAGCTCAACTCCCTCAATATCCGTGGATGAAGGTCATCTGGCTCTGAGACTTGATCAATATTTAATATGCACAGACATAGCCGTACTTCTTCTCCTGTTAAGTTCATTACATTAAGTGGTGAACCTTGCTTGTTGTTTTGCTGAATGATATCTGGCACAGGTAGTTCACGTCTATTATCTCGGCCTTTTCTTTATCCTCCACAATTATATTACTATAATCATCTTTTATGGGGCCAATATATTTTCTATTTGGTATTAACATAGTTATAACATTTTATATTGTATTTTACTCGCGCTGTGGTTGATGTGCAAGTTAGGATATGACCATGCAACTATGCAATAGATAAGAGAGGGAGTTTTAATTAATCATGTTGAGGTACGTCCAGGACCCGCGTGGCGTTTTCGTTCGTGTGATCGCGCGGTCATGTGGTATCGATGCAATCTAGTACGGTGTGAGAAGAGGTCCACTAATTAGAAGTTCCTCGACGTGCGCATAGGTACTGCCAGATCTGATCTACTAAGGCCGGGGCAGCGCTTCAACAGTTGATACTTTCCAGCTGCCACACTGCTATCGGCAAGCTACTCTTTTCATCTACTTACCAAGACCCCTATATCTGGAATCAACTATTATTGAGACATCAAGGGGATCTCCTGCAACCACGGGCTTCTTTATATCACCACAGGTAAAATACCATTCTATTTCTAACTCTGTGGATTTGAAGTGCTTGCATTTCTCCTAGGCCTGTATTGAACCCCTATTGAGCTCTTTAATGTAAACACAGCCTTTGGATTCTCCAAGTGACATATATAACTGTGATGAAATGGTTGCTAACTGGTGATCATTGACAGCCTGTGTAATAACACACAGCAGCTTTCTTTTTTTTATTTATTAAAAAAGGGTCCAAAAATTATCCCTTTTACTTTTGTGATCAGTAACATTATTCTGCCATTGCCTGTAAGTTCATAAGAATGATTGACATTTCCGTTAGAGGGGGTAGTTTAGAATTCACCTGCTTGGGCCTGTGGTCTACGGGAAACTTAATTTACCATAATTTTTTTTATAAATGAGGCATACAAGGTCCTGGACTTGATGACAGCCAACCATACTTGTGCCAATGACACTGAGTCTTTGGATGGTATTAGTGCCAAGAAATGAAGAATGCATATTTGAGAATTATATTGTAGCTAAAGAACCACCAATTAGGAATTAGCCTTACCTAATGTAAATTGAATTCTGTTGAACCTGAAATCCTTGAAGAAGTGATGACTTCTCAAGATTACATTAATATCGATTCATCACCTCTTTAAGATGTATTTGACAGCAGTGAGCTCCTGTCTCCTAAGCTACTTGACATTACAGTAGTTTCATAGTGATTACAATGAGTATAGGTATAGAGGAAACACTACATAGCCTTTTATGCTCAAAGTCCTGGGCACATGGCCAATCCTACACAGAGTTTTTTTTCAAAAAACTGCATTAATATAATACGACACATTTTTGTTTGCCAAATTAAAAAATTGTTTCTCTTTCAGTGAAATCTACTGGAGTGACATCCCCCTGTAGGACCCTAAACATGATTAAAAACAGAGTCCTAATGGGGATAGTCATCTCAGCTGGCTTGGCATTGATGGTGAACTTGGACATGTGGGAGTTCAGTCTACACACAAACAGACCATTTAAACCATGTTTCTTGGACACACGAAAGACTAACTGAGAGAACAGAGGTATAGTATGAAGAATATAGAAAGAAGTAGCTCAGAATGATGATGTTCGCGATCATCAGTAGTATTATCCCTGACCCAAGCTTGATTTCCGCCTCTTGATTTGCCCTCAGATTGCCAATACCGATAATAGAGCAACTACCGCAATGGCTGACAGCCAGCTAGGCATTTGAATCATGTTCTCCATCTTCTCTTACTCCAAGTCATCTGAGTATCGAGGCTGACTGTCCATCTCATCCAATTTTTTGTGACTTTTGCCATTTTCCTCCCACTTTCATGTCAGGACAGGGGCGTGATACTGCAGCTTGTCTAATCAACGAGGTGTGTGTGTGTGTCTCCAATTGGCAAACGTAAAATGGTCTGCCATCGGTGCGCTGCCTGTGATTTTCATGGACCCATATACAGATCAAAAATAGACAGTATGCAAAAAATACAGACATATACACAGCTCAATAGATCATAACTGGTATGTTTTTATCCATGAAAGCTATGTACGTAACACATATGTAACAAAGGGAAGTCTGAATGAGGCCTAAACGAAAGGACTAAATACCTATCACAGTTCAGCTGCACCCTGTGTCTAAATAGTTGAACATGACCTTTGGTTTATGAGTATCAGAGAAATAGGATCTGAGAGAAGAGCTGCTCTGCTCCTTCTGTCTGAGCACTTATACAGATCCTGTAACGCTGAGATGTGGACACAACTTCTGCCGGGTCTGTATTGGTCGTGTGCTGGATACACAGGACGAGTCTGGAGTTTATTCCTGTCCTGACTGCAGAGAAGAGTTTCAGGAGCGGCCGGCAATGATGAGGAACTTAGCTCTGTGTAAAATAATGGAGGATTTACTGTTTACTCCACCAACACAGGAGATCACTGGGATCTACTGCACTTACTGTGTGGACTCTCCTGTACCTGCTGTTAGATCCTGTCTACTCTGTGAGGCTTCTCTGTGTGATAAACACCTGAGAGCTCACAGCAAATCACCAGAACACGTCTTATCTGATCCCAGCACTTCTCTGGAGAAAAGGAAATGTTCTGTCCATGAGAAGATCCTGGAATATTACTGCACCGAGGACGCTGCTTGTATCTGTGTGTCCTGCAGTTTGGCCGGAGAACATTCGGAAACCGGGTGGAGATGCTGGATGAGGCCTCTGAGAAGAAGGAGAAACTGAGAAATAAAAGCAACAGCAGACTGAATGGCACTAGGAACACAGCCGACAATAGAGGAAATTTGTCTCAATTCACACCCTTTTATTCCAATTTTCCTGGTGACATGCGGCGTTACGCCCCACTGGTGAGATGGTGCTCAGCATATATATATGGAATAACTCAGTCTTCAAATCCACAACAAAAGAAAGAAACATATGCGGCACTCACCCAGCTTGCGTGAAACTGTAGTCTTTAATAGTCCAATCAGCTGGTTACAATCATTGCATACAGTTCGGCAGAAAACGGTGAGGGTGCGGGGTGTGTGGATGGGACGACGGCCGTTTTGCGCAGTAAAGAAGCGGTAAAAGCGCATACCGCGTGAAATGGCCATCCTCCCATCCTCACCATTTTCTGCCGAACTGTATGCAATGATTGTAACCAGCTGATTCGACTATTAAAGACTACAGTTTCAAGCAAGCTGGGTGAGTGCTGCATATGTTTCTTTCTTTTGTTGTAGAAACTGAGAAAAGTTTTGCAGAAACTGACAACAAAGAGAGTAAAGACTGAGGAAAGAGTCCGGAGCAGGAGAAAAGCTCAAGAAAAAGCAGCTGGAGAAGCCGAGAGTCACTGCCCTGTGTACAGACATCAGGAGACGGTTGGACGACCTGGAGAAGAAGGTCCTGAGTGAGATCTCCAGGCAGGAAAAGGAAGAGTCACTGTCACTGTCTGCTCTGATCCATCAGCTGGAAATAAAGAAGGACGAGCTGTCCAGGAAGATGAGACACATTGAGGAGCTGTGTAACATGACGGATCCACTGACTGTCTTACAGGATCCAGACACCGGTGACTTGTGTGATCCTGAGGAGGAGGGAGGTGGTGAGGACACAGGGGGACATGATAAACAGCCCCATGACGGAGATGACCTGGATGTGGCTGTGATCACACACATTACACACATTATGTGACGTAATATCAGGTATAAGGAGCGGGATCTATGTGGAGGTTCCTGCAGACATATTATTATTATTATTTATTGTTATAGCGCCATTTTTTCCATGGCGCTTTACATGTGAGGAGGGGTGTACATAATAAAAACAAGTACAATAATCTTGAACAATACAAGTCATAACTGGTACAGGAGGAGAGAGGACCCTGCCCGCGAGGGCTCACAATCTACAAGGGATGGGTGAGCATACAGTAGGTAAGGATAGAGCTGGTCGTGCAGTGGTTTGGTCGATCGGTGGTTACTGCAGGTTGTAGGCTTGTCGGAAGAGGTGGGTCTTCAGGTTCTTTTTGAAGGTTTCGATGGTAGGCGAGAGTCTGATATGTTGTGGTAGAGAGTTCCAGAGTAGGGGGGATGCATGAGAGAAATCTTGTATGCGATTGTGGGAAGAGGAGATAAGAGGGGAGTAGAGGAGGAGATCTTGTGAGGATCGGAGGTTGCTTGCAGGAAAGTACCGGGAGACGAGGTCACAGATGTATGGAGGAGACAGGTTGTGGATGGCTTTGTATGTCATGGTTAGGCTTTTGTACTGGAGTCTCTGGGTAATGGGGAGCCAGTGAAGGGATTGACAGAGGGGAGAGGCCGGGGAATAGTGGGGTGGATTAGTCGGGCAGCAGAGTTTAGAATAGATTGGAGGGGTGCGAGAGTGTTACAGGGGAGGCCACAGAGCAGGAGGTTACAGTAGTCGAGGCAGGAGATGATGAGGGCATGGACTAGGGTTTTTGCAGATTCTTGGTTTAGGAATGTACGGATCCGTGAAATATTTTTGAGTGGGAGGCGGCAGGAAGTGGAAAGGGTTTGGATATGTGGTTTGAAGGAGAGATCAGTGTCGAGGATTACCCCAAGACAGCGGGCTTGTGGTACTGGGGAGAGTGGGCAGCCGTTTACTGTAATGGATATGTTCGTTGGGGGGGGTCGTGTGAGAAGGGGGAAAGACGATGATTTCTGTTTTGTCCATGTTAAGTTTTAGAAATCTAGCGGAGAAGAAGGATGAAATAGCGGATAGACATTGAGGGATTCTGGTTAGAAGGGTGGTGATATCTGGTCCAGAGATGTAGATCTGTGTGTCGTCAGCATAGAGATGATACTAAAAGCCATGAGATTCTATGAGCTGTCCCAGGCCAAAGGTGTAAATGGAGAAGAGCAGGGGCCCTAGGACTGAACCTTGCGGGACTCCGACAGATAGTGGGCGAGGTGAGGAGGTGGTGTGTGAGTGGGAGACGCTGAATGTCCGGTCAGTTAGGTATGACGAGATCCAGGATAGGGCCAAGTCTGTGATGCCAAGGGATGAGAGGGTCTGCAGCAACAGGGAATGGTCCACTGTGTCAAAGGCAGAGGACAGGTCAAGGAGGAGGAGGATAGAGTAGTGCCGCTTGCTCTTGGTGGTTAATAGGTCATTGGTGACCTTAGTTAGGGCAGTTTCAGTGAAGTGGTGTGACCGGAAGCCAGATTGAAAGTGGTCGAAGAGGGAGCAGGAAGATAGATGGGAGGACAGTTCAAGATGGACGTGTTGTTCCAGTAGTTTGGAGGCATAGGGAATAAGTGATATAGGGCGATAGCTAGATACAGAGGATGGGTCAAGAGAGGGCTTTTTGAGGATAGGTGTGATTGAGGCATGTTTAAAGCTTGAGGGGAAAACACCAGTTGTTAGTGATAGGTTGAAGAGATGGGTTAGGGTTGGGATGAAGACTGTGGCGAGGTTTGGGATGAAGTGGGATGGGATCGGATCAAGTGCACAGGTGGTGAGATGTGATCTTGAGAGTAGAGTGGAGAGTCTGTCTTCTGTAATGGTGGAGAAGTTGGTTTTGGAGGTGGAGGGCTGGGTAGTTGGGAGGAAGGGTTCTGGGGGTTGTCGACTAAAACTGTCTCTGATGTTCTCAATCTTCTGCTTGAAAAATGAGGCAAAGTCTTCAGCAGAGATGAGTGGGGAGGGAGGAGGTGCTGGGGGACGGAGGAGAGAATTGAAGGTGTTGAATAACTGTTTGGGGTTGTGAGACAGGGAGGATATAAGAGATGAGAAGTAGGTTTGTTTTGCTGTGGCGAGTGTGGTCTTGAAAGTAGTGAGGGACTGTTTGAATGTGATGAAGTGCTCGTTGGAGTGGGATCTTTTCCCTCTCCGCTCTGCAGTCCTGGAAGCTCGCCTCAGTTCTTTGGTCAGGCGGGTGTGCCAGGGCTGTCTGTTGATTTTGCGAGCTTTGGTATGTGTGAGAGGGGCAAGAGATTCCAAAGCTGCAGTTATTGTGGTGTTGTATAGAGCGGCAGCGTCATCCGCATTGTGTAGGGAGCTTATGTCTGTGAGAGGGAGGAGGGATTCAGAGAGTGAGTGTAGATCAAGGTGTTTAAGATTTCTGCGAGGGTGTGCAAGTTTGTGGGGTGGGGATTGTAGACAAGGAGTGGAGAGAATGTGAGTAGATTGTGGTCAGAAAGAAGAGGAGGTGAGTTAGAGAGCTAAGATAGGGAGCAGAGGCGGGTGAAGATGAGATCCAGTGTGTGACCATCTTTGTGAGTGGCTGTAGAAGACCATTGAGCAAGGCCAAAGGAGGAAGTGAGAGATAGAAGTTTAGTGGCAGCTGAGAGGGGAGTGTCAATGGGGATGTTGAAGTCGCCCATGATGATAGTGAGGATGTCAGCGGTGAGGAAATGGAGTAGGCAGGTGGTGAAGTGGTCAGAGAAGGTGGTGGCTGGCCCTGGGGGACGGTAGATGACAGCCAGTTTCAGGTTGGAGGGGGAGTAGATGCACACGGAGTGCTCCTCAAAGGAAGGGAGGATAACAGAGGGCGGAAGTGGGATTGGGGTGAAGGAGCAGTTATCTGACAGGAGAAAACCAACTCCTCCGCCATGCTTGCTGTTGGGGCGAGGGGTGTGAGAGAGGTGGAATCCAGCATAGGAAAGCGCGGCTGGAGAGGCTGAGTCAGAGGGGGTGAGCCAGGTTTCAGTGATGCCGAGGAAGGAGAATTTGTTATTGATAAAGAGGTCGAGGATAAATGACAGTTTATTGCAGACAGAGCGTGCGTTCCATAGTGCTCCAGATAGGGAAATTGGGGGAGTGGGGGCTGGATGAATGGGTATGAGGTTACTGTGGTTGCGAAGATGTGTAGAGGATCGTGGCAGGGGATTAGAAATGAGTGTGGGGATGTGATGAGGAGGGCCAGGATTTGGGGATATGTCACCAGCAATGAGGAGCAGCAGACAGAGCGTTAGAAGGTGGGAGCAGGATAGGACATGATGTGGCCGTGTGTGTCTGGAGAGAAAGGATTGTATGTGGGGGAATAGTTCTGTGGAGGAGGTGAGGTGGCTGGGGAGGATGGAGGAAGAAATGATTAGTTCCTTACTAGGTGGAGGGATTACTGGAGATAGGAAGAAATAAAGTAGTATGGGGATGAATGTTAACAGAAAGCGAAACATTATAGTAGTTTTCTATTCCTTTATCTTCCAGTCAATTCCAGTCCAATTCTAGTCTAATTCATAGCAATTAAAAATCTGCAATTTAAAATATGCAATTTCTAAGATGGTCAGACACGTCTGGTCAGACTCATGGCTTTGAATTTATGTTATGGGATGTAACCACAGCTTCTAATAATCTCCTTATATCAGACGACCTGAAAACTGAAATCTGGACAAAAAAGAAAAGGAATCATTCAGAAACAGCAGAAGGATTTCAATATCCTCAGGTGATGAGCAGGAGAGGATTTACCTCAGGAGGACATTACTGGGATGTGGAGGGCAGTAAATCAGGGAGTTGGAGTGTGGGGATGTGTTATCCCAGTATAGACAGAAGGGGAGGTCAGTCAGGGGCAGATTATCAGAGGGTCAATATGGGCGGTAGCCCAGGGCCCAGTGGTGTGGGGGGGCCCTGGGCTACCGCACAGATTGACCCTCTGATAATCCGCCCGAGTATGCCCGCCGCCGCCGGCATTTAAGTGCCCCGTATCGGGCCCCTTCTCATCTGCTCACCGGGCCCCTTCTGGCGCTACGGCGGTTTCCTATTGACGTGCGGGCGCGCGCCCGCACGTCAATAGTTAACAACAGCCGCCAGCCAATTGGAGGCTGGCAGCTGAAGTCGGCCGCAGCGCACACGTCGCCGGCGTCTGACGTCATTGTCAGTCGCCGGCGAGTGTGCGCTGCTGGAGGGAGCTCGCCGCTTGGAGCGCTGGTCAGGTGAGGAGACTCTGGGTTTTTTTTTGTTTTTTTTTATAAGATAACGGTGGATACACTGGGGGCAATGCTGGAGGACACACAGGGGCAATGCTGGAGACACTGGGGCAGATTGCTGGACACACTGGGGGCAATGCTGGAGACACTGGGGCAGATTGCTGGACACACTGGGGCAATGCTGGAGACACTGGGGCAGATTGCTGGACACACTGGGGCAATGCTGGAGACACTGGGGCAGATTGCTGGACACACTGGGGGTAATGCTGGAGACACTGGGGCAGATTGCTGGAGACACTGGGGCAATGCTGGAGACACTGGGGCAGATTGCTGGACACACTGGGGCAATGCTGGAGGACACACTGGGGCAGATTGCTGGAGGACACACTGGGGCAGATTGCTGGAGACACTGGGGCAATGCTGGAGACACTGGGGCAGATTGCACACTGGGGCAATGCTGGAGGACACACTGGGCAGACTGCTGGACACACTGGGGCAGATTGCTGGAGACACTGGGGCAGATTGCTGGACACACTGGGGCAATGCTGGAGGACACACTGCGGCAGACTGCTGGAGGACACACTGGGGCAGATTGCTGGAGACACTGGGGCAATGCTGGAGACACTGGGGCAGATTGATGGACATTCAGAGCCCCAGAGTCCTGGTCGTTGCAGTACTGTGGCTCCGCCGCTATGGGGGGCTATGGTACGTCTGATGGCACTGAAGGAGTTCATCTGACCAGGTATCACATACACCAATACATTTCACAGTCTGGCCTCCAGGGGGAGCTAAGGGTATTATTCATTAGGCCACTCCTCACAGTCTGGTAAAACTGGGGGTTAGGCAGGAAGTTAGAGAGAACGCTGACTGGGTTGGAACCAGGCAACACCTTGTGGCAGAGGGTGTTGTAGGGGAAGATTCGGTAGGGTCCCTGTCAGGGGTGGGATCCTGACAGAGGCCTGGCAATTAGAGAGAAAGCTACGGGACCGCGCATGCACTTCATAGCGGCGGTGCCCTAAGAAAGGACAAGAAGCGAGATTTATTGTGCTGAGTGAGAAACGAGATCAACGCAACAGGGAGAATACCAGTAGGAGTCGTGCTGTTAGACCGAGGCAACATCCTACTGAGGCATAGATAACCGGTGGCTGGAACGCCAAGGAAGTACAGAGCTCTAAGCATTACTTCAAACCAACGGCAGGACAGAGGGCTATAGGCTGGCTGTCTCACCTACATCACCTACGCAGACATAGGGGGCAACCTTTGGAGAGGGGCGACTCTAGGGTCCCGGAAGAGCTCCGAGCCTTCCCGTCATACGGGTGCGTCCTACCATAAGATCTGGGGGACGAGAATAAGAAGAACATCAGAATCGAGTTGTTGTGAGGGAACACGAGGAACAGACACAACAGTTGTGGGGACTATCCCGTAAGCACAGCAGGGGAGGACCACAACACACAAGCGCTAGAAGGTAGGCACAGATTTCCACCTGCAACGGGAACTCTGAAGGTGCCATCGGACCGGCCGGACTTGCGCAGCCCGGTTAACCGTATTCCGGACTGAGGACCCAGAAGCCTTCAGTAAAGAGGTAAAGAGACTGCAACCTGGTGTCCTCGTTATTTACTGCACCGCACCACTACCACCATCCACACCTATTATTTGGGGCGCCCCTCAGCAGGGTCACGGACCGGGCCTAGCCACCGTGACAACCCCCAGAGCAGAGACTCAGAGGCCCGGTACCGGGTACCCCTCGGCCCTGCGGCAGTGGGGGCGCTGCAGACACACTGGTGCAATGCTGGAGGACACACTGGGGCAGATTGCTGGAGGACACACTGGGGCAGATTGCTGGAGACACTGGGGCAGTGCTGGAGACACTGGGGCAGATTGCTGGAGACACTGGGGCAGATTGCTGGACACACTGGGCAGATTGCTGGAGACACTGGGGCAATGCTGGAGACACTGGGGCAATGTTGGAGACACTGGGGCAGATTGCTAGAGACACTGGGGCAGATTGCTGGAGACACTGGGGCAGATTGCTGGACACACTGGGGCAATGCTGGAGGAGACACTGGGGCAATGCTGGAGACACTGGGGCAGATTGCGGGACACACTGGGGCAATGCTGGAGGACACACTGGGGCAGATTGCTGGAGACACTGGGGCAATGCTGGAGACACTGGGGCAATGCTGGAGGACACACTGGGACAATGCTGGAGGACACACTGGGGCAGATTGCTGGAGACACTGGGGCAGATTGCTGGAGACACTGGGGCAGATTGCTGGAGACACTGGGGCAGATTGCTGGAGACACACTGGGGCAGACTGCTGGACACACTGGGGCAGATGATTGTTGGAGACACTGGGGCAATGCTGGAGACACTGGAGCAATGCTGGAGACACTGGGGCAGATTGCTGGACACACTGACGGCAATGCTGGACATACTGGGGCAGATTGCTAGACACACTGGGGGTAATATGCTGGAGACACTGGGGCAGATTGCTGGACACACTGGGGGCAATGCTGGATAATCTGGGGCAATATGCTGGACATACTGGGGCAGATTGTTGAACACACTGTTTGGGGGCAATGCTGGATACACTGGGGCAATGCTGGAGACACTGGGGCATTGCTGGACAATGACAATTGGACATACTGGGGCAGATTGCTGGACACACTGGTGGTAACATGCTGGACACACTGGGGCAATGCTGGACATACTGGGGCAGATTGCTGGACACACTGGTGGTAATATGCTGGACACACTGGGGCAGATTGCTGGACACACTGTCTGGGGGCAATCCTGGACACACTGGGGGTAATATGCTGGAGTCAGACACTGGGGCAGATTGCTGGAGACACTGTCTGGGGGCAATGCTGGACACACTGGGGTAATATGCTGGACACACTGGGGCAATATGCTGAACATACTGGGGCAGATTGCTGGACACACTGGGGGCAGGACTGGAGGCATGGGCAGAATGTAGACACGGGGCATGATTGGAGACACGGGGTAGAATGAAAGACATGGGGCAGGATTAGATCATGGGGCAGGATGGATACGATGGAGACAGATGGGGCAAGATGGGGAGATCATATGGTGTAGAATGGATACTCATGAGGGCAGGATGCGAGAACATATGGCTGGAGCCAGGAATGAGACACACGGGGCCAGGGTGGGGAATATTATTACCATAGGGGCTAATTAAGGGATATTATTACTGCAGTGCTGTATTTATTTTATTTTTTGAGTATACCGTTTTAAATGGGGGGGGGCGGTCCTGTTACTGTGCAGAGTGACACTATATCGCCTTTTTTTCTCCATGTGGTGTAATGTAGAAGTTGTGAAAAATTAAGTAATGTGTTCTGCAAGCGGAGCTCGAGATAACTGTGTTATTTCCTGCAGAAACGAGTCCTGGCTGGAAGAAATGATGGCGGTCTGTGCTGGATGAAAGATGAAGGACTTCACCTAGAGACATCACTGGTGAGTCAGTGTTACCTATACACTGACACTATACACTGTATACTATATACAGAGGTCCTGTGTACAATGTCACCAGTGATCACTGTATTACCTGTACACAGACACTGCATACTAAGTACAGATCTCCTGTGAATACTGGCACTTATGGTGATAGTATTGTGTTTTTGTTTTTTTTTTAAATTACTGATCAGTATTGTAGTATTCAGTCACTATGTGGTGGTAATATGTGGTCTGGAAATGGTGTTGTGGTATTTGTCCCTTGAATGTGCTATTTGGTCACCAAGTGCAAGTGGTGGTAATATGTGGTCTTGACATGGTGCGGTGGCATTTGTTCCTTGTATGCGATATTATTCGATCACTGTGGTTGTAATTTGTGGTCTGGTCATGGCGCGGTGGTATTTGTTCCTTGTATGTGATATTATTGGTTAAAATATACCTAAATTGTATTGCAGATTTTAACAAATATTTAATAGGTTACAGTAGAGTAGGGCCCGGCCATTTTTCTGGAATAATCTGGTTCGGGTATAACATGACCCCCGTCACATGACCCCCGTCACATGACCAGGGGGGGGGCCCACAGTGTCTGAACAGCCCGGGGCCCTGGCTACCCTTAATCCACCCCTGAGGTCAGTCATACATTGGATATAATAACAAGTCCTGGAGTTTGTTGAGGTAGAACACTGAGTATTCAGTGATATAGTAAAGTGATTCTACTGGCTGACAAGATCTCCAGTGATAGTGTCAGGATATGTGTGAATTCATACCTCCCAACTTTTGAAGAAGTGAGAGAGGGACAAAGTTTGCGGCGGCGCGCAGCGGCATATTTTAGGCCACACCTCTGACCACACCCATATCCACGCCCCAACAACACACATTTAGCACTGCTAATCACATTGTTTCATAAACAATAATTATAAACAAAAACATATGGCCACACATGATGCTCAATACTGTATAATGGCCCCACAGTGCTCCATACTGTATAATGGCCACACAGTGCTGCATACTGTAAAATGGCCACAAATGATGCTCCATATTGTATAATGGCCACACATAGTGCTCCATACTGTAAAATGGCCCCATATGATGCTCCATACTGTATAATGGCCACACATGATGCTCCATTCTGGATAATGGCCACACATGATGCTCCATACTGTATTTTGGCCACAGAGTGCTCCATACTGTATAATGGCCACACATGATGCTCCATACTGTATAATGGCCACACAGTGCTCCACACACTGTATAATGGCCACACATGATGCTCCATACTGTATAATGGCCACACAGTGCTCCATACTGTATAATGGCCACACAGTGCTCCATACTGTATAATGGCCACACATGATGCTCCATACTGTATAATGGCCACACATCATGCTCCATACTGTATAATGAACACTCATGGTGCTCCATACTGTGTAATGGCCACACAGTGCTCAATACTGTATAATGCCCACACAGTGCTCCATACTGTATAATGGCCACACATGATGCGCCGTACTGTATAAGGTCAAAACCCGTTGGTCGTATCATGTACCCCATCATTTGCTGTACCACTATGAAACAAGGATTTTAATGGATTTGTCTAAATAAATTGAGCTTTTATCCAAGTGTCACACTGGAGATTTACTTCCTATTTTTTTTCTGTTGTGGACAACGCCTCTAATCCAGGCACCTCCTTGTGTGAATTTCATTCTGAGTCAATCAAGACTTTTGTTCCTGAGCAAACTTGCACAGAAGGACTTCTGCTTCAAACTGATGAGCTGAATTTTTCACCTTCCCTTTTTTCCTTTGCATACACATACTGTATAATGGCCACATATGAGGCTCCATACTGTATAATAGCCACACATGATGCTCCATACTGTATAATGGCCCCACATGATGCTCCATAGTGTATGATGGCCACACATGATGCCCCATACTGTATAATGGCCACACATAGTGCTCCATACTGTATAATGGCCACACAGTGCTTCATACTGTATAATGACCACACAGTGCTCCATACTGTATAATGGCCACACAGTGCTCCATACTGTATAATGGCCACACAGTGCTCCATACTGTACAATGGCCACACAGTGCTCAATACTGTATAATGGCCACACAGTGCTCCATACTGTATAGTGACCACACATGAGGCTCCATACTGTATAATGGCCACACAGTGCTGCATACAGTAAAATGGCCACACATGATGCTCCATATTGTATAATGGCCACACATAGTGCTCCATACTGTAAAATGGCCCCATATGATGCTCCATACTGTATAATGGCCACACATGATGCTCCATACTGGATAATGGCCACACATGATGCTCCATACTGTAAAATGGCCCCATATGATGCTCCATACTGTATAATGGCCACACATGATGCTCCATACTGTATAATGGCCACACAGTGCTCCACACACTGTATAATGGCCACACATGATGCTCCATACTGTACAATGGCCACACAGTGCTCCATACTGTATAATGGCCACACATGATGCTCCATACTGTATAATGGCCACACAGTGCTCCATACTGTATAATGGCCACACATGATGCTCTATACTGTATAATTGCCACACAGTGCTCCACACACTGTATAATGGCCACACATGATGCTCCATACTGTATAATGGCCACACAGTGCTCCATACTGTTTAATGGCCACACATGATGCTCCATACTGTATAATGGCCACACATCATGCTCCATACTGTATAATGAACACTCATGATGCTCCATACTGTATAATGGCCACACAGTGCTCAATACTGTATAATGAACACTCATGATGCTCCATACTGTATAATGGCCACACATGATGCTCCATACTGTATAATGGCCACACAGTGCTCCATACTGTATAATGGCTACACATGATGCTCCATTCTGTATAATGGCCACACACAGTGCTCCATACTGTATAATGGCCACACATGATGCTCCATACTGTATAATGGCCACACATGATTCTCCATACTGTTTAATAGCCACACATGATGCTCCATACTGTATAATGGCACCACATTATGCTCCATACTGTATAATGGCCACACATGATGCTCGCAATATCGGCTCCTATCCGACACAGCTAGCGTCCGCTCCGTACACCTCGTACACAAACGACTCTGCTCCGTACACCTTGCACACACGGCTTCACTCTGCACGCCTCATACACACACACGACTCCGCTCCATACACATTGCACATGCGGCTCCGCTCCGTACACCTTGTACACACGGCTCCGCTCCGTACACCTCGTACACATGTGGCTCTGCTCCGAACACCTAGTACACACCGGTCCGCTCCGTACATCTCGTACACACACGGCTCCTAACCGTACACCTTGTACACACGGGGCTCTGCTCCGTACACCTCGTACACATGCGGCTCCGCTCCGTACAACTCGTACACATGTGGCTCCGCTCCATACACCTCGTACACATGCGGCTTCATGACGTACACCTAGTACAAACAGGGCTCCGCTCTGTACACCTCGCACACACGCTGCTGCGCTGTGTACACCTCGTACACATGCGGCTGTGCCCCATACACCTCGTACAAATGCGGCTGCGCTCCGTACACTTCGTACATATGCGACTGCGCTCCATACACCTCATACACACGCGGCTCCACTCCATACACATCGTACACACGCGGCTCTGCACTGTACACCTCTTGCACACAGGGCCCTGTTCTGTACACCTTGCACACACGCGGCTCAGCTCCGTACAACTCGTACACATGCAGCTCTGCTCTGCACACCTCATACACACGCGGCTTCGCGACTTACAACTTGTACACACGCGGCTGTGCTGTGTACACCTCGTACACATGCGGCTGCGCTCCATACACCTTGCACAAATGTGGCTGCGCTCCGTACACCTCGTACACATGCGACTGCGCTCCGTACACCTCATACACACATGGCTCCACTCCGTACACCTCGTACACACACGGCTTTGCTCCGTACACATTATACACACATGGCTCCGCTCCATACACCTCGTACACACACGGCTCTGCTACATCCACACTGTAAACACCTCCTGACCCAACACATAAACTTACCTCATCCAGCACCATGACAACCAGCAGAGTCCTGACCTACATGCATACATGGAGGCCCCGATCACGTGACCCCTGACTCCTCCACTCCTGTGATCTCATCACAGGTCCTGTGAGCACAGAGCAGCCATATATATGGTGTGCTGCTCTACGAGGGGAAGGATGAGTGACATTGCAGTGCGGGAAAACTAATGCCCCGCCCATGACCGCGGGGCAGACTGTCAAAATCGGAAATGCCCCGCTGGATCCGGGACGGTTGGGAGCTGTGGTGCTGCATTGTCACAAGTCTCTTAAACAATGCTCTATGCATGGTAGCAAAGAGAGAGGAAATAAATCCAAAAGGATAACTTTATGTCTTATATAAAATTGCTTTATTAAAGTGCAGATATCAGAAGGCAATGGTGACAACACAGTCACCCAATAAATGTCTAAAAACAAGTAACACACAAAGACACCAGGAGAAGGCAGCTGCTGACCCAAAGCAAGTAAATGTTTGGTATAGCCGTTTACATTAAGGGTCAATTTTAACCAACAGGGTTAAGTGGCCAATGGCACAATGGCCCGTCTTACAAAATAACTCAAAGCCATAGAAAAGTAACACAGTATAACATACCAGCTAATATAACATTAATATGCACACAGAACGAGACTTTGAGAAAGCAAAAAGGTAATAGATTAATACATCACCCTAAAGGTCTTGTGCTAGGCAGCTGCAGAGTCCCGGTGTCCGCCCCGACGCGCGTTTCGGAACCCTTCGTCAGGGGGCGCATAATAACCGATAAAACATGTGCTATATAAATAGGCCAGGAACCGGAAGTAAACACCAGCCGTGACCCAGAAACGGCCGTACGTATCATAGCAACCGCTAGTACGGTGAAGGGAGATGTAATCATCCAGGTCATGTGGGACGGCACACGTGGGGCCCCACGTGATCCGCCCACAATAAACACTGGATCGCCATTCACCAACCATACAGCAGGCGGGCGCATGCGCAACATAATATAAGGTAATATAAGGTACGGGGACAACCAAAGGGTGGAAATGAGGAATAAAGAGGGACAGTGGCGCGGCAATCGATGGATTAATAACGCCGCAGCTATCGGCGATTCTCAGAGTGTGAACAATTAACATTCAATGCATATACACAAAACAATAATGAATTATTAAATATAAAAATAATAAAATGACAACAAACTATTCTATGTCATGTATATGCATATAATATTACAATTAGCCGCATATGGTAATCTCCTTAGTGCAAAACATATGTCCATAATAATAAAGTGATATATATGTATATATGGAAAGAAGGAAAAGCAATAAAGTAAGTCCATATATTGAACTAATGCAGTAATAGTTCATGAGAAGCCTTCATAATTTGAATATCACACAGATAATGTCCACTAGATGGTGGTAGTGGAGCAGTTTTTCACTTCTATTCATATACTTTTTCTCATTTTCCTCTTTTTCTTCTTTTTTTAATTCTATTTCCTAAATCTTCCACCTCCACAGGTGACCTCCTCCAGAAATGTGCAGCATGAATGAACGGACCATCACGGGAACAGACACGGAACTAGCCTAAATACACAAGAACTAAAAACAGAGGTAAAAAAGGTTAAAAAACATTTGGGTAAGAGTATGCTATCAGCGAGAGCACTCAACAGTCAGATGATCACAAAAATGGGACAAAACTTAAGTTCTCATTAAGACCGAGGGTGTGAAGTGTCTGCAAAGTCCAAATCCATTTTGTCTCTAGGCGTGCAAGCCTCGTTGTTAATTTACCACCCCTAATACCGATATCCAAGCTATCAATCCCTCTAAATCTAATTAATTTACCATCACATCCGTGATGTTCCCTAAAATGTCTGGGGAGAGTAGTTAGTTTGGTAATATCTATTTTAGGGTCGGCAGCCGCCTCAATTCCACGTACGTGCTCACGTATACGAATTTTAAAATTACGTGATGTGAGGCCTATATATATTAGGCCACACGGGCATGTGGCATAATAAATGGCCCAGCGCGTTGTACAATTTATCGTCTTTTTAATATTAAATGTTTTCTCCCCACTAGAATCGGTGAAGACCTGGGTCCGATCCACATTGGGGCACGCCACGCAGTGGCCACAGGGTGAGGAACCTAAACGAGGGGGGGTATTATCGAGGAAAGTGACCCTGGATATCCCCTCATAATGACTCCTCGTAAGATGATCTTTAAGGTTCTTGGCACACCTAAAGGAGATAAGGGGACGATCCGGTAGAATTTTAGAGATGGTTTTGTCCACCCTAAGAATTGGCCAGGATTTAGATAGAGCTTCACGAATTTTATGCGCCTGAGAATTAAAGGTGGTCACAAAACGTATTTGTCTATCAGGCTGTCTAGACCAGCTGGATTTCTGATCATAAATCAGAGATTCACGAGGGGCAAATCTTGCCCTATTGTAGGCCTTCTTAACAGCCCGTTTACTGTAGCCCCTACTAAGGAATCTCATCTGAAGCTCTTTAGCCTGTTGCTCAAAATCAGCCTCGGTGGAGCAGATCCTCTGCAAACGGAGGAACTGTCCCACCGGTACGGCTCTAACAACATGTGAAGGATGACATGATGTCGCATGTAATAGGGAATTCGTGGATGTCGGCTTCCGGAACAGGTCGGTTTGTAAAAAAATTAGAATAAAAAGTAGAATTTTAGAGATGGTTTTGTCCACCCTAAGAATTGGCCAGGATTTAGATAGAGCTTCACGAATTTTATGCGCCTGAGAATTAAAGGTGGTCACAAAACGTATTTGTCTATCAGGCTGTCTAGACCAGCTGGATTTCTGATCATAAATCAGAGATTCACGAGGGGCAAATCTTGCCCTATTGTAGGCCTTCTTAACAGCCCGTTTACTGTAGCCCCTACTAAGGAATCTCATCTGAAGCTCTTTAGCCTGTTGCTCAAAATCAGCCTCGGTGGAGCAGATCCTCCGCAAACGGAGGAACTGTCCCACCGGTACGGCTCTAACAACATGTGAAGGATGACATGATGTCGCATGTAATAGGGAATTCGTGGATGTCGGCTTCCGGAACAGGTCGGTTTGTAAAAAACCGAGCTGGTCCTTCTTAAGCATGACATCCAGGAATTCCACAGATTCATTACTCCAATGATATGTGAGATGGATATTCAATTCATTAATATTTAATTCATCCATAAACGTAACCAAATCTTGGGGGGGTCCCTGCCAGATCATGAGTATGTCGTCAATGTAGCGGGCCCAAAGGAGGGCCCGGTCCATTGACGACCCCCGATCTGACAGGAAGAGGTCCCTTTCCCACAGCCCAAGGAACAGATTGGCATAGGAGGGCGCGAAGGCCGCCCCCATGGCTGTTCCTTGGAGCTGCAGGAAAAAGGACCCCTTAAAAACGAAAAAATTATGGGTTAAGGCAAATTCAAGTAGTTCCAACAAAAGTTTAGCAAAGTCAGAGGAGGAGCCAGACAAATCGAGGAAAAAACGTACAGCATTAAGGCCGTCCCCATGTTTGATGTTTGTATATAAGGATTCGACATCAGCCGTCATTAGAATTGTATCCTTGTCCAAATGGACTGAGTCGACCTTCTTGAGGAGATCCCCAGTGTCCTTCAAAAAGGAAGGCAGATTAGAAACCAATGGTTGAAGGTGGAAATCTATCCACTGATTTACTTTCTCAAGGAAGTTCCCATTTCCAGAGATAATAGGTCTGCCAGGTGGCACCCTGGTATCTTTATGCACCTTGGGAAGGAGGTAAAAAGTAGAGACGGTAGGTTCAGTGACACGAAGTGCCAGGGATAGTTCTTTTGTAATAATCCCTCCAGCGACAGCGGCATCCAAAATATTATCCAGTTGTGCACTAAAAGCCGACAAGGGATTAAAGGTCAATTTTTTATAACATATGGTATTATGTAATTGCCTAAAGGCCTCCCTCTCATACATGACCTTAGGCCAAATGACCACATTACCTCCCTTGTCGGCCGGTTTCAGTACAACATCCGGAATACCTTTAAGATAGCGCAGTCGCGTCCTCTCGTCTCTACTTAAATTGTCCCTCCCAAGGTGCTGTGGTATCTTAAGAAGATCCTGGGTTACCACCTGGACAAACATATCAATGGGAGTGCATGTAGAGAGAGGAGGGAACTTCCTTGAGCGTGGTCTAATAGCGGGTGGGATTTTACCTCCCTCCGCGACATTTTCACTGGAGAGCTCCTCAAGAATCCTCAATGTATCTTGCTCCTCCTCTGTGGGAAAAAGTTGGTGAAGGTTATCATCAAAGAAATAGCGTTTAAATAATACAGATCGAGCAAATAAGTGAAGATCTTTAATCACCGAAAAGGTGTCCATACCCGCCACCGGGGAGAAAGAAAGACCTCTACTCAAAAGGGAAAGATCAGATGGAGAAAGAACATGACTACTAAGGTTGATCACCTTGTTGTCCCTCCCTAGTTGGTCAGGTGAGCGGGGGGTCCGTCTTTTATACGGATGATAGCCTCGTGCTCTATTACCGGTAGTACCAGATCTTGTGGTAATCGAATACACAGAGGTATCAGACTGTTCGCCCAAAGATGAAATGGAGGTCACTGATGATGCACTTTTAAGGTGTTGTTGAATAATTTTCGGCTTCCTCCATAGGTATACAGTATGTTGTTGATAATCCCTCTGGTCACGGTTAAATTTAGTAATTTGAGATTCATGAATTTTTTTGACTACTGAGTCAAGAGTTTTTTCCAAATTAAGATCAAATGAATTAATCTTTTCAATAGGACAACCGGTACGAAGCTCACTTTGTGTAGAGTCAATCAATTTATCCAACTCACATATGTTATTAGAATTGAGATTAATCAGTAATTTAATTAGTGCTAATGAGCATGTACTACAGATCTCTTCCCAATTAGAAATAAATTGGGCATCTTCCACTGGAAAGGTGGGAATTACACGGACTCTCAACCCCCTTGGTATCATTTTAGCGGCCACATATCTTTCGAGGAACACACGGTTCCACCATAATTTAGTTCTCTTAATTAAAAGGTCCTGAATGGAGGAACACAGATCCTCCCATTTGCGATCATCAGGCTGTGGAGCACCCACACTGCCCCCGAATACTTGTTCCACTTGGCCTAGCCAGGCCTTTTCTTTTGCTTTATAATCCATAGGGATACCACCAAGACCTGTGCAAAACACAGCAAACACAAATTGAAAAAAGAAGGGGGTAGCCAACGGCAAAATATACCTATAATGTACCATCTGGGAAGGTATTATTCAAATCATATATTAATTAACAGTACTTCCCAGGAAAAATGGGAAGAAGGCTTGCGGTAGCTGGGTGCACAGGATGTGGTCAGGATGACCTCTCATTGCCATGGCAACGATAGGGTCCTTGTGATAACGTCACAGGAGGGCCAATCTGAAGGGACAAGGAGCACCCCTCCCTCTCCCAGCCTTCTAAATGCTGCGATTGATATCGATCACAGCGTTTAGAGGGTTAAATGGCACCGAGGTGACAGTGGAAGGTCAGCTATATGTTTATGTTATAGTTTTGCTATCAATTTATGTCATTTTGCGTGAACCCTTTCCCCACCATGACGTATATTTATGTAAAATTTTGTGAAGGGGTTAATAAAAAAATACAGGACCCATTAAAGGAAGTGATAAATTGCTGTAATTAGGGTATTTTCCCCTACATCATGATTCTCTCAGGAGGGGTAGAAAAAATCTGGTGCCAGATTCTTCAAGAAGTTAAGTGAATGGGTGTAACTACAACATTGCTAAGTACTGAGTAAGGCCGGGATCACACACAGCGAGATACGGCAGAGTCTCGCAGGTTAAAACCAAGCTCTGGCACCGGCACTCCAGAGCGGAGCGTGCGGCCGCACAGCAACACATGGAGCTGCACGCTCCGCTCCAGAGTGCCGGTGCCAGAGCTTGGTTTTAACCTGCGAGACTCTGCCGTATCTCGCTGTAGTGTGATCCCGGCCTAATAGACACTTTCAGTTTCATTTCTTCCTTCTTCCGTCTGCCATGGCGTCTGCTGATCTGAGAGACGAGCTGCTCTGCTCCATCTGTTTATCTACATTTAAGGACCCTGTAATGCTGAGATGTGGACACAACTTCTGCCGGGTCTGTATTGGTCGTGTGCTGGATACACAGGACGGGTCTGGAGTTTATTCCTGTTCTGAATGCAGAGAAGAGTTTCGGGTGCGGCCGTCACTGATGAGGAACATAAATCTCCATAAAGTCGCAGAACGTTTCCTGATTACTCAGCAAGAACAAGAGGAGATCACCGGGATCTGCTGCACTTACTGTGTGGACTCTCCTGTACCTGCTGTTAGATCCTGTCTTCGCTGTGAGGCTTCTCTGTGTGATAAACACCTGAGGGTTCACAGCAAATCACCAGAACACGTCTTATCTGATCCCAGCACTTCTCTGGAGAAAAGGAAATGTTCTGTCCATAAGAAGGTCCAGATATATTACTGCACTGAGGACGCTGCTTGTATCTGTGTGTCCTGCAGTTTGGCCGGAGATCATCGGGGACACCAGGTGGAGATGCTGGATGAGGCCTCTGAGAAGAAGGAGAAGAAATTGAGAAATGATCTGCAGAAACTGATCACAAAGAGAGAGAAGACTGAGGAAAGAGTCCAGAGACTGGAGGAGCGCAGGAGAAAAGCTCAAGGAAAAGCAGCTGGAGAAGCCGAGAGAGTCACTGCCCTGTGTACAGACATCAGGAGACGGGTGGACGACCTGGAGAAGAAGGTCCTGAGTGAGATCTCCAGGCAGGAAAAGGAAGAGTCACTGTCACTGTCTGCTCTGATCCATCATCTGGAAATAAAGAAGGACGAGCTGTCCAGGAAGATGAGACACATTGAGGAGCTGTGTAACATGACGGATCCACTGACTGTCTTACAGGAACCAGACACCGGTGACTTGTGTGATCCTGAGGAGAAGGGAGGTGATGAGGACACAGGAGGACATGATAAACAGCTCCATGATGGAGATGACCTGGATGTGGCTGTGATCTCACACACATTACACAAATTATATGACGTAATATCAGGTATAAGGAGCGGGATCTATGTGGAGGGTCCTGCAGACATATTACTGGATGTAACCACAGCTAATAATAATGTCCTTATATCAGACGACCTGAAAACTGCGACCTGGACACGAGAGAAGCAGAAACGTCCAGAAACAGCAGAGAGATTCCAGGGTTATAATCAGGTGATGAGCAGGAGAGGATTTACCTCAGGACGACATTACTGGGATGTGGAGAGCAGTAGATCAGGGGGTTGGAGGGTGGGGATGTGTTATCCCAGTATAGACAGGAGGGGAGGTAGCTCATACATTGGAAATAATAACAAGTCCTGGAGTTTGTGGAGATGTAATAATAATCAGTATTCAGTGATACATGATAGTAAAGAGATCCGGTTACCTGACAAGATCTCCAGTTATAGAGTCAGGATATATCTGGATTATGAGGCCGGGCAGTTGTCCTTTTATGAGCTGTGTGACCCCATCAGACACTTACACACCTTCACTGTCACCTTCTCCGAGCCCCTCCATGCTGCATTATGTGTATCTAATGGTTCTATAAAGATATTAGGGAGAAGAAGTAACTGGGTGAAACCATTATAAACTGGGTGAAACCATTATAACGTGATACATCCATTGATACGATAGAGAATATCTCAGATTTGTTGCATTTAAATGTTTTAGATCATTCAACTAATTGTAATATAAAATAAAGACCTGAGAGCTGAAAGATCAAAATGTGTTAAAATTCCAAGTGTTTGCCCCTTATAACTAATAACTGGTTATATATCTGCAATGATTCTTTTATTGTGAATTAATATTTGGCGCACTCTTTGCATAATTGTTTTAATTCTACTATTCTGGAGGGTTTTCTCGCATGAACTTCCCGATTCTGTCCTGTAATAATATCTAGAGGATTATTATATATGATGTATTTTTTTGAAATGACAAAAAAAAAAAACTGTTCAGAATAAAGTACCGGCAAATTAAATGAGATCTTTGGAATGTTTTGTGCACGATGCCTCATTTTCCGCTTGTAACTTGAATGGTGCAAATGTTTAACATTTATCATGTCCATTGTTTCTGCATTTTGCTGTATTTTTTGGGTCATAGACATCAATGTGGAGCCCATTTTCTGAATAAAATAAGTGTTGCTCTAATGATTTCTACAGGAAGCGATATAAAATATAAAAAATATATAAAAAAATAAAATAAATATTGAAAAATAGAAAAAGGTGTCGCTTTCTAGAGAAAGGAAATGTGATATCACAGGAGCAAGAAGCAACAATCCAGCAGGAATATAAAATGTTGAACATTAAAAAAAAATTCAAATACAAAATTTACTTGCAGATTTTCGCGAGTTTCATGCAATTTGTAAGTGAAAAAAATCCATTGCATACATTGACCCAAATAGGGTCAGTATTCGAATTGCCCATTCTTTATTTTCTTTTAGAAGTGTCCTTATTGCTTTGATTCAGTCTACTGTCCTACAACTGAACCCAACGGTCCTTGATCTTGATTAGAGATGAGCAAATATGTTTGGAAAACAATCGTCAAACATAAATTCGTCACGAATATGGCACATTCGGAATCACAAGCATTTTTGTCTTATATTCATTCGGTAAAAAGTGCAGGAAAATAATTGCGTTGCCACTAAAGTATTTTCAGCACTTTGGCTAGGATAGTGGTGGTGTATGATGAGCGGGGGGCACATGTTTGATGAGGGGATGGGGAGAGGAGAGCTCAGAGGGGCCGCGTGCTTGTAATTTTTTTTCTCTAACTTTATGTATTTAAATTGTGGCTAGCCAATCAGGGTGCAGGAAACATCCACAATGTCCAGACACAAGGGCTTGTGCCATTGGCTGCTGAAATCACATGTCCCTCTCTATATAAAGAGCGGACATCTTGTTTTAGCGCCATTTTGTCACTATAACAGCGCACAGAGGCTGCTCCTGACGCTAGTCCTCGGTGCTGATAGTTTTTAGCTAGTTAGCTAGACGGTTGTTTCTAAGTCAGGTAATTTAGCTGTGTCCTGTGTGGCTGTGAAATCGACCTTCCGGCAGATTTTTTCTAGCGCCATTAGTGAGGTCCACAGGCAAAGACAGCAGGGCACATTCATAGAAGTGTGTTGTACGCTGCTTCTATTGTGCTCCATGCAGGAATAGACCTTTGAAAATCTATGTTTTTCAGTGCTAATGTGATTCAGCAAAGCATATGTCACCTTGTCATTTAGAGCCGCTGAACTTTATCTGTGTGCAGAGTAAGAAAGTAGGAATTCGGCTGCTTTAACACATCAGTTTTTCACCGTCAGGCTCAATCCGGCAAATTTAGAAAAAAACAGATCCGACGAATGATGCTGCTATATCCGTTTTTTCTCATAGACTTGTATTAGTGACGGATGGCCTCAAGTTTCATCCGTCGTTCGCCGGATCCATCGAAAACGGACAAAGTAAAGTTTTTTGTCTCCGGCAAAAAAAAAACGGACAGCACCGGATCCGGCGTTTGCTAGAATAGAAGCCTATGGGCGCTGGAAGGCACCGGATCCGTCACATGACAGAATCCGGAGTTGGATTGCGTTTTTTTAACTGCACATGCTCGGATACAATTGGCCAGCCCCGATTAGGAAAGGTGTATATAAAGCCTGCTATGTAGGGCTTCACTCATCCATTTACCAGCCAGCAAGCAAGACACAGACCTGCCGCCAGAGCATAAACCTGCCCCAGGCCAGCCATCCACAGCTTGCCAGCCACAGCCACAGCCTGCCAGCCATAGCCTGCCAGCCACAGCATGTCTTCTTCTGGGAGCCCTCCCCCGCGTAGTCAGTGCTGTGAGGTAAATAAATGTGTTTCTTTTGTTTTTTCTCTTTTTGGTGATGTTCACATAATATATATATATATATTATTAATATATAATTTTTGTATAACAATAAGCTGCAGCATCAGAGGTGCTTCCAGAAGGAGACGGATGGGGTGGAGAAATACCCGGGGCGGGCTCGCAATTGGTAAGTTTCTTACATGCATCGCAGAACCGCATCATCACAGACATCACAGTACACAACACATAAGGGTATGTGCACACACTGTGGATTTTGCTGCGGATCCGCAGCAGTTTTCCCAAAGTTTACAGTACCATGTAAACCTATGGGGAAAAAAAACTGCTGTGCACATGCTGCGGAAAATTCAGCATGGAAACGCAGCGGATTAAAAGAAGTAACATGTCACTTCTTTGTGCGGATTCCGCAGCGGTTTTCAACCTGCACCAATAGGAAAGTGCCGTTGAAAACCCGCAGAGGAATCCGCAGAAGAAACCGCGTGAAAATCCACAGTGAAAACCGCAGTGGTTTTGCACTGCAGATTTTCCAAATCCGCTGTGGAAAAATCCGCAGCAGAATCCGCAACGTGGGCACATACCCTAAAGGTACCTTCACACTGAGCGACTTAACAACGATAGCGATCCGTGACGTTGCAGCGTCCTGGATAGCGATATCGTTGTGTTTGACACGCAGCAGCGATCAGGATCCTGCTGTGATATCGCTGGTCGCTGAATAAAGTCCAGAACTTTATTTGGTCGTCCGATCGCTGTGTATCGTTGTGTTTGACAGCAAAAGCAACGATGCCAGCAATGTTTTACAATGGTAACCAGGGTAAATATCGGGTTACTAAGTGCAGGGCCGCGCTTAGTAACCCGATATTTACCCTGGTTACCATTGTAAAAAAAAAAAAAAAACAAACAGTACATACTCACCCTCTGATGTCTGTCACGTCCCCCGGCGTCCACACTGCTGATCAGAGCTTCCTGCACTGAATGTGTCAGTGCCGGCCGTAAAGCAAAGCACAGCGGTGACGTCACCGCTGTGCTTTAGGGCCGGCGCTTACACAGTGCAGGGAAGCTGAAGGCAAGGGACGCGAGAGACATGGCAATGTAAGTATGTAGTGTTTGTTTTTTTACATTTACACTGGTAACCAGGGTAAACATTGGGTTACTAAGCGCAGCCCTGCGCTTAGTAACCCGATGTTTACCCTGGTTACCAGGGGACTTCGCATAGTTGGTCGCTGGAGAGCTGTCTGTGTGACAGCTCTCCAGCGACCACACAGCGACGCTTCAGCGATCGGCATCGTTGTCGATATCGCTGCAGCGTCGCTTAATGTGACGGTACCTTTAGCCTACATCCAAGCACATAATTTTTTTTTTTTAAGTCTTCCGATTCTGGGGCTCGATCAAGAGGTCCTCAAAGCGCCTCACAGGGTCATCGGCGTGAGCGTCAGGGCGGTCGCCATCGAGTAAGTATCTTTTTTATTCATTTTTTTTTTATTTTCATGTTTTGTGCACATGATGCTTTTTTTTCCGCAAAAAAAACGCATCGCGGTAAAAAAAAAGCAGCATGTTCATTAATTTTGCGGATTTTCTGCATTTTTTCCACTATTCTATGCCTTTGGAAAAAAAACGCGCAAAAAATGTTTCAAAAACGAGTCAAAAACGCATGAAAAAAACGCATGCGGATTTCTGGCAGAAATGTCTGGTTTTTGTCAGGAAAATTTCTGCAAGAAATCCTGACGTGTGCACATTCCCTAAGGCTTCTCTGTGTGATAAACATCTGAGAGCTCTCAGCAAATCAGCAGAACACGTCTTATCTGATCAGGGCCGGCTCCAGGTTTTTGAGGGTCCCGGGCGAAAGAGTCTCAGTGGGCCCCTTTAACACATACCACGATTCATGATGCAGAGATGCAGCAGATAAATATAGGTATAGTACAATGCCAGATTTCTCTTCTTACATTAGGTAATATTGTAAAAAGTCAAATTAGCCAAACAAAAACAAAGGGGTAAACAGTGAAGGAAGTGCCCTATAATCAACGAACAGAAAAAAAGGGGTGGGGTGTTGTTAAAAAGGTACTACTGGCCTCTCAGATCCTCAATATTAATCTGACCTGATAGCAAAATGACTATAGTTGCCCATAGGATATGTCACCACTTGCCCAAGTAAGTCACAATAACATGTATGGGTATAACATCCTTTTCTTATAAGCACCACTTATTTGCACCATATAAATGAGATCATGTATATACTATTCATCCTATGGGCAAATGTAGCCATTTTGCTATCAGGTCAGATTAATATTGAGGATCTGAGAGGCCAGTAGTACCTTTTTAACACCCCACTCCCTTTTTCTGTTCGTTGCTTATAGGGAAAGGATGAACAGAGAGAGAAAGAAAGAGACAAAGAAAGAAAGGAGATAGAAAGAAAGAACAGAGGGAGAAAGAAAGAGGGGAAGGAAAGAAAGAACAGAGGGAGAAAAAAAGAGAACAAAAGGAAAAAGAAAGGAAGAACAGAGTGAGGAAAAAAAGAAAGGAGAGAGAAAGAACAGAAAAAGAAATATAGAACAGAGAGAGAAAGAAAGAAAGAACAGAGAGAGAGAAAGAGGGGAAAGAAAGAAACAACAGAGAAAGAAAATAAGAAAGAAAGAACAGAGAGAAAAAAGAAAGGAAAGAGAGAATATAGAGAGAAAGAGCAGAGATAGAAAGAACAGATAGAAAGAAAGAGCAGAGATAGAGAGAAAGAAAAAACAGAGAGAAAGAACAGAGATTGAAAGAAAGAACAGAGAGAGAAAGAAAGAATGAGCAGAGGGAAAGAAAGAACAGAGAGCAAGAAAGAAAAATTCCATAAAGATACTATAGCAGCCCGGCTCCCATTGTAATGCCCACCTGAGTCTCACGATGCAGGACATATCATGATCAGCTCACATGGCTGGCATCCCCGATTCCAAGGTGATCCTGCTGTCCGGGGGAGGACACGGTGATGGATATGAACCATTCCCTGAAGTGCCTCCATGGTTTCGTCACAATCTCCTCCCGAAATTACTTCATTTCTGGTCAGCTTCCAGTGGAACGTCACATGCGAGTTTTAAAGTGCTCCTCGGGGCTCCCCCGTGTACTCCTGTGTCCACGGGAAAAATAAGCTCCAGGCCGGGACAGCGGGGCAGACTCTCAAAATCAGGACTGTCCCGCTGGATCTGGGACGGTTGGGAGGTATGACATTTGCTCGCCACCATACACCGACTTCGTACACGCACGGCTCCACACGCCTCATACACAGACGGTTCCACTTTGCATGCCTTGTACACAGGTGGCTCCACTCTATTAACCTCGCGCACACACACGGCTCCACTCAGTACACACATGGCTCAACTCCGTAAACCTCGTCCACATGTGGCACTGCTCTGTACACCTTGTACTCATGTGGCTCCACGCCGTACACACAAGGCTCTGCTCCGCTCTGTACACGGCTCAGCTCCGTACACACAGGGCTCCATTTTGTACACCCGTACACATGCGGCTCTGCTCTGTACACCCCGTACACACACGGCTCCACTCTGTACACCAAGTACACACACGGCTCAGCTCTGCACACCTCGTACACACACGACTCCACACACCTTGTACACATACACCTCCGCTCCGTAAACCTCATACAGACGCGGCTCCGCTCCGTACACCTCGTACACACACGGCTCTGCTACATCCACCCTGCAAACCCCTCCTGACCTCACACATAAACTTACCCTCACCATGACAACCAGCACAGCAGAGTCCTGCATACACTGTGACCTCTGACTCCTCTGATGTACTATCCCATCCGAGGTCAGAAAGGGGATATAGGTGAAGGAGCAGGATGACCGCAGCACAGAGTATTTCAGGAGAGCAGTGTGCTGGTCTATGGGGGATCACAGAGGAGATATATGGTGGAGGGAGCAGGGTGACAGCAGCACAGAGTATTTCAGGAGAGCAGTGTGCTGGTCTTTGGGGGGTCACAGAGGAGATATATGGGGGTAGGATATACGGTCCATGTTGTGGGCATGCTACTTCACACCCCTATTTTGTGAATAACTTTCTTGCCATCCCCCACCCCCACCTTAATCACTGTCCTGTCAGCTCTTTGGGTATGTGCACACGTATAATGTAGCTCCCCACATGGAATAATTCTGCTCCCTCATAGGGAATAATGCTGCCCCCCTCATAGGGAATAATGCTGCCCCCCTCATAGGGAATAATGCTGCCCCCATGGGGTATAATGTAGTTCCCCCATATGGTATAATGCTGCCCCCCTCGTAGGGAATAATGCTGCCCCCTCATAGGGAATAATGCTGCCCCCATAGGGTATAATGTAGTTTCCCATATGGTATAATGCTGCCCCCCATAGGGAATAATGCTGCCCCAGACTCACTGAGATACATATATATTTTAAAAAACACAATACTCCCCTCTTCCTCGCTCACACGCTGATTCCGGCGGCGGCTCTGCTCCGATGTCAGGAGCTGTGCTGCAGTCGGCCTCGCACACAGCAGGTACACAATGAAGTTACCTCATCGTGCACCCGCTGTGTGTCAGAGGCGAGGGGAATGATGGGAGAGGGAGCGTCATCTGACTGTCTCTCTCCTACATTAATGCACGCTGGGGGCGGTGCTGGCGACGGGTCCCCCTGGCTTACGGCCCCATAGCAGCCGCGTGGGTTGGGGGGCCCCTGAGGGAGCGGGGGCAGAGGCCCTAGTCTGCAGACCCTGATAGTGGGCAATGTTAGCTGCAGCATGCGGCAAACGCTAACCGCTATTATAGTGAAATGTAATCACTCTCCACGCCGATGTTGGCGTGAGGATGCGTGAATATTCATTTCACTTTAGCAGCGGGAACAGGCTTAGGCTTCCTGTCACCCGCTGCTTCTCCGCTGGCATCGGGGGCCCCATAGCAGCTGCATGGTGTGCCACTATTAGCGACAGCCCACTGGCTGGGGGCCCCTGGAGCAGCGGGACGCCAAGGCAGCTGCTGGCCCTGTATGCCAGCAGGTGTCAGGGCCTGGAGAATCCTCCGGTTCTTCGGTTGCCCAGTCTGACCCTGGCGGAGAATATGTGTGAGCGGAGAATATGTGCGTGTCTGTCTGTGTGTGTGTGCGGCTGTGTGCAGTAACGCTACCGCCAGTACTGTCGGTCACAGAGCTGTGGGATCATGCTGGCAGATGTCAGTGTGACTCTGCAGCTGACTGTGACCTGCGGTAAACAAACAGGCGTGGGCCGATGAGACTACTGCTCCCATCGGGCTATGTCTGCTGTCACTGATAACAGAGACAACAGGTGCCGCTGATAGGAGAGTAGTATCACCTGCCAGCGCCTATGCCCACAGTTACATATATAGTCACACAAAAATAAAAACACATTATTCTCACCTCATACCAAGTCCCCGACGCCCTCGTCTCCTAGAAATAATGTAAAATAATAAACCAACATATACTCCCTGTCCAGGTAATCTGAGTGTCCCATGGCGATCTCATGTGTAGAACAGTATTATTGAAATCCACCGCACTCCCTGTGTGGAATATCTTAGAAACAAAAGGATTTTTTGAAACGTGCTAATTTATTCAAGTGAAAAACAGAAAATCAAATGTGACAGATCAAATAGTAGGCAGTACAAGCGACTCAGTGATTTGACGTTTCGACCCTCCCGGGTCTTACTCTAAAGTCGCACTTAATCCAGGATTTATGAGTGGCTCTTATGGTAACGAGGATGTTATCCCTGTAGTGTCAAGGGGCAGGTACAGTCTTTTTGATACCAAGTATGGCCTAATAGTTGATATTTCTCGGAGTATGACCTTGCTGAGGAATAGCAGCGGTGCCTCAGCGTCTTGCTGCTGTTTGCATATGCAATTTAAATAGAAAGTTGGTATGTCACTGGAGACAACCTTTTTTGCAGGTGCCAATGTATCAGCCTTAAATTGCTGGTAAGTTGTATGTGGTTTAATGGATTTGCCAGTTCTAGATAAAGCCTTGTAGAGGGGTAACAGCGCCGCTGCTATTCCTCAGCAAGGTCATACTCCGAGAAAAATCAACTATTAGGCCATACTTGGTATCAAAAAGACTGTATCTGCCCCTTGACACTACAGGGATAACATCCTCGTTACCATAAGAGCCACTCATAAATCCTGGATTAAGTGCGACTTTAGAGTAAGACCCGGGAGGGTCGAAACGTCAAATCACTGAGTCGCTTGTACTGCCTACTATTTGATCTGTCACATTTGATTTTCTGTTTTTCACTTGAATAAATTAGCAAGTTTCAAAAAATCCTTTTGTTTCTAAGATATTCCACACAGGGAGTGCGGTGGATTTCAATAATACTGATACTAGACCTTACGGTCTGTCTCACCACACCCCGATCTAAATTTAGAGTGCAGGCCAAATTATATTTACATTCACGTGTAGAACAGTCACATCAGGAGATGTGACCGCTCTACCAGACTTCGTTGATACACTGACAGAAGGTGATCGCTCTGATACTATCACTTGCAGCACCACTACGTGGGAAAATTCCTTTATTCCAGTTTATTTAGTTCCAGACTTTATTCTGGCTGTGTCTTTTTTACCATATAACTAGAGGATTAGTAATGGATAGGGGTATTATAGACGCCTCTCCATTACTAGGCCGTGGGCTTGACGTCACCTGACAATACAAAGGTGACATCAACCCCACAAATATGAACCCCACTTGCCACCGCTACAGGTCAAGTGGGAAGAGCGAGGCTAAGTGCCAGAATTGGTGCATCTATAAGATGCACCATTTCTGGGGCAGCTGAGAGCTGATGTTTTTAGCCTGAGGGGGGGGGGGGGGGTGCCAATATACATGGCCCCGTCCCAGGCTATTAATATCAGCCCGCAGTTGTCTGCTTAGCCTTTGGGGTTCGATTTTTATAGGGGACATCATGTCAATTTTTTGTAAAATAGCCAGTAAAGGCTAAGCAAACATATGTGAGCTGATATTAATAGCCTGGGAAGCTTTATGGCTATTAGATCCTTCCCAGAATATTAACATGAGCCCTCAGCCATTGGCTTTCGCTCGCCGGTTATGAAAATTACGGGGGAGCCCATGGAAATTTTTTTTTTTTAAATAAACAGATATTGCGTTTCACACAGAGTGTGTGTGTGTGTGTGTGTGTCATTATTTAACTCTTTATATTCCGTTTTATTAATGAGGGTATCTGGCTGACACCTGTTCGTTACTAAATCTCGGGCTTGGTATTACATACATATGTGTATCTATCTATCTATCTATCTATCTATCTATCTATCTATCTATCTAGAGAGTCGAAAAAGTCGGAGGCAGCACGCCATTGCAAATGAGTTCAAAAAGTGTTGAAGTTTAATAGCCCATCATGGCGACGTTTCAGCTCATGGAGAGCCTTTCTCCAGCACGGTAATGGTGTACAAACCTGGTATTTATCATACAGACAATTGAAACATACTTAATAGTATTTGTGTAAAAAGGTTCTAACAGCTGATGAGAGACAGTTTACATAAAGTGCAAATAGTGGCCAGAGATAAGTGCGAGTGTAATAAAGTGCAGTGCAATAATACACAAACATGAGATAACAGACAGTAAACGATTCAGTGTTAATTAGCAATCTGCACTCAGCTGCATTTCATGAATCATTTCATGGCGCACCCCATCCTGCAATCACATATACATGCCGTATTCGGCATCCTGCTGCAAAAAGTGCACATGTCCAAAGGAAAAAAAAAAACAGAACCACATAACAAAAAGCTCGCGCCCATCCGCACGTGTGCAGTAGACGGCTTACAGAGCCAGCGCCATCTTGGTTGCTGGAAAACCAATCCCCAGACTCCGCCTGCTGTCAGAATGAATGGTAATCCACACATGGGGCATATGTTGTAACAGCGCCACCTTCTGGGCAGTGGAGTTTAGAAGACAAAAGGAGTTTAAAACACTAAAAAGTATTTTAAAGGGGCATAAACCCTCATACACTCCTATTAGATGTCTCATGTGGTATAGGTTCATAACCCAACAGTGCTGGGATGGCCATAGTTAACCCATAATGGTACGTACACCCCCATTTGCTGGGGCTGGTCACGTACCATAAAGGACCAAGGGAGACCAATGCCCTGTGACAGACATGATCGCATCCTCAGTTACCACTGGGAACATCAACCAAATCTCCAATAACCGTGAGTAAAGAGAACCGCCATAAATGCCCACTCGGATTCCATTTTATTCACATATCCAATAAAACAAACATAACAAAAAAAAATGTAATGAAAAAAGCCTTCCAATAGTTGACTTCATGAATAGGGTAAGCCGTGAACCCTGATCTTCAGAGAAAAAAATCTTCTTTCATACTTCTCAATATATCTAGAAAACATAAATTAACAATTGTAATTAATACCATCACATTGCTATACCCATCAGAGAGGAAGACCCCAAGTCCAGATGACAAGGAACATATACGGCAATTCTACTAGAATGTGACCTGCAACTTAAGATCCACATTTAGACCTTGTGGCTTCAATGTGTTCAGTCTTCGAAGCCACTTACGTTCTCTGATCTTTAAACGTTTAACCCTGTCACCTCCGCGCCTCAATGGGGGTATATGACCAATAATCCTGAACTTCCGATTCTTCTCTGTCCACAATCCATAAAATGTTTAGAAACTGGTAAATCGCACTTTTTCGTTCGTATGGTATACTGGTGGTGACTTATACGGGTTTTGAGATCCCACGTAGTTTCACCCACGTACCACAACTTACACGGGCATTCCAAAAGGTAAATGACATCATCACTTGGGCAGGTCAAAAAGTGATTAATAGTAAATGTTCCATTGGTGACCGGATGAAAAAAATGATCACCCTTCAACATGTTACTGCAATGATGCACCTGAGACAAGGGGAGCCGCCTACTCGCCTTTCTCCAGTAAGGGAAGGTTGGAGGGAGGATTCTCTAGGGCCCATATCTGAGCGAACAAGACGATCTCTTAGATTCCTAGACCTTTTATATGATATTAATGGTGGATCCTTAAATTCCACAATCTCGGGAAGGCAGCTGGAGAAAGGCTCTCCGTGAGCTGAAACGTCGCCATGATGGGCTATTAAACGTCAACACTTTTTGAACTCATTTGCAATGGTGTGCGGCCTCGGACTTTTTGCTATAGTTCACAATATCTATCTATCTATCTATCTATCTATCTATCTATCTATCTATCTATCTATCTATCTATCTATCTATATACAGTGGGTAAGGAAAGTATTCAGACCCCTTTACATTTTTCACTCTTTGTTTCATTGTAGTCATTTGGTAAATACAAAAAAAGTTCATTTTTTCTCATTAATGTACACTCTGCACCCCATCTTGACTGAAAAAAAAACAGAAATGTAGAAATTTTTGAAAATTTATTAAAAAAGAAAAACTGATATATCACATGGTCATAAGTATTCAGACCATTTACTCAGACACTCAGAATTGAAAGCTTACTAAAGGGATAATGGAGCAGAACCCAGTGTACTACAGAGATAATGGAGCAGAACCGAGCTTACTACAGAGAACTAAGAGAACTTACTAAGAGAACTAAGTAATGTAATAGATAAACCATTATTTCTTATTTTTAGGGACTCTATAGCGACGGGGTCTGTTCCGCAGGACTGGCGCATAGCAAATGTGGTGCCAATATTCAAAAAAGGCTCTAAAAGTGAACCTGGAAATTATAGGCCAGTAAGTCTAACCTCTACTGTTGGTAAAATATTTGAAGGGTTTCTGAGGGATGTTATTCTGGATTATCTCAATGAGAATAACTGTTTAACTCCATATCAGCATGGGTTTATGAGAAATCGCTCCTGTCAAACCAATCTAATCAGTTTTTATGAAGAGGTAAGCTATAGGCTGGACCACGGTGAGTCATTGGACGTGGTATATCTCGATTTTTCCAAAGCATTTGATACCGTGCCGCACAAGAGGTTGGTACACAAAATGAGAATGCTTGGTCTGGGGGAAAATGTGTGTAAATGGGTTAGTAACTGGCTTAGTGATAGAAAGCAGAGGGTGGTTATAAATGGTATAGTCTCTAACTGGGTCGCTGTGACCAGTGGGGTACCGCAGGGGTCGGTATTGGGACCTGCTCTCTTCAACATATTCATTAATGATCTGGTAGAAGGTTTACACAGTAAAATATTGATATTTGCAGATGATACAAAACTATGTAAAGCAGTTAATACAAGAGAATATAGTATTCTGCTACAGATGGATCTGGATAAGTTGGAAACTTGGGCTGAAAGGTGGCAGATGAGGTTTAACAATGATAAATGTAAGGTTATACACATGGGAAGAAGGAATCAATATCACCATTACACACTGAACGGGAAACCACTGGGTAAATCTGACAGGGAGAAGGACTTGGGGATCCAAGTTAATGATAAACTTACCTGGAGCAGCCAGTGCCAGGCAGCAGCTGCCAAGGCAAACAGGATCATGGGGTGCATTAAAAGAGGTCTGGATACACATGATGAGAGCATTATACTGCCTCTGTACAAATCCCTAGTTAGACCGCACATGGAGTACTGTGTCCAGTTTTGGGCACCAGTGCTCAGGAAGGATATAATGGAACTAGAGAGAGTACAAAGGAGGGCAACAAAGTTAATAAAGGGGATGGGAGAACTACAATACCCAGATAGATTAGCGAAATTAGGATTATTTAGTCTAGAAAAAAGACGACTGAGGGGCGATCTAATAACCATGTATAAGTATATAAGGGGACAATACAAATATCTCGCTGAGGATCTGTTTATACCAAGGAAGGTGACGGGCACAAGGGGGCATTCTTTGCGTCTGGAGGAGAGAAGGTTTTTCCACCAACATAGAAGAGGATTCTTTACTGTTAGGGCAGTGAGAATCTGGAATTGCTTGCCTGAGGAGGTGGTGATGGCGAACTCAGTCGAGGGGTTCAAGAGAGGCCTGGATGTCTTCCTGGAGCAGAACAATATTGTATCATACAATTATTAGGTTCTGTAGAAGGACGTAGATCTGGGGATTTATTATGATGGAATATAGGCTGAACTGGATGGACAAATGTCTTTTTTCGGCCTTACTAACTATGTTACTATGTTACTATGTTACAGAGATAAGGGAGCAGAACCGAGCTTACTACAGAGATAAGGGAGCAGAACAGAGCATACTACAGAGATAAGGGAGCAGAACCGAGCTTACTACAGAGATAAGGGAGCAGAACCGAGCTTACTACAGAGATATGGGAGCAGAACCGAGCTTACTACAGAGATAAGGGAGCAGAACCAAGCTTACTACAGAGATATGGGAGCAGAACCGAGCTTACTACAGAGATATGGGAGCAGAACCGAGCTTACTACAGAGATAAGGGAGCAGAACCGAGCTTACTACAGAGATATGGGAGCAGAACCGAGCTTACTACAGAGATATGGGAGCAGAACTGAGCTTACAACAGAGATAAAGGAGCAGAACCGAGCTTACTACAGAGATAAAGGAGCAGAACTGAGCTTACTACAGAGATAAAGGAGCAGAACCGAGCTTACTACAGAGATATGGGAGCAGAACCGAGCTTACTACAGAGATAAAGGAGCAGAACCGAGCTTACTACAGAGATAATGGAGCAGAACCGAGCTTACTACAGAGATAAAGGAGCAGAACCGAGCTTACTACAGAGATATGGGAGCAGAACCGAGCTTACTACAGAGATATGGGAGCAGAACCGAGCTTATTACAGAGATAAAGGCGCAGAACAGAGCTTACTACAGAGATAAGGGAGCAGAACTGAGCTTACTACAGAGATAAAGGAGCAGAACCGAGCTTACTACAGAGATAATGGAGCAGAACCGAGCTTACTACAGAGATAAAGGAGCAGAAGGCTTTACATAAGGCTCAATGGGCAATTTAACATATAAAAGATGATGGAACCTTGGGGAAGAGAGAGATTGGAAATGGACACACAGGCTGATTGCTGCTTGGGTTTGATGCACATATATTTATTTTACTTTATGTGTTAATTCAGTGACTGTTTATTTCTTATCTTTTATTAAGTAAATTCAATTTAGTTCCCTCAATTCTCATGTGAACATTTCTTATTCATCACAATCACTGAATCCCTTACAAAACAATTGCATAATATTACCATCACCTCTACATAACAAAACACTCTATACAAAGACCAAAGTCACCACCATACACCGTCTTTCCAATATATAATGACTGAAACACACTAAGCTGCTACTAAAGAGGACGGATGGCCTTCTGTTTCCGTAGTAAATTCTTCATCCGTCGGCTGGAGACAACTGACATAGTAACTTTTTTTTCTGAACGTCAAAGTCTGACAGCGACGGATCCTGCGCCATCCATCGTTTGCTATAATGGAAGCCTATGGGCGCAGGATCCATCGCTGACCGTCGTTTGCTATAATGGAAGCCTATGGGCGCAGGATCCGTCGCTGACTGTCGTTTGCTATAATGGAAGCCTATGGGCGCAGGATCCGTCGCTGACTGTCGTTTGCTATAATGGAAGCCTATGGGCGCAGGATCCATCGCTGACCGTCGTTTGCTATAATGGAAGCCTATGGGCCCAGGATCCGTCGCTGACTGTCGTTTGCTATAATGGAAGCCTATGGGCGCAGGATCCGTCGCTGTCCATCAAAAGTAGGAATCCAGCGACGGATTCCGTCTTTTGAAACTAAGCATGCGTGGGAGAATTTCTATTCATTTAATTTAACCCATTTTTCCAGTCTGGGAATCTCTCTCTTCCAGTTTTTGTGTATTATTGTTCCTGATATTACAATTAACCCATTTATAGTCCCTTTTTTTTAAAGGGTTTCATATATAATCACATATACTTTTTCTACAATTAACTTAAAAGTTTATTTTTGGGGTTTTTTTTTTCCTAGTTGTTTCTCATTAATATTTAACCCCATTTTGCCTTATCAAAAAAAAAAGTTTTTTCCTAATGAGCCATAATGATGGAGACACTGAATGGATATAAATCTTATCTAGTAAGGGACTGAATTCACAAATATTTTGAATAGTTGGGATCAGGGGTGTTGGTTGCTCAGAGCAAGCCGTAATTGGGTCGCATACAAGGACACCTGGGGTACTGACCCTATTTTTTGGCCTGGTAGTATCCCTACCTTGCCGCGGAGGTTGGGGGTTGCTGCGATCAGCACCAGCGGGGGCCATGATGAGAGTGGTGTCCAACTGTAAAAATAAGTATAAAATAAAAAAAAAAAATCCATGTACTCCCCTGTCCTAATCGTCCCCCTGTAATGCTCTTGACCGCTCATGGAGAGGAACCGGGGAGAATGACGCCTGCAGCGAGCGGCCCGGGACCTCAGTGAGTGACAGAACACCGCTCGCTAAGCGCAGCAGAGGTCCGGGGTCCCTCGCTGCAGGCGAAGAGGCAATTTGCATATTACGAAATCAAAGCATCATATGTGCCCCAACATTTAATATACACTCACCGGCCACTTTATTAGGTACACCTGTCCAACTTCTTGTTAACACTTAATTTCTAATCAGCCAATCACATGGCGGCAACTCAGTGCATTTAGGCATGTAGACATGGTCAAGACAATCTCCTGCAGTTCAAACCGAGCATCAGTATGGGGAAGAAAGGTGATTTGAGTGCCTTTGAACGTGGCATGGTTGTTGGTGCCAGAAGGGCTGGTCTGAGTATTTCAGAAACTGCTGATCTACTGGGATTTTCACGCACAACCATCTCTAGGGTTTACAGAGAATGGTCCGAAAAAGAAAAAAAATCCAGTGAGCGGCAGTTCTGTGGGCGGAAATGCCTTGTTGATGCCAGAGGTCAGAGGAGAATGGGCAGACTGGTTCGAGCTGATAGAAAGGCAACAGTGACTCAAATCGCCACCCGTTACAACCAAGGTAGGCCTAAGAGCATCTCTGAACGCACAGTGCGTCGAACTTTGAGGCAGATGGGCTACAGCAGCAGAAGACCACACCGGGTACCACTCCTTTCAGCTAAGAACAGGAAACTGAGGCTACAATTTGTACAAGCTCATCGAAATTGGACAGTAGAAGATTGGAAAAACGTTGCTTGGTCTGATGAGTCTCGATTTCTGCTGCGACATTCGGATGGTAGGGTCAGAATTTGGCGTAAACAACATGAAAGCATGGATCCATCCTGCCTTGTATGGAGCATCTTTGGGATGTGCAGCCGACAAATCTGCGGCAACTGTGTGATGCCATCATGTCAATATGGACCAAAATCTCTGAGGAATGCTTCCAGCACCTTGTTGAATCTATGCCATGAAGAATTGAGGCAGTTCTGAAGGCAAAATGGGTCCAACCCGTTACTAGCATGGTGTACCTAATAAAGTGGCCGGTGAGTGTATATTAGTCTCAGATGTTTTGGAAAATTGCAACTCAAGTAATTTTTTTGCTATGAATTTCTCAATTTTTTTCACACCAATAAAATAAAAAAACAACACAAGCCCACACAATATTTTTTATTTTCCCGCTGACAAAGTCAAAGTTACAGCTCATAGAAGAGGAGGAGAAAATGAAAGAGAAGAAATAAATAAAAAAAAAGGTAGCATTCCATGACTGCACACTTAAGGGGTTAAAAGCTTGGCCTTGTTAGAGGCCATGTGTCCACCCACTACACTGAGCAGCCAATCACAGATCATGTGTGCAGTGCACTCACTACCCTGAGCAGCCAATCACAGATCATGTGTGCAGTGCACTCACTACACTGAGCAGCCAATCACAGTAATGTATGTGTTTATGTGGGAGGAGCCCAGGCACAACAAAGCATTGCCAACCATTCCCCACTTGCTCACACTGCTCCAAGTCTCCTCCACATCACTAGCAGCCGGCAGAGGAAAAGCAGGATCCAAGGTAAGAGCTGCTCAAATAAGAGCAAAAAAATCAGCTCGATCAGTGGGAAACGTCCTTAGGACGAGCATTAAGGAGCCGTGTGCGAGTCCAGAATCTTATTTGTGGAAGTTCTTCTGTTGATACATTCAGATTCTTCAACTTTTATTCATTTTTATTTGTTTTTTCCGAGTTTCTTTTACAACTTTTTATAGGAACATTTCAAACTTCTAATTGTAACGAACATAATATAAATCCGGATGGAGGATCCACAGTATATACAGAAAGTCATGTCTCTGGGAAGAAGGGAGCTCAGACAGAAAAGCACGCACGCCTTCTGTGTTTGTTTTTTAACTTCCATCAATATGGCCGTGTGAGGGGTTTATTTCTTAGTGGGACGAGTTGTACTTTTGAACGACGCCATTTATTTTACTGTATAGTGTGCTGGAAAACAGGGAAAAAGTTCAAGTGCGGTCAAATTGCAAAAAAAGTGCAAATCCACAATTTTTATTTCTTACCTTGTTCCCTAAATCCTAAAACTGAGCTGCCGCTACCGTTCTCCAGGTCATTACGAGTTCGCAGACACCAAACATGTCCAGGTTCTTTCCTATTTAAATCAATTCATCCGATCAAAAAAACTGGAGACCTCTATTTAATAATGAACAAATCTTTATTACACCCGATATTAATCCATTAAAACAGAGACGGTCAGGTAGTGCACGACTGGAGCACACATGGTGCGTTTAGGGAAGATGCGGTAACAGTAAGATCAAAATACTATTTATGGCAGGATTATACTTAAAAAAGTCGTCTGAAATATATAAATGTGGAATTTCACATATTTCCCAAAGTGGAATCAAAATAAAAAGATCTAATCAGACCACAAATAGTTCAAATGAAAGAAGAGGATATAGTTATACATCTCTATTGTTAAGCTTAAAAAAACGCTCAAAGCTGAATATAATGTATTATTATTATTATAATATTATTATTATTATTTTTAGCATGATAATTATCATTATTTTTTATTTTTATTATTGTTATTATTTATTATTATTTTATTATTTTTTTTATTTTTAATATTATTTATTATTTTATTATTATTATTTTATTATTAATAACTATTATTATTATTATTATATGTTTTGTGTTTATTATTATTGTTACACTGCCATCTAGTGGCAAAGGAAGGAATAGTATCCTCTCAAAAATTTTCAAAACAATTCTTACTATCCAATTCCTCACAGAAGTTTCTTATCTGTGCATTGAGGGGAATGTCCAGCACTATTTATTAATTATGCTACAGAAATCAATAAAGTGCATACATTAAAGGTATATCCGATAGTATTGGGCACAAAATACTAATTCTCCTGAATCAACGATTAAATTATCCTATCAAAAAGATTTGGAGAACTCTTAATAAAATCAATAATTCTTTATTAAACACAATAATTAATAAAACATATCATTTGTAAGTAGTACATGATCAGACAATACATGGTACCGTCAAATAAGAAGTGGTATAAATGTTAGATAGTGCTTAAAAAATACATAATTGTTCTTACACAAACCGTCCTCATTATATTGGACCATGGAACTATATTCACCATAACATTGTCAGGAATTGCAGCCACAAATCTCCGCACTTTTTTCATACAAAATCAATAAAGAGATTTTTGATCTATAGGACGATCTTTTCTATTCCTTTATTATTATGCCGCCCTCTAGTGGGAGAGAGAGAGAATTACATCCTATTGGCGATTTAACCTACATACGCTGCTGCAATGTTTCTCATCGTTCCTTATAGGTATTTTGCAGAATGAGCCAAGCACCGTCCAGGACCCACATATATCTTCTATAAATCTATATTATAATCACTGTAAAAGTGCATAAACAGAGAAAAAAAACTTTCTTTAAAGTGCAAAGTGCAATATAGTAGTATTACATTGGTGCAGGGCAATCCCCATAGCAAAAAATGCATAAAACCCTTAGGGTAACATACCACTGAATCAGACTGAAGGACCATGTGTTGGCACACTGTGCAAAAATACATATAAGGAACTATGAGCTCCATATAATGCTCCATACAGAATAATGAGCCCCATAAAAAGCTCCATACAGAATAATGAGCGCCATATAATGCTCCATACAGAATAATGAGCCTCATATAATGCTCCATACAATATAATGAGCCCCATATAATGCTCCACGCAGAGTGGGCCCCATATAATGCTCCATACAGAGTGGGCCCCATATAATGCTCCATACAGAGTGGGCCCCATATACTGCTCCATACAGAGTGGGCCCCATATAATGCTCCGTACAGAGTGGGCCCCATATAATGCTCCGTACAGAGTGGGCCCCATATAATGCTTCCTACAGAGTGGGCCCCATATAATGCTCCCTACAGAGTGGACCCCATATAATGCTCCTTACAGAGTGGGTCCCATATAATGCTCCATACAGAGTGGGCCCCATATAATGCTCCATACAGAGTGGGCCCCATATAATGCTCCATACAGAGTGGGCCCCATATAATGCTTCATACAGAATGGGTCCCATATACTGCTCTATATGTAAATGGCCCCCACATACTGCTTTAAACATTAACCCCTTTCTGACATCAGACGTACTATCCCGTCCATGTGACCTGGGCCCGTATGACCACGGATGGGATAGTACGTCTAAGGGCTCATACTCACATGCGAGAAACTCGGATGAGTCTCGCACGGCAATACCCGACACTGCACCCGGCACTCAGATCGGAGCATGCGGCCGCATACCAATACATGCGCTGAACGCTCTGCTGCTGAGTGCCGGGTGCAGCGCCAGGTATTGCCGTGCGAGACTCATCCGAGTTTCTCGCATGTGAGTATGAGCCCTTAGCATTCGGCTGCGATCACAGGGGTGATCGTGGCCGGGTGTCAACTGATTTTCACAGCTGACACCCGGCACTTTAACCCCTGGAACACTGCGATCAAACATGAGGCATAGAGAAGCATCCCGTAGGGAGGGGGCTCCCTGTGTGCTTCCCTCAGAACAATGTGATATGATTGCGTTGTCCTGAGGTTCTCCTTTCAGACCCCTGGCTCCAAGATGGCCGCGGGGTCCTTCTGGGTCCTGCAGGGAGGTGGCTTCTCAGTGCCTGCTGAGAGCAGGCGCCCACAAGCCTCCTTCACTGAATGTCACATCGCTGATCTGATACAGTGCAAAGTGTCCGATCAGCGCTCTGACTTTATATAGTGATGTCCCATCCTGGGACAACGTAAAAAAGTAAAAAAAAAATATTATCATGTGTAAAAATATATTTTTTTAATTCCTAAGAGATTTTTTTTCCCAATAAATACATTTCTTTATGTAAATAATAAAAGAAAACAATAAAAGTGCACATATTTAGAATCGCCGCATCCGTAACGACCCGATCTATAAAACTGTCCCACTAGTTAACCCCTTTAGTGAACCCCATATTAAAAAAAACAATGCTTTATCATCATACCCCCGAACAAAGAGTGGAATAACACGCGATCAAAAAGACAGATATAAATAACCATGGTACCGCTGAACACGTCATCTTGTCCCGCAAAGTGAGCTGCCATACAGCGTCATCAGCGAAAAAATAAAAGTTATAGCTTTCAGAATAAAGCCATGCAAAAATAATTATTTTTTATATAAAATAGTTTTTATTGTATAAAAGCGCCAAAACATAAAAAATGATATAAATGAGGTATCGCTGCAATCGCACTGACCCGAATATTAAAACTGCTTTATCAATTTTACCACACGCGGAACGATATAAACACCCCCCAAAAAATTCATGAATTGCTGTTTTTTGTTCATTCTGCCTCCCAAAAATCATAATAAAAAGCAATCAAAACATGTCATGTGCCCGAAAATGGTACCGATAAAAACGTCAACTCATCCCGCAAAAAACAAAACCTCACATGATTCTGTGGGCCAAAATGTGGAAAAATTATAGCTCTCAAAATGTGGTGATGCAAATGCTTTTTATTGCAAAAAATAGTATCTTTTAGCGTGTGACAGCTGCCAAACATAAAAACCCGCTATAAATAGTAAATCAAACCCCCCTTTATCACCCCCTTGGTTAGGGAAAAATAATAAAATTAAAAAAATGTATTAATTTCCATTTTCCCATTAGGGTTAGGGCTAAAGTTAGGGTTTGGAGTAGCGTTAGGATTACGTTTACAGTTGGGATTAGGGTTAGGGTTGGGATTATGGTAAGGGGTATGTCAGGGTTAGAGGTGTGGTTAGGGTTATGGTTAGGGGTGGGATTAGGGTTAGGGGTATGTTAGGCTTAGGGTTGGGATTAGGGTTAGGGGAGTGTTTGGGCTTAGGGTTGTGGTTAGGGTTGGGATTAGGGTTAGGGGTGTGTTCGGGTTAGGGGTGTGGTTAGGGTTATGGTTAGGGTTGTGATTAGGGTTAGGGGTGTGTTGGGGTTAGCGTTGGAGTTAGAATTAGGAGATTTCCACTGTTGAGGCACATCAGGGGCTCTCCAAATGTAACATGGCGTCCGATCTCAATTCCAGCCAATTTTGCATTGAAAAGTCAAACAACTCTCCTTACCTTCCGAGGTCTGTTGTGCGCCCAAACAGTGGTTTACCCCCACATATGAGGTATCAGCGTACTCAGGACAAACTGCACAACAATTTTTGGAGTCCAATTTCTCCTGTTACCCTTGGGAAAATTAAAAATTTGGGGCAAATATCATTTTTGTGAAAAAAATATGATTTTTTATTTTTACGGCTTCACGTTATAAATTTCTATGAAGCACTTGGGGGTTCAAAGTGCTCACCACACATCTACATAAGTTCCTTAGGGGGGTCTGCTTTCCAAAATGGTGTCAATTGTGGGGGGTTTCCACTGTTGAGGCACATCAGGGGTTCTCCAAACGTGACATGGCTTGCGATCTCAATTCCAGCCAATTTTGCATTGAAAAGTCAAACGACGCTCCTTCCCTTCCAAGCTCTGCCATGCACCAAAACAGTGGTTTACCCCCACATATGGGGTATCTTCGTTCTCAGGACAAATTGTACAACTATTGGGGTCCAATTTCTCCTGTCACCCTTGGTAAAATAAAACAAATTTGATCTGAAGTAATATTTTTGTGAAAAAAAGTTAAATGTTCATTTTTTTAATCATTCCAAAGATTCCTGTGAAGAACCTGAAGGGTTAATATACTTCTTCAATGTGGTTTTGAGCACCTTGAGGGGTGCAGTTTTTAGAATGGTGTCATTTACTTTGTATTATCTTTCATATAGACCCCTCAAAGTGAATTCAAATGTGAGGTGGTCCCTAAGAAATGGTGGTGTAAAAATGAGAAATCGCTGGTGAACTTTTAACCCTTATAACTCCCTTATAGCAAAAAAAAGGGGTTCTAAAATTCAGCTGATGTAAAGTAGACATGTGGGAAATGTTACTTATTAAGTATTTTTATGTGACATATCTCTGTGATTTAAGGGCATGAAAATTCAAAGTTGGAAAATTGCGAAATTATTTTCAAAAGTTTCGTCAAATTTCAAATTTCATATTAAGGAAATTTTACCACTATCATGAAGTACGATATGTCACGAGAAAACAATGTCAGAATCAACGGGATCCATGAAGCGTTCCAAAATTATTAACTCATAAAGGGACAGTGGTCAGAATTGTAAAAATCGGCCCGGTCATTAACATGCAAACCACCTTTGGGGGTAAAGGGGTTTAAAAAAGAATTAAAAAATATTCACCTCTCGACGCTGTCCGACTCCTCGGCGTCTTCTGGCTCTCTGCGCTGTGACTGTTCAGGCAGAGGGCGCACACTAATCACATCATCGCGCCCTCTCACCTGAACCGTCACAGTCAGAGGACGGAACACACCGCAGCCCAGAAACAGGCAGAGGCGAGTATCGCAAATCTCGGGGCCTGGAGCAAGAAGCGGGGAATCGGGCCCCCATAGCACGCCAGTGACCCTGATGGTGAGTGAGTTCCTCCACCTGCTCAGGGCCCCGGCACTTACCCGCGTGCGCTGGGTGCTGATACCGGCCCTGTACATATTCATACATCATATATAGAGGACTGAATACCTGTTATAATTTTGCCGTATCCTGTGTCTACATAGCTGAACCCAAACTTTACTTTCTGACTAAATAATTGTAGTTTATTTTCTCTCTTCTTCCGTCAGCCATGGCGTCTGCTGATCTGAGAGACGAGCTGCTCTGCTCCATCTGTCTGAGCACTTATACAGATCCTGTAATGCTGAGATGTGGACACAACTTCTGCCGGGTCTGTATTGGTCGTGTGCTGGATACACAGGACAAGTCTGGAGTTTATTCCTGTCCTGACTGCAGAGAAGAATTACAGGAGCGGCCGGCACTGATGAGGAACTTATATGTTCATAATGTCACAGAACGTTTCCTGATTTCTCAGCAAGAACAAAAGGAGATCACCGGGATCTGCTGCACTTACTGTGTGGACTCTCCGGTACCTGCTGTTAGATCCTGTCTACTCTGTGAGGCTTCTCTGTGTGATAAACACCTGAGGGTTCACAGCAAATCACCAGAACACGTCTTATCTGATCCCAGCACTTCTCTGGAGAAAAGGAAATGTTCTGTCCATAAGAAGATTCTGGAATATTACTGCACCGAGGACGCTGCTTGTATCTGTGTGTCGTTTGATTGGGGAACATCGTGGACACCGGGTGGAGATGCTGGATGAGGCCTCAGAGAAGAAGGAGAAAGTGAGAAATGTCCTCCGGAAACTGATCACAAAGAGAGAAGAGACGGAGGAAAGAGTCGGGAGTCTGGAGGAGCGCAAGAGAAAAGCTCAAGAACAAGCAGCTGGAGAAGCCGAGAGAGTCACTGCCCTGTGTACAGACATCAGGAGACGGGTGGACGACCTGGAGAAGAAGGTCCTGAGTGAGATCTCCAGGCAGGAAAAGGAAGAGTCACTGTCACTGTCTGCTCTGATCCATCAGCTGGAAATAAAGAAGGACGAGCTGTCCAGGAAGATGAGACACATTGAGGAGCTGTGTAACATGACGGATCCACTGACTGTCTTACAGGATCCAGACACCGGTGACTTGTGTGATCCTGAGGAGGAGGGAGGTGATGAGGACACAGGAGGACATGATAAACAGCCCCATGATGGAGATGACCTGGATGTGGCTGTGATCTCACACACATTACACACATTATATGACGTAATATCAGGTATAAGGAGCGGGATCTATGTGGAGGATCCTGCAGACATATTACTGGATGTAACCACAGCTGCTAATAATCTCCTTCTATCAGACGACCTGAAAACTGCAACCTGGACAGGAGAGAATCAGAAACGTCCAGAAACAGCAGAGAGATTCCAGGATTATCAGGTGATGAGCAGGAGAGGATTTACCTCAGGACGACATTACTGGGATGTGGAGATCAGTAGATCAGGGTGGTGGAGGGTGGGGATGTGTTATCCCAGTATAGACAGGAGGGGGCGTCAGTCAGTGATTGGATATAATAACAAGTCCTGGTGTTTGTGGAGATTTGATGATTTTTTTGATGATGATGATCAGTATTCAGTGACACATGATAATAAAGTGATCCAGTTACCTGACAAGATCTCCAGTTATAGAGTCAGGATATATCTGGATTATGAGGCCGGGCAGTTGTCCTTTTATGAGCTGTGTGACCCCATCAGACACTTACACACCTTCACTGCCTCCTTCTCTGAGCCTCTTCATGCTGCATTATATGTATATAATGGTTCTATAACGATATTAGGGAGAAGCAGAAACTGGAAGAAACCGTCATAATTTAAAGGGAAGGTCCCACCAGTTTTCTTGTAGTTTGTTTTTGGGTGAAATTAATCTTAAAATAGTAATTAAAATGTATTAATGCAATGTGTGCACTGTTTGCAAACATTTCTATATGAAAAATATTATATATTTTCTTACAAATATATATATTTACCACTAGGGGGAGCATTTTCTGTTTTAGACCTCAAGCAGCTATAGTAAGACTTGACAGCTTTACGATATGTTTCCACAGTCAGGATTGCATCAGAATGCAGGTAAAATCTGCACCAAATCTGCACCTGGGGTCACTGGCAGGTCACCTGTGTTTTTCATGCGTTTTTTTTTTTCATGCGGATTTGTGTGTGTTTTTGTAAGATAAATAAAGATATACAAAAAAAAAAATTGTGATTCTAGAGCTGAACTAGAGCGGGTGCAGAGAAGAGCGGCCAAGGTTATTAGAGGACTGGGGGGTCTGCAATACCAAGATAGGTTATTACACTTGGGGCTATTTAGTTTGGAAAAACGAAGACTAAGGGGTGATCTTATGTTAATGTATAAATATATGAGGGGACAGTACAAAGACCTTTCTGATGATCTTTTTAATCATAGACCGGTGACAGGGACAAGGGGGCATCCTCTACGTCTGGAGGAAAGAAGGTTTAAGCATAATAATAGACGCGGATTCTTTACTGTAAGAGCAGTGAGACTATGGAACTCTCTGCCGTATGATGTTGTAATGAGTGATTCATTACTTAAATTTAAGAGGGGACTGGATAAGTTTCTGGAAAAGTATAATGTTACAGGGTATATACACTAGATTCCTTGATAAGGCGTTGATCCAGGGAACTAGTCTGATTGCCGTATGTGGGGTCGGGAAGGAAATTTTTTCCCCATGGTGGAGCTTACTCTTTGCCACATGGGTTTTTTTGCCTTCCCCTGGATCAACATGTTAGGGCATGTTAGGTTAGGCTATGGGTTGAACTAGATGGACTTAAAGTCTTCCTTCAACCTTAATAACTATGTAACTATGTAACTATGTGATGTCACAAACGTCGCGAAATGGCAGTCGTTTGGACCTGTACACTCTGCTGTATGTACACCCCCGAGCCGTGAAGATTTTATCGCAATAAAGAGTTACCTGTTTTGAAGATTGGCGAGTGCTGCCGTTTTCTTCCTGCTTACGATTGGCATTTGTATGTCTTCCTGGCAAAGCACCCGAGATCAAGGGGCCAGCTTCAGCGGATAGCCGGAGTGTTCAACAAGCAAGCGCTCTGGTGGTGCGGTCAGCTGTTTTCTTTGTGATTAAAGATAGATAGATCCATACAATAGATAGATAATAGATGATAAATAGATAATAGATAGATACAATAGATGGATAGATAGATAATACATAGATAGATGATACGATAGATGGATCACACATGCGAGAAACTCGGACGGGTCTCCCATCTTAATACCCGGCACTGCCGCCGGCACTCGGGAGCAGAGCATGCAGCTACATGTATTTCTATGCAGCCACACGCTCCGCTCCCGAGTGACGGCGGCAGTGCCGGGTATTAAGATGCGAGACTCGTCCGAGTTTCTCGCATGTGTGATCCCGGCCTTAAATAAGGACACACACACACAAAATCTGCATTAGGCCGGGGTCACACTCACGAGAAACTCATAAGAGTCTCTTGCTTCAATACCCGGCTCTGCCACCGGCACTCAGGACCGGAGTGTGCGGCTGCATGTACAGTATTTCTACGCAGCTGAACTCTCCGGTAGCGAGTGCCGGCGGCGGTGCCGGGTATTGACCCCGGCCTTAAACACAATATGTTTAATTTAAAAAAAAAATTGAAAATTTTTTTTTCTGCACCAGAGAGGGAAAGCCAGCGATTTCGGGACCGATGTTTGTAGCCTGGGAAAGGGTTAATACCCATGGAGCTTCCCAGGCTATGAATATCAGCCCTCAGCTGTATAATTAGCCTTTACTGGCTATAAAAATAGGGGGATCCCCAAAAAATGACGTGGGTTCCCCCTATAATTTATAGCCAGAAAGGCTGCGCAGACAGCTGCGGGCTGATATTCATAGCCTAGAGAGGGACCATGGATATTGCCCCCCCAGCTACAAATACCAGCTCCCAACCGCCCAAGAAATGGCGCACCTGTAAGATGCGCCAATTCCGGCACTTAGACTCTCTCTTCCCACTCCCATGTAGCAGTGGGATATGGGGTATTAAGGGGTTTATGTCACCTTTGTAAGGTGACATTAAGCCGGCTTAGTAATGGAGAGGCGTCAATAAGATTCCTACCATTACTAATCCTAAAGCTGTGAAAGGGTTAATAAAACACACATACAGAATAAAGTATTTTAATGAAATAAAACACCACAGTTTTGATATCTTTATTATACGCTCATTCCTGCGATGCCCTCGTTCTCCTAGAAAAAAATAAATAATAAACCAACACTATAGTCCCTGATCCGACGCAGTCCATTTAATAACGAGTGTTCCACGACGAGTCCAGCTCTGCTACATCTGGATGCCTGACATCCAGACATAGCAGAGCTTGTAGATGACCGGCGGAGATAAAACTTCAGCGATCACCTACATTCTATCAGTCAGGGTCAGCTGACCGTGAGAACCAGCCTAGTGTGACCGGAGATAACCCGCGGTCACGTGCACGGCAGTTCTAGCGGTAAGCTAAGGTATCGCGAGAACTGCAGTGGACGCGGACTTCCGGCGGCGGGACAGGTAAGCCGGCATGTGAATTAGTAGATATGCGTAGTTAGCTGCATTAACGCAGTTACTGCGCATGTGACTGATCATTGGATGCGGTTTTACCTCATCTAATGATTATCTATGGGAAATTTACGGGCGTCGCCGCATTGTAAACAGACATGCTGCGTTCTGAAAAGACGCGGCTCATGTCCGTTTACGCGGGTCTGCCGCCTGCGTGTTTTAACGCATAGTAGAGACGGCATTTCATGAAATCCCCTCCACAATGCTGTAACATCTGGAGGCTGCGGGTTTGACGCTGCGGCTCTACGGAGCGCCAAACACACAATGTATTTTTTTGCTCTCCCCCCAAGATAAACTCTATAGGGGACAAAACAATGGGAATGAAGTGACACCAAGAATCAAATTATCTTAAATGCAAAAATTTATTAATTCATACAAAAACAGTATTATATTAAAATTCAGAGGCAAGGTACCGGATAAACAGAGGAAGCTCTATATATTGACCATCCTATTGTTATGGAGCATCTGTACACCAAATTGTCTTTTTTATATATAATCAGTAATTCATCTAGAATACATACAATGAAAATGAAGCAAAAATGCTATGAATTGTAAATATACAGACACTGTAACTACACATGAGCGCCAAGTGGCGATATTGCTCTATTTTCCCAGATACCTATAGAGAGATTTTATTATAATGAGACCTTTTGAAAGATGCTCATAACCACTGGCATGTATTGCTGGTACTAACTTATAAACATATCCTTTCTGTAGGAATTAGAAAGTAAGGCTATCGTAATCTATCATGAGTCTACCATTAGTGTGTACTCACTGGCCACTTTATTAGGTACACCTGTCCAACTTCTTGTTAACACTTAATTTCTAATCAGCCAATCACATGGCGGCAACTCAGTGCATTTAGGCATGTAGACATGGTCAAGACAATCTCCTGCAGTTCAAACCGAGCATCAGTATGGGGAAGAAAGGTGATTTGAGTGCCTTTGAACGTGGCATGGTTGTTGGTGCCAGAAGGGCTGGTCTGAGTATTTCAGAAACTGCTGATCTACTGGGATTTTCACGCACAACCATCTCTAGGGTTTACAGAGAATGGTCCGAAAAAGAAAAAAAATCCAGTGAGCGGCAGTTCTGTGGGCGGAAATGCCTTGTTGATGCCAGAGGTCAGAGGAGAATGGGCAGACTGGTTCGAGCTGATAGAAAGGCAACAGTGACTCAAATCGCCACCCGTTACAACCAAGGTAGGCCTAAGAGCATCTCTGAACGCACAGTGCGTCGAACTTTGAGGCAGATGGGCTACAGCAGCAGAAGACCACACCGGGTACCACTCCTTTCAGCTAAGAACAGGAAACTGAGGCTACAATTTGTACAAGCTCATCGAAATTGGACAGTAGAAGATTGGAAAAACGTTGCTTGGTCTGATGAGTCTCGATTTCTGCTGCGACATTCGGATGGTAGGGTCAGAATTTGGCGTAAACAACATGAAAGCATGGATCCATCCTGCCTTGTATGGAGCATCTTTGGGATGTGCAGCCGACAAATCTGCGGCAACTGTGTGATGCCATCATGTCAATATGGACCAAAATCTTTGAGGAATGCTTCCAGCACCTTGTTGAATCTATGCCACGAAGAATTGAGGCAGTTCTGAAGGCAAAAGGGGGTCCAACCCGTTACTAGCATGGTGTACCTAATAAAGTGGCCGGTGAGTGTATATGCCTTATTGCTAAAAAAAAATTTTTTATATATATGTTATGAATCCAGGCCCGTTAGAGATCATATAAAAAAGTAAACATATAAGTATCCAAACAAATAGGACGTAAATTTACCGTATGTATCGATGAAACCTGGTGAGTACCGCTGGTGGAATATAGAGAACCTCGCGCCCCAACGCGCGTTTCGCCCAGCTTCTTCCGGGGGCGTGTCTTAACTAACAAAGGTGGCGTGCATATATATCAGGCTTGACCAATAGGAGTACTTTATGGGAAGACCTAATGAATGCGTCACTAGTCATATCAGTGTGTGTAGAATCGGCCAATAGGAAAATTGCCTATTAATGACGCGTTTGTTGTCATGCACACATTGCGCATGCGTAAAGACCGAAAAACTACAGCCAATAGAAAAAGTCCCCGTACTGTGACACGGCTGTTACCAAGTACATAGTGCGTGAACACTGGAGAGAAAAAATGAACGATGTCACGAACAAGGATGCGGCCGTCACTCGACATAACCTGCACATGTGCACAAAGAAGACTCACGTGTAAAGCAAATATTCTCGTCACTATTACATCATGGCCGTCAAATATATAATGCGCATGCGCCACAAAGAAAAACCGCTCATGTTACATATGTCTGATAGGACTATCTGGCTATTGATTGATTGGCAGTGATCCAGTGGAGCATCCACTCCACCTCTTGAGGGGAGAAGGGAGGGGATGACCACTTAGGGATCAACTACCGCCAGAATCTAACGAACACATACCAGAAGAAGCGCGTACTGATCCGTTATCTGACACTAGACAAAGATTAAGCATTAAGTGCGTAAGTGTAAAGTGAAAAAATATGTCACAACTAATGAAAACAAAATACATACAAATAGGATATTACAAATCCAATATTAACACTAATGATAACATTTTGACGGCGTTACAGATAGTATATATTGAAATACGTGACATGAAGAAATAAGAAGGTGCTAAGCATTATTCAACGCTCACCATAGTCATGAATATCTAAGTTATAAGGTGAAACCAAAAAGAGGTCATAAAAAATGACCAAAAACACGGGAGATGAAATTGTGAAGTATTTGGAAGTAATAAACACTGTAAAGTGCAATATATTGAAAAAACTGAGCATAATTGTGAATATGAATGTGATAAAAATATGACCAATATGAAACACGCGGCGTTTCCTGACAGTGGAAACACACCCTTACTGGTAGCAGCAAAAGTGGGGCAGTAACTGCTGACATCACCATTTCCCTCCCCTTCTGGGTGGTCTAGTATCCCTGGGGCAGAATGAAGAGAACCATCACAGGGCAGAGCCATTTTGTGTGTGATTGCCCTGTGACCTGCTATCACCAGCAGTCACTACATCAGAAGCACAGTTTGTTTACAGAGGAGCAGGAGATGGTGGACTCAGCAGCATCTGGACCTGAGGAAGAGTGAAGACATCTGGTGTGTATGGAGCAGCATTATCAGAGAGGAGCTGTCTGGGACTCATCCTTCTGTAAGATAAGAAGGAGCAGTGAATGGCCAGGCATTGTGGAGGGAGGGGAGAGAGACATTAGTATGGGAGAGAGAGACTGATGGGAGAGAGCGAGACATGTAGTATGATGAGTGAGACACATGGAGCGTGATGGGGAGGGAGATACACATGGAATATCAGGGGAGACAGATGGACATGGAATAGCAGGCATGAGACACTTGGGCTATGTGCGCACGTTGCGGATTTTGATGCTTTTCCGCAGCATTTTTGGATGTGCGGAATTGCATCAAATCCGCAGTATAATGCACAACCAATGTTAGTGCAGCGCCCCAGAGTCCTGGTCGTTGCAGTACTGTGGCTCCGCCACTAAGGGGAGCTATGGTACGTCTGATGGCACTGAAGGAGTTCATCTGACCAGGTATCACAGACACCAATACATTTCACAGCCGGGCCTCCGGAGGGAGCTAAGGGTTCTATTCACTAGGCCACTCCCCACCAGAGTGGGTAAACTGGGGGTCAGGCAGGAAGTTAGATCAGAAAGCTGACTGGGTTGGAACCAGGCAACACCTTGTGGCAGAGGGTGTTGTGGGGGAAGATACAGTAGGGTCTCTGTCAGAGGTGGGATCCTGACAGAGGCTTGGCAACTTGAACGAACGTAACGGGACCGTGCCTGCTCAGGATAGCGGCGGTGCCCAAGGAAGGACTAGAAGCGAGATAGATTGTGCTGAGTGAGAAACGAGATCACGCAAAAGGAGAAATACCAGTAGGAGTCGTGCTGTAAGACCGAAGCAACATCCTACTGAGGCGCACTACCGGTGGCCGGAACGCCGAGGGAGTATCATAACATTCAGCTTCAAGCAATACTCCAAACAGCGGCAGGACAGTCAGTCTAAGGCGGGCTGTCTAACTCAAATCACCTATGCAGTCTTGGGGGGCAACTTGTGGAGAGGGGCGACTCTAGGGTCCCGGAAGAGCTCCGAGCCTACCCGTCAAATGGGTGCCGTCCCAACCAGAACATCAGGGAGGGACAGAGGATTAGCAGAACATCATCTAATCGAGTTGTGAGGGAACTTAAGAAACAGACACAACAGTTGTGGGGACTTTCCGCAAGCACAGCAGGGGAGGACCACAACACATAGCGCTAGGGGGAAGGCACAGATTTCCACCTGTGAAGAGAACTCTGGAGGTGCCATTGGACCGGCCGGACTTGCGCAGCCTGGTAGACAGTATTCTGGACTGAGGACCCAGAGATCTTCAGTAAAGAGGTAAAGAGACTGCAACCTGGTGTCCTCGTTATTTACCGCGACCTGCACCCCACAACTGCACCATTATTATCACACTCTATACATATCCACTGTGCGCCCCACGGCAGGGTCACGGACCGGGGCCTAGCCACCGTGACAACCCCAGAGCAGAGACTCACAGGCCCGGTACCGGGTACCCCTCGGCCCTGCGGCGGTGGGGGCGCTACAACTGTCAACGGGAAATTGAGAATTGGTGTGCACATGCTGCAGAAAAATACGCACGGATTTGCAGGGTTTTATTTTCCACAGCATGTCAATTCTTTTTGCGGATCTGCAGCGTTTCTGCACCCATTGACTACCACTGAGTCAGGCAAATCCGCAGCAAAACCGCAGGTTTAAAAATCTGCGGTTTTGTTGCAGAGTTGCGTGCGATAAATGCTGCAGATAGGGAGGGGGAAGAGTGTGTGGGCAGAGACTGTGTGTGGGCGGAGACTGTGTGTGGGCGGAGACTGTGTGGGTGGAGACTGTGTGTGTGAGCAGTGAATATGTGCCTGTCTGTGTGCGGGTGTCTGTATAGCTGCGTGTATGTGTGTGCGGGAACAGGGAGTATACTGTTGCTTTTTTTTTTTTTTTTACAGGAGATCGAGGGCATCACATGAATTAGCTGAATAATAAAGATGGGAAACTGTGTAGTGTTTTATTTCATTAAAATACTTTATTCTGGCTGTGTGTTTATTTAACCCCTTAACTATAGGATTAGGGTACCGTCTCACAGTGGCACTTTTGTCGCTACGACGGTACAATCCGTGACGTTCCAGCGATATCCATACGATATCGCTGTGTCTGACACGCAGCAGCGATCAGGGACCCTGCTGAGAATCGTACGTCGTAGCAGATCGTTTGGAACTTTCTTTCGTCGCTGGATCTCCCGCTGTCATCGTTGGATCGGTGTGTGTGACACCGATCCAACGATGCGTTCGCTTGTAACCAGGGTAAACATCGGGTTACTAAGCGCAGGGCCGCGCTTAGTAACCCAATGTTTACCCTGGTTACCATCGTAAATGTAAAAAAAAACAAACAGTACCTACTCACATTCCGGTGTCCGTCAGGTCCCTTGCCGTCTGCTTCCCGCACTGACTGACTGCCGGCCGTAAAGTGAAAGCAGAGCGCAGCGGTGACGTCACCGCTGTGCTCTGCTTTCACTTTACGGCCGGCAGTCAGTCAGTGCGGGAAGCAGACGGCAAGGGACCTGACGGACACCGGAATGTGAGTATGTAATGTTTTTTTTTTTTGGTAACCAGGGTAAACATCGGGTTACTAAGCGCGGCCCTGCGCTTAGTAACCCGATGTTTACCCTGGTTACCAGGGGACTTCGGCATCGTTGGTCGCTGGAGAGCTGTCTGTGTGACAGCTCCCCAGCGACCACACAACGACTTACCAACGATCACGGCCAGGTCGTATCGCTGGTCGTGATCGTTGGTAAATCGTTTTGTGAGATGGTACCCTTAGTAATGGATAGGTATCTTATTGACGCCTCTTCATTACTAAGCTGGCTTGATGTCACCTTACAATTAGTGTTGAGCATGGCCTCATAGAACCCATTCATACAATAAAAACACAAAACACTTTAATTGTGGATAAAAATGGCCGTGTAGTTTATTTAGGGTTACATAAATTAATTAATCACCAATAAATAAACTCCTCAAATTATAAAACCAAAGTTCCAAACTTTTCCAATAACCCAATCCACCCAGACATTGGTGATTTTCCCACAAGGCCAGGACTCAGCGAAACATGGCCCCCCCCCAAACCACACAGCCATTTTTCAATGATAGTTTGTAAGTCCAAAATAAAAATATCAAGGTCAATATCCGATAAATTAACCAAATCAGGCCTATAAAGGCCCGGTAAAAAACCCTCCAAATCCGAATGCCGGAATGAAAAACCCTGAAATTAAAACAAAAATTTTTTCCATGGATTTATTGACCCTTCTCCGGATTTTATCTAAAAAAGAAAATTGATTGTTGTGCCACAAAAGGCTGGGAATAATCTTGGAAAAAACGAAGTTTGAATCAGGAAGAATTTGCTTAAGATAGATAATATCGGATCGCATGGCCGATAATAAGTCAAGAGTCCTGATTTTTCCGAGATCATTCCCAGCTACATGAAATATAATTAAATCAGGGGAAGGAAATTTAATTAGCCATTTCTTCACTTCAGCGACCAGGCAATGCCATTTCAAGCCGCGAACTCCATGCCACCAAACCTGAATATCAGAAGGATTAAAGGATAAATTTTCAGTATAAGATCGTTGGCTGGCCCTCTTCCTGGCCCAGAAGCTAAAAGAATGTCCGACTATCCAAATGACTAGCGGATCTGAAAGAAAACCAATAATTAATAGCCATACAGATCATGTCGTACATATAATTTGAACCTTTTGGAGTTCCATCTTCCCAATTCCTTTATCCCTAAATCGGAAAGCCCGGCCCTAGAGGCCTCCGTAGCTGCTCCGATTCTAAACGAATGAGATGTGATTTTAAGGTTTTTTTTTACCCAAAAAGCTTAAACATTTTTTAGGACAAAATTAAATTGGAAGACAGTAACCAGAGAAAAATCTCTATGAATGAATAATGGGCCCTGTCCCATAGGTCTGACCTTAATCCAATTTTGCCATGTTATCAACAGGGCAAATGATTGAGTCATGGATCGCATTAATTTTCAACCTAGCTCCCCTGCCTAATTGATCCGTCTTCGATTTTCTTATAAATAAAATTAAAAACGACTCATGAATCTGGACATCCGAAATCATGAGTCCCGAAGGCTCCTATTTCTTAACAGAAACCACCTCACCAATGCGAAGTGCTCCAAAAAAGGACAGGGAAAAGAGAGAGCTAAATAATAAGGCTTCCTCAGAATTTACGCAAACGTGGCTGAGACAGGAGCACAATTCTTTCAGTAAAGATAGGGAAATAGGTCATCTCGAGTCAGGTATAAAATTGGTTTTCCTAAGGCCTTTCAAAAACTGCTTTACTGGAAAAAGTTTAGTTAAAGCAATACTGCTGGAAAGTTTAAGGAAAAATGAAACTCCTGCAAGGCATTTCGCTATTGCAGAGTAAAGGTACCTTCACACTAAGCGACTTTGCAGCGAGAACGATGACGATCCGTGACTTTGCAGCATCCTGGATAGCGATCTTGTTGTGTTTGACACGCAGCAGCGATCTGGATCCCGCTGTGATATCACTGGTCGGAGCTAGAAGTCCAGAACTTTATTTCGTCGCTTGATCACCCGTTGTCATCGCTGTATCGGCGTGTGTGACGCCGATACAGCGATGTCTTCACTTGTAACCAGGGTAAACATTGGGTTACTAAGTGCAGGGCCGCGGTTAGTAACCTGGTTACCATTGTAAAAGTAAAAAAAAAAACTACATACTCACATTCTGATGTCTGTCACGTCCCCCGGCGTCCACAGGGTTATGCGCTGCTGCCGAGAGCTTCCTGCAATGACTGTGTCAGGGCCGGCCGTAAAGCAGAGCACAACGGTGATGTCACCGCTCTGTACTGTCGGCGCTGACACATTCAGTGCAGGAAGCTCTGAGCAGCAGCGCGTAACCCTGTGGACGCCGGGGGACGTGACAGACATCAGAATGTGAGTATGTAGTGTTTTTTTTTTTTTTTACTATTACAATGGTAACCAGGGTAAATATCGGGTTACTAAGCGCGGCCCTGCACTTAGTAACCCGATATTTACCCTGGTTACCCGGGTGCTGCAGGGGAACTTCGGCATCGTTGAAGACAGTTTCAATGATGCCGAAGTCGTTCCCCTGATCGTTGGTCGCTGGAGAGAGCTGTCTGTGTGACAGCTCCCCAGCGACCTAAACAGCGACGCTGCAGCGATCGGCTCGTTGTCTATATCGCTGCAGCGTCACTGAGTGTGACGGTACCTTAAGACAAACCTTTTTTGTACCATAGATTGAGCAAATTTTAGTGCTGCTACCTGATTAGAAACTGCTGGGTCAAAATAATGTAGGTTAAAAAATTACTCCAATTCCACCATGTAGCCGAGTAGTCAGCCCATGATCTAAATCTAACGATTTTTTGATTAAAAAAACGGTATCAGAGTGCAATCGCATCCCAAATTGAAATGGGTAAGAGGGTCGCTTAAGAGTCAGTTATGAAAAGAAATTTGCTCCTTCCCAACTTAGCTTTCAGCCATATATTACACTTCAGGCATTGTAAAACCATAGCTCCCAACCATCCCGCATTGTGCGGGACTGTCCTGGTTTGGAGCCTGTGCCCCACTGTCCAGCGCAGGACGCTCTGATCCCGCACCCGCAGTCAGCAGGACCGACACGCCCCCTTGTCTCAAGCCATGCCCCTGGCCCTTAACCCTTCCGTATGGCTGCCTGCTTTCTGCATGCAGGACCTGTGATGAGGTCACAGGAGGGGAGGAGTCAGGGGTCACATGATCGGGACCTCCGAAGTTGTGCTGGTTGCCAACTTGCCGCTGCAGGATGAGGTAAGTAATGCTGTGTGTGGGGTCAGGAGGTGTACAGTGTGGATGTAGCAGAGCCGTGTGTGTGCGAGGTGTACGAAGCGGAGCCGTGTGTGTGCGTGGTGTACGTAGCGGAGCCGTGTGTGTGCGAGGTGTACGGAGCTGTGTGTGCACGAGGTGTGCGGAGCCGTGTGTGTACGAGGTGTGCGGAGCCGTGTGTGTGCGAGGTGTACGGAGCCATGTGTGTACGAGGTGTACGGAGCCGTGTGTGTGCGAGGTGTACGGAGCGGAGCCGTGTGTGTGCGAGGTGTACGGAGCGGAGCCGTGTGTGCGAGGTGTACGGAGCGGAGCCGTGTGTGTGTGCGAGGTGTACGGAGTGGAGCCGTGTGTGTGCGAGGTGAGCGGAGCGGTGTGTGTACGAGGTGTGCAGAGCCGTGTGTGTACGAGGTGTGCGGAGCCGTGTGTGTACAAGGTGTGCGGAGCCGTGTGTGTACGATGTGTGCGGAGCCTTGTGTGTACGAGGTGTGCGGAGCTGTGTGTGTACCAGGTGTACGGCGCCATGTGTGTACGAGGTGTACGGAGCCGTGTGTGTACGAGGTGTGCGGAGCCGTGTGTGTACGAGGTGTGCGGAGCCATATGTGTATGATGTGTACGGAGCCGTGTACGGAGCCGTAGGTGTACGGAGTCGTGTGCGGAGCCGTGTGTACGAGGTGTACGGAGCCGTGTGTGTACGAGGTGTACGGAGCCGTGTGTGTGCGAGGTGTACGGAGCGGAGCCGTGTGTGTGTGCGAGGTGTACGGAGCGGAGCCATGTGTGTGCGAGGTGTACGGGGTGGAGCTAAATGTGTACGAGGTGTATGGAGCGGAGCTGAATGTGTATGAGGTGTATGGAGCGGAGCGCGTGTGTACGGAGCGGAGCCATGTGTGCAAAGTGTACGGAGCGCAGCCGCGTGTGTAGGAGTAGCTATGTGTGGCCATTATATGGTACGAAGTATCATGTGCAGCCAATATACAGTATGGAGCATCATGTGCGGTCATTATACAGTATGGCGCATCATGTGCGGTCATTATACAGTATGGAGCATCATGTGCGGTCATTATACAATATGGAGCATCATGTGCGGTCATTATACAATATGGAGCATCATGTGCAGCCAGTATACAGTATGGAGCATCATGTGGGGTCATTATACAGTATGGAGCATCATGTGAGGTCATTATACAGTATGGAGCATCATGTGGGGTCATTATACAGTATGCAGCATCATGTGCGGTCATTATACAGTATGGAGCATCATGTGGGGTCATTATACAGTATGGAGCATCATGTGAGGTCATTATACAGTATGGAGCATCATGTGGGGTCATTATACAGTATGGAGCATCATGTGCGGTCATTATACAATATGGAGCATCATGTGCGGTCATTATACAATATGGAGCATCATGTGCAGCCATTATACAGTATGGAGCATCATGTGGGGTCATTATACAGTATGGAGCATCATGTGAGGTCATTATACAGTATGGAGCATCATGTGGGGTCATTATACAGTATGCAGCATCATGTGCGGTCATTATACAGTATGCAGCATCATGTGCAGCCAGTATACAGTATGGAGCATCATGTGGGGTCATTATACAGTATGGAGCATCATGTGGGGTCATTACACAGTATGGAGCATCATGTGTGGCCATTATACAGTATGGAGCATCATGTGGGGTCATTATACAGTATGGAGCATCATGTGGGGTCATTATACAGTATGCAGCATCATGTGCGGTCATTATACAGTATGCAGCATCATGTGCAGCCAGTATACAGTATGGAGCATCATGTGTGGCCATTATACAGTAAGGAGCATCATGTGTGGCCATTATACAGTATGGAGCATCATGTGCGGTCATCATACAGTATGGAGCATCATGTGTGGCCATTATACAGTATGGAGCACTGTGTGGCCATATTTTTTGTTTATAATTATTGTATGTGAAAGTGTGATCAGCAGTGCTAAATGGGTGTGGTTGGGACGTGCATATGGGTGTGACTAATTATGAATGGGTGTGGTCAGAGGCGTGGCCTAAAATTTGCCACAGCGCGCGTTGCGCGCCGCAAACTTTGTCCCTCTTTCCCATCTTCAAAAGTTGGGAGGTATGGTAAAACTATTTGGCTCAAAATTCTGGCAGCAAAAGTATTTTTAGAAGATAACATGTTGATAGAAAAAACTACTGCCTGGTTAGTGGAAAGGAGTAAAATCCTGGAATTCTGCATTAATGATCCCCAAATAAATATTCCTGCAAAAATAGAAAAAAGTTCCAACACCATTAAGTTTGAAGTTACTTTCTTAGACACCCAACTTATTGGCCACTGGATGGACATCCAATGAGAGTCAAATAAAATACTGAAGCCACGCTGGCTATCCACTGCAAAAAGAAAGGGAAAAGAATCAGCAGAGACAAAAGATGACTGCCACAAAGATCTGCCATTATGCTCTGACAAAAAGGAGAGCCAAATTCTAGCGTCTTCTTTTAGGTCAGAACGGATTCTAACATGTGAATGAGGTAAAGATACACCTTTAGTGGCATCATATAAACGTCTACAAAAAACCCGACCTATAGGAACGACGCGAACCGCGAAATTCAATAGACCTAACAATGATTGAATTTCCTTAAGAGTGACCTTGTTCTTGGCTAAAAAAATTTGATAACGCAATGCGCAGTTTAAAAATTTTTTCATCAGGAAGTCTAGATTCCATTTTTTGAGAATCAAGAGTGATTCCCAGAAATTCGTTTGATCTAGATGGACCAACTGTTTTTTCGTGAGCAATAGGAACACCGTAGTGCTCACACATTTGGATAAATTTATTGAGGGTATCTTCGCATATTGAGGAACCATAAGGACCGACAAACAAAAAATCGTCTAAATAATGGAGGATACCTGCATCCTTACAATTAGTTTGTAAAACCCAATGAAGAAAAACTTTCGAAATATGAACACGACAAAGAAAAGCCCATTGGCAGGCACTTATAAAAAAAGAAGCAGTCATCAAAATAAAAACCTAAAGAATTAAAACCGCACGGGTGAACAGGAAGGAGTCTAAAAGCAGACTTAATATCTGACTTGGACATTAAAGCATTAAAACCAAATTTCTTGAGGATTTCTAATGCAGAATCAAAAGATGAATAGGACACAGAGCATAAAGCCTTGTCCACTTCATTGTTCAAGGATGAACCCAGCGGATATGATAAGTGGTGAATTATAATAATAATAATAATTTTTATTTATATAGCGCCAACATATTCCGCAGCGCTTTACAACTTATAGAGGGGACTTGTACAGACAATAGACATTACAGCATAAGAGAAATCACAGTTCAAAATAGATACCAGGAGGAATGAGGGCCCTGCTCGCAAGCTTACAAACTATGAGGAAAAGGGGAGACACGAGAGGTGAATGGTAACAATTGCTTTAGTTATTTGGACCAGCCATAGTGTAAGGCTCGGGTGTTCATGTAAAGCTGCATGAACCAGTTAACTGCCTAAGTATGTAGCAGTACAGACACAGAGGGCTATTAACTGCATAAAGTGTATGAGAACATGATGCAAGGAACCTGATTATGTGTTTTTTTTTTTTTGTTTTTTTTTATATTTTTAATAGGCCACACAGGGATAGTTAGGTTAATGCGTTGAGGCGGTAGGCCAGTCTGGACAAATGCGTTTTTAGGGCACGCTTAAAACTGTGGGGACTGGGGATTAATCTTATTAACCTGGGTAGTGCATTCCAAAGAATCGGCGCAGCACGTGTAAAGTCTTGGAGACGGGAGTGGGAGGTTCTGATTATTGAGGATGCTAACCTGAGGTCATTAGCGGAGCGGAGGGCACGGGTAGGGTGGTAGGCTGAGACCAGGGAGGAGATGTAGGGTGGTGCTGAGCCATGGAGTGCTTTGTGGATGAGGGTAGTAGTTTTGTACTGGATTCTGGAGTGGATGGGTAGCCAGTGTAATGACTGGCACAAGGTAGAGGCATCGGTGTAACGGTTGTTGAGGAATATGATCCTGGCAGCAGCATTCAGGACAGATTGGAGCGGGGAGAGTTTGGTAAGAGGGAGGCCGATTAGTAGATAGTTACAATAGTCCAGACGGGAGTGAATAAGAGAAACAGTAAGAGTTTTTGCAGAGTCGAAAGTAAGAAAAGGGCGAATTCTAGAAATGTTTTTGAGATGCAGATAAGAAGCGCGAGCCAGTGATCGGATGTAGGGGGTGAATGAAAGCTCGGAATCAAGGATGACCCCAAGGCAGCGGGCATGTTGCTTGGGAGTAATGGTGGAACCGCACACGGAGATGGCAATGTCAGGCAAAGGTAGGTTAGTAGAGGGAGAGAACACGAGGAGTTCAGTTTTTGCCAGGTTCAGTTTCAGATAGAGGGAGGACATAATGTTAGAGACAGCGGTAAGACAATCACTGGTGTTTTCTAAGAAGGTCGGAGTGAAAGCAGGAGAAGAGGTGTATAATTGGGTGTCGTCAGCATAGAGATGGTACTGGAAACCAAATCTACTGATTGTTTGTCCAATAGGGGCAGTATACAAAGAGAAGAGGAGGGGGCCTAGGACTGATCCTTGAGGAACCCCAACAGTAAGGGGAAGGTGAGAGGAGGAGGAACAAGCAAAACATACAGTGAAGGATCGGTCAGAGAGATAGGAGGAGAACCAAGAGAGAACGGTGTCCTTGATGCCGATGGAGTGGAGCATAGTGAGGAGGAGCTGATGATCCACAGTATCGAATGCTGCGGAGAGATCCAAGAGAATTAGCATGGAGTAGTGACCATTAGATTTAGCTGTTAGTAGGTCATTAGAGACTTTAGTGAGGGCAGTTTCAGTAGAGTATAAAGAGCGGAAGCCAGATTGAAGAGGGTCGAGAAGAGAGTTATCTGAGAGATAGCGGGTAAGACGGGAGTGGACCAGGCGTTCCAGGAGTTTAGAGATGAAGGGAATATTAGCCGGAAAGAGCCTTCATCTTTTTTTGGCACAATACCCAATGGTGATATACGGAAATTAACAAACGGCGGGGTTAAAAAAGGGCCTGAAACTCTGCCTAGCCGAATTTCATTAATAATTTTATCCCTAGCTGCCTCAGGGTGAGCCTTTAAAGAGGGTAAATTAGGAACAACAGAACAGCCCGCCCCTTTAAATTGTGGGATAAAAATCCTTCAGAAAAACCATTAAAAGCAGCTCACTGGTCTCCTGGTCGGGATATTTGCTTAGCCATACTGACATGTTTGCCAGAATCACTGGCGTGTGTGCTTTTTGAATTAGGCTCCTTACCCGAGGACTGTTGAGCTGCTTGCTTTCTAAAACATTTAAACATAGGGTGTGAGTTACCACAGGACGAGCATTCATGGCGGAATCTACAGTTGTTGTTCCACTTACAAAAGGAATCGTTGAAAGCGAAACAAGCACTGCGTTTACTTGAACTAGAAGGGGTTTGTTTAGTATTACTATGTCTCTGAACGGGTACCGTATATACTCGAGTATAAGCCGAGATTTTCAGCCCAAATTTTTGGGCTGAAAGTGCCCCTCTCGGCTTATACTCGAGTTACGATCGGCGGGTGAGGGGGAGAGGGCGCTGAGGCATACTCACCTGCTTCCGGGGCTCCTGGCGCTCCCCCTGCCCGTCCCACGGTCCCCGGGTGCCGCAGCTCTTCCCCTGTTCAGCGGTCACGTGGGACCGCTCATTAGAGAAATTAATATGGACTCCACTCCCATAGGGGTGGAGCCGCATATTCATTTATCTAATCAGCGGTAACGGTGACCGCTGATAGAGGAAGAGGCTGCGGCACCGAAGACCAGCTGTCCGTGGGAAGGAGCGGGACGCCGGGAGCAGGTAAGTATGTCATATTCACCTGTCCGCGTTCCACACGCCAGGCGCCGATCCATCTTCCCGGCGTCTCTCCCCACTGACTGTGCAGGTCAGAGGGCGCGATGACGCATATAGTGTGCGCGCCGCCCTCTGCCTGATCAGTCAGTGCAGAGAGAAGCCGGGACGGGACGCTGAGGAGCTGCAAGTGTAGCACCCCCACTGCCGCAGGGCCGAGGGGTACCCGGTACCGGGCCTCTGAGTCTCTGCTCTGGGATTGTCACGGTGGCTAGACCCGGTCCGTGACCCTGCTGAGGGGCGCCCAATAATAGGTGTGGATAGTGGTGGTAGTGCGGTGCAGTGCCGGTCACAGTAAATAACGAGGACACCAGGTTGCAGTCTCTTTACCTCTTTACTGAAGGCTTCAGGATCCTCAGTCCAGAGCACTGTTAACAGGGCTGGCTGAGACCGGCCGGTCCAACGGCACATCCGGAGCTCCCTTTTCAGGTGGGAATCAGTGTCTACCTTCTAGCGCCTGCGTGTTGTAGTCCTTCCCTGCTGAGCACCCCAGGATAGTCCTCACAACTTATTCTGTCTGTCTCTGATGTTCGTTCCCTCCGTCCCCCAGATGATATGGTTAGGACGCACCCGTATGACGGGGTAGGCCTGGAGTTCTTCCGGGACTCTAGAGTCGCCCCTCTCCCACAGCTGCCTCCGTTGTCTGCTTAGGTGTTTAAGTGAGACAGCCAACCTATAATTGGCTGCCCTGCCGTGGTTTGAAGTAATGCTTAAAATCTCTTACTTTCTCGGCGTTCCGGCCACCGACTATTTGCGCCTCAGAAGGATGTTGCCTCGATCTTACAGCACGACTCCTTCTGGTCCTATCGCCTCTTTGCTGTATTCCTGTTTTTCTCACTTTTCGTCCTTTCTTGGGAATCTGTCAGGATCCCATCCCTGACAGGTCCTCTCTCTAGCTCTTCCCAGTTACTTCTCTCTGTCTTCCTGTCCAACCCCCAGTTTTACCAGAGTGTAAGGAGTGGCCTACTAGATAGAACCACTCCCCATGGTGGCCAGAGTGTGAAGTGTAGTGTGAGTGTTACCTGGTCAGGTGAACTCCTTTAGTGCAGTCAGACGTAACATCACTCCCCTTAGTGGCAGAGCGACATTACTGCAACAACCAGGACTCTGGGGCGCTGCACTCCCCCCCCCTGGTTAAATCCAGTACTCCCGGACTGGGAAAACAAGAACAACAATACATGTTAACAGGAAACACACAACAATTTGAAATATCATAAACAATTAAACATAACAGTGCTTCCCTTTATGGGAGGTGAGGACTTCTTGAACGTTGCGAAGTTAGGTCATGCACAGTTTATGACTCTCAGTTCAGTGGTTGAAACAGCGGGGACCCTGGGTAAACAAAGGGGTCCCCTTTTAGAAGTTTTTGGAGCAATTCACTGTCCATTACTCCGTTGTACATTTTTAAAACCTGTAACAGAAGATATGCACACAAACATTTTCAACTAAATAGCAGCCCTCATTAATACCTCCAAGTTTTGTAGCGGAGGGGAGTTTGATTCTGAGTGCTGTGTGTGGACCTTCGCAGCGCAGTGGTCGCTATTGACCTAACAGGGCCCGCTATGCTTGCTACCGCTGGTGTAGTGCACTGTCTTCTGGCTACACTTCTAGTGAGTCTGGGTAGCACTGGCAGGCTAGAGCTCTCAGGGCTGCTGCTACCAACAGTGGGTACGGCAGGCTCGCCGATAGCAGAGGGAGGATTTGCCATTTCAACGGTCGGCACAGCATCTTCAGGTAGGGCTTGTTGATTCTGCGGGGCCGGATGATCGGGTACCACCATTGTTTCTGGTGGGTTCAGCTGGTGGAACGTTAGAACAGGTACCACGATAGCCTGATTTATCTGAGTCCAGGACTGGGGAAAGTCACCAAGGACAGTGTGGATCATCTTCTCCTTTTCTACAGGTGGGGAGGTTCCTGGATCCATTTCCCTCACTCTCAGCTTATCAGGGCAGGCTTTAAGGTGGTCCCTGGATATCACCGTCGAGGTCTCCCCTCCATCCTTGCTGATGAGGCAAACCTTCGTGTTGTCAAAATCGGATGGCAGGACGGTATACGGTTTTGCTTCCCATTGGTCGTCGAGTTTGTGTAGCCTCCTCTTTCGTTTGAGTACGTGCTCACCAGGTGGCAAAGGAATTGCAGGGGCATGCTGGTTGTAGTCCCATTCCTGTTTTTGCCTGGCCTGAGCAAGGCTTCTTTCCACGCATTCTTGTACCTTGCGGTACCTTTGCCGCCTCTCGGTATCCCAATCGGCATCTGGCGATGTGTCTTCGGGGGTCAGGACCCCCATGTCCAGATCAACGGGTAACTTGCTAGACCTTCCTCGCATTAGGTATGCTGGAGTGCAGTTGGTGGAATTTACTGGGATGTGATTATATATGTCCACCAAGTCAGGCAACTTCGTTGGCCACAGGCTCCATTCCTCTACGGGCAAGGTCTTTAGTAAGTCGATCACCACCTGGTTCATCTTTTCGCACATCCCATTGGTTTGGGGATGGTATGGTGTGGTTCTGATCTTCTTACACCCGTACAGTTGGCAGAACTCTTGGAACACCTCCGCTTCAAATGCTGGTCCCTGATCGGTCAGTACCTTCTCCGGGTAGCCATGGGGCCTACAAAAGTACTGCTGGAAAGCCTTGGCAGCCATCCTGGCCGTTAGATCCTTGACAGGCACAACCACCAAAAATCTGGAGTAGTGATCCACAATGGTAAGAGCGTAGACATAGCCTGACCGGCTAGGTGTCAGCTTCACATGGTACAGCGCGACCAGTTCGAGCGGCCGCCTGGTGATGATAGGCTGCAAGGGAGCCCGTTGGCTGCCACGGTCCCTCCTGCGTAGGCTACATGGACCGCACTCTCGACACCACTTCTCAATGGCTCTCTTCATGCCAATCCAATAGAACCTCCCTCGGAGTAGCCTCTCCAGCTTCTTCCACCCGAAGTGTCCGGCTCCATCGTGGTAGGCTCCTAGAACCATGGGCGCATCTCGCCTTGGCACTACTATCTGCCATACCAATTCGTGAGAACGTGGGTCGATGCTTCTCCGGCACAGCTTGCCATCATGGATAAACAGTTTGCTTCTCCCCTTCCACAGCTGTTGGGTCTCCTGTAGGGACTGCACCGTCCGGGCCAGGGCAGCAACGCTCTTGGTCAGCTCCTGCATCTGGAGGCGGAGTCCTGCAGGGGAGTCGTCTTCTAGGCTCTGGGCGTCGGCCTCGGCGGCAAGTGGGGCATCCGACGCCACCTCCTGGTGGTATGTGAGAGCGGGACGCCTGGGTGGTATTGTGCGGCTGGGTTGTCGCTCCTGCAGCGCCTGGATAGCTTTATCCTTGAATTGCGCAAAAGTCAAGTCTGGATTCTGCATGGCCAGGAAGTGTAATTGGCCCCTTTGGTGACTGCACAGGAGCCCCTCAATGAACCGCTCTTTCAGGAGTTTATCCTTTGCCCCAGGGGTTGCTTGTTTAAAGGACAGTACCTTGCAAGGTGGCCCACCTGGTGGCAGCGGCGGCAGATGGGTCGTCCGTCCCGATGGAAGCGTTCGTCGTCCCTGCCTCTGGTCGGCGGAGTCCTCCTCTGTTGCATCCAGGAGACATCCTCTGCTCTGGAGGCCAGCTGGATCTTCTCCTTGGGGGCCTCCTGTAGGGACTGCACGGTCCGGGCTAGGGCAGCAACGCTCTTGGTCAGCTCCTGCATCTGGAGGCGGAGTCCTGCGGGGGAGTCGTCCTCTAGGCTCTGGGCATCGGCCTCGGCGGCAACTGGGGCATCCGACGCCACCTGCTGGTGGTATGTGAGAGCAGGACGCCTGGGAGGCACTGCACGGCTGGGATGTCGCTTTTGTAGCGCCTGGATGGCTTTATCCTTGAATTGCGCAAAAGTCAGGTCTGGATTCTGCATGGCCAGGAAGTGCAGTTGACCCCTTTGGTGGCTGCACAGGAGCCCCTCAATGAACCGCTCCTTCAGGAGTTTATCTTCATCTTGCATGCTGCCGGGGTCACTCTGCTTAATGGCCCGCAGCGCCTCCTGGAGATTAAGGGCATAGTCCCGTAAGCTATCCTGCGGTCTCTGTTTGCATCTATAGAAAGTCAGTTTAATTTCTGTAGCAGTGCGGGTATCAAAGGTGGCTTTAAGCTTTGCAAAAACCTGCTGCGCAGTTCCCTTATCCGCGGCGGGCCAGGACTTCACTTCCCTCAAAGCCGCCCCGAGGAGTTGGCCGATTATCATATGAACCTTCTGTGGCTCCATCAGGGGATAGAACTCGAGCAGGCTGCAGATTCCCTCTTTAAAATCAGTTAATGCGTGCGACCCCCCGGAGTATCGCGGGAGCCAGGCCGCTCCGGGCAGGTATGGCATAGAGAAGGGCATTATGGCCTTTGTGGTAGCGGCAGTGTCCGACTGGTTGATGGGGGCAGCGGGCTCTGCGGCCACCGGTGGTGGTATTAGGGCCGCGGCTACATCCGCTAAGGGGACCGGAGCTGCCTCTGCGTTCACGGCTGCGACCGCCGCCTCCGCTTCCCCTGACTCGGACATGGCTGTCCCTTCCTCCCACTAACCTGCTGGAGGTTGGAGTTTCTCTTCCGGGGTTGGCACCTTACCGCGCTTTCTCGTTCCACGCTTCTTTTGACCGATTCCGCCCACGAAGCTAAGGCTCCTCCCTCCGTGCGCGGCAATGGCGAATTGTGGCGGGAACTTTTGGCGGCAAGTGGCAATACACAGTCCTTGCAATAAGTCACAGTTCAAGCACAACAAATCACAGTTTCAAGGCACACATGACCCGATTCTCCAGGCTTAAGTAGATCCTGTTCGTGATGCCAAGTTGTAGAACCCCCACTGCCGCAGGGCCAAGGGGTACCCGGTACCGGGCCTCTGAGTCTCTGCTCTGGGATTGTCACGGTGGCTAGACCCGGTCCGTGACCCTGCTGAGGGGTGCCCAATAATAGGTGTGGATAGTGGTGGTAGTGCGGTGCAGTGCCGGTCACAGTAAATAACGAGGACACCAGGTTGCGGTCTCTTTACCTCTTTACTGAAGGCTTCAGGATCCTCAGTCCAGAGCACTGTTAACAGGGCTGGCTGAGACCGGCCGGTCCAACGGCACAGCCGGAGCTCCCTTTTCAGGTGGGAATCAGTGTCTACCTTCTAGCGCCTGCGTGTTGTAGTCCTTCCCTGCTGAGCACCCCAGGATAGTCCTCACAACTTATTCTGTCTGTCTCTGATGTTCGTTCTCTCCGTCCCCCAGATGATATGGTTAGGACGCACCCGTATGACGGGGTAGGCCTGGAGTTCTTCCGGGACTCTAGAGTCGCCCCTCTCCCACAGCTGCCTCCGTTGTCTGCTTAGGTGTTTAAGTGAGACAGCCAACCTATAATTGGCTGCCCTGCCGTGGTTTGAAGTAATGCTTAAAGTCTCTTACTTTCTCGGCGTTCCGGCCACCGACTATTTGCGCCTCAGAAGGATGTTGCCTCGATCTTACAGCACGACTCCTTCTGGTCCTATCGCCTCTTTGCTGTATTCCTGTTTTTCTCACTTTTCGTCCTTTCTTGGGAATCTGTCAGGATCCCATCCCTGACAGGTCCTCTCTCTAGCTCTTCCCAGTTACTTCTCTCTGTCTTCCTGTCCAACCCCCAGTTTTACCAGAGTGTGAGGAGTGGCCTACTAGATAGAACCACTCCCCCTGGTGGCCGGAGTGTGAAGTGTAGTGTGAGTGTTACCTGGTCAGGTGAACTCCTTTAGTGCAGTCAGACGTAACATCACTCCCCTTAGTGGCAGAGCGACATTACTGCAACGACCAAGACTCTGGGGCGCTGCACAAGCAAGAGAGGTGAGTATGTCTTTTATTATTTTTATAGCAGCAGCAGCAGTAGCACAGCTTTCTATGGCACATCTATGGGGCAATAATGAACGGTGAAGAGCACTATATGGCACAGCTATGGGGCAATAATGAACGGTGCAGAGCACTATATGGCACAGATTTCTATGGTACAGCTATGGGGCAATAATGAACGGTGCAGAGCACTATATGGCACAGCTATGGGGCAATTATGAACGGTGCAGAGCACTATATGGCACAGCTATGGGGCAATTATGAACGGTGCAGAGCACTATATTGCACAGCTATGGGGCAATTATGAACGGTGCAGAGCACTATATGGCACAGCTTTCTATGGTACAGCTATAGGGCAATAATGAACGGTGCAGAGCACTATATGGCACAGCTATGGGGCAATTATGAACGGTGCAGAGCACTATATGGCACAGCTATGGGGCAATTATGAACGGTGCAGAGCACTATATGGCACAGCTATGGGGCAATTATGAACGGTGCAGAGCACTATATGGCACAGCTATGGGGCAATTATGAACGGTGCAGAGCACTATATGGCACAGCTATGGGGCAATTATGAACGGTGCAGAGCACTATATGGCACAGCTATGGGGCAATAATGAACGGTGCAGAGCACTATATGGCACAGCTATGGGGCAATAATGAACGGTGCAGAGCACTATATGGCACAGCTATCGGGCAATTATGAACGGTGCAGAGCACTATATGGCACAGCTATGGGGCAATAAGGAACGGTGCAGAGCACTATATGGCACAGCTATGGGGCAATAATGAACGGTGCAGAGCACTATATGGCACAGCTATGGGGCAATAATGAATGGTGCAGAGCACTATATGGCACAGCTATGGGGCAATAATGGTGCAGAGCACTATATGGCACAGCTATGGGGCATTAATGAACGGTGCAGAGCACTATATGGCACAGCTTTCTATGGTACAGCTATGGGGCAATAATGAATGGTGCAGAGCACTATATGGCACAGCTATGGGGCCATAATGAACGGTATGGAGCATCTATTTTTATTTTTGAAATTCCCCGGTAGCTGCTGCATTTTCCACCCTAGGCTTATACTCGAGTCGGCTTATACTCGAGTATATACGGTAATTTGTGCCTGAAAGCTTCATCGTAATTTAGCCAAGCGAACCCGCCAAAATTCCGATAAGCTTCCAGGATTATGTCCAAGTGCTGAAATAACTTTCTGCAGAGATGGGGAGATTTTTCACCCAAAACTGCAGCAAAAATAGAAAAAGCTTGCACCCAGTTGTTGAAAGATTTAAAGTTGGTGCGTTTAAATTCATCTGAATCCGCTTTCTCATCCTTCTTTTCGAATTTTGAAAGCTGGTCCTTTCTAGGCAGTAAAGAAAAATATCAACATAATGATTATTCCAAATAAGCTCTTTAACAGAAGGGCTTAAATGGAATCCTAAGGGAGACAGCTCGCATGTCAGAGCTTCTTTAAAAGGGTTAACAGGGGCAGTGTTAGCTGATGAATTGTCAGAAATTGCAGCACTGTATACAGCTGATGTGACAGCCAGGGGGAGGAATAACTTCTTTTAAAGTTTCAGCTAACACTTTCTTTATGATGTCTTTTAAATGTGAGTGTGGAACAGACAAAGGAACATTGAAAGTCTCACCCCTCGATGAATGCTGGTCGTTTCTCTGCTCCATTCAGCAGCTGGAGCTCGAGCCCTCCATTTTGGGCAAGCTCATATGGGAAGCTGGCTGCTGTAAGCGGCGTTTCTTCATCCTCTTCTGAATGTGACGACAGGGGGTCCTCCCGAACCGAACCGGTGGTCCGGACCGCAGCTGCAGAAGCCACCGTTGTAGTAGTATCCAATGACACCGCAGCGCGTTTATGGCCCCGGTGTGTTAAAGACATCCCGGCCGCTTTGGATGAGGCGGTCAGCGCTCTGTCATGACGCTGGCAGTGGAAGTCTCGCGCTGGGCTGCGAGACTTCTGAGGAGGGCGGCACCGCAACTTCCCTCTTCCTTCCTGGACACTGCGGCTGGAAGCAGGCAGCGACGCCGAAGGAGAGTATGGGGTCCTTTGCCTCCTCCTGAGATAGGTTTCATAGCCAGGCACTGCCTCAGCCAGTCCACTCCATCCTCGCCGCCGGCACTAGTCAGGAGCTGTTGAAGGAGATTCTCCATCCTGGGGTATGTGTCTTCTTTATCTTCTTCCGCTGACAGAATGACCAGATACCACAAAACCATGGTTTATATATTAAAAAAAAGAAGAGCGCCAAAGCTAACAGCCAATAGAAAACCATTACAATAGGTGCCAAACATACCAGAAAAAAACTGGATAAATCCAGTTTCACACTTTCAGAGATGACTGACCTGACCTTTATTTGACCTTTCTTCTGACAGAAAGCCATATTAAATGGCAGGGTCCATGAGGCCATGAGACCCCCGCTGTATTTCTTTCAGGTTTACGCGGGGGGGGGGGGGCTAACATTCCGATACTGCAAATATCGGGTATCGGCCGATATTCGCTGTATCGGAAATCGGATACCGAGTTCCGATACTTTTGCGATATCGGATACCGGAATCGGAAGTTCCCATAGTGCAATGATGCACTATAATGGAGTGTGGGTGGTGCATGGACGGAGACTGTGTGTGTGTGCGGGCGGGGTCTGTGCGTGACCCTGGGGGGTCTGTGCGGGCCTGCCGGGGGGTCTGTGCGGGCCTGCCGGGGGTCTGTACGGGCCTCTCGGAAATCTGTACGTGCCTGCTGGGGGTCTGTGCGGGCTGCCGGCGGTCTGTGTGGGCTGCCGGGGGTCTGTGCGTGCCTGCCGGGGGTCTGTGCGTGCCTGCCGGGGGTCTGTGCGTGCCTGCCGGGGCTCTCTTCGGGCCTGCCGGGGCTCAGTGCGGGCTGTCGGGGTCTGTGCGGGCTGCCGGGGGTCTGTACGGGCTGCCAGGGCTCTGTGCGGGCTGCCGGGGCTCCGTGCGGGCTGCCGGGGCTCTGTGCGTGTGTGCAGGCATCGTCCGATGGGACTGCAAGTCCCATCGGACGATGCCTGCTACAGTGACAGTGATTGACTCATTAGCCAATGATGGGACAGTAGTAGTCCCATCATCCGGCTAATGTGTTGAATGTAAAAAAAAAATACTATATACATACTACATACATACTACATACAACATGTTACATACATATTACATACATACATACTACATGCATAACACATACATACTACATACATACTACATACATACATACAGTAGTAGTCCCATCATCCGGCTAATGTGATGAATGTAAAAAAAAAAAAAATACTACATACATACTACATACATACGACATGTTACATACATACTACATACATACATACTACATGCATAATACATACATACTACATACATACATACTACATACATACATACTACATACATACATCATACATACTACATACAATACATTCATACATTACATACAATACATACATACAGTACATTAAACATAGATTACATACTCACCATTACTTGTCATTTTGATCCCCGAAGCCAGTGTCATCCGTAAAAAATATTAAAATAACAAACAACCAATATACTCCCTGATCCGCAGAAATCCACGCAGTCTGCCCCAGAAATAGCGCATCTGTAAGATGCGCCAATTCCAGCACTTAGCCCCTCTCTTCCCACTCCCGTGTAGCGGTGGGATATGGGATAATAAAGGGTTAATGTCACCTTGCTATTGTAAGGTGACATTAAGCCGGGTTAATAACGGAGAGGCGTCAATAAGACGCCTATGCATTATTAATCCAATAGCAATAAAGGGTTAATAAAACACACATTAGGAAAAAAGTATTTTAATATTCTTCATTTAACCATACTTCCCATACTTCCCATACTTCAGCACCTGCAAAAAACGTAAAATAATAAACCGTATACTACCTGTCCGCCGTAGTCCAATTAATAACGAGTGTCCCACGATGATCTCCCCTATAGAACAGTGACATCGGGTAAGACAATGGATCCTGTAGTGCATCACTGAGGTTACTATAGTTCAAAGTCTCACTTTATGGCAATTGCTGCGTGGGAAAATTTCTCACACAGCAATGCCAAAAGTGAAAGTAGGGACTATTTTTGAACAGCGGCAGAGGAATACAGTGCGGAAGGATACCTTCCTCCCGTCATTGTGTTCCTGGAGCCCCTAGAGAGTGGTCGCATCAGCTGATGATGCCGTTCTCTATGGGAGATTGTCGTGGGACACTCGTGGATTTCTGCGGATCAGGGAGTATATTGGTTGTTTGTTATTTTAATATTTTTTACAGGTGACACTGGCTTTGGCGATCAAAATGACAAGTAATGGTGAGTATGTAATCTATGTTTCATGTACTGTATGTCTATATGTATGTATTGCATGTAATGTATGAATTTACTGTATGTAGTATGTATGTAGTATGTATGTTTTTTTTACATTCGTCATATTAGCCTGATGATGGGACTACTACTGTCCCATCATTGGCTAATCTGTCAATCACTGCCACTGTAGCAGGCATCGTCTGATGCGACTTGTAGTCCCATTGGATGATGCCTGCACACACGCACAGACCCCTGGCAGCACGCACAGACCCTCGGCAGCCCACACAGAGCCCCGACAGGCCCACACAGACCCCCGGCAGCCGGCACAGACCCCCGGCAGGCCCGCACAGACCCCCGGCAGGCCTGCACAGACCCCCGGCAGGCCCGCACAGACCCCCGGCAGCCCGCACAGACCCCCGGCAGCCCGCACAGAGCCCCGGCAGGCTCGCACAGACCCCCGGCAGGCCCGTACAGACCCCCGGCAGGCACGCACAGACCCCCGGCAGGCACGCACAGACCCCCGGCAGCCTGGACAGACCCCCGGCAGGCCCGTACAGACCCCCGACAGGCTCCCACAGACCCCCGGCAGGCACGCACAGACCGCCGGCAGGCACGCACAGACCGCCGGCAGGCACGCACAGACCCCCGGCAGGCCCGTACAGACCCCCGGCAGGCCCACACAGACCCCTGAGAGGCCCGTACGGACCCCCGGCAGGCCTGCACAGACCCCCGGCAGCTTGCACAGACCCCCAGCAGCCCGCACAGAGCCCCGGCAGGCCCGCACAGACCCCCGGCAGCCCGCACAGACCCCGGCAGGCCCGTACAGACAACCGGCAGGCACGCACAGACCCCCGGCAGCCTGCACAGACCCCCGGCAGGCCTGTACACACCCCCGGCAGGCCCACACAGACCCCCGAGAGACCCGTACAGATCCCCGGCAGGCCCGCATAGACCCCACCCGCGCACACAGACACGCACAGTGTCCGCCCACGCACCGCCCACACTCTTGCATTGGTATCGGGTATCGGAATTGGCGATATCCAATATTTTTTGGATATCGGCAGATCCAATCCGATACTGATACTTCTGGGTATCGGAAGGTATCGCTCAACAATAATTACAATACAAAGGTGACATCAACCCCACATATTACCCCTTATGTCACCACTACAGGGCAGTGGGAAGAGAGAGGCTAAGGGTACTGTCACACAGTGCAATTTTGATCGCTACGACGGTACGATTCGTGACGTTCTAGCGATAGATATCGCAGTGTCTGACACGCAGCAGCGATCAGGGATCCTGCTGAGAATCGTACGTCGTAGCAGATCGTTTGAAACTTTCTTTCGTCGCTGGATCTCCCGCTGTCATCGCTGGATCGTTGTGTGTGACAGCGATCCAGCGATGCGTTCGCTGGTAACCAGGGTAAACATCGGGTAACTAAGCGCAGGGCCGCGCTTAGTAACCCGATGTTTACCGTGGTTACCAGCGTAAAAGTAAAAAAAAACAAACCGTACATGCTCACCATCTGATGTCCGTCAGGTCCCTTGCCGTCTGCTTCCCGCTCTGACTGTGAGCGCCGGCCGGAAAGTGAGAGCAGATCACAGCGGTGACGTCACCGCGGCGCTCTGCTCTCACTGTACGGCGGCTCAGTCAGAGAGGGAAGCAGACGGCAAGGGACCTGACAGACATCAGATGGTGAGCATGTACGTTTTTTTTTTTTTTTACTTTTACGCTGGTAACCACGGTAAACATCGGGTTACTAAGCGCGGCCCTGCGCTTAGTAACCCGATGTTTACCCTGGTTACCAGCGAACCTCGGCATCGCTCCAGCGCCGTGATTGCAAAGTGTGACCGCAGTCTACGACGCTGGAGCGATACTCATACGACGCTGCGACGTCACGGATCGTGCCGTCGTAGCGACGAAAATTGCACGGTGTGACAGTACCCTAAGTGCTGGAATTGGCGAATCTCAGAGATGCGCTATTTCTGTGGCAGCTGTGAGCTGGTGTTTGTAGCCGAGGAAGGGGGGGTGCAATATCCATGGCCCCTTCTTAGGCTATTAATATCAGCCCACAGCTGTCTGCATAGCCTTTTCTGGTAATTAATTATAGGGGGACCCCACGTCATTTTTTTGGGGGGTCCCCCAATTTTAATAGCCAGTAACGGCTAAATATACAGCTGTGGGTTGTTGTTCATAGCCTTGGAAGATCCATGGCTATAAATATCATATAGTTCTCACATAATACCGCCATATAGATCACACATGTTACCATATAGTTCTCACATAATACTGTCATATAAATCACACATACCGCCATAGTGTTCTCATATAATACCGCCATATACTCCTCACATAATACTGCCATATACTTCTCACATAATACTGCCACATAGATCACACATATATCCCACAATATAGTTCTCATATAATAGTCATATATTTTTTACATTATTCCACCATACTGATCAAACATAATACCACCATACAGATCACATATAATAACGTCATATAGATCACACACAATGCCATAATACAGATCACACATAATACTTGGCGGCATCAAGTGTGGTCTATATGGCATTACTATGTAAAAAATATATATGGTGGCATCATGTGCAATCTATATGGCAGTATTATGTAATAAATATATATGGCGGGATAATGTGTGGTCTTTATGGGAGTATTATGTGATAAATAGATATGGCGGCATTATGTGTGATTCATATGGCAGTGTGCTGGTCTATGGGGGTCACAGAGAGATATATGGTGGAGGGAGCAGGGTGACCGCAGCACAGAGTATTTCAGGAGAGCAGTGTGCTGGTCTATGGGGGGTCACAGAGGAGATATATGGTGGAGGAGCAGGGTGACAGCAGCACAGAGTATTTCAGGAGAGCAGTGTGCTGGTCTATGGGGGGTCACAGAGGAGATATATGGGGGTAGGGTTTATGGTCCATGTTGTGTGCATGCTACTTCACACCCCTGTTTTGTGAATAACTTTCTTGCCATCCCCCACCTTAATCACTGTCCTTTAAGCTGTCCAGCTCTTTGGGTATATGCACACGTATAATGTAGCTCCCCATATAGAATAATGCTGCCCCCTCATAGGGAATAATGCTGCCCCCCTCATAGGGAATAATGCTGCCCCCATAGGGTATAATGTAGTTCCCCCATATGGTATAATGCTGCCCGCCCATAGGGAATAATGTTGCCCCCTCATAGGGAATAATGCTGCCCCCCTCATAGGGAATAATGCTGCCCCCCTCATAGGGTATAATGCTGTCCCCATAGGGAATAATGCCGCCCCCCTCATAGGGTATAATGTAGTGCCCCATAGGAAATAATGCTGCCCCCCATAGGGTATAATGTAGTTCCCCCTTATGGTATAATGCTGGCCCCCATAGGGAATAATGCTGCCCCAGACTCACTGAGATATATATACTGTATATATAACAATACTCATCTCTCCTCCTCGCTCCCACGCTGATTCTGGCGGCGGCTCTGCTCCGATGTCAGGAGCTGCGCTGCAGTCGGCCTCGCACACAGCAGGTAGGCAATGAAGTGACATCATCGCGCACCCACTGTGTGTCAGAGGTGAGGGGAATGATGGGAGAGGGAGCGTCATCTGACTTTCTCTCTTTCCTCCATTAATGTGCGCTGGGAGTGGTGCTGGCTTACGGCCCCATAGCAGCCGCATGGGTTTGGGGGCCCCTGAGGAGTGGTGGCAGAGGCCCTAGTCTGCAGACCCTGATAGCGGGCAGTGTTAGCTGCAGCATGCGGCAAACGCTGGCCGCTATTATAGTGAAATTAATTCACTCTCCAGGCCGATTGGGGCGTGAGGAAGCGTGAATATTCATTTCACTTTAGCAGCGGGAACAGGCTTAGGCTTCCTGTCACCTGCTGCTGCTCCGCTGGCACCGGGGACCCTATAGAAGCTGCGTGGTGTGCCACTAATAGCGACACCCCTCTGGCTGGGGGCCCCTGGAGCAGCGGGACGCCAAGGCAGCTGCTGGCCCTGTATGCCAGCAGGTGTCAAGGCCTGGGCCCAATGGAGAATCCTCCGGTTCTCCGGTTGCCCAGTCTGACCCTGGCGGAGAATATGTGTGAGCGGAGAATATGTGCGTGTCTGTCTGTGTGTGTGCGGGTGTTTGCGTGTGTGTGTGCGGCTGTGTACAGTAACACTACCACCAGTACTGTCGGTCACAGAGCTGTGGGATCATGCTGGCAGATGTCAGTGTGATTCTGCAGCTGACTGTGACCTGCGGTAAACAAACAGACGTGGGCTGATGAGACTACTGCTCCCATCGGGCTATGTCTGCTGTCACTGATAACAGAGACAACAGGTGCCACTGATAGGAGAGTAGTATTATCTGCCAGCGCCTGTGCTCACAGTTACATGCATAGTCACACAAAAATAAAAACCCATTATACTCACCTCACACCAAATCCCCGACGCCCTCGTCTCCTACAAATAATGTAAAATAATAAACCAACATATTCTCCCTGTCCAGGAAATCTGAGTGTCCCATGGTGATCTCACGTGTAGAACAGTCACATCGTGAGATGTGACCGCTCCACCAGACTTCGGCGATACACTGACAGAAGGTGATCGCTCTGATGCTATCATTTGCAGCACCACCACGTGGGAAAGTTCTCACACAGCGGTAGTGCCGTAAGTGAGAGAACCGGAGCTGATGAACTCTGGTGAACTCACGGCAGTGCAGTGATGAACTATCGGAGCGATTACCTCCTGTCAGTGTATCACCGGAGACTGGGTAGAGCGGTCACATCTCTCGATGTGACTGTTCTACACGTGAGATCGTTGTGGGACATACGGTCAATGGACTATGTCGGACAGGGAGTATTATATGTTGGTTTATTGTTTGATTTTTGTTGCACGAGATGAGGGCATCGGGGATTAGGCATTCAGTAAGTATGGTAAATTAAGAACCAATAAAGAAGTCTGTGTATTTTTTTAAAATAAAGGACATTATTCTGGCTGTGTCTTTTTTTACCATATAACTACAGGATTAGTAATGGAGAGGGGTATTATAGGCGCCTCTCCATTACTAGGTTGTGGGCTTGGCGTCACCTGACAATCCAAACTAAACGTAATCCAAAAACACCCCTATATGGTAGGTTTGAGAGAGAAGCTCTCTCCCCAAATGCCTCAAGGGCTCCTTAACAGGACAACTCCCAAAATAGTATGACAAAAAACAACGGAGTAAGATAGTCCCAAACAACATAGTAAATAAGATTACACAGTTTATTTAGATAATCACCATAACATATACAACATATACAAATATATGTATGTCTGCTGTACGCAGCACACATCAAACAGGAGTGTACACAATGAAGGACATAGTAGTACAACAGGAAAGAATGTGGCAGGGAACCATCCCTATGGTGTGCACTATAGTAAACCAAATGCTGGGCTTAAGAGGGTGGCATTAGTAGCTCAAAGAGCATTAGCAAGACATATCAAGCCATCCCCCATAACTAGCCTAACAGGGAACCCTGTTGAAAAAGCTCAACGCGAAACACGCGTCCAGGGTCTCCAGGTGGCGTGTGGCGGGGTACCCCTTGTACATATGGGTAAGTGTGCACTTTCCTTGGTTGTATATTTGCGGTAAGGCTAGTTATGGGGGATGGCTTGATATGTCTTGCTAATGCTCTTTGAGCTACTAATGCCACCCTCTTAAGCCCAGCATTTGGTTTACTATAGTGCACACCATAGGGATGGTTCCCTGCCACATTCTTTCCTGTTGTACTGCTATGTCCTTCATTGTGTACACTCCTGTTTGATGTGTGCTGCGTACAGCAGACATACATATATTTGGCTTGGCTGTGGTTCGCGCCATCTTCTCCGCTCACGTCACCCACGTGGGCGGGGACTGGTGGTGCTTCCGCTTCCTCGCCTTGACTCCGCTGGCGTTGCTCCGGCTGCAGGATGCGATCCGACTGCGCATGCGCCGATACACGGCGCTGGGTTCACGATCTGATTGGCCACTCTTACTATAAAAAGCACATTCCTCCCATGATGCCATACCCCCGGAAGAAGGCACAGCGCCGAAACGCGCGTTGGGGTGGGTGGCATCGTGGCACTACAGGTAAACTGTGATACTTTTTTGTTTGTCATGGCTGCGCACTCTGTTTACTAAATTGGCATTTTTTTGCCTATGACTTGTGGGCATATCTTACTTGGTACACGGTGTAATGATTTATAGATATACGCTTCAGTCTTGATTTGCCCATGGTTACATGTGTATGCCTGTTCATGTGTATTAACATCTACTCACTGACATTTGTTTATCTAATGGTGTCCACCCTGCCACCCTTTCTGTGATGTGTTCCTGTCATTCCCTGTGTTTTTACAATTACCTGTTACTTCCTTTTTAATAATAAAGATTTTCTATGATTATGGTTCTCTTGGTGCTTCATTGTTCTCTTTGGCTTTTCATATATTTGTATATGTTGTATATGTTATGGTGATTATCTAAATAAACTGTGTAATCTTATTTACTATGTTGTTTGGGACTATCTTACTCCATTGTTTTTTGTCATACAGAGTTAAGGGAGCAGAACTGAGATTGCTACAGAGATGTGGGAGCAGAACAGAGCTTACTAAGACTACTACATAGATACCGGAACAGAGCCAATATTACGGCATACATATGGCATCAGAATCTAGATTACTACATTGATCCAGTACCAGAACCAAGCTTACTGCTTAGATATGGTACGATAACTGAGCTTACTTAGAAACATACATACATCTCCAGAAACACAGACATATAAACACACCGTATGGCAGGGGCGTTGCTAGGGTCCTAAACGATCAAGGGTCCAAGCCTAAAAGTGCATGTCTCCCCATATGAACCCCCTACAGCCATTTAAAATACCATCTACACATATATCATTACAGTATACCACTGCTGCTAACCAATATCACACAATGCAAAGACCAATATTATCAAAATTACTACAATAAAAGGCCAAAACAATCCACAGTGTCCACCACCATCACCACCACACAGCGATTACATAACTGTACAGTAAGAGTTATTTTTTTGGTTTCAACACTCCAATTAATCAATACTAATTATTGATATGTTCCAATCATTTCACTATATAATCTTGTAGTCCTACTGGTGTCTTCTACCAGGGACGGCCAATAACAGGTTTTTATTACAATCTTGACACTTACATTCTAACAAAGGAGCCTTTTGATATTCAAAGATGCAAATTGTCTCTTCTTCGGAGAGGAGGAGAACTAGAACTTCTTGGACATTCAAAGATGAGTCGGCTAATTAGATGTTATCCTGTATATGTTAATTCTATGTAAGTTGGGAGCTGTTAAGTCTCCAGCACACACCATGGGAGACCAAAGCCTTTACATAAGGTTCAATGGGCAATTTAACATATAAAAGATGATGGAACCTTGGGGAAGAGAGAGATTGGAAATGGACACACAGGCTGAAGGACTTCTACTTTGAGAATCTAATGTATGGAAAACGCTTGGGATTGATGCAAATGTATATATGTGTTATTTGAGTGACTGTTTATTTCTTATCTTTTATTAAGTAAATTCAATGTAGTTCACTCAATTCTCGTGTCAACATTTCTTATTCATCACAATCACTGAATCCCTTACAAAATAACAACATAATATGACCATCACCTCTACATAACAAAACACTCTATACAAAGACCAAAGTCACCACCAAACACCTTCTACTACATAATGACTGAAACACACTAAGCTGTTACTAAATAAAAAAGAAAAGAAAGGTACTAAAAAGTGCAGTGTTCCCACCTTACAGTAACCCTATAGTGGTAGATACCAGCAGTCCCGCAGAACATACACGTGATTCCAGTACAGTTATAAACAGTGACTTACCGCTGACGTTCTTTCTGATTCGGGTCGTTCACTTTTCCCGTCTTTTCCTTCTGGCCCAGACCGACATGCAGGGGTGAACCTAGCCACACTGCTGCCTGAGGCGATCTTCAAAACGGCGCCCCTCCCAAACACATATACAGTACAGCCCCCATATAGGGCTCCCATCTCATATACAGTCCCTCCATACATTACATGAGTGATAACTATTGTACATTCTACAATAGGTCATAAATCAGACAGTATAGTCCTCCATACAGTATTCTGGGCACCACAGTGCTCCATACAGAATAATGAGCCCCATATATTGCTCCATACAGTATTATGAGCACCATATAGTCCTCCATACATTATTGTGGGCACCGCACAGCACTCCATACAGAATAACATGCCCCCATATATTGCTCCATACAGTATAATGAGCCCCACATGATGCTCCATACTGTATAATGGACGCACATGATGCTCCATACTGTATATTCGCCGCACATGATGCTCCAAACTGTATAATGGCCACACATGATGCTCCATACTGTATAATAGCCATACATGATGCTCCATACTGTATAATGACCGCACATGATGCTCCATACTGTATAATGGCCGCACATGATGCTCCATACTGTATAATGGCCGCACATGATGCTCCATACTGTATAATGGCCGCACATGATGCTCCATACTGTTTATAGACTGCACACGATGCTCCATACTGTATAATGGCCGCACATAATGCTCCATACTGTATAATGGCCACACATGATGCTTCATACTGTATAATGGCCGCACATGATGCTCCATACTGTATAATGGCTGCACATGATGCTCCATACTGTATAATGGCCACACATGATGCTCGATATTGTATAATGGCCGCACATGATGCTCCATACTGTATAATGACCCCACATGATGCTACATACCGTACTGTATAATGGCCACACATGATGATCCATACTGTATAATTGCTACACATGATGCTCCATACTGTATAATGGCCACACATGATGCTACATAGTATATAATGGCCACACATGATGCTGTGTACAGTATAATGGCCAAATATGATGCTTCATACTGAATAATGACCACACATGATGATCCATACTGTATAATTGCTACACATGATGCTCCATACTGTATAATGGCCACACATGACGCTCCATACTGTATAATGGCCCCACATGACGCTCCATACTGAATATTGGCCGCACATGATGCTCCATACTGAATATTGGCCGCACATGATGCTCCATACTGTATAGTGGCTGCACATGATGCTCCATATTGTATAATTGCCGCACATGATGTTCCATACTGTATAATGGCCCCACATGATGCTCCATATTGTATAATGGCCGCACATGATGCTCAATACTGTAGAATGGCCACACATGATGCTCCAGACTGCATAATGGCCACACATGATGCTCCATACTGTATATTGGCCACATATGATGCTCCATACTGTTTATTGGCCGCACATGATGCTCCATACTGTATATTGGCTGCACATGATGCTCCATTCTGTTTATTGGCCGCACATGATGCTCCATACTGTCTAATGGCCACACATGATGCTCCATACTGTATAATGGCCCCAGATGATGCTCCATACTGTATATTGGCCGCACTCCTACACATGCGGCTGCGCTCCGTACACCTTGCACACACAGCTCTGCTCCGTACACATGCGGCTTCGCTCCATACACCTTGCACACACCCGGCTCCGCTCTGTACACCTCGCACTCACCTGGCTCTGCTCCGTACACCTCGCACACACACGGCTCCGCTCCGTACACCTCGTACACACACGGCTCTGCTCCGTACACCTCGCACACACCCTGCTCCGCTCCGTACACCTCGCACACACCCGGCTCCGCTCCGTACACCTCGCACACACCCGACTCCGCTCCGTACACCTCGCACACACCCGACTCTGCTCCGTACACCTCGCACACACCCGGCTCTGCTCCGTACACCTCGCACACACCCGGCTCTGCTTCGTACACCTCACAAACACCCGGTTCTGTTCCGTACACCTCACACACACCCGGCTCTGCTCCGTACACCTCGCACACACCTGGCTCTGCTCCGTACACCTCATACACACACAGCTCTGCTCCGTACACACACGGCTCTGCTCCGTACAGCTCGAACACACACGGCTCCGCTCCGTACACCTCGTACACACACGGCTCTGCTCCATACACCTTGCACACACCCGGCTCCGCTTCGTACACCTCGCACACCCCCGGCTCCGCTCCGTACACCTCGCACACCCGGCTCCGCTCCGTACACCTCGTACAAACACGGCTCCGCTCCGTAGACCTCGTACACACACAGCTCCGCTCCGTACACCTCGTACACACCCGGCTCCATTCCGTACACCTGGCACACACCCGGCTCCGCTCTGTACACCTCGCACACACCCGGCTCCGCTCCGTACACCTCTCACACACCCGGCTCTGCTCCGCACACCTCCCACACACCCGGCTCTGCTCCGTACACCTTGCACACACCTGGCTCTGCTCCGTACACCTCGCACACACCTGGCTCTGCTCCGTACACCTCATACACACACAGCTCCGTTCCGTACACCTCGTACAAACACGGCTCCGCTCCGTACACCTCGCACACACCCGCCTCCACTCCGTACACCTCGCACACACCCGCCTCCACTCCGTACACCTCATACACACACGGCTCCGTTCCGTACACCTCGTACACACGCGGCTCCGCTCCGTACACCTCACACACACCCGGCTCTTCTACATCCACACTGTAAACCCCTCCTAACCACACACATAAGGCAGCTTACCATGGCAACCAGCACAGCAGAGTCCTGCAATTCATGGAGGTCCCAAACATGTGACCCCTAACTCCTACCCTCCTGTGACCTCAACACAGGTCCTGTGCGCACAGAGCAGTCAATATGTGGTGTGCTGATATTGCACACCGTGGGTTGTGACTAACCTAACGGTTAGGTTGTGGGTTGTGAGCAGGGGCGCGCGCACCGCACTCGCGACACTCAGCAAATGTCAGGGATTATGGAGAGTCAGCACCAGGTGTTCTGACTGCCGCTCTGCCGCCCCCTGTCTATCAGTGACGACTTGGGCCTGAAGCAAAAGGCTCAACTTGTCTCATGATAGCGGCGCCCCTGCTGACATGACAACTTCTCCAGCTATGACTCTGCTGTACAGATTACAACAAAACACATCTGACTTCTCACATTTCCAGCACCGTCTCCATCTATTCCCAACCTACTGAATCTCCCCGCTCTGCGCGCAACTGCGGCATGGAACACTGACCCCAATATTTAAAAAATTGGTGTCATTACTAGGATTACTACCTCCCCCTACAAATTAACGTGTCCCATAGAAAGTATTAATTCTCCTACTGTGCAAAGGCCTGTATGCTCCCTTGAAGGATATAATATCCCATGTGCCCCCTTCCAGCAACAAATGCTCTTGTCCACTTAACCCCTTTCTGACATCGGGCGTAAATGTACACCTATGTCGGACACCCTTCTGTTGATGTAGGCTTCAGCAGTGAGCCCACATCTTTTCCGGCCCTTGTCAGCTGTTTTGAACATCTGACATGTGCCCAGAATATGCGCTCCCAGCAATCGCGCCGAAAATCCACCCATCGGTGACCCCCGTCACGGTATTTCGGGTCGTCGATGGGTTGGCATGACAACTAGACGTCTCCTGGAGACCTCTAGGGTTGTCACTAGTGTTGAGCGATACCGTCCGATACTTGAAAGTATCGGTATCGGAAAGTATCGGCCGATACCGGCAAAGTATCGGATCCAATCCGATACCGATACCCGATACCAATACAAGTCAATGGGACTCATGTATCGGACGGTATCCCTGATGGTTCCCAGGGTCTGAAGGAGAGGAAACTCTCCTTCAGGCCCTGGGAACCATATAAATGTGTAAAAGAAAGAATTAAAATAAAAAATATCGCTATACTCACCTCTCCGACGCAGCCGGGACTTCAGCGAGGGAACCGGCAGCATTGTTTGTTTAAAATTTGCGCTTTTACTTGGTTACGTGAAGTCCCGGCTTGTGATTGGTCAGGTCGGCCATGTTGCCGGGACGCGGACCAATCACAGCAAGCCGTGACGAAATTACGTCACGGCTTGCTGTGATTGGTCCGCGTCCCGGCAACATGGCGCCGTGACCAATCATAAGCCGGGACGTCACTGGAGGCTGGACACGCGCGCTTTTAAAAAGCGCGCGTGTCCAGCCTCCAGTGACGTCACGGCTTGTGATTGGTTAATGGCGGCCATGTTGCCGGGACGCGGACCAATCACAGCAAGCCGTGACGTAATTTCGTCACGGCTTGCTGTGATTGGTCCGCGTCCCGGCAACATGGCGCCGTGACCAATCATAAGCCGGGACGTCACTGGAGGCTGGACACGCGCGCTTTTTAAAAAACGCGCAAGTCCAGCCTCCCGTGACGTCACGGCTTGTGATTGGTTAATGGCGGCCATGTTGCCGGGACGCGGACCAATCACAGCAAGCCGTGACGTAATTTCGTCACGGCTTGCTGTGATTGGTCCGCGTCCCGGCAACATGGCCGACCTGACCAATCACAAGCCGGGACTTCACGTAACCAAGTAAAAGCGCGAATTTTAAACAAACAACGCTGCCGGTTCCCTCGCTGAAGTCCCGGCTGCGTCGGAGAGGTGAGTATAGCGATATTTTTTATTTTAATTCTTTCTTTTACACATTTTTACACACATTTTTACATTAATGTTGTTTCGATACCGATACCCGATACCACAAAAATATCGGATCTCGGTATCGGAATTCCGATACAGCAAGTATCGGCCGATACCCGATACTTGCAGTATCGGAATGCTCAACACTAGTTGTCACTGCTGGCTTGCTGTGAGCACTGCCCGGTGGTCATCGCTTATAGCAAGTGGGTAATTCTTCTACATACAGGCGATCTGATCATCGTCTGCATGTAGCAGAGCAGATGGGGTTATGGCAGCTTCTAGTCTCCCGTGGAGGCTATTGGAGCATGACAAAAGTTAAAAAAAAATGTTTTAACAGATATAAAAAAATGTAAAAATTCAAATCACCCCCGTTTCACCCCTATTCAAAATAAAACAATAAAAAAAAACATTTGGTATCGCCGTGCTCAGAATCGCCCGATCTATTAATAATAAAAAGGATTAACCTGATCGCTAAACAGCGTAGTGAGAAAAAAAGTAAAAATGCCAGAATTATATGTTTTTAGGTCACCACGACATTGCAGTGTCACCAGCCCCCAGCGCTGCACATCCATCGTGGTAAAGCTGTTATCTGTCCTCCTTACTTACACAGACTTATTTTCCATCATAATATGCAAAATAAATCTTACCAAATCAGACAAGGTGATTTTCTGGATTTGTTTTTGTAGCGCCCCCACCGCCACAGGGTCGAGGGGTACCCGGTACCGGGCCTCTGAGTCTCTGCTCTGGGGTTGTCACGGTGGCTAGGCCCCGGTCCGTGACCCTGCCGTGGGGCGCACAGCAAATAATAGATATGAATGGTGCTGATGGTGATGTGGTGCCGTAGTGGTGCGGTGCGGTAAATAACGAGGACACCAGGTTGCAGTCTCTTTACCTCTTTACTGAAGATCTCTCGGTCCTCAGTCCGGAATACGGTTCACCAGGCTGCGCAAGTCCGACCGGTCCAATGGCACCTCCAGAGTTCTCTTCGCAGGTGGAAATCTGTGCCTTCCCTCTAGCGCTATGTGTTGCGGTCCTTCCCTGCTGTGCTTACAGAAAGTCCCCACAACTGTTGTGTCTGTTTCTTAAGTTCCCTCACAACTCGATTAGATGATGTTCTGCTAATCCTCCGTCCCTCCCAGATGTTACGGTTGGGATGGCACCCGTTTGACGGGTAGGCTCGGAGCTCTTCCGGGACCCTAGAGTCGCCCCTCTCCACAAGTTGCCCCCCAAGACTGCATAGGTGATTTAAGTGAGACAGCCCGCCTTAGACTGACTGCCCTGCCGCTGTTTAGAGTACTGCTTGAAGCTGAATGTTAAGATACTCTCTCGGCGTTCCGGCCACCGGTTGTGCGCCTCAGTAGGATGTTGCCTCGGTCTTACAGCACGACTCCTACTGGTGTTCTCCTTATTGCTTTGATCTCGTTTCTCACTCAGCACAATCTATCTCGCTTCTGATCCTTCCTTGGGCACCGCCGCTATCCTGAGCAGGCACGGTCACGTTACGTTCGCTCAAAATTGCCAAGCCTCTGTCAGGATCCCACCCCTGACAGAGACCCTACTGTATCTTCCCCCACAACACCCTCTGCCACAAGGTGTTGCCTGGTTCCAACCCAGTCAGCTTTCTGTCTAACTTCCTGCCTGACCCCCAGTTTACCCACAATGGTGGGGAGTGGCCTAGTGAATAGAACCCTTAGCTCCCCCCGGAGGCCCGACTGTGAAATGTATTGGTGTCTGTGATACCTGATCAGATGAACTCCTTCGGTGCCATCAGACGTGCCATAACTCCCCTTAGCGGCGGAGCCACAGTACTGCAACGACCAGGACTCTGGGGCGCTGCACTCCCCCCTGGTTAAACACAGTACTCCGGGACTGGGAAGAAAACAACAATACAAGTTAGCAAAAAGACATACAGTTTTGTTGAGTGCAATAACAATAAGTAAGCTTGAACAGAGCTTCCCTTTATGGGAGGTGAGAACACTTGAACGTTACAAACATGGTTAACATTATAAATTACAGGCTATAAATAACTCCTGTTACCCAACCGGGTATTCTACTTAGTGCAAACTTTTGAATAATAAGTTAACATTGTCCTTAAGGATGTACACTCTGAATCCGCTAAAGACCTTCTTATAATCACATTATAAGGCAATTTAACTTTTACATTCTCCTTCTGTAAATCTGCAGGACCGCCTGTCCTAACGGCACCAGACCTACTGCCTCTCCTTTCTTACAGGGCCGCTCCTTTCAGCCCGAGCCTTCTGTCTTTTCAACTACTATACACAGTATAGAACATAACATTACTTTCAGTTTAAGAGTACCGAGCCATCTCTACATGACTCCTATGAAGACGCAGGGTTTACCTTCTGTCCTCATTATCTATCAACATTATCAAACATTTCCTATAGAACATTAAACCTTCTCATTATTTTTCTCACTAACATGCACGCTGGACACCACGTCTACCCCTACGGGCCCACTGCGTCCTCCTTCTAGCTTTCTCTTTCTTTCAGGGAACATCATCATCATTTCTTTACAATTAACTAGTTGGATACATATAACTTTCTCATGCAAACATTATCATCGCTTTCTCTTCATCACACATTATTGCTATCTCTTAGTCTTAAAGCAATACCATTCTTTAAGTGCAACAAATGAACATCCCCTTTAAGAGGGGACCAAGTCTCTATGAGGTAGCATATCTTCTCAAGCTACCAGTCCGTACTTAGCAAAGGTTCCAGTGTGGTATCTTCACAAAGAGTCCTTTTTGAAGTAAAACCAGTAGGGAGCACCTTTAATAAGGTGCAAACTATTTACAGAGAGTTTGTATCATGCACTGTTCATGATTGCGGCAGTTCTAGAAACTTGTGCAAAAACTTAGAAAAATAAACAAAACAATAGGGATCCCGGGTCAACGAAGGGATCCCTTTAAAAGTTAACCCTGAACGGGTTTAGCAGCAAAGTCAGGAGAACAGTAACTATTTACATATGCAGAAGTAGTAGTATCTTACTCATTTTTCGGTAGCCCCCACCGGGGCTTCACCTGGCAGATGGCCCTCTGCAGGCCAGGCAGGTCAGACTCCAAGCTCACTCCCACGGCCAGGTGCACCCCGTGGGTTCGGGTCTTCTGCACGACCAGATCGTGCGCTGCGATGAGTGTCTGTGTGGGCCGATGGATAATGCTGGCAGCAGCAGCGGCGGCAGCAGCGGCTTCAGCGGCGAGCTCCTCCCCCTCGGTGCGGGATACCGCCAGAACGGCGGTGCAGCGCTGCATATCCCGGGCCCACCAGCCGCTCCCCTTTAGGTGCCGGCGGTATGTGACCACGTCCCCCGGCTTCAGGAAGGACTTGGCGCCGTCTCCACACAGGCAGGGCTCCACTTCTTCCCCGGTAATGCGGACTCTCAGGGCTGTCCCGATCTCCTGCACGAAGCCCTTTCCCGTCTGGGGCAGGTACACGACCACAACGCCCCACTTCGGCAGGGAGCCCTCCAGCAGCTCACCTCGCGCTTCCCGCTCCACTTCTCACTGGAACTCTGCGATCAGGTGGTTCCGATATTCCCCCCAGGGGAAGGGCCCGAGGTCATGCCCCCCCGGCGCATTGGTACCAGACGGCGGGGACATCGGGGCGCCACTGGTCGCAGCAGTGACCGGGTCATGTGCGGAGGTGAGGTGGCCTTCCCGGGAGTCGCGGCATTGGGTACCTTCACTCACGGTACCTCCTCCGGCGCTGCTCTCCTCTCCTGCAGAAGGCGTGCGGACCGGAGACCATTCAGGCACAGGGTGCCCCATCGGCAGCTCCCAAGGGTCCAAATCTTCCAGCGGGGGCATATCAGAATAATCCGCTGGTGACGGGGGTTGATGCGGGGCCATTCTTTTCTGCAGGCCTTCCCTGGTCTCCAGTTCCACCTCATCTGAGTCATAGTTTCGTTTCTTCGGTTTCCGCCCAGCATAGAAGATCAGGAGGCGGGTCTCGCCTGCTGACGGACACGTCCTCAGGACACAGCAATATTTAGACTGGGTGGTCATTGTCTTTCGCGCTTCCCAGCTTGCCTACGCCTACTCCACGCCCCTCTTCACTTACTGCGCTCTCCTCAGCGCTGTAATGGCGGCGGATTTTGGCGGTAAATGGCGCAGCACAGTCTTTGCAATAAAGTACAGTACAAGCACCATAAATCACAGTTCCAAGGCACACATGACCTGATTCTTCAGGCTTAAGTAGATCCTGTTCGTGATGCCAAGTTGTAGCGCCCCCACCGCCGCAGGGTCGAGGGGTACCCGGTACCGGGCCTCTGAGTCTCTGCTCTGGGGTTGTCACGGTGGCTAGGCCCCGGTCCGTGACCCTGCCATGGGGCGCACAGCAAATAATAGATATGAATGGTGCTGATGGTGATGTGGTGCCGTAGTGGTGCGGTGCGGTAAATAACGAGGACACCAGGTTGCAGTCTCTTTACCTCTTTACTGAAAATCTCTCGGTCCTCAGTCCGGAATACGGTTCACCAGGCTGCGCAAGTCCGACCGGTCCAATGGCACCTCCAGAGTTCTCTTCGCAGGTGGAAATCTGTGCCTTCCCTCTAGCGCTATGTGTTGCGGTCCTTCCCTGCTGTGCTTACAGAAAGTCCCCACAACTGTTGTGTCTGTTTCTTAAGTTCCCTCACAACTCGATTAGATGATGTTCTGCTAATCCTCCGTCCCTCCCAGATGTTACGGTTGGGACGGCACCCGTTTGACGGGTAGGCTCGGAGCTCTTCCAAAACCCTAGAGTCGCCCCTCTCCACAAGTTGCCCCCCAAGACTGCATAGGTGATTTAAGTGAGACAGCCCGCCTTAGACTGACTGCCCTGCCGCTGTTTAGAGTACTGCTTGTAGCTGAATGTTAAGATACTCTCTCGGCGTTCCGGCCACCGGTTGTGCGCCTCAGTAGGATGTTGCCTCGGTCTTACAGCACGACTCCTACTGGTGTTCTCCTTATTGCTTTGATCTCGTTTCTCACTCAGCACAATCTATCTCGCTTCTGATCCTTCCTTGGGCACCGCCGCTATCCTGAGCAGGCACGGTCCCGTTACGTTCGCTCAAAATTGCCAAGCCTCTGTCAGGATCCCACCCCTGACAGAGACCCTACTGTATCTTCCCCCACAACACCCTCTGCCACAAGGTGTTGCCTGGTTCCAACCCAGTCAGCTTTCTGTCTAACTTCCTGCCTGACCCCCAGTTTACCCACAATGGTGGGGAGTGGCCTAGTGAATAGAACCCTTAGCTCCCCCCGGAGGCCCGACTGTGAAATGTATTGGTGTCTGTGATACCTGATCAGATGAACTCCTTCGGTGCCATCAGACGTGCCATAACTCCCCTTAGCGGCGGAGCCACAGTACTGCAACGACCAGGACTCTGGGACGCTGCATTTTCTTATTTTGTCTCTCATACTTGTGGTCTACCTATGATGTCAATTACAGGCCTCTCATCTTTTTAAGGGGGAGAACTTTCACAATTGGTGGCTGACTAAATACTTTTTTCCCCATGGTGTATATATATATATATATATATATATATATATATATATATATATATATATATATCAGTGACACACACACACATATATATGTATTTATATTACATAGATAGAGAGATAGAAGAAAAGCCGGTAATTCAGCAGCTGCGGTAGTGTAAAATCACTGCAGGAGCCGACAGGATAGAAGAGATGGATTACATACAGTAAATACATACAGAATAGGTAGATATATAGATGTCAGTGACAAATACAATTAGTAAAGTGTGTGTGCAGCTTACTGTACATGTATTTAATTAATAAAAGATTATAAAAAAATGTTGTGAGCTCCCGCGCAATTTTCAAAACCAGCAGAGGGAAAGCCAGCAACTGGGGGGCAGATGTTTACAGCCTGGGAAGGGGGTAATACCCATGGATCTTCCCAGGCTATTAATATCAGCTCACAGCTGTATGCTTAGCCTTTACTGGCTATTAAAATAGAGGAGCCCTCCAAAAAATGATGTGGGGTCCCCCTATAATTAATAACCAGCAAAGGCTATGCAGACAGCTGCGGGAAGAAATTTGTAGTATAGAAAGAGGCCATGGATATTGCCGCCCCCTCCGGATAAACACATCAGCTCTCAGCCGCCCCAGAAAGGGCGCAATTCCAAGATGCGCAAATTCTGGCACTTAGCCTTGCTCATCCTATTTGCCCTGTAGCGGTGTGCGGTTGTAAGTGGGGTTCATATTTGTTGAGTTGCACTTTTGAACGACACAATTGGTTTTACCATGTCTTGTACTAGAAAACGGGAAAAAAATACCAAGTGTGGTGTAATTGCAAAAATGTGCAATCCCACACTTGTTTTTTGATTGGCTTTTTTGCTAGGTTCACTAAATGCTAAAACTGACCTGCCATTATGATTCTCCAGGTCATTACGAGTTCATAGACACCAAACATGTCTAGGTTATTTTTTTATCTAAGTGGTAAAAAAAAATTCCAAACTTTGCTTAAAAAAAAAGCAAATAAAAAAAGCGCCATTTTCCGATACCTGGAGTATTTCCATTTTTCGAGATCTTGGGTTGGGTGTGGGTTTATTTTTTGCGCGCTGAGCTGACATTTTTAATGATACCACTTTTGTCCCGATAAAATCTTTTGATCGCCCGTTATTGCATTTTAATGCAATGTCGCAGTGACCCAAAAAACGTAATTCTGGCGTTTAGAATTTTTTTATCGCTACACCGTTTAACGATCAGATTGATCCTTTTTTTTTATTGATAGATCGGGCTATACTGAACACGGCGATACCAAATATGTGTATGTTTGTTGTTTTTTTTTACTGTTTTATTTTGAATGGGGAAAAAGGGGGTGATTTAAACTTTTACATTATTTTTATTTTTTTTCATATTTTTTAAAACATTTTTTATTTACTTTTGCCATGCTACAATATCTTCCATGGGAGACTAGAAGCTGGTATAGCCTGATCGGCTCTGCTATATAGAAACGATGCTGAGATTGCCCCTATGTAGCTGAATTACAGCATTGCTATGAGCGCTGACCACAGGGTGACGCTCACAGCAATCCGGCATCAACAACCATAGAGGTTTTAAGGAGATATCTGGTTGTCATGCCGACACATCGCTGACCCCCGATCACATGACGGGGGTCAGCGATGAGCACATTTCCGGCCCGATGGCCAGAAGCATTAGTTAAATGCTGCTGTCAGAGTTTGACAGCGACATTTAACTAGTTAATAGCGGCAGGTGAATCATGACAGGTCAGTATAATGATTTCTATTTTATCCTTATTTTTACAGGTGGAGACAGTGGGAGCAGACTACTACTCTCATCATTATCTTCTGCTGGTGCTGGGAACCATGATGAGGACAGCGTTCAGCACTCGGCGCTTGGGAACAGAGAAAAACTGTACACTGATTCCCAGGCTCCGGATGGCATCCGTGTGGGGTACGTGTCACATGGACTCATTGACTTGTGATCTGAGCAGTCGTCCATCACAGATCACGTGTGCAGTGCACTAACTAGACTGAGCAGCCAATCACAGATCATGTGTGCAGTGCACTCACTACACCGAGCAGCCAATCACAGATCATATGTGCAGTGCACTCTCTACACCGAGCAGCCAATCACAGATCATATGTGTAGTGCATTCACTACACTGAGCAGCCAATCACAGATCATGTGTGCAGTGCGCTCACTACACTGAGCAGCCAATCACAGATCATGTGTGCAGTGCACTCACTACATTGAGCAGCCAATCACAGATCATGTGAGCAGTGCACTCACTACACTGACCAGCCAATCACAGATCATGTGTGCAGTGCAGTCACTACACTGAGCAGCCAATCACAGATCATGTGTGCAGTGCACTCACTACACTGAGCAGCCAATCACAGTAATGTATGTGTTTATGTGGGAGGAGCCCGGTCACAACAAAGCATTGCCAACCATTCCCCACTTGCTCACACTGCTCCAAGTCTCCTCCACATCACTAGCAGCCGGCAGAGGAAAAGCAGGATCCAAGGTAAGAGCTGCTCAAATAAGAGCAAAAAAATCAGCTGGATCAGTGGGAAACGTCCTTAGGACGAGCATTAAGGAGCCGTGTGCGAGTCCAGAATCTTATTTGTGGAAGTTCTTCTGTTGATACATTCAGATTCTTCAACTTTCATTCATTTTTATTTGTGTTTTCCGAGTTTCTTTTACAACTTTTTATAGGAACATTTCAAACTTCTAATTGTAACGAACATAAAAGAAATCTGGATGGAGCGTACACAGTATATACAAAAAGTTATGGCTCTGGGAAGAAGGGAGCTAAGACACGCCTTTTGTGTTTTGTTTTTTTCATTTCCATTAATATGGCCGTGTAAGGCTATGTGCACACGTTCCGGATTTTTCATGTGTTTTGCGCATTTTTTTCTCAAGCAAAACGCTTCAAAAATGCTTAAAAAACGCATACATTAGAATCCCATCATTTATAATGGATTCCGCATTTTTTGTGCACATGTTGCATTTTTTTTCCGTTTGCGGAAAAAAACGCATACGGAAAAAAACGCAGCATGTTCATTAATTTTGCAGATTTTTTGCGGGTTTCCATTATATTATGGTATTGGGAACGTATAATGCTCCCTACAAAATGGGCCCCATATAATGCTCCCTACAGAATGGGCCCCATATAATGCTCCCTACAGAATGGGCCCCATATAATGCTCCCTACAGAATGGGCCCCACATAATGCTCCATACAGAATGGGCCCCATATAATGCTCCCTACAGAATGGGCCCCATATAATGCTCCATACAGAATGGGCCCCATATAATGTTACCTACAGAATGGGCCCCATATAATGCTCCCTACAGAATGGGCCCCTTATAATGCTCCCTACAGAATGGGCCCCATATAATGCTCCATACAGAATGGGCCCCATATAATGCTCCCTACAGAATGGGCCCCATATAATGCTCCCTACAGAATGGACCCCATATAATGTTACCTACAGAATGGGCCCCATATAATGCTCCCTACAGAATGGGCCCCATATAATGCTCCATACAGAATGGGCCCCATATAATGCTCCCTACAGAATGGGCCCCATATAATGCTCCCTACAGAATGGACCCCATATAATGTTACCTACAGAATGGGCCCCATATAATGCTCCCTACAGAATGGGCCCCATATAATGCTCCATACAGAATGGGCCCCATATAATGCTCCATACAGAATGGGCCCCATATAATGCTCCCTACAGAATGGGCCCCATATATTGCTCCCTACAGAATGGGCCCCATATAATGCTCAATACAGAATGGGCCCCATATAATGTTACCTACAGAATGGGCCCCATATATTGCTCTACATGTAATTGGCCCCCATATACTGCTTTAAACATTATAAAATAAATATTCATCTCTGGATGCTGTCCGACTCCTCGGCGTCTTCTGGCTCTCTGCGCGGTGACTGTTCAGGCAGAGGGTGCACACTAATCACATCATCGCGCCCTCTCACCTGAAACGTCACAGTCAGAGGACGGAAGACACCGCAGCCCAGAAACAGGGAGAGGTGAGTATCGCAAATCTCGGGGCCTGGAGCAAGCAGCAGGGGATCTGGCCCCCATAGCACGCCAGTGACCCCGATGGTGAGTGAGCCCATACCTCCCAACCATCCCGGATCCAGCGGGACTGTCCCGATTTTTGACAGTCAGCCTCGCTATCCCGGGCGGGACATTAGTTGTCCCGCAGTGGTTGGGAGGTGTGCTTGCAATATCAGCCGGTCAGCCTCATCCCCGCACCCGCAGAGCAGCCTGAGAACAGCACACCACATATTGGCCACTCCCTGCTCACAGGAGAGGAGGACCTGTGATGAGGTCACAGGGGGGAGGAGTCAGGGGTCACATGATCAGGACCTCCGTGGATTGCAGGACTCAGCTGTGCTGGTTGCCAACTTGTGATGGTGCTGCTGGATAAGGTAACCTGCCATGTGTGGGGTCAGGAGGTGTTTACAGTGTGGATGTAGCTGAGCCATGTGTACGAGGTGTATGGAGCGAAGCCGCATGTGTACGAGGTGTATGGAGCGGAGCCATGTGTGTACGAGGTGTATGGAGCGGAGCCGTGTGTGTACGAGGTGTACGGAGCGGAGCCGTGTGTGTATGAGGTGTATGGAGCGGAGCCGTGTGTGTATGAGGTGTATGGAGCGGAGCCGTGTGTGTATGAGGTGTACGGAGCGGAGCCGTGTGTGTATGAGGTGTACGGAGCGGAGCCGTGTGTGTATGAGGTGTATGGAGCGGAGCCGTGTGTGTACGAGGTGTACGGAGCGGAGCTCTGTGTGTATGAGGTGTATAGAGCGGAGCCGTGTGTGTATGAGGTGTATGGAGCGGAGCCGTGTGTGTATGAGGTGTACGGAGCGGAGCCGTGTGTGTATGAGGTGTATGGAGCGGAGCCGTGTGTGTATGAGATGTATGGAGTGGAGCCGTGTGTGTATGAGGTGTACGGAGCATCATGTGCGGCCATTATACAGTATGGAGCGTCGTGTGCGGCCATTATACAGTATGGCCATATTTTTTTGTTTATAATTATTGTATATAAAACAGTGTGATCAGCAGTGCTAAATGGGTGTGGTTGGGACGTGGATATGGGTGTGACTAATTATGAATGGGTGTGGTCAGAGGCGTGGCCTAAAATTTGCCGCATTGCGCGCCGCAAACTTTGTCCCTCTTTCCCATCTTCAAAAGTTGGGAGGTATGAGTGAGCCCCTCCGCCTGCTCAGGGCCCTGGCACTTGCCCGCGTGCACCGGGTGCTGATACCGGCCCTGTACACAGGGCCGGGGTCAGCACCCGGGCAAGTGCCGGGGCCCTGGCGAGACGGGGGGGCCCACTCACGCTGTCAGAGATCCATCTGGCCGTTCAATTTGTGCTGGCACAAGCATCTCACTGTCAGTGCAGGGCCAGGCACATAGGGGTTAAGAAGGCAGCCAGCGTGACACTGTTTGTGGGTGGAGAGAGCACGTTCTCCTGCTCTGCTCTCCCGCCCGCCCGCCCCTCGCTGGCTGCACTAACTCACTGACTGCTGAACTTATCAGATTCAGGCAGCCGCAGATTCCGGAGGAGCTCCTAACCGCCCTGAGTGAGTGCGATGTATCGCTGTATTCTGACAGTCTGGGGGTGACCTGGGGCGGCCACAGCTGATATACTGTGTATTATATACTTCAGCAGCCGCCCAGGCCCCCAGCACCTGTCCTGTATATGTATATACTCTATCTATACAGCCTGTATGACAGTATATATAACACAGGTCAACAAAAAAAAATTTTTTTTCTGGTGTCCAAAATATTTTAATGAATTTGGGGTATTTTTGGGGTGCTGATTCTGAATATGTCATCAGTTTTGCCAGATTGGCTCAAGTTTTTGAGATTTTTGGTATCTTATTTATAGCACTTGTTGGTAAATGCGACGCATCATCTCATTAATTTCTTTGGATTAGTACTTGAACTGAGCAGTTCTCAATATAGTTTTGTGTTAATTAGTGTTCTAAAAGTTTGTTCATAGCTTGATTTTTGCACTAACTTTATGTTGTTGTCTGTTTTCCAGTGAAAAGCATGAACTCATCAAGAAGAAGTTGTCTTAACGATCCAGACTCATTCTGTTACATTTGTGGTGAATACACACTGCCAAAACATAGAAGAAACATAACAGACTTCGTAAAAAAAGTGTATTTTGCCTATTTTGGGGTTATGCTTGGGGACCAAGACAAGTTTTGGGCACCACACATAGTGTGCAAAGCATGTATCGAATTATTATGAAAATGGAGCAAAGGACAAAGAAAAAGCTTCAAATTTGGTGTTCCAATGGTGTGGAGAGAGCCAAAAAATCATCATGATGACTGTTATTTCTGTGCAGTGCAAGTGCAAGGATTCAATAAGCATAAGAAACGAAAATGGGAGTAACATGGAATCTGCAAGAAGGCCTGTCCCTCATTGTGAAGATGTGCCTGTACCTGTGTTTACCAGAAATAACAGTCATCATGATGATTTTTTGGCTCTCTCCACACCATTGGAACACCAAATTTGAAGCTTTTTCTTTGTCCTTTGCTCCATTTTCGTAATAATTCGATACATGCTTTGCACACTATGTGTGGTGCCCAAAACTTGTCTTGGTCCCCAAGCATAACCCCAAAATAGGCAAAATACACTTTTTTTACGAAGTCTGTTATGTTTCTTCTATGTTTTGGCAGTGTGTATTCACCACAAATGTAACAGAATGAGTCTGGATCGTTAAGACAACTTCTTCTTGATGAGTTCATGCTTTTCACTGGAAAACAGACAACAACATAAAGTTAGTGCAAAAATCAAGCTATGAACAAACTTTTAGAACACTAATTAACACAAAACTATATTGAGAACTGCTCAGTTCAAGTACTAATCCAAAGAAATTAATGAGATGATGCGTCGCATTTACCAACAAGTGCTATAAATAAGATACCAAAAATCTCAAAAACTTGAGCCAATCTGGCAAAACTGATGACATATTCAGAATCAGCACCCCAAAAATACCCTAAATTCGATTAAATATCTTTGGCACCAAAAATGCTGTTGACCAGTGTAATATATATACAGGACAGGTGCTGGGGGCCTGGGCTGCGCGGCTGTTGAAATATATATACACTGCACAGTACCATCACTCCCCTGTATATATACCGTGCACAGTACCATCACTCCCCTGTATATATACCGTGCACAGTACCATCACTCCCCTGTATATATACCGTGCACAGTACCATCACTCCCCTGTATATATACACTGTACAGTACCACTCCCCTGTATATATACATTGCACAGTACCGCTCCTCCTGCCCTGTATATATACACTGCAGAATTTTCAATAGCTATCACTCATGTAAGAAGTGAAATCTGGCACTGTACTATAGCTATATTTCTCTGCTGTATCTGGGCATCATGAATCGTGGTATGTGTTAAAGGGTGGGGGGGCCCTCAAAAACCTGGAGCCGGCCCTGCCTGTACATATTCATACACCATATATAGAGGACTGAATACCTGTTATAATTTTGCCGTATCCTGTGTCTACATAGCTGAACCCAAACTTTACTCTGAGTCAGGGCCGTATTTGCCACTAGGCACTTGAGGGCACGTGTCTAGGGCGGGGACAATGCAGGGGGCGGCACCTGAGCAAGTTAAAAATAAAAAATATATATATATTTTTTATTTTTTTTTAAAGTCCGGGGTCGCCCCGCCCACGCACCTCAGTCCCGGCTGCTGCGGGGGGAGGGGGTCTCGGGCGCAGGGCCGCCATCAGGGCATTGCTGCCCTGACTACTGTATGGGGCAGAAATGGGTGCTGTACCTTTTAAGCAGCAGCAGGCCCAAGTGCATCATGGTCCTGACGCCGGTCATGTGACACGCTGCGCGCTCTTCTTAATGTAGGAGCACTGGAGCAGTCTGCAGAGAAGCAGGTCATGTTTGGGTTGCGTCTAGTTCGAAGTTGATTTTTTGTGGTTCTCATTTTATCAACTCCATTCTAGCTGATTTACTAGTGAGCCGTCTAGATCGGAGTTGATTTTTTGAGGCCTCATTTTATCAACTCCACTCTAGACGGCTCACTACTGAAGTGACTACATCGGAGTGGATATTTTGTGGTCCTCATTCCAGCAACTCCACTCTAGTCGGTTCACTGGTGAGGTGACTAGATCGGAGTGGATTTTTTGATGATCTCTGCAGCTTCTCCATTCTAGACAGTTCAGTTTCTACAGTGACGTTCCTCAAAAAATCAAATCCAATGTTCAGAATGGAGCTGATTCCAGGAGCCTCATTGACTGCAATGTAGTGGAATTGGAATGTATACACTGTGTGTGCGTGCGTGCATAAAATCAGCTTTATAAATGTAATAATATAATACTTTTATTTTTAGATACATGCTTAAACTGTTATATTTGTTATGTATTTCCAAAGGGCAAAAATTTTTTTTTCATGATTAATCAAATTTGCATTTTATTATTGCTTTTTATAATATAAATAATTACACATAGCCCGGATTGTTTTGGCCTGAATTTTACTTTTGCTGTATTACCAGTCCTGGCCGCAGCATCGACATTGGAAGAGTGGACGGAGCCTCACGGGGAAAAACGTAACAGAGCGCATCAACAGAGTCCTCATAATTTATAACACTGGATCGGAGTGGGTTTTTTGAGGACCTCATTTTAGCAACTCCATTCTAACTGATTCAACATTGAGCCGTCTAGATCGGAGTGGGTTTTTTGAGGACCTCATTTTAGCAACTCCATTCTAGCTGATTCATTAGTGAACCATCTAGATCGGAGTGGATTTTGTGAGAATCTCCCTGTAGCCTCCAATCTGTACAGTTTGGTGCTGAGGTGACTGGAATTGAGTTTTTCAAAGACTAAGTGGAGCTTCACAGGGAGAAACATAACAGAGCGCATCAACAGAGTCCTCATAATTTACAACGTTGGATCGGAGTGGGTTTTTTAAGGACCTCATTTTAGCAACTCCATTCTAGCTGATTCACCATTGAGCCGTCTACATTGGAGTGGAATTTTTGAGGTCCTCATTTTAGCAACTCCATTCTAGCTGATTCACTAGTGAGCTGTCTAGATTGGAGTGGCTTTTTTGAGCACCTCCTTGTAGCCTTTTGATGGTGAGGTGACTGGAATTGAATTTTTCAAAGAGTGAGCAGAGCTTCACAGGGAGAAACAACATAGCACAGCAACAGAGTCCTCATAATTTATAACATTGGATCCTAGTGGATTTTTTGAGGACCTCATTTTAGCAACTCCATTCTAGCTGATTCACCATTGAGCCATCTAGATCGGAGTGGATTTTTTGAGGACCTCTGTCAGTATTCCGGGTTTTCCAAGTTACCTTGTGAATGTTTTTGCCCTTTGTTAAGATGGAGTTTGATGTTTTTGTCTGCCCTACTTCCTGTTCATTTGTTTAAAACCCGGGTCAGGTGTCAGCCTCACTGCTGGAGTATTCTGCTTGGTTTCTCCATCAGCTCAGCTGCTTGTCTGCTGTACTTCTACCCGTGGCTCTGGACATTCTCTGCCTATGTAAGTTACGCTCTCAGTCTGTTGGCTTGGGAACTTAACCCTTGGTTCTCTCCTCCGGGTAAGAACTCTGTTTGGAACTGTGTTTGGGGCTTTGCCGCTGGACTTAGACTGTGTTTGCTACTTAATCCTTATTTACTCCCCCCGGTGGGAACTACTGGAAATTACACCAGTATAATTCTTTATGTGAACTTGTTTCTGGACTTACCCGTGTTTATGCCACAACTGAGATAAACTTATGAACTTGTTTCTGGACTTACCCGTGTTCGTCCCACACCTGGGATTAACCTGAGGACTTGTTTCTGGACTTCCCTGTGTTTACTTCATACCCGGATTTGACTCTTTCTGCACCAGCTGTGTTTGGATCTGCACGTCACCCATCTCACTCACCTTGCCAAGGACTTTGGCCTAAGAACTCTTCTGTTTTGCTGTATATGGCTAAGGGACTTGTTTTATTGCAAGTTATCAGTATATTGTTTGTGTGTTTTTGCTGTGTTACAACTACACTATTTTGCACTAAAGAAACCCGTCTCTGTCTGTTCATTGCCCCATGCTACCAGAATCTTAAGAGTTCCTACAATAGTATTACAACCTCATTTTCTCAACTCCATTCTAGCTGATTCACTAATGAAGCATCTAGATCGGAGTGGATTTTTTGAGGACCTCCCTGTAGCCTCCAATCTGTACAGTTTGATGCTGAGGTGACTGGAATCGAGTTTTTCAAAGACTGAGCGGAGCTTCACAGGGAGAAACATAACATAGCACAGCAACAGAGTCCTCATAATTTATAACATTGGATCCTAGTGGATTTTTTGTGGACCTCATTTTAGCAACTCCATTCTAGCTGATTCACCATTGAGCCGTCTAGATCGGAGTGGATTTTTTGAGGACCTCATTTTGTCATCTCCATTCTAGCTGATTCACTAATGAAGCGTCTAGATCGGAGTGGATTTTTTGAGGACCTCCCTGTAGCCTCCAATCTGTACAGTTTGATGCTGAGGTGACTGGAATCGAGTTTTTCAAAGACTGAGTAGAGCGTCGCAGAGAGAAACATAACAGAGCGCATCAACAGAGTCCTTATAATTTACAACGTTGGATCGGAGTGGATTTTTTGAGGACCTCATTTTAGCAACTCCATTCTAGCTGATTCACCATTGAGCCGTCTAGATTGGAGTGGAATTTTTGAGGTCCTCAATTTAGCACCTCCATTCTAGCTGATTCACTAGTGAGCTGTCTAGATCGGAGTGGATTTTTTGAGCACCTCCCTGTAGCCTCCAATCTGTACAGTTTGATGGTGAGGTGACCGGAATTGAATTTTTCAAAGATTGAGCGGAGCTTCACAGTGAGAAACATAACATAGCACAGCAACAGAGTCCTCATAATTTATAACATCATTTTAGCAACTCCATTCTAGCTGATTCACCATTGAGCCATCTACATCGGAGTGGATTTTTTTGAGGACCTCATTTTAGCAACTCCATTCTAGCTGATTCATTAGTGAACCGTCTAGATCGGAGTGGATTTTTTGAGGATCTCCCTGTAGCCTCCGACCTGTACAGTTTGGTGCTGAGGTGACTGGAATTGAGTTTTTCAAAGAGTGAATGGAGCTTTGCAGAGAAACATAACAGAGCGCAGCAACAGAGTCCTCATATTTAACAACATTGTATCGTAGTGGATTTTTTGAGGATCTCATTTTAGCAACTCCATTCTAGCTGATTCACCATTGAGCCGTCTAGATCGGAGTTGATTTTTTGAGGACCTCCCTGTAGCCTACAGTCGTGACAGTTTGGTGCTGAGGTGACTGGAATCAAGTTTTTCAAAGAGTGAACGGAGTTTCACAGGGAGAAACATAACAGAGCGAACCAACAGAGTCCTTGTAATTTACAACATTGGATCGTAGTGGATTTTTTGAGGACTGCCACAGCCACATAATATATAACACAGCCCACGTAGTATATATGCAAAGAAAAAAAAGGGGCTAAAAAAAGCCACAGCCAGCTCACCGATCTATGCAGGTGCACGGAACTTCATCTCGGACTGGGATGAGTGTACGTAACGATATAAGGAAAGCGTTCCAGCTCCATAAAATTCAGATACTTTATTTCTTCATTAAAAGTTGATACAGCATAATAAGTCCTTGCCTTGGTGCAAATGTGCCAGTACAAAGTGCATGCGACGCGTTTCGATCGTACCCGATCTTAGTCAATGCATAATTTTCCGAAGTTCACGCTAATTGTTATCAAGTGTTCATGGACCAATCCAGTGGTCAATACTGGTCACATGATTGTTGCCACAGGTCCTGAACCTATAGACTTCACCGCAGCTGCGAGAATTTCACATAAGTGCGGCGAAGTGATAACAATTAACAATACAATACTCATAATAAAAACACAGTGATAATTACAATAATAAATACATAAACATTACAAAAATTAATAACAATTAACAATAATGATACATGATCTTGTTTTTTTGATTAAGACCAGATGGATATCTGGTTCGCAAATTATAGATCCAAAAAGCTTCTCTGGTTAGAAGCTGTCTTTTGGTATCTCCACCCCGCTGAGACAGATTTATACGCTCTATGCCCTGAATCGTCATCATGGATGTATTTCCTGAATGGTACATGGTAAAGTGTTTGGCAACAGCTGATAAATTCCTATTTGGAGTGTTACTACTCCCCAAATCCCTCAGATGCTCTGATATCCTAGTTTTTAACTTTCTCGTTGTACACCCTATATATGCCAAATTACATTCCCTACAATTAGTGTTGAGCGATACTTTCCGATATCGGAAAGTATCGGTATCGGAAAGTATCGGCCGATACCGTCACAGTATCGGAATCCAATCCGATACCGATACCCGATCCCAATGCAAGTCAATGGGACTCAAGTATCGGACGGTATTCCTGATGGTTCCCAGGGTCTGAAGGAGAGGAAACTCTCCTTCAGGCCCTGGGAACCATATAAATGTGTAAAAGAAAGAATTAAAATAAAAAATATCGCTATACTCACCTGTCCGACGCAGCCGGGACTTCAGCGAGGGAACCGGCAGCGTTGTTTGTTTAAAATTCGCGCTATTACTTGGTTACGTGAATTCCCGGCTTGTGATTGGTCCGCGTCCCGGCAACATGGCCGACCTGACCAATCACAGCAAGCCGTGACGAAATTACGTCACGGCTTGCTGTGATTGGTCCGCGTCCCGGCAATATGGCCGCCCTGACCAATCACAAGCCGTGACGTCACGGGAGGCTGGACACGCGCTCATTTTAAAATGGGCGCGTGTCCAGCCTCCCGTGACGTCACGGCTTGTGATTGGTTGCGCCGCGATCAACCAATCACAAGCCGGGAGGCTGGACGCGCTCATTTTGAAATGGGCGCGTGTCCAGCCTCCCGGCTTGTGATTGGTTGACCGCGACGCAACCAATCACAAGCCGTGACGTCACGGGAGGCTGGACACGCGCCCTTTTTAAAATGAGCGCGTTTCCAGCCTCCCGTGACGTCACGGCTTGTGATTGGTTAATGGCGGCCATGTTGCCGGGACGCGGACCAATCACAGCAAGCCGTGACGTATTTTCGTCACGGCTTGCTGTGATTGGTCCGCGGCCCGGCAACATGGCCGCCCTGACCAATCACAAGCCGGGACTTCGCGTAACCATGTAAAAGCGGGAATTTTAAACAAACAACGCTGCCGGTTCCTGCGCTGAGGTCCCGGCTGCGTCGGACAGGTGAGTATAGCGATATTTTTTATTTTAATTCTCTATTTTACACATTTTAACATTAATGTTGTTCCGATACCCGATACCACAAGAGTATCGGAATCCCGGTATCGGAATTCCGATACAGCAAGTATCGGCCGATACCCGATACTTGCAGCATCGGAATGCTCAACACTACCTACAATCAATTTTATAAACTACATTATTTGAATGGCAGTTAATAAAAATTTTTATTTGAAAAGTTTTACTATTATCCCTAACCTGGAATGTGTTTTTCGTCAGTGCATATCGACACGTGCTGCAGGCAGTAACACCGCACTTATAGAAACCCCTACATTGGAGCCATGTACTAGAAGCCGGTTGGGGTGAAAAAAGCTAGGTGACAAGGAGCTGCCTATAGTTGGCGCTCTTCTAGCCACAACGTTGAGTCCATCCTTGAGAATATTTGAAAGGAAATCGTCTTCCTGCAATATGGGTAACCTTTTTAATACTATATTTTTTATTGCGTTAAACTGGCTACTGTATTGGAAACAAACATATGTTTTTTTCCCCTTCCCCTCTTGTTCTCTTTTATTTTCTCTATCTAGGGTTAGAAGACTATCTCTTGGCTTTTCATCAACTATTTTTTGTGCCCTATTTAAAGTCCAGTCAGGGTACTCTCTTTCTTTTAGTCGCACTTTTAAACGATCAAATTCCTCCTTTCTTAGCGTTTCCCTGCTACAATTTCTTTTAAGCCGTGTGTATTCTCCCACCGGAATTGATTTTATGGTGTGCTTGGGGTGACTGCTCTTCGCATGTAACACAGTGTTCTCACTAATGGGTTTTACATGCATTTTACTATCAATAATCTGATTTTCCACCCCCATCGGATCTAAATCCAAAAACGAAATTGCGCTGTGGTCCCATTTGTGGGTGAATTTGATGCCATAATCGTTGCCATTGATGTAATCAATGAAGTCTGGCACGGCAGATACATCTCCACCCCAAATGATTAGGGTGTCATCGATGTATCTGCCGTACCAGACCAAGGAACCAGCAAAGGGATTGTTCACACAATAGATATATTTGCGCTCCCAATAGGCCATAGTCAAATTGGCCAATGAGGGAGAATATTTGGCCCCCATCGGAACGCCTGTCCTCTGCTCATATACAGTATTTTCAAACGAAAAAATATTATGTTTTAAAAGGAAAAAAGTAACTTGTAATACAAAATTAATTAAGTCCTGTGTATATGAGCTAAAGTTATCTAAATGATCACGCAAAACCTCCATAGCTAAGGTATGCGGTATACACGTGTACAGTGATATGACATCACAGCACAGCCATGAATAATTTTTTTGCCATATTTTATTAGAGAAGGTTTTGAGGACTTCCCTGGAGTCTTTAATATATCCCGATAATTTGGTTACAAGCGGTTGTAAGATGGAATCTACCCACTCACAGAGATGTTCATTCATAGACCCTATACCCGACACTAGGGTTGAGCGACTTTCATTTTTTAAAGATCGAGTCGGGTTTTGTGAAACCCGACTTTGTCCAGAGTCGAGTCGAGTGCAGTCGGCCGATTATCGCTAAAAGTCGGGGATCGACCGAAACACGAAACCCAATGCAAGTCAATGGGGAAGCATAGTCGGCAGTGAGTGGAGGCCAGGAAAACACCTACAGTGCCCATTTTAATGCCAAAAACATCCATTCTTGTTTCTGAAGCTTGTCAATCTTAATTAACTTTATAATAATAGTTGTTCAATGGAACTTGGGGGTCATTTGGCAAAAGTTGTGGGGGGTAGGGCTGGTTCAAGGTTTTAGTGGGCCCAGGAATTGTGGACTACGTCACGGCGGTGGAGCAGGGAGAGGTAAGTATTTCAACGTTGCAAGTGCTGTGATCCTGAGCAAGCAGGGGGGCACACTCGTTCGCATTGGCACTGGCACAGGGCCCCTCAAAGTACAGCGGTGTTTGCACGGTGGGGGCGCCTCCCACCAGCAGCGACACTTTTGCGTACTCTGAGGGGCCCTGTGCCAGTGACGTCGCCAACGAGTATGCCCCCCCCACCTGATGAAGGAACCTGCACTTTCATCTGCACCTTCCTCTTTGTCCCTGTGTAAGGTGGTATAACATGCGGGAAGGGGAACCTTACTTTCAGCAGGGTCAGATTCTGGCTGTGTAGAGTGCAAGGGGAATGCAGTGGTCTAGGTCAATGTACCAGCAGACTCATCTAGCAGTGGCTGGGCAATGGGCAGGATGAGGAGGAAACAGATATAGGGCCAAAGAATAAAGTAGGCTAAATGCAGTTCAAAATTGGTAACAGGACTAAACAGGCGGCATTGCTTTGTTCAGTGGAGTAGCAAACCCAGGAGCAGCAGACACTGTTTTAAGGGCCCAACCACACTAGTAGGCCAAATGCAGTTTAATATCTGATACTTTAGGCCAAAAGCCTAAAGACTGAATCTCAGCTTTATTCAGTTGAGGGCAAACACCAGGGAGGGGCAGACACCGTTAGTAGGCCGTAACCAAAGTTGAAGGCCAAATGCAGTTTAATATCTGATACTATAGGCCGAAAGCCAGAAGGTGGAAGCTCCGATTTAGACAGTGGAGGACAATTTGAATTAGGGACTGCAGACAGACATAGTAGGCTGTCCCCTGTGGACCATGCATCCACCACATTAACCCATTGCGCCGTAATGGACACGTAATCTTCCGTGGCCATGCCTACAGGTCCATGCGTCTGTTGTCAGGTGCACCTTTGTACTCACAGATTGCCAGAGTGCATGGACAATGTGGTCTTTTACATGCTGGTGGAGGGTTGGGATGGCTTTGCTCGTAAAAGAAGTGTCGACTGGTTAGCTTGTAGCGTGGTACAGCGTAGTCCATCATGGCCTTATTAATAGTAAATAAAATATATAACTAGGCTCTATGAACTTTTAAATAGGTTCCAGGGGTACACGGGCAGCATTGGTGTGGTCAGTGGAGGAGTATTGCAAGTAGGGGCCGCAGACAGGCTATCAAAGGCCTAAAATAACAAACAATAGGCAGGCATGGCAGTTTGAAATCGGTTACATGGATACACAGGCAGGCAGCATTGTGGTCAGTGGAGGAGTATTGCAAGTAGGGGCTGCAGACAGGCTAACAAAGGCCTAAAATAACAAACAGTAGGCAGTCATGGCAGTTTGAAATCTGTTACATGGATACACAGGCAGGCACTCCAGGCAGCATTGTGGTCAGTGGAGGAGTATTGCAAGTAGGGGCCGCAGACAGGCTAACAAAGGCCTAAAATAACAAACAGTAGGCAGTCATGGCAGTTTGAAATCGGTTACATGGATACACAGGCAGGCACTCCAGGCAGCATTGTGGTCAGTGGAGGAGTATTGCAAGTAGGGGCCGCAGACAGGCTAACAAAGGCCTAAAATAACAAACAGTAGGCAGTCATGGCAGTTTGAAATCGGTTACATGGATACACAGGCAGGCACTCCAGGCAGCATTGTGGTCAGTGGAGGAGTATTGCAAGAAGTGTCTGACACAGTTAGTACTCCCAAAAAATAAATAGATGTTAATGTCTCGCAAAACAACTATAAATAAAAAAAGGGTGGCATGCTTAGGTACAGGGGTGGGCTCATCTGCAGAGTTTATGACAAAGTAATTTGGCAGTAAATTAGTATTTACTGGTGTCAATATAGGACACTGACCCAGATTACTTTAACTAGCATCATAGATGTCAACAAATTGTTATTGTTTGTCAGTGCCAAGCATTGAATGATGTCAGCGCATAGACTAAACATTGGTGGAGCTGTGCGAGATAATTTTGCACGTGGTAGAGCACAGTTTGAGCTGGGGGGGGGACTCTCTTGTGGCCGGCGGTACCGACCCAGGGCCCCTCATGTTACAACGGTGTGTCTGACGTTGGGTGCACACCACCACCGCCAGAGACACTACATTGTACTATGAGGGACCCAGTGGCAGTGCCGTCGACCAAAAACGAGCACACCCACCTCTTCTGACAAACAGCACTGTAACTAACGGGTGCTTGCGCCAAGTGTCGAGAGTGAGACAACGGCCCCGTGGGGGGAGTTTTCCCATTGGGGGATGTGTAAACATGTCGTATGCTGGTCATACAGCTGCTGCAAATTAAGAGATTTGAACACTCAGTAAGACCAGTCCACAAGCAAGACCTTTTTATAGGAAAGCTAGGTGTCAGCCGGGAAAGGTGGGGCAAAATAATTAGAAATCCAGGAGTGGTTCATTTTAATGAAGGTGAGATCATCCACATTTTGGGTAGCCAGACGAGTCCTTTTTTCGGTTAATATTGAACCAGCAGCACTGAATACTCTTTCTGATAGCACACTAGCTGCTGGGCAAGCAAGCTCCTGCAACGCATATTCTGCCAATTCAGGCCAGGTGTCTAATTTGGATGCCCAGTAATCAAATGGGAATGACGGTTGAGGGAGAACATCGATAAGGGCTGAAAAATAGTTAGTAACCATACTGGACAAATGTTGTCTCCTGTCACTTTGAATAGATGCTGCCGTACCTGTCCTGTCTGCGGTCATTGCGAAATCACTCCACAACCTGGTCAGAAAACCCCTCTGTCCAACGCCACTTCTGATCTGTGCACCTCTAACACCTCTGCCATGTAGCCCCCTGCAGCTTGTGTGAGAACCATCACCGGCGCTGTGTGCTGGGAATGCCTGAATCAAACGGTCTACAAGAGTAGCTTGTTTGGTTGCTAAGATTTGTTCGAGGTTCTCATGTGGCATAATATTTTGCAATTTGCCTTTATAGCGAGGGTCAAGGATGCAGGCCAACCAGTAATCATCATCGCTCATCATTTTAATAATGCGTGGGTCCTTTTTGAGGATACGTAAGGCATAATCCGCCATGTGGGCCAAAGTTCCTGTTGGCAAATCTGCGGTTGTGCTGGTTTGAGGGGCAGTTACAGGCAAATCTACGTCACTTGTCTCCCTTAAAAAAACAGAACCCGGCCTTGCAACGCCACTAATTTCTGTTGGCCCAGGAGAAGCTTCCTCATTCAAAAAGTACTCATCCCCATCATCCTCCTCGTCCTCCTTCTCCTCTTCGCCCGCTACAGCGTCCTCTACACGGCCCTGACCAGACAATGGCTGACTGTCATCAAGGCTTTCCTCTTCTCGGCTGCAGACGCCTGCTCCTTTATGTGCGTCAAACTTTGCATCAGCAGACGCATTAGGGGGATGCTCATGCTTATTATGGCGTTGTCTGCACTAACCAGCCGTGTGCATTCCTCAAAACACTGAAGGACTTGACTGCCTGCCCGTGTATCCTCCCACAAATACATAACAGCACGCCTGTGTTCGCACAGTCTCTGAAGCATGTGCAGTGTAGAGTTCCACCTTGTTGCAACGTTGATGATTAGGCGATGCTGGGGAAGGTTCAAAGACCGCTGATAGTTCTGCATACGGCTGGAGTGTACGGGCGAACGGCGGATATGCGAGCAAAGTCTGCGCACTTTGAGGAGCAGGTCGGGTAGCCCCGGGTAACTTTTCAGGAAGCACTGCACCACCAGGTTTAAGGTGTGAGCCAGGCAAGGAATGTGTTTCAGTTGGGAAAGGGCTATGGCTGCCATGAAATTCCTTCCGTTATCACTCACTACCTTGCCTGCCTCAAGATGTACAGTGCCCAGCCATGACTGAGTTTCATTCTGCAAGAACTCGGACAGAACTTCCGCGGTGTGTCTTTTGTCGCCCAAACACTTCATTGCCAATACAGCCTGCTGACGCTTGCCACTAGCTGTCCCATAATGGCACACCTGGTGTGCAACAGTGGCAGCTGCGGATGGAGTGGATGTGCGACTGCGGTCTGTGGATGAGCTCTCGCTTCTGCATGAGGAGGAGGAAGAGGAGGAGGGGGGGCGAACGCCTACAGCCAACTCTTTCCTTGACCGTGGGCTAGGCAGAACTGTCCCAATATTGCTGTCCCCTGTGGACCCTGCATCCACCACATTCACCCAGTGTGCCGTGATGGACACGTAACGTCCCTGGCCATGCCTACTGGTCCATGCATCTGTTGTCAGGTGCACCTTTGTAGTCACAGACTGCCTGAGTGCATGGACGATGCGGTCTTTAACATGCTGTTGGAGGGCTGGGATGGCTTTTCTAGAAAAGAAGTGCCGACTGGGTAGTTCGTAGCGTGGTATAGCGTAGTCCATCAGGGCTTTGAAAGCTTCGCTTTCAACTAACCGGTAGGGCATCATCTCTAATGAGATTAGTCTAGCAATGTGGGCGTTCAAACCCTGTGTACGCGGATGCGAGGATGAGTACTTCCTTTTCCTAACAAGAGTCTCATGTAGGGTGAGCTGGACTGGAGAGCTGGAGATCGTGGAACTAGCGGTGGTGCCGGTGGACATGGGTGACAGAGAGGGTTGGAGATGGTATTCTTGCCGGTGCCCTACATGCAGTGTTTCCTACTACTAACCTGGTGATTCCCTGACTGCTTTGGCCTGGCGACGAAAGCTGCACAGATACTGCAGGTGGTGTGGGAAATGGTCGGCTTACAGGGAGGGAAGGGATGTAGCGTTGCTGACTAGCTTCATTGGCCGAGGGTGCTGCAACCTTTAGGGACGTTTGGTAGTTAGTCCAGGCTTGCAAATGCATGGTGGATAAATGTCTATGCATGCAACTTGTATTTAGACTTTTAAGATTCTGACCTCTGCTTAAGGTAGTTGAACATTTTTGACAGATGACTTTGCGCTGATCATTTGGATGTTGTTTAAAAAAATGCCAGACTGCACTCTTTCTACTATCGGATACCTTTTCAGGCATTGCAGACTGAGTTTCTTTAACCGGATGGCCACGCTGTCCTCCAACTGGTTTTGGTTTTGCCACGCGTTTTTGGCCAGATACGGGCCCGGTAGATGGAACCTGTTGTGATGTTGATGCCTGCTGTGGCTCCTCCTCCTCCGCTTCAGAACTACTGCCGCCTGCACCCTGTTCCCCCAATGGCTGCCAATCGGGGTCCACAACTGGGTCATCTATGACCTCCTCTTCTATGTCGTGTGCGATTTCGTCTGTGTCACCATGTAAGCCGGTGGTATAGCGTCCGTGACGGGGCACCATAGTCTCCGCTGGGTTTGATTCTGCCTCAGTACACTGCGAGGGCAATGTTCTGGTCTGAGTCAAAGGTACAGCATAGTAATCTGGCTGCGGCTGTGCATCTGTGCACTCCATGTCCGATTCAACTTCTAATGGGCATGGCCTGTTAACTGTTTCACTGTCTAACCCAGGAACGGTATGTGTAAAGAGCTACATGGAGTAACCTGTTGTGTCGACTGACGCATCCTTAACTGTTGTTTTTAGTGAAGGACACAAGGAAGCGACTTGTTCCTGACCAGGAGCATCCACTGACGATGCACTGCTCTGACATTTGGCACTTTCCGAGGAGGAGGCGAAAGAGCTAGAGGCAGAGTCAGCAATGAAAGCCAATACTTGTTCCTCCTGCTCCGGCATCAAAAGTGGTTTTCCTACTCCCAGAAAAGAGAGCGTTCGAGGCCTTGTGTAGCCAGACAACGAACCTGGCTCAACAACTCGAGACTTAGGTGCTGTACTGCTTTTACCACGACCACCTGATGCTCCACCACCACTACCATCATTACCAGCTGACAATGACCGCCCACGGCCACGACCTCTTCCACTAGACTTCCTCATTGTTTGCAAAACGTAACCAAAGTAACAGTATTTGTTACTGTAAAACAACTTATAAGGTGAACTCAAACTTCTGTAGGTTTTATATATACCTTTATAGGTGCCTGACACTGAAAGGAAAATCAGGCCCAATGTTACACACTAGGTTTTCTGTGGCCCAATAATTTGAGACAGATGGCACACACAGGACCAGCACTCAAGCAGAAATGCCAATCTTAATCTCCCACTATTTTTTTTTTTTCTGGGAGAATTTACCCTAAAAAAAAAAAAAAAAAGGCCCAGTATTACACAGTGGTTTTCGGTGGCACACAATGAGAGACAGATGCCACACACAGCAATGGCACAGAGGCAGACTTGCCAATATTTATCTCCCACTAATTTTTTTTTTGGAAAAGGGAGAATTTAGCAAAAAAAAAAAAAAATGGCCAAGTATTACACAGTGTTTTCGGTGCCACACAATGACAGACAGATGCCACACACAGCAATGGCACGGAGGCAGACTTGCCAATATTTATCTCCCACTAATTTTTTGGGGGGAAAAGGGAGAATGTACCCCCCCCCCAAAAAAAAAGGCCAAGTATTACACAGTGTTTTCAGTGCCAGACAATGAGAGACAGATGCCACACACAGCAATGGCACGGAGGCAGACTTGCCAATATTTATCTCCCTGCAGTTATCTCAGAAAAGTATGGCAGGCAGCTGTAAAAAGGACTGCTGCACACAAAAGTGTGGACAAACACACAAGATAGCTGTGCAGAAAGGAAGGAAAAACAGGATTTGTGCTTTGAAAAAAGCAGTTGGTTTGCACAGCGGCGTACACACAGGCACAGCAACGCAGCTATCAGGGTCAGGGAGCCTTCTAGTGCAGCCCAATGAGCTACAGCGCTGAGGAAAAAAAAAATGTAGCTTCCACTGTCCCTGCAATCAAAAGGTGGTGTTGGACAGTGGAAATCGCTACAGCACAAGCGGTTTTTAGCTTTATGGACCCTGCCTATCACTATCCCTGCTTCCGAAGAAGCTGCAGCAACCTCTCCCTACGCTCAGATCAGCAGCAGTAAGATGGCGGTCAGCGGGAACGCCCCTTTATAGCCCCTGTGACGCCGCAGAAAGCAAGCCAATCACTGCAATGCCCTTCTCTAAGATGGTGGGGACTGAGATCTATGTCATCACGCTGCCCACACTCTGCGTCCACCTTCATTGGCTGAGAAATGGCGCTTTTAGCGTCATTGAAATGCGACTTTGGCGCGAACGTCGCGTACCGCATGGCAGACCCCACACAGGGATCGGCTCGGTTTCATGAGACGCCGACTTTGCCAAAAGTCGGCGACTTATGAAAATGAACGATCCGTTTCGCTCAACCCTACCCGACACTATGGGTCTCATGGCCGGCAAACCCCCTCCTTTATGCACCTTAGGCAACCCGTACAATATGGGCATTTTTGGACTAGGAACATATAGATAATCTGCCTGCTTTTTGCTAAGAACACCCAAACTTAAACCTTCGTTTATCATGATATTAATTTCCTCATTATGTTTTTTAGATGGATTTCCTTTCATTTTACCATACGTTTTATCGTCCATGAGTAATTCCAGCATTTTTTCTTTATAATCTTTCCTGTTCATGATTACTATCATCCCCCCCCTTATCACTTTTTTTAATGATGATATTTTTCATTTCTTTTAGTTCCCTGAGGGCTTTTCTCTGTCTATGTGTAAGATTATTTAATTTATTATTTTGATTTGTTACAACAATATTATCTTTAAGATGCTTTAGATCCTTTTCCATCATATCCTGGAATTTATCCATACAATCCACCCTAGACTGGATAGGGTAGAAGTATGGATTCTTGGTGCCAAAGCAGGTAGACGCACCCTGCATGGATAAGTCCTGGAGACATACAAGCGCTAATTGCTCATTAAAATCCATATGTGCAAACTCATTAATCCCTCGTCTCTCACGTTCAATGTTTCTCTCCTCTTCGTTGTTAGAAAAATGTTTTTTTTATAGTAAGGTTCCGGATAAATTTATTTACATCCATGATAGTCGTGAATAAGTTAAATTCAATATCAGGTACAAAGTTTAAGCCTAAGGACAAAACATCCAGTTGATCTTTCGTTAGTTCCAATGTAGACAGGTTAATAACTACATTTTATTTCCTTTTCTGCTTGCCCTCGTATCTGGTGGTCATTCTCGGCATGCTTTTTGTGTTTTCTGCCGCCCCGTCTTTTCCGTTTTTTGACGGTTTGTAAAAAGTTCTCCTTTGCGTGATCATTTAGATAACTTTAGCTCATATACACAGGACTTAATTAATTTTGTATTACAAGTTACTTTTTTCCTTTTAAAACATAATATTTTTTCGTTTGAAAATACTGTATATGAGCAGAGGACAGGCGTTCCGATGGGGGCCAAATATTCTCCCTCATTGGCCAATTTGACTATGGCCTATTGGGAGCGCAAATATATCTATTGTGTGAACAATCCCTTTGCTGGTTCCTTGGTCTGGTACGGCAGATACATCGATGACACCCTAATCATTTGGGGTGGAGATGTATCTGCCGTGCCAGACTTCATTGATTACATCAATGGCAATGATTATGGCATCAAATCCACCCACAAATGGGACCACAGCGCAATTTCGTTTTTGGATTTAGATCCGATGGGGGTGGAAAATCAGATTATTGATAGTAAAATGCATGTAAAACCCATTAGTGAGAACACTGTGTTACATGCGAAGAGCAGTCACCCCAAGCACACCATAAAATCAATTCCGGTGGGAGAATACACACGGCTTAAAAGAAATTGTAGCAGGGAAACGCTAAGAAAGGAGGAATTTGATCGTTTAAAAGTGCGACTAAAAGAAAGAGAGTACCCTGACTGGACTTTAAATAGGGCACAAAAAATAGTTGATGAAAAGCCAAGAGATAGTCTTCTAACCCTAGATAGAGAAAATAAAAGAGAACAAGAGGGGAAGGGGAAAAAACCATATGTTTGTTTCTAATACAGTAGCCAGTTTAACGCAATAAAAAATATAGTATTAAAAAGGTTACCCATATTGCAGGAAGACGATTTCCATTCAAATATTCTCAAGGATGGACTCAACGTTGTGGCTAGAAGAGCGCCAACTATAGGCAGCTCCTTGTCACCTAGCTTTTTTTCACCCCAACCGGCTTCTAGTACATGGCTCCAATGTAGGGGTTTCTATAAGTGCGGTGTTACTGCCTGCAGCACGTGTCGATATGCACTGACGAAAAACACATTCCAGGTTAGGGATAATAGTAAAACTTTTCAAATAAAAAATTTTATTAACTGCCATTCAAATAATGTAGTTTATAAAATTGATTGTAGGGAATGTAATTTGGCATATATAGGGTGTACAACGAGAAAGTTAAAAACTAGGATATCAGAGCATCTGAGGGATTTGGGGAGTACCGTGTTTCCCCGAAAGTAGGACCCCCCCGAAAGTAAGGCAGGGTGGGGGTTTCGGGGCGTCTGCCAATGTAGGGCACCCCCCGATTGTAAGGCAGGGTAGCGGGGGGGGGGGGGGCCAGGAATGTAAGGCCGCCTATGGGTGGTGGTCGCGGCGTAATGTAAGGCCGCATATGTGTGTGGTCGCGGCGTAATGTAAGGCCGCATATGGGTGGGGTCACTGGGGACAGTATGGCCGCATATGGGTGGGGTCCCTGGGGAAAGTACAGGAACTTGCCGCTGTTCCCTCGCTCCATCCAGGCCTTCTCCAGTCTCGTGCCGCCCGTGGTCCGCCTCCGGTGAATGGCCCCCGCAATCTCGCCGGCCTGCTGCGCGTCCCGGGTCAACGCCCTTCCTGCTCGATGCTGATTGGCCGATCAGCCTGTTCGTCACAGCTGCTGGCCATCAGCTCGAGCTGTGATTGGCCAGTCAGCCGGCTCGCAGCTGATTGGCCCTCAGCTCGAGCTGCGACGTCACCGCCTGCAGGCTCGCTCCGATTGGTCCAGCGTCCCCGGCATCCGAATCGTCAGCCTGGCACCGCAGAGGAGATCGAAACAGAAGGAATGTATGGGTGCCGTATGGGGCTGTATGTTTCAGTGTGTGTGTGTGTGTGTACGGTACCGGTACGATATGTGTGTGGGTACCGTGTGGGGCTGTACCGGTACCGTATGTGTCAGTGTGTGTGGTGGCAGAGTGGGGGGCAGAACCACTGTATGGGGAGGCTGCAGGGGGGAGGATGGGGTGGATGCCGGACATTTTTTTTCCCAATGTAAGGCCTCCCCCGAAAGTAAGGCAGGGTGGGACTTTTGGGGGTAAAATTAATATAAGACAGGGCCTTACTTTCGGGGAAACACGGGTAGTAACACTCCAAATAGGAATTTATCAGCTGTTGCCAAACACTTTACCATGTACCATTCAGGAAATACATCCATGATGACGATTCAGGGCATAGAGCGTATAAATCTGTCTCAGCGGGGTGGAGATACCAAAAGACAGCTTCTAACCAGAGAAGCTTTTTGGATCTATAATTTGCGAACCAGATATCCATCTGGTCTTAATCAAAAAAACAAGATCATGTATCATTATTGTTAATTGTTATTAATTTTTGTAATGTTTATGTATTTATTATTGTAATTATCACTGTGTTTTTTATGAGTATTGTATTGTTAATTGTTATCACTTCGCCGCACTTATGTGAAATTCTCGCAGCTGCGGTGAAGTCTATAGGTTCAGGACCTGTGGCAACAATCATGTGACCAGTATTGACCACTGGATTGGTCCATGAACACTTGATAACAATTAGCGTGAACTTCGGAAAATTATGCATTGACTAAGATCGGGTACGATCGAAACGCGTCGCATGCACTTTGTACTGGCACATTTGCACCAAGGCAAGGACTTATTATGCTGTATCAACTTTTAATGAAGAAATAAAGTATCTGAATTTCACGTAGTATATAGCACAGCCACGTAATATATTGCACAGCCACGTAGTATATTGCACAGCCACGTAGTATATTGCACAGCCACGTAGTTTGTTGCACAGCCCACGTAGTATATTGCACAGCCCACGTAGTATATTGCACAGCCCACGTAGTATATAACAGCCCATGTAGTATATAGCAATGTGGGCACCATATCACTGTTAAAAAAAAAAAAGAATTAATATAAAAAATCATTATATACTCACCCTCTGACGGCCCCCAGATACAGCCCAGGCATTCAGCGATGCTCCTCGCTACGCTCCGGTCCCAAGAATGCATTGCGGTCTCGCGAGATGATGACGTAGCGGTCTTGAAACCGCTACGTCATCATCTCGCGAGACCGCAATGCATGGACCGGAGTGTCGCAAGGAGCGGGAAAGGCGCCGGAAGGTGAGAATATAATGATTTTATTTTTTAAATTATTTTTAACATTAGATCTTTTTACTATTGATGCTGCATAGGCAGCATCAATAGTAAAAAGTTGGACACAAAGGGTTAACAGCAGCGTTATCGGAGTACGTTACACCGCGGCATAACGCGGTCCGTTAACGCTGCCATTAACCCTGTGTGAGCGCTGACTAGAGGGGAGTTTGGAGGGGGCACTAACTGCAGGGGAGTAAGGAGCGGCCATTTCGCTGCCGGACTGTGCCCGTCGCTGATTGGTCGTGGCTGTTTGGCCGCGACCAATCAGCGACTTGGGTTCTCCGTGACAGACAGACAGAAAGACGGAAGTGACCCTTAGACAATTATATAGTAGATTATAATACATTTTCATAACGCCATTTATTCCACGGTGCTTTACATGTGAAAGGGGCAGATATAGACAAGCAAAATGAGCATGAGCAAAACAAGGCACACACAAGTACAGAAGGAGGACCCTGCCCGCGAGGGCTCCCAGTCCACAGTGGATGAGTGAGGATACAGTAGGAGAGGGTAGAGCTGGTCGTGTGGCGGTTCAGCAGACTAAGGATCACTGCAGGTTGTAGGCTTGTCAGAAGAGGTGGATATTCAGGTTCTTTTTGAAGGTTTCCGTGGTAGGCGAGAGTCTGATGTGTTGGGGTAGAGAGTTACAGAGTATGGGGAGGCATAGGAGAAGTCTTGTATGCAGTTGTGGGAAGAAGAGATAATAGGGGAGTAGAGAAGGAGATCTTGAGAGGATCGAAGGTTGTGTGTGGGTAAGTACCGGGAGACCATGTCACAGATGTATGGAGAGACAGGTTGTGGATGGCTTTGTATGTCATAGTTAGGGTTTTGAACTGAAGCCTCTGGACAATAGGAAGACAGTGAAGGGCTTGGCAGACAGGAGAGGCTGGGGAATAACAGGGAGACAGGTGGATTAGTCGGGCAGCAAAGTGTAGGATGGATTGGAAAGGTGCCAGAGTCCTAGAGAGGAGGCCAGAGAGTAGGAGGTTGCAGTAATTAAGGTGTGAGATGATAAGGGCGTGCAGTAGCGTTTTTGTGGTTTCATGGTCAAGGAATGCACGGATTCGGGAAATATTACTGAGTTTAAGTCAAAAGGAGGAGGCAAGGGCTTGGATATGAGGCTTGAAAGAGAGGGCAGAGTCGAGGATCACCCCGAGGCACCGAGCATGCGGGACTGGGGAAAGTGAGCAGCCATTGACATTGATGGATATGTCTCGTGGAGGGGCAGATTGAGATGGGGAAAGATGATGAATTCTGTTTTGTTCATGTTCAGTTTTTGAAAGCAAGCAGAAAAGCTGAAATAGCAGACATTGTGGGATTTTGGTAAGGATGTGAGGTCGGGTCCAGATCGGTAGATCTGCGTGTCATCGGCGTAGAGATGATACTGCAAACTGTGGGACTCTATGAGCTGTCCCAGGCCGAAGGTGTAGATGGAGAAGAGCAGGGGCCCTAGGACTGAGCCTTGAGGAACACTGACAGACAGGGGGCGAGGTGAGGAGGTGGTGTGGGAGAGGGAGACACTGAATGTTCGGTCTGTTAGATATGACGAGATCCAGGATAGAGCCAAGTCTGTGATGCCAAGAGATGAAAGAATCTGTAGCAGGAGGGAATGGTCGACAGTATCGAAGGCAGAACACTGGTCCAGGAGAAGGAGGACAGAGTAGTGTCGCTTGCTCTTGGCAGTTAGTAGGTCGTTGGTGACTTTAGTTAGGGCAGTATCAGATGAGTGATGCGGTCGGAAGCCAGATTGTAACCGGACAAAGAGGGAGCAGGAGGAGAGGAAGGAAGACAGTTCAAGATGGACATGCAGTTCAAGTAGTCTTGAGGCATAAGGGAGAAGAGGTATTGGGTGATAGCTAAACACAGAGGACGGGTCAAGGGGGGCTTTTTAAGGATGGGTGTGATCGAGGCATGCTTGAAGGATGAGGGGAATTTGAGTGAGAGATTGAAGAGGTGTGTTAGGATTGGGATGAAGACTGTGGCGAGGTTAGGGATGAGGTGGGATGGGAGCGGGTCAAGCATGCAAGTGTTGAGATGCAATCTTGACAGGAGGGTGGAGAGCACATCTTCTGTCATGGAGGAGAAGCTGGTTTTGGAGGAACAGTGTTGAGCAGCTAAGAGGGGTATTGGGGGCTGCGGGCCAAAGCTTTCTCTGATCGTATCAATCTTCTGCTTAAAGAGGCAAAGTCTTCAGCAGAAATGAGAGGAGAGGGGGGAGGTGCTGGGGGACGTAGTAGAGAATTGAAAGTGTTGAAAAGCTGTTTAGGGTTGTGGGACAGGGAGAATATGAGAGATAAGAAGTTTGTGTGAGCGTGGACTTAAAGCTGGCAAGCGACTGCTTGTATGCGATGAAGTGCTCGGCAGAGCGGGATCTCTTCCATCTCTGCTCAGTGACCCTGGAAGCCCGCCTCAGTTCTGTGGTCAGCCAGGGCTGCCTGTTGATTGTACGAGTTTTGCTATGCGTGAGGGGGCAGCCGAGTCAAGTGTTGATGTCATTGTGGTGTTATAAAAAGTGATAGCAGTATCTGTGTCATGAAGGGAAGCTATGTCAGTTAGAGGGAGAAGGGACTCAGAGTGATTGTAAATTGAGGTGTTAGATTTCTGCGAGGGTGAGTGAGTTTGTGGAGTAGGGGTTGCACACTAGGAGAGGAGAGAGAAGAGAATGTCAGTAGGTTGTGGACAGACAGGGGGAGGGGTGAGTTAGTGAGATTGAGATTAGTAAGGGAACAGGCGGGTGGAGATAAAGTCCAGCATCTTTGTGAGTGGCCGCGGAGGACCATTGAGTGAGGACAAAGGAGGCAGTGCGTGATAGACATTTAGAGGCAGCTGGGGTGGAAGCATCAATGGGGATGTTGAAGTAGACCATGATGATAGTGAGGATGTCAGCACAAAGGAAATGAAATAGCCAGGTGGTGAAGTGGTCGAGAAAGGTGGAGATGGCTAGTTCTGGGGGGTGGCATATGAAGGCCAGCTGGAGGTTGGAGGGGAAGTAGATGCGGACGGAGTGCACCTCAAATGAGGGAAGAGTAGCGGAGGGTGGTAGTGGAATTGGGGTAAAGGAGCAGGTATCTGACAGGAGCAAGCCAACTCCTCCACCGCGTTTGTTGCTGGATCAAGGGGTGTGAGAGGTGGAATCCGCCATAGGAAAGTGCAGCTGGAGAGGCTGAGTTAGAGGTAGTGAGCCAGGTTTCAGTGATGGCAAGGATGGAGAGTTTGTTGGTGATAAAGAGGTCATGGATAAACGGCAGTTTGTTGCAGACAGAGCGTGCGCTCCATAGAGCGCCAGCTAAGGGGACCGGGGGACTGGGGGCTGGATGAGTGGGTATGAGGTTATCATCATTGAGAAAACATGTAGAGGATCGTGGTAGCGTGTTCAAAATGAGTGTGGGGATGTGTTGAGGAGGGCCAGGATTTGGAGATATGTCACCAGCAACGAGGAGTAACAGAAAGCATTAGAAGGTGGGAGCAGGATAGGACATGATGAACTGTCTAGACTGGCCTCTATTCTGTAGTTTGGTGCTGAGGCGACTGGAATTGAGTTGTTCAAACAGTGAGTGTTTTCCTTGTAGCCTCTATTCTGTACAGTTCATTGCTGACATGACTAGAATGGAGTTGCTGGAGTGATGTCCTCATAGAATCAAATCTAATCTAGACGGCTCATGACTAGTGTTGAGCGATACCTTCCGATATCGGAAAGTATCGGTATCGGAAAGTATCGGCCGATACCGTCAAAGTATCGGATCTAATCCGATACCGATACCCGATCCCAATGCAAGTCAATGGGACGAAAATATCGGAATTAAAATAAACCCTTTCTTTCCTTGTAGGTTAATTCTACATGAAGGAAAACAACTAAGAATAATGTAGGATGTATTGGGGGAGGTGGCGGAGACATTAAAGGCACAGAGGTTTAGCCCAAACAAATAGAATAGCAGGTTTTTTTGTTTTTTTTTATGACGTTCGGCGTTAGAAAGATTTTGACTATGTTATTTTTTTTTTATTTTGTCAGATATTGACGTTTCACTACTTCCACGTCCTTCACCTTCTTTTTTACTTCTCCCACACTTTCTTCTTCATTATCCTCATCATCAGCTTCTTTGACATCAACTATCTTCACCTTATTCATCTTCTTCTTCTTCTACCTATAATTTTTTTTTTTTACATTGTTCATATTCTTTTTAATTAACTATTATCTTTTTCATATTCAACTTCTTCATCATATTCTTATTTGTGACAGGCATTCCCGTAGTTGTTATCTATAAAAGTTTGAAGATTACACCTTCCGTTCTGCCTGTCACAAAAGAGTTACATTTGTCCGCGTTCAGTTTGGCCTGCAGCATCAGGCTTTATCCAGGGGCACCACGAGGAGGAACGGACTCACCCCCATACACTGCTTAGTCTTCTTCTGCTTATAATTTAGATAATATCTTTTGCTCTGATATTTAGTCTTATGCTTAATGTTCTTCTGCTCTTTGTTCTGCAGCCTCTTGTTCTTCTGCTTCTCGGTCTCCCATGTCGTCGTCGTCGTCTCCAGGGTCGTCGTCTCCGGGATCGTCGTCATCGGGGTGGTCTTCAGGGTCATCGTCTCCAGGGTCGTCGTCATCTCAGTGGTCGTCGTCTCTGGTGTCGTCGTCATCTTAGGGGTGGTCTTCTGGGTCGTCGTCTTTAGGGTCTTGAACTTGGAAATGTAGCAGAAGGTACAAGAAGGCTGAGAAAATGCCGAGAAACAGCTGATGGAACTGGAACTCGGATGGCTACCCGAAGGTCCAAGAGCCAATGGAACTACCGAGGACCAGCTGACGTTACTGGAACCCGGTTACTAAGCAGGAGGTACCCGTGCCTGAAAGCACTACCAAGGACCACCTGACGTTGGTGGAACTCGGATACCCAGAAGGAGGCACCTAAGCCAAAGGCTCTGCCCGGAACCAGCTGACGGTGCTGGAACCAGGATGGGGACCTATTCAAGCTTATCTTCCTAGAGCCCCAACTAGCGGTGTTGGAGCAAAGGGTCAGCAGGGGGAGAGGGAGCAGAGTGTAGGCCGAAGCCTGCACTGGCGGCAGCTTTGGGTCTGTTGTGCCTGCGTGGCTGTTGCAGGACACGTTGCCGGCTGCACAGCAGGGGAACAGCTGGCGTTGCTGAACCCCACTGACACTTTGGCTGGTGTTTTTCTCTGTGCAGCTAGCAGTACCGGGCACCAACTGGCGGTGTTAGAGCCCAGGCTCTGCGGGGGGAGCAGAGTGTAGGCCGAAGCCTAATTGAACCAATTTTAAAGGTAACCTTTAACCCCCCTCAGGTGTTACAAACTAGAAGAGCCACAGCTTATGCAGCAGTAGTGCTGCACAAGTCAAAGGTTGCTCTTTTCATTTTTCTCCTTGCACACGCTGAAAGGAACACGTATAACATTTAGGCCCTTACACAGTCAAACTGTGTTGGAGGCGAGAGTTCCCTTCGTAATGAGACGCAGCACAGATGTCAAGAATCCCACCTTGGTGCTGGGCGCAGCCTCCTGAGCGTTGTTATTTGCTGTACAGGAGTCTGCGCTGTCGTGTTATCCCTTGGCCTTGCGCTGTTAGCGCTGCCCATCTTCTGACATCATTTCATGTCGGCTGTTGCGGTTTGCGTTGACCATGAATCCGAGCCACGCAGTGTCTTTACATAGTTAAAACACTGCGGGGCTGGGATTCATGGCCTGGCGCAGTACATAGGTTCGCCTCTCACACTCGGGTCCTTACACCCGCTTCAGACTGTGCGGCGTCAGCTGATCCCTTATCGCATGCCACGGCCATGAAGCCGCACAGTCTGAAGAAGGCGGAAGGAGATGAGGGACAGGCGAACATAAGCACTGCTCATGCCCGTCAATCACACCCTCGCAGTCCAAATAAATAAGACACCGAGGGGCGTTGTGTGGGTCAGGGCGGCCGCAGAGGCGCAGGCAACCAAACAATGATGCCAGAAGACGGGCAGCGCTACCAAGGGGGTTGCAGCGTGTCATTACAAAGGAATGTCACACCTCCGGGACGGTTAAATGGTCACAGAGGACACATTTTAGACGTGTTCAGGTCCACATGTGCGAGGAGAATAAGTTTATGAGCCACCTTGCACACATGCAGCATTACTGCTGTACAAGGTGGCTGGAAAACACACAAACACCTGGGGGTGGGGCGACAGGATCCCTTCAATTTCAGTTCTTGTGTCTGCGTGGCTTTTGCAGGACACGATGCCGGCTACACAGCAGGGGAACAGCTGGCGGTGCTGAACCCCACTGACACATTGGCTGTTGTTTTTCTCTGTGCAGCTAGCATTACCGGGCCCCAACTGGTGGTGTTAGAGCCCAGGCTCTGCGGGGGGAGCAGAGTGTAGGCCGAAGCCTAATTGAACCAATTTTAAAGGTAACCTTTAACCCCCCCTCAGGTGTTACAAACTAGAAAAGCCACAGCTTATGCAGCAGTAGTGCTGCACAAGTCAAAGGTTGCTCTCTTCATTTTTCTCCTTGCACACGCTGAAAGGAACACGTATAACATTTAGGCCCTTACACAGTCAAACTGATTTTGAGGCGTGAGTTCCCTTCGTAAAGAGACGCAGTACAGCTGGCAAAAATGCCACCTTGGTGCTTGGCGCGCCCTCCTGAGCATCGTTATTTGTTGCACAGGAGTCTGCGCTGTCGTGTTATCCCTTGGCCTTGCGCTGTTAGCGCTGCCCATCCTCTGACATCATTTCATGTCGGCCGTTGCGGTTTGCGATGACCATGAATCCCAGCCCCGCAGTGTCTTAACATTGTTAAAACACTGCAGGGCTGGGATTCATGGCCTGGCGCAGTACATTTGTTCACCTCTCGCTTGGGTTCTTACACCCGCTTCAGACTATGCGGCGTCAGCTGATCCCTTATCGCATGCCACGGCCATGAAGACGCACAGTCCGAAGAAGGCGGAAGGAGATGAGGGACAGGTGAAGAAATGCACCGTTCATGCCCGTCAATCACACCCTCGCAGTCCAAATTAATAAGACACCGAGGGGCGTTGTGTGGGGCAAGGCAGGCGCAGGCAGCCAAACAATGATGCCAGAAGACGGGCAGCGCTACCAAGGAGCTTGTTGCGTGTCAATACAAAGGAAAATCACACCTGAGGGACGTTTTAATGGTGTCATGCCCTCAGCCGCAGGCCCAGTCTCCGCTGTACAGGGAGATCGGCGCCTATCACACAGCCTTACTCACCCTGTCCGTGGCTCCAGACGATCAGCGGCTTCTTTCTCTGCTGGGAACCTGCATCCTCTTGGCAGGTCTCCTGGAAATGCTCTTAGGAGCCGCGCCCTGCTTCCTGCACATACTTGAAACAGCAGGACACCTGTTCGTTATTAGGGCTGTCTGTGTTGTGATGCTCTGTGTATAAAAGCACCCTCCCCTTAAGGGAGGTGCTTGGGCAATGTGTTCATTCCATTGTTTGTGGCCTTCTGCTCAGGCCACACTCTGCTGTGCTCTGCTCTGTATAGTTTTAATTTTGGTTGCTAATCCCTCTGTCTCCTCAGTATCCTCCGCTGGCAGTTCTCTATTCTGGATCCTCCTGGACTCTCCGGTTTCCACTTCAGGCTGGCTAAGCTGCTCCTCACTGAACCATCCAAATTTGGCTGCCGGCTGGATCAGCCTTTCCAAAAACTTCACAGAGCTTCCAGGATCCTCTTCATTGACTGAGCCTGAGTTCCTCCATCTTGTTTATACGGTCTGTACGGGTCGTCCCTCTGGTCCGGGTACTGCGGCATTTTGGCCATCTGGTGTTGTGACGGGGGAATCCCTGTATAGGGGTACACCTTGCCCGGTGCTCCACTACATGGTTCTGTGTTGTGGTCCAGAGGGTTCTTCTCTCAGGCACCTCTTTCTGTTTGTTTTTCATTTAAATAAATACCTTTGCTTTTTGGAAGCACATTCTCCTGTCTCTTGTGTACCGGGTATACAGCTACCACTGCTTCATCAGTGGTCTAGTGAGTCCACTATATTTCCCCACGCCCTGTGGGCGTTACAGTTTGCCCAAGCCATGGACTCCGCTGATACCCGATACTCAGTCCAGAGAGAGTTGGCTACGCTTTGTCAGAGTCAGGATCAGCTAATTGCATTCATGCAAACTCTGGATACCCGCTTATCCACCCTACAGGCTGCCAAGTCCACTAACGTGACCCAGCTAGCAGAGCTCCGTCTGGAATTCAATCGCCAACATGAGACGCAGACCCGCTTGTTGGACTTCATGACCTCTGTGGATGATCGGTTAACTAAGGTACAGCATCCGACGGTTGAGCCCACCATGAGACCCTGTCCTCGTCTTTGCAAACCTCCTCGTTACTATGGTGACCCCAAGTTATGCAGAGGATTTCTCAACTTATGCTTGCTGCATTTTCATTTTTTGCCTCAGCATTTTCAGACAGACATGGCCAAGGTGGCTTTCCTTGCCTCTCATCTGGAGGGAGAGGCTTTAGCTTGGTTCAACCCCCTAATGGAGCGGAATGATCCCATCGTGTCTAATCTGAAGGTATTCTTGGTCACGTTCCGCAAGATATTCGATGAGCCTGGTCGTGCCACATCTGCCATGGAGTCTCTCTTCGATTTGCAACAGGGCTCTCTCTCTGTCGGTCAGTATGCCATCCGTTTCCGCACCTTGGCTTCGGAGCTCCAGTGGACCAATGAGCCCCTGGTCGGAGTCTTCCGGCGGGGGTTATCTGGAAGAATCAAGGATGAATTGGCAGGCAGGGACCTACCCGAAACCCTGGATGATCTCATATCCCTTGCCATTCGGATTGACCTGCGTCTTCAGCAGCGCTCCAGAGAGAGGCTTCTCGAGAAGCAATTTCCTCATCCAGCATCTTCTTCACCGAAACCTCGGTTTCCGCCTTGTCCTGCTCCGGTCTTTAAGGATGAGCCCGTGGAGCTTGACCGCGTAAAGGTGAAGAGGAATCAGCAGGAGGAGAGTCCCTCCAGGAATCCATATCGTTACAGTGGACGCTCCACTTCCGGTCAATGCAGTGGACCTGAGAGGTCAGAAAAACTCGTCCGCCTAGGACAGGTAAGGGAGGCCTCCCTAGATGAGAATGACTCTTCTCTCCCGCTAACCATATCCATACAGGTGGTCTTCGGGAAGGTGCGGTTCTCCGAGACGGCCTATCTGGACTCTGGATCTGGTGGAAATTTCATCCAGGAAGCTGTGGCCAGGCGATTCGGGATTCCTATTGTTCCACTGCAGCGGCCCTGGCGCATCACCTCCGTAGATGGTAGACCCCTGAAAGATGCCATTATCGGTATCACCGAAGAAGTCGAGCTTCTAATCGGGGCACTCCACAGGGAGAAAATTTCCTTCTATGTGTTACCGAATCTTTCTCCACCATTCCTTCTAGGTCTTCCGTGGCTGCGCCTCCATGAACCTGTCCTGGATTGGCGGTCTGGAGATGTCCTTCGATGGGGTCAGTCTTGTCACGAACACTGCCTCAAATCAGTACGGCCTGGTTCTACCCCACGGCCTCCGGCAGCTTTACCCGGGTTACCGTCTGCCTACTGGTCCTTCGCAGATGTATTCAACAAGAGGGAAGCCGAGACACTTCCACCGCACAGGCCTTACGACTGTCCCATCGATCTAATCCCTGGATCTACTCCGCCTCGAGGTAGGATCTACCCTCTTTCTCCTACTGAGACTCAAGCCATGTCCGATTACATCAAGGAGAATTTGGCTCGAGGGTTTATCCAGAAATCCTCCTCCCCAGCTGGAGCTGGGTTCTTCTTCGTCAAGAAGAAAGATGGGTCTCTTCGCCCATGCATCGACTACCGTGGTCTCAACCTAATTACGGTAAAAAACAGATACCCTCTTCCCTTAATTCCAGAGCTCTTTGATCGACTTCGAGGTTCCAGGATCTTCACCAAGTTGGATCTCCGTGGGGCTTACAACCTCATCAGGATACGATCCGGGGATGAGTGGAAAACCGCCTTCAACACGCGTGATGGTCACTACGAATATCTGGTCATGCCTTTCGGGTTAAGCAATGCACCCGCCGTCTTCCAGGAGTTTGTCAATGATGTATTCCGTGACCTGCTCTATGTTTGTGTGGTGGTCTACCTGGATGACATCCTGGTGTTTTCTCCTGACTTACCAACTCACAGGAGGAATGTTCGTCTCGTTCTTCAAAGATTGAGGGAGAATCGTCTCTACGCAAAGTTTGAGAAATGTCTGTTTGAACGGAGGTCTTTACCCTTTCTTGGCTATATTATTTCCGATACAGGTCTCGAGATGGATCCAGAGAAGGTCTCTGCCGTTTTAAAGTGGCCAAAACCTGAAGGAATCAAGGCCATTCAGTGGTTCCTTGGATTCGCCAACTACTATCGGCAATTCATTCCCCAATTCTCCTCTCTGGTAAGACCACTCACTGCCCTGACTTGTAAAGGTGCCAAACCTAAGGATTGGCCTCCTGAGGCCGAATCAGCTTTCGCCTCTCTCAAACAAGCCTTCTCAACCGCACCAGCTCTTCATCGGCCTACGGTCAACAAACAGTTTTTTCTTGAAGTGGACACCTCGTCATCCGGAGCCGGAGCAGTCCTCACACAAAAACTGCCTACCGGTAAGATGGTGACCTGTGGTTTCTTCTCCAAGGCATTTTCACCCTGTGAGCGTAACTACTCAATTGGCGATAGAGAGTTACTGGCAATTAAGCTAGCTTTAGAGGAATGGCGATATCTGCTTGAAGGCGCAGTTCATCCAGTCATCATTTACACTGATCATAAGAATCTGTCCTATCTTCAGTCTGCTCAAAGGCTCAATCCTCGCCAGGCTCGTTGGTCATTATTCTTTGCTCGGTGTTGTGAAATTGGATTTTGGGCTCCCCCGGTGGCCACTGGTGGAATTGAACTTGTGTGCATCATCCCCTCTGTTCACCTGTTCCCATCAGGATGTGGGAGTCGCTATTTAACCTTCCTCCTCTGTCACTTCCATGCCGGTCAACATTGTAATCAGAAGCCTTTCTGTGCATGTTCCTGCTGCTAGACAACTTCCAGCTAAGTTGGACTTTTGTCCTCGTTTGTTTTTGCATTTTGTTCCAGTTCACAGCTGTAGTTTCGTTTCTGTGTCTGGAAAGCTCTTGTGATCTGAAATTGCCACTCTGATGTTATGAGTTAATACTAGAGTCTTAAAGTAATTTCAGGATGGTATTTTGATAGGGTTTTCAGCTGACCATGAAAGTGCCTTTTCTGTCTTCCTGCTATTTAGTAAGCGGACCTCAATTTTGCTAAACCTATTTTCATACTACGTTTGTCATTTTCATCTAAAATCACCGCCAATATATGTGGGGGCCTCTGTCTGCCTTTCGGGGAAATTTCTCTAGAGGTGAGCCAGGACTATATTTTCCTCTGCCAGGATTAGTTAGTCCTCCGGCCGGCGCTGGGCGTCTAGGGATAAAACGTAGGCAAACGCTACCCGGCTACTGTTAGTTGTGCGGCAGGTTTAGTTCATGGTCAGTTTAGTTTCCATCCTTCCAAGAGCTAGTTCTTATGTTTGCTGGGCTATGTTCTCTTGCCATTGAGAACCATAACAGCTCGGTTCAATTTCTCTCTCCATTTCCGTCCTGCAGAGAAGAATATCAAAGCAGATGCGCTTTCCAGGTCCTTCGTGTCACACGACCTTGAAGAGGAGCTTCAACATATCATTGAACCGTCCAAGATGATCACGGTGGCTCCAGTCAGGCTGTCGCTGCTCCCTCCCGGTAAGACCCTTGTAACTGAAAGAGACAAGAAGCGAGTTCTACGCTGGGGTCATTCTTCTAAGCTTGCCGGACACGCTGGTCAAAAGAAGACGTTACAACTAATTTCTCGACACTACTGGTGGTCCACCTTGCGCCAAGATGTTCTGAACTTTGTTGCAGCCTGTCCCTCCTGTGCTCATAATAAAACACCCAAGAAACTGCCAGCCGGTCACCTCCTTCCGCTCCCGATTCCGTCTGCTCCCTGGCAACACATTGCCATGGATTTCATCACAGATCTGCCAGCATCATCTGGTTGTACAGTAATCTGGGTTGTTATAGACCGGTTCTCCAAGATGGGACATTTCACTCCACTGTCTGGTCTTCCTTCCGCTCCTAAACTCGCAGAGCTCTTCATCCAGCATGTCCTTCGTCTTCACGGACTTCCACTTCACATTGTTTCCGATAGAGGAGTCCAATTCATTTCCCGATTCTGGCGATCCCTCTGTAAACTGTTGGATGTCACCCTGGACTTCTCCTCGGCCTATCACCCACAATCTAATGGCCAAGTGGAGAGAGTGAATCAAGTCCTCACCAACTATCTGCGACACTTCGTGAATGGTCACCACAGCGACTGGGCCGACCTGCTGCCATGGGCTGAGTTTTCCTACAATAATCATGTCGGTGAGTCCTCCTCTAACTCCCCATTTTTCATTGTTTACGGACAGCATCCTAAGATCCCGACTCCACTGCCTCTTGCTTCCGGCAATCCTGCAGCTGAGTCCCTGGCCAAGGACTTCACAAAAGTCTGGACTGAGACGAGGACCACGCTGGAGCAGGCATCGGTTCGAACCAAGGAACATGCGGATAAGAGACGTCTGGATCCTCCACCTTTCCATCCCGGAGATAAGGTATGGCTGTCTTCCAGGCACATCCGACTTAAAGTCCCTTCTTATAAGCTGGCTCCTCGTTTCATTGGTCCTTTTGAAGTACTCCACCAAATCAACGATGTGTGCTATCGTTTGAAATTGCCTGCTTCCTTACGGATCCATAACTCTTTCCATGTTTCCCTGCTAAAACCAGTTGTTCTCAGCCGCTTCACCCAGGATCCAGGTAATTTTCCTTCTCCTGTCAGTTCCGAGGATGTTTATGAAGTGAAGGACATCCTGGCCATGAAGAAAAGAGGGGGCAGGTCACTCTTTCTGGTTGACTGGAAGGGATACGGTCCTGAGGAGAGATCCTGGGAGCCTGAGGAGAACATTAATGCCCCAGTTCTTCTTAGAAGGTTCCTGACAGGTTTGAAGAAAGGGGGGCATAAGAGGGGGGGTACTGTCATGCCCTCAGCCGCAGGCCCAGTCTCCGCTGTACAGGGAGATCGGCGCCTATCACACAGCCTTACTCATCCTGTCTGTGGCTCCAGACGATCAGCGGCTTCTTTCTCTGCTAGGAACCTGCATCCTCTTGGCAGGTCTCCTGGAAATGCTCTTAGGAGCCGCGCCCTGCTTCCTGCACATACTTGAAACAGCAGGACACCTGTTCGTTATTAGGGCTGTCTGTGTTGTGATGCTCTGTGTATAAAAGCACCCTCCCCTTAAGGGAGGTGCTTGGGCAATGTGTTCATTCCATTGTTTGTGGCCTTCTGCTCAGGCCACACTCTGCTGTGCTCTGCTCTGTATAGTTTTAATTTTGGTTGCTAATCCCTCTGTCTCCTCAGTATCCTCCGCTGGCAGTTCTCTATTCTGGATCATCCTGGACTCTCCGGTTTCCACTTCAGGCTGGCTAAGCTGCTCCTCACTGAACCATCCAGATTTGGCTGCCGGCTGGATCAGCCTTTCCAAAAACTTCACAGAGCTTCCAGGATCCTCTTCATTGACTGAGCCTGAGTTCCTCCATCTTGTTTATACGGTCTGTACGGGTCGTCCCTCTGGTCCGGGTACTGCGGCATTTTGGCCATCTGGTGTTGTGACGGGGGAATCCCTGTATAGGGGTACACCTTGCCCGGTGCTCCACTACATGGTTCTGTGTTGTGGTCCAGAGGGTTCTTCTCTCAGGCACCTCTTTCTGTTTGTTTTTCATTTAAATACATACCTTTGCTTTTTGGAAGCACATTCTCCTGTCTCTTGTGTACCGGGTATACAGCTACCACTGCTTCATCAGTGGTCTAGTGAGTCCACTATATTTCCCCACGCCCTGTGGGCGTTACAAATGGTCGCAGAGGACTCATTTTAGACGTGTTCAGTTCAACATGGGCAAGGAGAATAAGTTTCTGAGCCACCTTGCACACATGCAGCATTACTGTCGTACAAGGTGGCTGTAAAACGTAGAAACACCTGGGGGAGGGGGGACAGGTTTCCTTCAATTTCAGTTCTTGTGTCTGCGTGGCTGTTGCAGGACACGTTGCTGGCTGCACAGCAGGGGAACAGCTGGCGGTGCTGAACCCCACTGACACAGTGGCTGGTGTTTTTCTCTGTGCAGCTAGCACATCTGGGCCCCAACTGGCGGTGTTAGAGCCCAGGGTCAGCAGGAGGAGGAGCAGGGGGAGCAGAGTGTAGGCCGAAGCCTGCACTGGAGCAAGTTGAAAGGGAACCTTTAACCCCCCCCCCCCCCAGGCGTTTGTAGCTGAAAGAGCCATCGTGTACAGCACTAATGCTGGAAAAGGTAAACTTAGCTCTTTTAATTATGGTCCTTGCACATGCTGAACCTAACACTTATGAAAAGTGTCCCCTCCTACCGTGATACCGTCCGGTTGGTGGAACTTTCCTTTGTGATGTGACGCAGCACAGCCGTCATTCTTACCCCCTTGGCGCCGTGTGCCGCCTCCTCAGCGTTGTTTGAATCAGTCCCGGAGCCTGCGCTGTTAGGTTAGCCCTTGGCCATGCACACATTTTGCGCTGCCCGTCTTCTGACATCATTTGGTGTCAGACTGGCTGCGCCTGTGCGGCTGCGCTGGCCGAGATCCCGCCTCGCAGTGTCGTCTAATGTAATCCCACCGCGGGCCTGGGATCCGTGGCCATGCGCAGTGCATATCCTCACCTCTCACTCCCCTCCCTACGGCTTCTTCAGACGCGGTGTCACGGCCGTGGCATGCTATTAGGGATCAGCTGACACCGCACAGTCTGAAGAAGCCGTAGGGAGATGAGTGAGAGGTGGAGGTTCAGATATGCACTGCGCATGTCCATGGATCTCAGGCCCCAAGTGGGATTAAATCAGAAGACACTACGAGGCGGGATCTCGTCCAGCGCGGCCGCACAGGCTCAGCCAGCCTGACACCAAGTAATAGTAAATAGATCAACTGACCGAACAATATATATATATATATATATATATATATATATATATATATAATTTGTAGCCAAAAAAAGTCAAATACAAAAATAGATCAATGGCCACATTTGTCTGTGCTAAAAACTAAGGAAATGTGAAATATGTGAAATATGAATAGCATACTGGCTTATGACCTATATGAACAAACACATGAGATTTTTAGCACAAGATTTGCAAACGTTGTGAGCCCATTCACCAAAACGTCAAGGTAATCTCAGATCGAATGGGTAACTACACTGACTGCCTGGTGTGAACACTTATCTATGGTATCTGATCTGACTGCCTAATGTGAACACTTACCTATGGCTAATAACAGGATAAAGCCTATTTATATAGGAGGCTCAGAACCACTGTGTTGAGATGTAATTAAAACCTGGAGAAGGGCGGGACGTTCAAGTCAGAAAATAGTATATAGTAAATAGATCAACTGACCGAACAATATATATATATATATATATATATATATAAATATAAATAATTTGTAGCCAAAAAAAGTCAAATACAAAAATAGATCAATGGCCACATTTGTCTGTGCTAAAAACTAAGGAAATGTGAAATATGTGAAATTAATTTTTAGCACAGACAAATGTGCTAGAACGTCCCGCCCTTCTCCAGGTTTTAATTACATCTCAACACAGTGGTTCTGAGCCTCCTATATAAATAGGCTTTATCCTGTTATTAGCCATAGGTAAAGGTACCTTCACACGAAACGACGCTGCAGCGATAGCGACAACGATGCCGATCGCTGCAGCGTCACTGTGTGGTCGCTGGAGAGCTGTCACACAGACCGCTCTCCAGCGACCAACGATGCCGAGGTCCCCGGGTAACCAGGGTAAACATCGGGTTGCTAAGCGCAGGGCCGCGCTTAGTAACCCGATGTTTACCCTGGTTACCAGCGTAAAAGTAAAAAAAACAAACAGTACATGCTCACCTGCGCGTCCCCCAGCGTCTGCTTCCTGACACTGACTGAGCTCCGGCCCTAACAGCACAGCGGTGACGTCACCGCTGTGCTTTCACTTTGACTTCAGGACCGGCGCTCAGTAAGTGTCAGGAAGCAGACGCTGGGGACGCGCAGGTGAGCATGTACTGTTTTTTTTTTTTACTTTTACGCTGGTAACCAGGGTAAACATCGGGTTACTAAGCGCGGCCCTGCGCTTGGTAACCCGATGTTTACCCTGGTTACCAGTGTAAAACATCGCTGGTATCGTTGCTTTTGCTTTCAAACACAACGATACACAGCGATCGGACGACCAAATAAAGTTCTGGACTTTATTCAGCGACATCACAGCAGGATCCTGATCGCTGCTGCGTGTCAAACTAAACGATATCGCTAGCCAGGACGCTGCAACGTCACGGATCGCTAGCGATGTCGTTTCGTGTGAAGGTACCTTAAGTGTTCACATTAGGCAGTCAGATCAGATACCATAGATAAGTGTTCACACCAGGCAGTCAGTGTAGTTACCCATTCGATCTGAGATTACCTTGACGTTTTGGTGAATGGGCTCACAACGTTTGCAAATCTTGTGCTAAAAATCTCATGTGTTTGTTCATATAGTTCATAAGCCAGTATGCTATTCACATTTCACATATTTCACATTTCCTTAGTTTTTAGCACAGACAAATGTGGCCATTGATCTATTTTTGTATTTGACACCAAATGATGTCAGAAGACGGGCAGCGCAAAATGTGTGCATGGACAAGGGCTAACCTAACAGCGTAGGCTCCGGGACTGATTCAAACAACGCTGAGGAGGCGGCGCACGGCGCCAAGGGGGTAAGAATGACGGCTGTGCTGCGTCACATCACAAAGGAAAGTTCCACCTACCGGACGGTATCACGGTAGGAGGGGACACTTTTCATAAGTGTTAGGTTCAGCATGTGCAAGGAGCACCACGAAAAGAGGCACTTTTTCCCTTTGCATCATTACTGCTGCACAAGGTGGCTCCTTCAGTAACAAACGCCTGGGGGGGGGGGGGGACAGGTTCCCTTAAATTTAACTTGTTGTGCCTGCGTGGCGGTCGCAGGTCACGTTGCCGTATACACAGCAGGGGAACAGCTGGCGGTGCTGAACCCCACTAACACATTGGCGAGGTGTTTGGCTCTGTGCGTACAGCACTTCTGGACAGCAATTAGCGGTGTTGGAGCCCAGGGACAGGAGGAGGAGGAGGAGGTGGGGGAGATAGGAGGGATTATTGCCACACACACAGCAGGGGAACAGCTGACGTTACTGAACCCCAATAACAGAGGAGGGACTGTTGGGACTGTGCGTACAGCACTACCAGGCAACAACTAGCGGTGTTGGAGCCCAGGGACAGGAGGAGGAGGTGGGGGAGATAGGAGGGATTGCCACACACACACCTGGGGAACAGCTGACGTTACTGAACCCCAATAACAGAGGAGGGACTGTTGGGACTGTGCGTACAGCACTACCAGGCAACAACTAGCGGTGTTGGAGCCCAGGGACAGGAGGAGGAGGTGGGGGAGATAGGAGGGATTGCCACACACACACGTGGGGAACAGCTGACGTTACTGAACCCCAATAATAGAGGAGTGACTATTGACTGTGCATACAGCACTTCTGGACAGCAACTAGCGGTGTTGGAGCCCAGGGACAGGAGGAGGAGGAGGAGGTGGAGGAGATAGGAGGGATTGCCACACACACAGCTGGGGAACAGCTGATGTTACTGAACCCCAATAACAGAGGAGTGACTGTTGACTGTGCGTACAGCACTTCTGGACAGCAACTAGCGGTGTTGGAGCCCAGGGACAGGAGGAGGAGGAGGAGGTGGAGGAGATAGGAGGGATTGCCACACACACAGCAGGGGAACAGCTGACGTTACTGAACCCCAATAACAGAGGAGTGACTGTTGACTGTACATACAGCACTTCTGGACAGCAACTAGCAGTGTTGGAGCCCAGGGACAGGAGGAGGAGGTGGAGGAGATAGGAGGGATTGCCACACACACAGCTGGGGAACAGCTGACGTTACTGAACCCCAATAACAGAGGAGGGACTGTTGGGACTGTGCGTACAGCACTACCAGGCAACAACTAGCGGTGTTGTAGCCCAGGGACAGCAGGAGAAGCAGAGGAACACAATGTAGGCCGAAGCCTGATTGGAGAAAGTCGAAAGGGAACCTTTAACCCCCCCCCAAGGTGTTTGTAGCTGAAAGAGCCAGCTTGTGCAGCACAAAAGATGCAAAAGGAAAAGGTGGCTCTTTTCATTATGCTCCTTGCAAACACAGAACTAAACACTTATAAAATGTGTCCCCTGAAACCGTGAGACCGTCCCGGAGGTGGGACTTTCCTTCATAATATGACGCAGCACAGCTGTCATTCCTACACCCTTGGCGCCGTGCCCCGGCTCCTCAGCGTTGTTTGAATCTGTCACGGAGCCTGCGCTGTTATGTTATCCCTTGGCCAGGCACACTTAGCGCTGCCCATCTTCTGACATCATTTGGTGTCAGGCTGGCTGCGCCTGTGCGGCCGCGCTGGACGAGATCCCGCCTTGCAGTGTCGTCTAATGTAATCCCACCGCGGGCCTGGGATCCGTGGCCATGCGCAGTGCATATCCTCGCCTCTCACTCCCCTCCCTACGGCTTCTTCAGACTGTGCGGCGTCACGGCCGTGGCATGCTATTAGGGATCAGCTGACAGCGCACAGTCTGAAGAAGGCGTAGGGAGATGAGTGAGAGGCGGAGGTTCAGATATGCACTGCGCATGTCCATGGATCTCAGGCCCCCAGTGGGATGAAATCAGAAGACAATGCGAGGCCGGCTCTCGGCCAGCGCGGCCGCACAGGCGCAGCCAGCCTGACACCAATTGATGTCAGAAGATGGGCAGCGCTAAGTGTGCCTGGCCAAGGGATAACATAACAGCGCAGGCTCCGGGACAGATTCAAACAACGCTGAGGAGCCGGGGCACGGCGCCAAGGGGGTAGGAATGACAGCTGTGCTGCATCATATTACGAAGGAAAGTCCCACCTCCGGGACGGTTTTACGGTATCAGTGGACACATTTTATAAGTGTTAAGTTCTGCGTGTGCAAGGAGCTAAACAAAAATAGCTACCTTTTCCTTGTGCAGCATTACTGCTGCACAAGGTGGCTCTTTCAGTAACAAACGCCTTGGGGGGTGGGGGGACAGGTTCCCTTACATTTCAGTTGTTGTGTCAGCATGGCGGTCGCAGGACACATTGCCGGCTACACAGCTGGGGATCAGCTGACGTTACTGAAACCCAATAACACTGGGTCGTATGTTTTGACTGTGCAGACGGCACTTCTGAGCCTCAACTGGCGGTGTTGGAGCCCAGGAATTTAAGTTCAGGTGGTAGAAAGATGAACACAACAGGAGACCTGGATAACGTAGAAAGTCACCTAATTATTTAATCAGTAAGAGGAGTGGCAAATTCCTGCGAGATCCAGGCCTTGTTCATTTTCAGGAAAGTAAGCCGGTCAACGTTATCGGAGGATAGTCGCATGCGACGGTCAGTTAGTACACCACCTGCAGCACTAAAGACGCGTTCCGATAATACACTAGCCGCAGGGCAAGCCAGCACCTCCAATGCATACTGGCTTAGCTCTGGCCATGTATCCAGCTTTGAGACCCAAAACTTGAAAGGTGAAGAGCCGTCTGGGAGTACAGCAAGAGGGCAAGACATGTAGTCTGTCACCATCTGACGGAACCGTTGCCTCCTGCTGACTGGAGCCGTCTGTGATGGTGTTGACTTTTGTGGCGGGCACAGAAAACTGTGCCACAGTTGGGCCATACTGCTCTTGCCTTGGGCAGAGGCACTGCTTCTGCTCCCTCTTTGTGCAGAGCCTCCACCACTGCCTGGACGCACTGAGCTGCTTTGTAATGCACTAGCAGCACTTCTCTCACTTGGAATGGAGAAGATGATGGAATTCACCAGTGTGTCTTGGTACTCCCGCATTTTTCCCTCCCGGTTCAACGGTGTGATGAGGCTTTCTACGTTGTCCCGGTAGCGAGGATCGAGGAGGGTGAACACCCAATATTCAGACATGTTGAGAATGTGGGCGATGCAGCGGTCGTTTCTCAGGCACTGCAGCATGTAATCCACCATGTGCTGCAGACTGCCAACTGCCCAAGAAACGCTGTCCCCTGCTGGAGGCGTGATCTCTGCCCGCTCGTCATCACCCCACCCTCGCTGTACACACTGAGTACTGGACAATTGTGTAACTCCCTCCTCTGGACGGATGTCTTCCTCCTCCATTGACTCCTCCTCATCCTCCTCACAAACTGTCCCCTGCCTACGCGTTTGTAAGGAACCACGTGGCGCTGACTGTCCAGAAGATGATGGAAATGCTGAATCCTCATCCTCCACCTCTTCCACAACATCATCCCTTAGCGCTTGCAGTGATTTTTCAAGCAGGCAGATAAGGGGGACAGTCATGCTGACTAGTGCATCATCTGCACTCGCCATCCGCGTGGAATAATCGAAGGGACGCAAAACCTGGCAGACGTCATTCATAGTGGCCCACTCTGTGGTTGTGAAGTCTGAACGGCGCGGAGTGCGACTTCTTTGCGCCTGATGCAACTGGTACTCCATTACAGCTTGCTGCTGCTCACACAACCGCTCCAACATATGTAACGTGGAATTCCACCTGGTAGGTAGGTCACATATGATGCGATGTTCCGGCAGGTGGTGTCGGCGCTGCAGAGCCGCAATGCGCGCTTTTGCCGTGCTGGAACGCTGCAAGTGAGCGCACTCTAGGCGGACCTTGTGCAGCAGTGCATCAAGATCCAGATAGTCCCTCAAAAAACTCTGCACGACCAAATTGAGCACATGTGCCAGACATGGGATGTGAGTGAGGTTGCCGAGGCCCAGAGCTGCCACCAGATTTCGGCCATTATCACACACTACCATGCCTGGCTGGAGATTCGCTGGCACAAACCACACATCGCTCTCCTGCTTGATGGCATTCCAGAGCTCCTGCGATGTGTGGCTTCGATTCCCCAAAGAAATTAATTTCAAGACGGCCTGTTGACGTTTGGCCACGGCTGTGCTCATGTCGGTCGTAACAGGTAAACGTTCATCACGGGTCCATGTGGAGGTGGACTGTGACGGCTCCTGCAGCGATGATTCTGAGGAACTGGTGTAAGAGGAGGAGTCAATGCGTACAGAATGGATTCCTGCAATCCTTGGAGTGGGCAGGACATGTCCTGCGCCACTCGCACGATCTGTACCCGGCTCAACGACATTAACCCAATGGGCAGTGAGGGAAAGGTATCGCCCCTGTCCATGTTGACTGGTCCACGCATCGGTGGTGAGGTGGACCTTGCTACTGACGGCGTTCAGTAGCGCGTGTTTTATGTGTCCCTCCACATGCTTGTGCAGGGCAGGGACGGCTTGCCTGCTGAAGTAAAAGCGGCTGGGCACATTGTACTGTGGGACTGCCAATGACATCAAGTCACGGAAGCTGTCAGTCTCCACCAGCCTGAATGACAGCATTTCCAGTGACAGAAGTTTGGCAATGCCTGCAGTCAGAGCCTGTGCTCGTGGGTGGTTTGATGAGAAAGGCCGCCTTTTCTCCCATGCCTGTACTACCGATGGCTGTACACTGGGCTGGGAGTGTGTGGATGACTGGGAACGTGGTGCTGCGGGTGGAATTACAGCGGGTCTGTGGACAACAGGGCCAGAGGTTCTTCCATGGCGATCCTGGGAGGAAGCCGAACCAGCTGCGTGTGAGCTGGAGGAAGAGGCAACACGAGCTGAAGAGGTGGTAGCTGCCGCTGTTGGTTGGCCTAGCTCTTCAGTGTGTTTTTCTAACTCCGCCGCGTGCCTGTTGCGCACATGTTTCCACATGTTGAAGGTATTGAGGTTGCTGACATTTTTCCCTCTTTTGACTTTGTGATGACACACCTTGCATTTGACATAGCAAATGTCATCTGCAACTGTGTCAAAAAAGGACCAGGCACTGCAAGTCTTGGGAGCGCCCTTTTTGGCTTTTGGAAGAGACATGCTCCTAACGGGTGCCAAAGCGGAGGCTGCAGGATCCGCAGTCTTCCCCCTCCCTCTTTGGGCCGTATGGGGAATCTCTTCCTCAGAGCTGCTCCTACCACCTTCCTGTCCCTCACGCCAAGATGGGTCAAGGACCTCATCATCTACACTACCCTCTGCCCCCAACTGCTCCTCCTGGGTAGTCTCAGCAGCAGAGCACGCACCAGAAAGTGGCACCTGAGTGTCATCATCAGCGGATGCGGCCTGCAATGTGGTGACCGGAAGCACTGGCCCACCCGCCTCTTCAGAGGAAGAGAGAAAAAGCTGTTGGGCATCACTGCACCCTGCCTCTTCTTCCATTTCTCCAATGCTGCTTGGCTGGCCCCCTGTTTCCAAGCCAAGAGATTCAGAGAACAGAAGTAGAGACGGCTCCTGTCCTGGGATCTCTGTCTGCCTGGGCAATTTGGCAGGTGGTGAAGAGACAGATGGCTGCTCTCCAGTGCTCTGTGTCTGAGAGGATGTGGCACTAATTGAAGTTGATGCATTAGCTGCCATCCATCCGACAACGGCTTCAATTTGTTCTTCACGCAGCAGCGGTGTACGGCGCTCTGTGACAAAGCTGCGCATGAAGGACTGTTCCCTGGTGAAAGTGGGTGCTGATTAGTCACCGGTGCCCGCAGCAGGCACAGAATCCCCATGTCCTCTCCCTGCTCCGCGCCCACGCCCACGTGCCTTACTCACTGCCTTCTTCATCTTGGTTGACTGATAAAGATAAGCAGAAAAGTACTAACGGCTTTGTGTGCTTATTCCTGAAGAGCTCCTAACAGGTATAAGAAACACTAATTTTCTAAAGTGTGGACTAGACTTTAATATGAGCTAATGTGGCCTACTTAAATGTAAAGTGGTGTCACTGGTGTGTTTGGTGAACTTTATTATTTATTTATTTTTTTGGGGCTGAACTGACAACAGAGAGAGCTGCAGTCACACGGAGACCGTGCAGACAGCCGTAAACGGTGCTGCAAGGCCCAAAAACCCTCCTCTACTTTATCCTATGTAGTGTTTTTCCACAAGTTAGCTGGAGACGGGTGGAAAGACACTAATAGGAATTTTTTGAAAAAATGTGCAGCAGCCTGCACTACTTAAAACAAAAGGAAAATTGATTTTACGGTATGACGCAGTGAAGAACCCTGAGCTGGAGACAACCAGGCTATGGCTGCTCACAGACTACAGGGCGAGCTGCAATCACACGGAGACCGTGCAGACAGCCGTAAACGGCGCTGCAAGGCCCAAAAACCCTCCTCTACTTTATCCTATGTAGTGTTTTTCCACAAGTTAGCTGGATACGGGTGGAAAGTCACTAATAGGAATTATTAGAATAAATGAGCAGCAGACTACACTACTTGAAAAAAAACAAAAAAAAAAAACAGTATGAGGCAATGAACCACCCTCCCTGAACTGAATACAACCAGCTATGGATGGCCTATGGCTGCACTCAGACTAGAGAGTGGGCTGCACTCACACGCACACACACACACACACACACACACACACACACACCTTGCAGATCGCTGTGAAAACAGCGCTACAAGGCAAAAGCAAGGTGAATAGTAGGTGAACACAGCGGTTGCTAAATTAGGCTACTTTCACACTAGCGTCGGGAACAACCCGTCGCTGTGCGTCGGGCCGACGTTCCCGACGCTAGCGTGGTCTCCGCCGCACAACGGGGGCAGCGGATGCATTTTTCCCACGCATCCGCTGCCCCATTGTGAGGTGCGGGGAAGTGCGGGGAGGTGGGGGCGGAGTTCCGGCCGCGCATGCGCGGTCAGAAAAAGCGGACCGTCGTGAGCAAAAAACGTTACATGTAACGTTTTTTTCTCCCGACGGTCCGCTACCACACGCCCAAGCGTCGCAAAACGGATGCAACGTTTGGCAATGCGTCGCAAATGCGTCGCTAATGTTAGTCTATGACGAAAAAACGTATCCAGCAAGAACTTTTGCTGGATGCGTATTTTCGGCAAAACGACGCATTTGCGACGTATTGCAGTTAACGCTAGTGTGAAAGTAGCCTAAGCCTTTGAAAAGCACAAAGAAGCAAATCGCTATCTCTAAACTGGCCCTCAGTCAGCAAACAGCGTCCTGTCACTAACTGAATTCACAGCAGAGTGAGCGCAAAATGGCGCCAGCGACTTTTAAACTGCATCATGACATCATTTCAGCAGCCAATCACAGCCATGCCAGTAGTTTCATGCCCTCCATGCTGAACAGGATGTGCCCACACTTGGAATCATTCTCATTGGCTGAATTTGTGCAGTTTGAATCTGGGAACTTCCGATTCCGGTATCCGATACGCAGCAAGTATCGGAATCCCGGTATCGGAATTCCGATACCGCAAGTATCGGCCGATACCCGATACTTGCGGTATCGGAATGCTCAACACTACTCATGACTGAAACTTCCAGAATGGAGTTAATTCCGGGAGCTCCTCCTAGATTCCAATCTAGTGGCATAGGAATTATAAATGTATGCATGTACAGTATGTATTGTCACTTTTTGTAAAAAAATATTTACACACAGCACTGATTGATCAGTTTTGCCAAATTTGACTTTTACTGTATTCCAACCAGTCCCAGCTCCGACATTTCTGGAGTGGGTGGAGCTAGACCGGCTGATAACCTCTGAAGGAGCATGCGAGTTTTGCCATTTTTTTGTGTGCCTGATTTTGCCTATCGGGACTTTGAGATGCGTCGGACCTTTCTGATGAGGATGTGGAGAGGCATCCAGAGGAGGGTGTTATAGCGCTACTGTAATCAACATTATTGTTGGGATATGAAAGAGCGGGGGTTAATAGAAATTCTGTATTAGCTATTTGGGCTATAGGGAATGATGTAGGATGCCCCAAGACTGCCATAGAAACACAGCTGTGACCTAATAAAATAGTCTGTAGGAGGAAAAAGATCTACATTATTGCAGACCTATTATTGTGGCTATTTGTGTAAATACTTCTGGATTTTTAAAAGATTTTGCAAGAAAACACGTTTACATACCTTGATAGGGATAAAACAGCCAGTAACCTGTCATTAATGCCCCAACAAGCTTTTCTCAAACTGTTTAATTAACCCCTTCGTGACAGAGCCAATTTGGTACTTAATGACCGAGCCAATTTTTACAATTCTGACCACTGTCACTTTATGAGGTTATAACTCTGGAACACTTTAACGGATCTCGCTGATTCTGAGATTGTTTTTTTGGTGACATATTGTACTTCATGATAGTGGTAACATTTCTTTGATATTACTTGCGATTATTAATTAAAAAAATGAAAATATGGATAAAATTTTTAAAATTTTGCAATTTTCAAACTTTGAATTTGTATGCCCTTAAATCAGAAAGATATGTCACTCAAAATAGTTAATAAATAAAAAATTTTTTAGGGACCATCTCACATTTAAAGTCACTTTGAGGTGTGTACATGACAGATAATACCCAAACTGAACACCATTCTAAAAACTACACCCCTCAAGGTGCTCAAAACCACATTCAAGAAGTTTATTAACCGTTTACGTGCCTCACAGGAACTGAAACAATATGGAAGGAAAAATTGAACATTTAACTTTTTTTTCAAACATTTTACTTCAGAACCATTTTTTTTTTATTTTCACAAGTGTAAAAAGAGAAAATGAACCACAAAATGTGTTGTGCAATTTCTCCTGAATACGCCGATACCCCATATGTGGCGGTAAACCACTGTTTGGGCGCACGGTAGGGCTTGGAAGAGAAGGAGCACCATTTGACTTTTTCAATGTAGAATTGGCTGGAATTGAGATCGGACGCCATGTGTCGTTTGGAGAGCCCCTGGTGTGCCTAAACAGTGGAAACTAGGGTTGAGAGAAATGGATCGGTCAAATTCAAAAATGGGATCGGCCATGAGGTCGGCGATCTTCGCGCCAAAGTCGCGTTTCGTATGACACTTTCAGCGCCATTTTTCAGCTAATGAAGGAGGACGCAGAGCGTGGGCAACGTGATGACATAGGTCTCGGTCCCCACCATCTTAGAGAAGGGCATGACAGTGATTGGCTAGCTTTCTGCGGCGTCACAGGGGCTATGAAGGAGCGTGCACGCCGACCGCCATCTTAGTTCTGCCGAACTTAGCATAGGGAGAGGTTGCTGCAGCTTCATCAGAAGAAGGGATATAGTTAGGGAGGGAAGATTAACCCCCAAACCGCTTGTGCTGTAGCGATTTCCACTGCCCAACACCAGCTTTCCTTTGCAGGGACAGTGGAGGCTATATTTTTGTGCATCAGCTCTGTAGCTTATTAGGCTGCCTTATAAGGCTCCCTGATAGCTGCATTGCTGTTTGTACGCCGCTGTGCAAACCAACTGCTTTTTTAAAAGCAAAAATCCTGTTGCTCCATTCTGCACAGTTATCTTGTTTCTTTGTCCTCACTTTTGTGTGCAGCAGTCCTTTTTTTTGCTGCCATACTTGTCCTGACTCTGAGATCATTGTAGGGAGATTGAAATTGTACTACAGTCCTTGTATTTTTTGATAAATCTTCCAGCCACGTTCTGCCACTTACATTGTGTAGTGTAATACACTGGGCCGGAGTTTTGTTGCAATCCCCCCCCCCCCCCCCCCAAAAAAAAGGGAGATTTAAATTGCCACTAAGTGGATCTATGTCAGTTCTGTTTGTCGTATATCTTCCAGCCACGTTCTGCCACTTACATTGTGTAGTGTAATACAGTGGGCATGAGTTTTGGTGCAGTCTCCCCCCCCCAAAAAAAAAGGGAGATTTAAATTCTCAACAAGTTTATATACCCCCTTCTACCTTGTTTTACAGTACCATATAATGGTTGTTATTTTGCTTACATTTTCCCAAAAATGAGGAAGTCTGGTGGAAGAGGCCGTGGGCGGTCGTTGCCAGCTGGTAATGATGATGGTGGTGGTGGTGGAGTATCATCTAGTGGTAGTGGAGTATCATCTGGTGGTAGTGGGAAAAGCAAAATAGCACCTAAGGCTGGAGGTGTTGAGCCAGCGTCATCGTCTGGCTACACAAGGCCTTGAAGGCTCCCTTATCTGGGAGTAGGAAAGCCGCTTTTAAAGCCAGAGCAGCAGGAAAGTTTTGGCTTTCCTTGCTGACTCAGCCTCTAGCTCTTTCGCCTCCTCTTCAGAAAGTTCCAAATATAAAAGCAGCGAGTCGTCAGTGGATGCTCCCGGTCAGGAACAAGTCGCTTCCTTGTGTCCTTCACCCAAAGCAAAAGTGAAGGATGCTGCAGGCGACACTACAGTTTACTCCATGGAGCTCTTTACACATACCGTGCCTGGGTTAGAAAGGGAAATTGTTAACTGCCCATTACAAGATGAATCGGACGTGGAGTGCACAGATGCACAGCCACAGTTAGATTATTATGCTGTTCCATTGACTCAGATCACTACATTGCCCTCGCAGTGTACTGAGCCAGAATCTGACCCTGATGAGACTATGGTGCCCCTATAGCACCTTACACGGTGACACAGAGGAAGGTGCACATGACATTGAAGAGGAGGTGATAGATGACCCAGATTGGCAGCCATTGGGGGAACAGGGTGCCGCTGGCAGTAGCTCTGAAGCAGAGGAGGATGATCCGCAGCAGCCATCTACATCGCAACAGCTTTCATCTGGCAGGCCCGTATCTGGCCAAAAATGTTTTAGGGCAGCGTGGCCATCCGGTGAAAGTAGCACAGCGTGCAATGCCTGAAAAGGTATTTGATAGTAGGAAGAGTGCAGTGTGGGGATTTTTTAACCAAGATCCGAATGATCAGTGCAAAGTTATCTGTAAGTAATGCTCAAAGACCTTTAGCAGAGGGAAGAATGTCCAAAATTTAAATACAACGTGCATGCGTAGACATTTAACCAGCATGCACTTGCAAGCCTGGACTAACTACCAAACGTCCCGTACCGTTGGTGCACCCACTCAGAATGAAGGTAGGCAGCAACGCTACATTGCTTCCCTCACTGTAAGCCCACCGCTTAGGACACCACCAGCAGCAGCAAATGTGGAGGTATCGTCGCAAGGCCAAAGCAGTCAGGGAATGACAAGGTTCTTAGTAGGAAACACTGTATGTAGGCCAACATCAAGAATACCATCACCTACCCTCTCTCAATCTGCCATGTCCACCACCACCACCCCCGCTAGCTCCACCATATGCAGCTCTCCAGTCCAGCTCACCCTACAAGAGACTCTCGTTAGGAAAAGGAAGTACTCATCCTCTCATCCGCGTACACAGGGTTTGAATGCCCACATTGCTAGACTAAGGGTACCGTCACACAGTGAAATTTCCATCGCTACGACGGTACGATTCGTGACTTTCTAGCGATATCGTTACGATATCGCAGTGTCTGACACGCTACTGCGATCAGACATCACGCTGAGAATCGTACGTCGTAGCAGATCGTATGGAACTTTCTTTCGTCGCTTGATCACCCGCTGACATCGCTGGATCGTTGTGTGTGACAGCGATCCAGCGATGTGTTCGCTTGTAACCAGGGTAAACATCGGGTAACTAAGCGCAGGGCCGCGCTTAGTAACCCGATGTTTACCCTGGTTACAAGCGTAAACGTAAAAAAAACAAACAGTACATACTTACATTCCGGTGTCTGTCCCCGGCGTCTCAGCTTCTCTGCACTGTGAAGCGCCTGCCGGCCTGAAAGCGAGCACAGCGGTGACGTCTGACGTCACCGCTGTGCTTTCCGGCTCTGCTGCTTACACAGTGCAGAGAAGCTGAGACGCAGAGGGACAGACACCGGAATGTAAGTATGTACTGTTTGTTTTTTTTACGTTAACGCTGGTAACCAGGGTAAACATCGGATTACTAAGCGCGGCCCTGCGCTTAGTTACCCGATGTTTACCCTGGTTACTTGGGGACTTCGGCATCGCTCCAGCGCCGTGATTGCACCGTGTGACCGCAGTCTACGACGCTGGAGCGATATTCATACGACGCTGCGACGTCACGAATCGTGCCGTCGCAGCGATGGAAATTTCACTGTGTGACGGTACCCTAATCTCGTTAGAGATGATGCCCTACCGGTTGGTTGAAAGCGAAGCTTTCAAAGCCCAGATGGCCTACGCAGTACCACGCTATGACCTAACCAGTCGACACTTCTTTGCGAGAAAAGCCATCCCAGCCTTCCACCAGCATGTCAAAGACCGCATTGTCCATGCACTCAGGCAATCAGTCAGTAGAAAGGTGCACCTCACAACAGATGCATGGACCAGTAGGCATGGCCAGGGATGTTACGTGTCCATCACGGTGCACTGGGTTAATGTGGTGGATGCAGGGTCCACAGGGGACATCCATAGTGGGCCTAGCCCACGGTCTAGGAAACAGTTAGCTGTAGGCGTTCGCCACCCCTCCTCCTCCTCCTCCAGAAGCGAAAGCTCATCCAGAATGCAGTCGCATGACCACTCCATCCACAGCTGCCAGTGTTGCACACAAGGTGTCCCATTACGGAACAGCTAGTGGTAAGCGTCAGCAGGCTGTGTTGGAAATGAAGTGTTTGGGCGACAACAGACACACCACGGAAGTTCTGGCCGAGTACTTGCAGCAAGAAACTTATTCATGGCTGGGCAGTGTACATCTTGAGGTAGGCAAGGTAGTCAGTGATAACGGAAGGAATTTTAAGGCTGCCATAGCCATTTCAGAACGGAAACACATACCTTGCCTGGCTCACACCTTGAACCTGGTGGTGCAGTGCTTCCTCAAAAATTATCCGGAGTTACCAGCCCTGCTCCTGAAGGTGCGAAGACTTTGCTCGCACATCCACCGGTCGCCCTTACACTCCAGCTGTATGCTCAACCATCAGCGATCGCTGAAGCTTCCCCAGCACCGCCTAATAATCGATGTTGCAACAAGGTAGAACTCCACACTGCACATGCTTCAGATGCTGTGCGAACAGAGGCATGCTGTAATGTATTTATGGGAGGATACACATTTACGGGCAAGCAGTTGGATGGCAGACATGGAGTTGTCTGGTGTGCAGTTGTCGAAGCTACAAGACCTCTGTCAAGTCCTTCAGTGTTTTGAGGAATGCACATGGTTGGTAAGTGCTTACGACACCACCATAAGCATGAGCATTCCTCTTATGCGTCTGCTGATGCAAAGTTTGACGCGCATTAAAGAGCAGGCGTCTGCGGCTGAGGAGGGAAGCCTTGATGACAGTCAGCCATTGTCTGCTCAGGGAACTCTCCTGGACGAGGTGGCGGAAGAAGAGGAGGAGGATGATGGGGATGAATATTTACGGGAGGATGCTTCTCAGGGGGCAATAGAAACTGGTGGTGTTGCAAGATCAGGTACAAGGTTTTTGCGGGAGACAAGTGATGGTGATTTGCAAGAAAGTGCTCCTCAACCCAGAACAAGCAGTGAATTGACACCTGGAACATTGGCCCACATGGCTGAGTATGCCTTGCGTATCCTAAAAAGGGACCCCTGCATTATCAAAATGATGACCGATGACGATTACTGGTTGGCCTGCCTCCTGGATCCACGATATAAAGGGAAATTACAAAATATCATGCCACATGAGAACCTTGAGCAAATATTGGCTACCTAACAAGCAACTCTTGTAGACCGTTTGGTTCAGGCATTCCCAGCACACAGCGGCGGTGATGGTTCTCACACGAGCTGTAGGGGGCAACATGGCAGAGGTGTTAGAGGTGCACAAATCAGAAGCGGCGTTGGACAGAGGGGGTTTTATGACCAGGTTGTGGAGTGGTTTCGCAATGACCGCAGACACGACAGGTACTGCTGCATCGATTCAAAGTGACAGGAGACTGCATTTGTCCAGAATGGTTACGAACTATTTTTCCTCCCTTATCGATGTTCTCCCTCACAGGTCTTTCCCCTTTGATTACTGGGCATCTAAAATAGACACCTGGCCTGAATTGGCAGAATATGCATTACAGGAAGTCGCTTGCCCTGCTTCTAGTGTGCTATCAGAAAGAGTCTTCAGTGCTGCTGGTTCAATACTGACCAAAAAAAGGACACATCTGGCTACCCAGAATGTTGATGATCTAACCTTCATAAAAATGAACCAATCATGGATTTCAAATTATTTTGCCCCATCTTCTCCTGCGGACACGTAGCTTGCCTGAAAAATGTCTTGGTTTTGGCCTCCTCTTAGTGACTTCTCCAATTCCTCCATTTGCAGCTGCTGAATGTCCACCATAAGCCATTTTTATACCTCCCTAAATGGGCTGACTCCCCCCACAGGGCCGTGGTCACCACCTGGCGCAAGCACCCGTGCGAGTGCCGTTTACCTGGACAGGTGGGTGCACCCACTCTTGGGCGACGGCACTGGCACAGGGTCCCTCATAGTACAATGAAGTGTCTCTGACGGTGGTGGTGCACAACCAACGTCAGACACACCGTCGTAATGAGGGGCCCTGTGCCAGTACTGCCGCCCACGAGTGTTCCCCCCCCCCCAGCTCGAACAGTGCTCTACCATTTGCAATACCTACCTCTCCCTGCTCCACTACTGTGTAGTCTGTGCTGTTAAATCCTTCAATGGCACTGCCAATACAAATTTGTTGAAATGATAGAGGATAGTTAAAATATACAGGGGCCCTGGCCTCCATTTAGACCATTTAATACTTTGCACCTAGTACCACTGTCTGCTACTCAGCAGAGGAGCCCACCCCTGTACCTAGCTATGCCGCCTGTTTAGTCATGTTTCCAATTTTGAACTGCATTTAGCCTACTTTTTTATTTTGGGCCTACTAACTGTGTCTGCGCCACTCATTACAATTGTCCTCCACTGAACAAAGCAATGCCGCCTGTTTAGTCCTGTTGCCAATTTTGAACTGGATTTAGCCTACTTTCTTATTTGGGCCTATATCTGTGTTTCCTCCTCGTCCTGCCCATTGGCCAGCCACTGCTAGATGAGTCTGCTGGTACATTGACCCAGACCACAACATTCCCCTTGCACTCTACACAGCCAGAATCTGACCCTGCTGAAAGTCAGGTTCCCCTTCCCGCATACTATATCACCTTACACGGGGACAAAGAGGAAGGTGCAGATGAAAGTGCAGGTTCCTTCATCAGGTGGGGGGCATACTCATTGGCACTGGCACAGGGCCCCTCATAGTACGCAAGTGTCTCTGGCAGTGGGAGGCGCCGCCTGCCATCAAGCACACCGCCGTACTATGAGGGGCCCTGTGCCAGTGCCAACTAGTGGGCCCCCCCTGCTTGCTCTGGATCACAGCCGTGACGTATTCCGCGCTTCCTGGGCCCACGAAAATCTTGAGCCAGCCCTACCCCCACAACTTTAGCCAAATGACCCCCTGTTTTCAATGCCTAATTATTATTATTATAAAGTAAATTAAGATTGACAAGCTTCAGTAATAAGAATTGATGTTTTGGCATTAAAATGGGCTCTGTAGGTGTTTTTCTGTCCTCCACTCACTGCCGACTTTGATTCCCCATTGACTTGCATTGGGTTTCGATAGGCCCCCGACTTTTCGAAATAATCGACCGATTTCACCCAACCCGACTTTTGACAAAGTCGGGTTTCGCGAAACCCGACTCGATCCTAAAAAAGTAAAAGTCGCTCAACTCTAGTGGAAACCCCCCAAAAGTGACACCATTTTGGAAACTAGACCCCTTATGGAACTTATCTTGATGTGTGGTGAGCACTTTGAGCCCCCAAGTGCTTCACAGAAGTTTATAACGTAGAGGCGTGAAAATAAAAAAATCGCATTTTTTTACACAAAAATGATCTTTTCGCCCACAAATTCTTATTTTCACAAGGGTAACAGGAGAAATTGGACCATGAAAGTTGTTGTGCAATTTTTCCTGAGTACGTCGATACCCTATATGTGGGGGTAAACCGCTGTTTGGGCGCACGGCAGAGCTTGGAAGAGGAGCGCCGTTTGACTTTTTCAATGCAGAATTGAAGAGCTCCTGATGTACCTTAACAGTAGAAACCCCCCACAAGTGACCCCATTTTGGAAACTAGACCCCCAAAGAGCTTATCTAGATGTGTGGAGAGCACTATGAAGCCCAAAGTGTTTCACTACAGTTTATAACGCAGAGCCGTGAAAATAGAAAATCATTTTTTTCCCCACAAAAATAATTTTAGTCCACATTTTTTTTTCCCAAGGGTAACAGGAGAAATTAGACCCCCAAAGTTGTTGTGCAATTTTTCCTGAGTACATTTATGCCCCATGTTTGGGTAAACCACTGTTTGGGTGCACGTCAGAGCTCGGAAGGGAGCACCATTTGACTTTTTGAATGCAAGACTTGCTGGAATCAATGGTGGCGCCATGTCACGTTTGGAGAGCCCCTGATGTGCCTAAACAGTCGAAACCCGTCAATTCTAACTCCAACACTAACCCCAACACACCCGTAACCCTAATCCCAACCCTAACACACCCCTAACCCTAATACCAACTATAACCCTAACCCCTACACACCCAACCCTAATCCAAAACGTAACACACCCCTAATACCAACCATATCCCTAAGGCTGGAGAGACACACTGGTGGGAGATACGGCCGAGTCTCGCTGGTTAAAAGCAAGCTGTGGCATCGGCACTCCGGAATGGAGCGTGCGGCTCCATGTATTGCTATGCAGCTGCACGCTCCGCTCCGGAGTGCCGGTGCCACAGCTTGCTTTTAACCAGCGAGACTCGGCCGTATCTCGCACCAGTGTGTCTCCGGCCTAACCACAAGCCTAACCCTAACCCCAACACACCCCTAACGACAAGCCTAAGGCTAGGTTCACATTGCGTTAGCGCAATCCGCTAGCGCTAAACGGATTGCCCTAACGCAATGTATTTGTAGGGGCCACGTTTAGGGGTCGCGCTAACGTCCCCGCTCTCACAGATCCCCGATCTGCGAGAGCGGGGAAGGGACCTCAGGCGCGCCGCAGACGCTGCCAGCAGCGTCTGAGGCGCGCCACAAAAGAACGGCACATCGCTAGCGCGAGCCGAAAAAGGCACGCGCTAGCGATGCTTCAGGAATGAACAACATTGCTGTCAATGGGTGCGCTAACGGACCCGTTGCACGACGTTAATTGCGACATTGTTGCCGTGCAACGCTGTCCGTTAGCGATCACCCAATAACGCAATGTGAACCTAGCCTAACCCTAATTCCAACCCTAACCCTAAGTGCCCACGTTGCGGATCCGCAGTTTTTGAAAAATCCGCAGGCAAAACACACTGCATTTTACTTGCGGATTTACAATGTTTTCTGTGCGCCTTTCACCTGCGGATTCCTATTGAGGAACAGGTGTAAAACGCTGCGGAATCCGCACAAAGAATTGACATGCTGCGGAAAATACAACGCAGTGTTTCTGCGCAGTATTTTCCGCACCATGGGCACAGTGGATTTGGTGTTCCATAGGTTTACATGGTACTGTAAACGTGATGGAAAACTGCTACGAATCCACAGCGGCCAATCCGCACCGTGTGCACAGAGCCTAATTCTAACCCTAACCCTAGTGGAAAAATAAAAAAAATATTTATTATTTTGCCTACCTATGGGGGTGATAAAGGAGGGGGGGGGGGGTTATTTACAATTTTTTTTATTTTGATCACTGTGATAGGTTGTATCACAGTGATCAAAATATACCTGGAATGAATCTTCCGGCTGATTCGGTGGGCACACTGCACATGTGCCTGCCATTTTGGAAGATGGCGGCGCCCATGGAGAAGACGGACGGACACCGGGACTTGGTAAGTATGAGGGGGTTGGGATCGGACAGCGGGGGGACACGGGCGGAGAGAAGACTGATGGCGGCGGATCGCCGCTGTCAGTCGGTGGAGGGGGCAGATCGGGGTCTCCAGCCGTGGCCGATGATATTGCAGCATCGGCCATGGCTGGATTGTAATATTTCACCAATTTTCAGTTAACCCTTTCACCCGATCTGCAGGAACGCGATCCTGCCATGACGCCACATAGGCGTCACAGGTCGGATTGGCACGGGTCGGATTAACTCTATGTACCATTTTATTATGTTCATTACTAAACACCGGGCTTGGTATTATCTATACTAGATGGTGGCCCGATTCTAACGCATCGGGTATTCTAGAATATGCATGTCCACGTAGTATATTGGCCAGTCACGTAGTATATTGCCCAGCCACGTTTGTCACAGGTTAAAAAATAAACATATACTCACCTTTCCGAGGGCCCCTTGTAGTCCACGGCAGTTTCCGGTCCCAGGGTTGGTCTGAGCGCAGGACTTGTGATGACGTCGCGGTCACATGACCGTGACGTCACAGCAGGTCCTTTCCGCGCAGGCCTTGTCATTACGGCGCGGTCACATGACCGTGACGTCATGGCAGGTCCTTCTGCCATACGATCACGTGTAACGGAAGATGGCGGGCGGCGCGAGCGGCTCAGCGGACTACAGAGGGTGAGTATAGCAGGTTTTTTTTAAATTATTTTTAACATTACATTTTGTACTATTGATGCCGCATAGGCAGCGTCAATAGTACAAAGTTGGGGACACACAGGGTTAATAGGGGCGGGAACGGAGTGCGTTACCCACGGCATAACGCGGTCCGTTACCGCCGGCATTAACCCTGTGTGAGCGCTGACCGGAGGGGTGTATGCGGGCGCCAGGCAGTGAGTGCGGGGAGTAAGGAGCGGCCATTTTTTTCCGGACTGTGCGCGTCGCTGATTGGTCGCGGCAGCAGCTGCCGAGACCAATCAGCGAACAAATAACCGCGACAGATAGACGGAAGTACCCTTAGACAATTATATAGTAGATATCTATATATAGATTTATCTATTATCTATCTATGTGTAAACATTATTCTTCAATGGAGTATGTAAAGGAAAAGGTTGAACAAGAAATGACATCACAATTCTTTTTTTTTTGGTTAAATAATAGATCTTTATTTAGCTTACAAAAATGCACACAAAGCCGCATGAAAATCAGCATCAAATCTGCACGGATTTTTCTGCCAAGACATGCAGAATCTGCACAGAAAATTCCACAGGCAGATCTGCAACGTGTGCACATACCCTAACGCACACTTTCCCCCCCCAAATTGGTGCGAAAACAGGGTGCATCTTATAATCTGAACCTAAAAAAAAAAAAAAACCTACTGAGGAGGGTTGCGGTGGTGGAGCAGTGATGCATGCCCCCTCACACCAGCCCACTGGATGCCCCTCTACATACACTATGCATACAGCCCCCTGGATGTCCATCTACATACCCCCTCACACCAGCCCCCTGGATGCCCCTCTACATGACCCATCATTCCAGACCCAAGAATGTCCCTCTACATATCCCATGCCACCTCACACCAGCCACAAGGCCCCCTGGATACCCCTCTACATACCCCATGCCCCCTCACACCAGCCCCCTGGATGCCCTTATACATACCCCATGCCACCTCATACCAGCCCCCCTGGATGCCCCTCTACATACCCCATGGATGCCCCTCTACATACCCCCCTCACACCATCCACACAGCCCCCTGGATACCCCATGCCAACTCTACATGCCCCCTCACACCAGCTCCCAGGATGCCCCTCTACATACCACATGCCCACTCACCATCCACACAGCACCCTGGATGCCCCCTCTACATACCCCATGCCTCCTCACAACAGCCACAAGGCACCCTGGATACCCCATGCCCCCTCTCACACCACACACACAGCCCCCTGGATGCATACCTCCCAACTTTTGAAGATGGGAAAGAGGGACAAAGTTTGCGGCGCGCAAAGCGCTCCGCGGCAAATTTTAGGCCACGCCTCTGACCACACCCATTCATAATTAGCCACACCCATATCCACGTCCCAACCACACCCATTTAGCACTGCCGATCACACTGTTTCATATATAATAATTATAAACAAAAAAATATGGCCACACAGTGCTCCATACCGTATAATGGCCGCACACAGCTCCTCGTACACACTCGGCTCCGCTCCGCACACAGCTCCTCGTACACACTCGGCTCCGCTCCGCACACAGCTCCTCGTACACACTCGGCTCCGCTCCGCACACAGCTCCTCGTACACACTCGGCTCCGCTCCGCACACAGCTCCTCGTACACACTCGGCTCCGCTCCGCACACAGCTCCTCGTACACACTCGGCTCCGCTCCGCACACAGCTCCTCGTACACACTCGGCTCCGCTCCGCACACAGCTCCTCGTACACACTCGGCTCCGCTCCGCACACAGCTCCTCGTACACACTCGGCTCCGCTCCGCACACAGCTCCTCGTACACACTCGGCTCCGCTCCGCACACAGCTCCTCGTACACACTCGGCTCCGCTCCGCACACAGCTCCTCGTACACACTCGGCTCCGCTCCGCACACAGCTCCTCGTACACACTCGGCTCCGCTCCGCACACAGCTCCTCGTACACACTCGGCTCCGCTCCGCACACAGCTCCTCGTACACACTCGGCTCCGCTCCGCACACAGCTCCTCGTACACACTCGGCTCCGCTCCGCACACAGCTCCTCGTACACACTCGGCTCCGCTCCGCACACAGCTCCTCGTACACACTCGGCTCCGCTCCGCACACAGCTCCTCGTACACACTCGGCTCCGCTCCGCACACAGCTCCTCGTACACACTCGGCTCCGCTCCGCACACAGCTCCTCGTACACACTCGGCTCCGCTCCGCACACAGCTCCTCGTACACACTCGGCTCCGCTCCGCACACCTCGTACACACTCGGCTCCGCTCCGCACACCTCGTACACACTCGGCTCCGCTCCGCACACCTCGTACACACTCGGCTCCGCTCCGCACACCTCGTACACACTCGGCTCCGCTCCGCACACCTCGTACACACTCGGCTCCGCTCCGCACACCTCGTACACACTCGGCTCCGCTCCGCACACCTCGTACACACTCGGCTCTGCTACATCCACACCGCACACCTCCTGACCCCATACAAGGCATTGCTTACCTCCTGCAGGACCATGTGGCAAGGTGGCAGCAACCAGCAGGTCCTGCAATCCACGGAGGTCCCGGTCTGCCGATCATGTGACCGCTGACTCCTCCCCTCCTGTGACCTCATCACAGGTCCTGTGCACAGAAAGCAGGCAGCCATACAGAACTTAGGGTAAGGGCCCGGGGCATGGGTTAACTATACAAGGGGGCGTGTCGGTCCTGCTGTCTGCGCCGCGGGATTAGAGTGCCCCGTGCGGGAGTGCGGGGCAGAGGCTGAAAACCGGGACAATCCCGCACAATGAGGGACGGTTGGGAGCTATGTGGATGCTCCATGCCCCCCCCCCCCCCCCTCACACCAGCCCCCTGGATGTCCCTCTACATACCCCATGCTTTCTCACAGCAAATTACAACCTCAGAGCACTCACACTGATTCCTGTGTCCTCATTCCCTTGTACAAGTGTCCATGCTGCCGTCTGAGTCCTCTCCTCACACTGCTCCACACTGCAGCCCCTCGGTCCTCTCCTCACACGGCTCCACGCTGCAGCCCCTCGGTCCTCTCCTCACACGGCTCCACGCTGCAGCCCCTCGGTCCTCTCCTCACACGGCTCCACGCTGCAGCCCCTCGGTCCTCTCCTCACACGGCTCCGCACTGCAGCCCCTCGGTCCTCTCCTCACACGGCTCCGCACTGCAGCCCCTCGGTCCTCTCCTCACACTGCAGCTCCCTCGGTCCTCTCCTCACACTGCAGCTCCCTCGGTCCTCTCCTCACACTGCAGCTCCCTCGGTCCTCTCCTCACACTGCAGCTCCCTCGGTCCTCTCCTCACACGGCTCCACGCTGCAGCCCCTCGGTCCTCTCCTCACACGGCTCCACGCTGCAGCCCCTCGGTCCTCTCCTCACACGGCTCCGCACTGCAGCCCCTCGGTCCTCTCCTCACACGGCTCCGCACTGCAGCCCCTCGGTCCTCTCCTCACACTGCAGCTCCCTCGGTCCTCTCCTCACACTGCAGCTCCCTCGGTCCTCTCCTCACACTGCAGCTCCCTCGGTCCTCTCCTCACACTGCAGCTCCCTCGGTCCTCTCCTCACACGGCTCCACGCTGCAGCCCCTCGGTCCTCTCCTCACACGGCTCCACGCTGCAGCCCCTCGGTCCTCTCCTCACACGGCTTCACGCTGCAGCCCCTCGGTCCTCTCCTCACACGGCTCCACGCTGCAGCCCCTCGGTCCTCTCCTCACACGGCTCCACGCTGCAGCCCCTCGGTCCTCTCCTCACACGGCTTCACGCTGCAGCCCCTCGGTCCTCTCCTCACACGGCTCCACGCTTCAGCATCTCATTTCCCGCCTCTCTTCTCCAGCAGCAGCTGTCTCTCAAAACGCAGCTTCCTTCCAGCTATCGGCTCGTCATTAGACTAAAGGAGGCCCCGCCCCTTCCGTGACATCATGATTTCAAGGACTCACTCCTCCCCCTCAAGAAATCAACTCCATTCTAGACGCTACCGTCATGTTTGTGGGAGAAGATACTGAAGTCGGCAGTGAGCAGGTAGAGGAGGCGGGCAGTGTGTGAGGACTCAGAGGAAGCTGCAGAGAGGAGTGAGGTGAGAGAGGAGATGAGAGGCTGGTCTCCTGCAGTATATAGGGAGGCTGTGTGGGGCTCATGCTGTATATAGGGAGGCTGTGTGGGGCTCATGCAGTATATAGGGAGGCTGTGTGGGGCTCATGCTGTATATGGGGAGGCTGTGTGGGGCTCATGCTGTATATAAGGAGGCTGTGTGAGGCTCATGCTGTATATAAGGAGGCTGTGTGAGGCTCATGCTGTATATAGGGAGGCTGTGTGGGGCTCATGCTGTATATAAGGAGGCTGTGTGAGGCTCATGCTGTATATAAGGAGGCTGTGTGGGGCTCATGCAGTATATAGGGAGGCTGTGTGGGGCTCATGCTGTATATGGGGAGGCTGTGTGGGGCTCATGCTGTATATAAGGAGGCTGTGTGAGGCTCATGCTGTATATAAGGAGGCTGTGTGAGGCTCATGCTGTATATAGGGAGGCTGTGTGGGGCTCATGCTGTATATAAGGAGGCTGTGTGAGGCTCATGCTGTATATAAGGAGGCTGTGTGGGGCTCATGCTGTATATAGGGAGGCTGTGTGGGGCTCATGCTGTATATAAGGAGGCTGTTTGGGGCTCATGCTGTATATAAGGAGGCTGTGTGGGGTTCATGCTGTATATAGGGAGGCTGTGTGGGGCTCATGCTGTAGATAGGGGGCTGTGTGGGGCTAATGCTGTATATGGGGAGGCTGTGTGGGGCTCATGCTGTATATAGGGAGGCTGTGTGGGGCTCATGCTGTATATGGGGAGGCTGTGTGGGGCTCATGCTGTATATAAGGAGGCTGTGTGAGGCTCATGCTGTATATAAGGAGGCTGTGTGAGGCTCATGCTGTATATATGGAGGCTGTTTGGGGCTCATGCTGTATATAAGGAGGCTGTGTGGGGCTCATGCTGTATATAGGGAGGCTGTGTGGGGCTCATGCTGTAGATAGGGGGCTGTGTGGGGCTAATGCTGTATATGGGGAGGCTGTGTGGGGCTCATGCTGTATATAGGGAGGCTGTGTGGGGCTCATGCTGTATATAAGGAGGCTGTGTGAGGCTCATGCTGTATATATGGAGGCTGTTTGGGGCTCATGCTGTATATAAGGAGGCTGTGTGGGGCTCATGCTGTATATAGGGAGGCTGTGTGGGGCTCATGCTGTAGATAGGGGGCTGTGTGGGGCTAATGCTGTATATGGGGAGGCTGTGTGGGGCTCATGCTGTATATAGGGAGGCTGTGTGGGGCTCATGCTGTATATAGGGAGGCTGTGTGGGGCTAATGCTGTATATAGGGAGGCCGTGTGGGGCTCATCCTGTATATAAGGAGGCTGTGTGGGGCTCATCTATATATATAATTGTCTAAGGGTTTTTCCGTCTGTCTGTCTGTCTGTCTGTCTGTCTGTCTGTCCTGGAAATAACTCCATATAAGGTATGGTCTACAAACAGGATACCTTATATGGAGTGGTCGGCGGTTTGTAGACCATACCTTATATGGAGTGGTCGGCGGTTTGTAGACCATACCTTATATGGAGTGGTCGGCGGTTTGTAGACCATACCTTATATGGAGTGGTCGGCGGTTTGTAGACCATACCTTATATGGAGTGGTCGACGGTTTGTCGGGCGGCCTCGACCAATCAGAGATGGGCACAGCATGGCGACGATGATGTCATAATGGTTGCCATGGCGACGATGATGTCATAAAGGTTGCCTCGACCAATCAGCGACGGGCACAGTCTGCCGCGAATCACATACTACGGGGACATGCATATTCTAGAATACCCGATGCATTAGAATCGGGCCACAATCTAGTGCTGTATATAAGGAGGCTGTGTGGGGCTCATGCTGTATATAGGGAGGCTGTGTGGAGCTCATCCTGTATATAGGGAGGCTGTGTGGGGCTCATGCTGTATATAGGGAGGCTGTGTGGGGCTCATCCTGTATATAAGGAGGCTGTGTGGGGCTCATGCTGTATATAGGGAGGCTGTGTGGGGCTCATCCTGTAGATAAGGGGGCTGTGTGGGGCTCATGCTGTATATAAGGAGGCTGTGTGGGGCTCATGCTGTATATAGGGAGGCTGTGTGGGGCTCATGCTGTATATAGGGAGGCTGTGTGGGGCTCATGCTGTATATATGGAGGCTGTGTGGGGCTCATCCTGTATATAAGGAGGCTGTGTGGGGCTCATGCTGTATATAAGGAGGCTGTGTGGGGCTCATGCTGTATATAGGGAGGCTGTGTGGAGCTCATCCTGTATATAGGGAGGCTGTGTGGGGCTCATGCTGTATATAGGGAGGCTGTGTGGGGCTCATCCTGTATATAAGGAGGCTGTGTGGGGCTCATGCTGTATATAGGGAGGCTGTGTGGGGCTCATCCTGTATATAAGGAGGCTGTGTGGGGCTCATGCTGTATATAGGGAGGCTGTGTGGGGCTCATCCTGTATATAAGGAGGCTGTGTGGGGCTCATGCTGTATATAGGGAGGCTGTGTGGGGCTCATCCTGTATATAAGGAGGCTGTGTGGTGCTCATGCTGTATATGGGGAGGCTGTGTGGGGCTCATGCTGTATATAAGGAGGCCGTGTGGGGCTCATGCTGTATATGGGGAGGCTGTGTGGGGCTCATGCTGTATATAAGGAGGCCGTGTGGGGCTCATGCTGTATATGGGGAGGCTGTGTGGGGCTCATGCTGTATATGGGGAGGCCGTGTGGGGCTCATGCTGTATATAAGGAGGCCGTGTGGGGCTCATGCTGTATATGGGGAGGCTGTGTGGGGCTCATGCTGTATATAAGGAGGCCGTGTGGGGCTCAAGCTGTATATGGGGAGGCCGTGGGGGGCTCATGCTGTATATGGGGAGGCTGTGAGGCTCATGCTGTATATAAGGGGCTGTGGGGGGTTTAAAGATCTATAGGGGGGTGTCAGCATACTTAATTCTGCTCAATATTAAGTGATACAATTAATATTAATTAATGTTGAGTAGAATTATTTTCATGCTATTGGTTCGGCCTCCACAACAGTCATGGTCTTTCATCTGGCCCCTCGGGAAACTAAATTGCCCACCCCTGATCTAGAGACATAGAGTGAGAAGCCCACAGACGATGGCAACAGATTAGTCCGTCCTCTCACTAAATGACCCATCCAGCTCTTCACACTATTCTCTCTGAAACGTCCGAGCATAAACGTCCCTGTTTGCAGTCTGAGTGATGCTGCCCGTGGTTTTGGTAATATGAATCGACTGACAGGTTCCCTTTAAAAATCTGTCAGCCAAACTGTGCAACCGTGGCAGAATCAACTGACCATGTACTGTGTATGAGATCCACCAGATTCTCACACGACAACTAATGGAAAGGTTTGCTAAGGCGACTTTCACATCAGCGATTTTCTCTGTTCGCGGCAGACACTGCAGTTTTTCCGCATCTGTCGCGTAATATATCACTTACGGGCCGGCAACTCTGCGTTCGGCCTCATTCATTCTCTATGGGACTTGCGGACATGTGCGGCACTTGAGGTGAGACAAAAAAAAAAAAAACACTGCTAGCATCATTTTTTTTTCCTGTTGCTGCAAGTACCGCATTTGCCGGATCGCAGCAAAACCGCAAGTGCCGCAAGTCCCATAGGGAATGAATGAGTCCAAACACAGTGTTGCCATAAGTGATCCGGCAGTTTTTCCGCATCCGTAACGGATCTGCCGCAAATGTCAAAAATCGCTAATGTGAAAGTAGCCTAAGTCACTGCCGATAGTGTCTGCATTAGTCATACTCACCAATTGGGGAGGCAGCACGAAAAGTGCCTAGGGCAGCAGAAACTCTAAATATGGCCCTGCTCTGAGTATTAAATAATTGTAGTTTATTTTCTCTCTTCTTCCGTCAGCCATGGCGTCTATTGATCTGAGAGACGAGCTGCTCTGCTCCATCTGTTTATCCACGTTTAAGGATCCTGTAACGCTGAGATGTGGACACAACTTCTGCCGGGTCTGTATTGGTCGTGTGCTGGATACACAGGACGAGTCTGGAGTTTATTCCTGCCCTGACTGCAGAAAAAGATTTCAGCAGCGGCCGGCACTGATGAGGAACATAAATCTCCATAATGTCGCAGAACGTTTCCTGATTACTCAGCAAGAACAAGAGGAGATCACCGGGATCTGCTGCACTTACTGTGTGGACTCTCCTGTACCTGCTGTTAGATCCTGTCTTCTCTGTGAGGCTTCTCTGTGTGATAAACACCTGAGGGTTCACAGCAAATCACCAGAACACATCTTATCTGATCCCAGCACTTCTCTGGAGAAAAGGAAATGTTCTGTCCATAAGAAGATCCTGGAATATTACTGCACTGAGGACGCTGCTTGTATCTGTGTCTATTGTTCAGCAGGAGAACATCGAGGACATCAGGTGGAGATTCTGGAAGAGGCCTCTGAGAAGAAGAAGACGAAACTGAGAAATGTCCTCCAGAAACTGATCACAAAGACAGAGGAGACTGAGGAAAGAGTCGGGAGTCTGGAGGAGCGCAGGAGAAAAGCTCAAGAAAAAGCAGCTGGAGAAGCCGAGAGAGTCACTGCCCTGTGTACAGACATCAGGAGACGGGTGGACGACCTGGAGAAGAAGGTCCTGAGTGAGATCTCCAGGCAGGAAAAGGAAGAGTCACTGTCACTGTCTGCTCTGATCCATCAGCTGGAAATAAAGAAGGACGAGCTGTCCAGGAAGATGAGACACATTGAGGAGCTGTGTAACATGACGGATCCACTGACTGTCTTACAGGAACCAGACATCGGTGACTTGTGTGATCCTGAGGAGGAGGGAGGTGATGAGGACACAGGCGGACATGATAAACAGCCTCATGATGGAGATGACCTGGATGTGGCTGTGGTCTCACACACATTACACACATTATGTGACGTAATATCAGGTATAAGGAGCGGGATCTATGTGGAGGATCCTGCAGACATATTACTGGATGTAAACACGGCTGATAATAATGTCCTTATATCAGACGACCTGAAAACAGCAACCTGGACACTAGAGGAGCAGAAACGTCCAGAAACAGCAGAGAGATTCCAGGGTTATAATCAGGTGATGAGCAGGAGAGGATTTACCTCAGGACGACATTACTGGGATGTGGAGATCAGGAGATCAGGGTGGTGGAGGGTGGGGATGTGTTATCCCAGTATAGACAGGAGGGGGTGGAAGTCAGAGATTGGATATAATAACAAGTCCTGGTGTTTGTGGAGATTTCATGATGTTTTTGATGATGATAATCAGGATTCAGTGATACATGACAGTAAAGTGATCTGGTTACCTGACAAGATCTCCAGTGATAGATTCAGGATATGTCTGGATTATGAGGCCGGGCAGTTGTCCTTTTATGAGCTGTGTGACCCCATCAGACGCTTACACACCTTCACTGCCACCTTCTCTGAGCCTCTTCATGCTGCATTATGTGTATATAATGGTTCTATAAAGATATTAGGGAGAAGCTGAAACTGGAAGAAACCATCATAATTTAAAGGGAAGGTCCCACCAGTTTTCTTGTAGTGTTTTTTTTGGTGAAATTTAGCTTAAAATAGTAATTAAAATGTATTAATGCAATGTGTGCACTGTTTGCAAACATTTCTATATGAAAAATATTATATACTTTCTTACAAATATATATTTACCACTAGGGGGAGCATGTTCCGTTTAAGACCTTAAAGGGCCACTGTCACCCCCCTCCAGCTGTTATAAACTAAATGAGCCACCTTGTGCAGCAGTAATGCTGCATTCTAACAAGGTGGCTCTTTTAGGTGCATGTATTACCAAAATAAAGCGTTTTATATTTTCGGCAAAATACCTGTCTTTAGACCTGGAGGCAGGTCCTCACCCCCCCCCCCCCTGCTTGTAACGCCACACTGCCGTCACTCAACGCCTGGCACCGCCCCCTCAGCGCTGTTTACCCATGAAATCTGGTGCCTGCGCTGTGTATCGCTGTTTGGTGCAGGCGCAGAGAGCTCTGGCCGTCTGACGTCACAGCCAGGCTTGCAGACTGCGCCTGTGCGGCAGCCCTGCTTGTGAATCCCAGCCCCGCGCTCTGCATAATGCATAACACAGTGCGGGGCTGGGATTACCAAGGTGGGCGGCCGCACAGGCTCCGCTCCCGAGTGACGGCGGCAGTGACAGGTAGTAAGATGCGAGACTCGTCAGAGTTTCTCGCATGTGTAATCCAGGCCTTAAATAAAGAAACACACACACACACACACACACACACACGAAATCTGCGTTAGGCCGGGGTCACACTTACGAGAAACTCATACGAGTCTCTCGCTTCAATACCCGGCCCTCGGGACCGGAGTGTGCGGCTGCATGTATTCATAGCTCCCAACCGTCCCTCATTGTGCGGGACTGTCCCGGTTTTGATGCTTTGCCCTGCTGTCCAGCACGGGACACTCTGCTTCCCACAGACAGCAGGAGAAGCAACCGACACGCCCCCTTGTGTTAAGCCACGCCCCTTACCCTTCCATTTGCAGTGCAGTATGTATCAGCCGGTCATCCCTGCACCACAGAACCTTACACCACATAGCTGCCTGGTTTGTGCGCACAGGACCTGTGATGAGGTCACAGGACGGGAGGAATCAGGGGTCACATGATCGGGACCTCCGTGGATTGCAGGACTCGGCTGTGCTTGTTGCCAACTTGCCATGGTGCTGCTGGATGAGGTAAGTAAACTGCCTTGTGTGTGGGGTCAGGAGGTGTTTACAGTGTGGATGTAGCAGAGCCATGTGTGTACGAGGTGTATGGAGTGGAGCTGAATGTGTACGAGGTGTACGGAGCGGAGCTAAATGTGTATGAGGTGTATGGAGCGGAGCCATGTGTGTATGAGGTTACGGAGCACAGCCGTGTGTGTATGAGGTGTATGGAGCAGAGCCGTGTGTGTATGAGGTGTATGGAGCAGAGCCGTGTGTGTATGAGGTGTATGGAGCGGAGCCGTGTGTGTATGAGGTGTATGGAGCGGAGCCGTGTGTGTATGAGGTGTATGGAGCGGAGCCGTGTGTGTATGAGGTGTATGGAGCGGAGCCGTGTGTGTATGAGGTGTATGGAGCGGAGCTAAATGTGTACGAGAAGGAATGGAGCGGAGCTGAATGTGTACGAGGTGTATGGAGCAGAGCTGAATGTGTACGAGGTGTATGGAGCAGATCTGTGTGTGTATTAGGTGTACGGAGTGGAGCCATGTGTGTATGAGGTGTATGGAGCGGAGCCGTGCATATATGAGGTGTATGGAGCAGAGCTAAAAGAGTACGAGGTGTACGGAGCGGAGCTAAATGTGTATGAGGTGTATGGAGCGGAGCCATGTGTGTATGAGGTGTATGGAGTGGAGCTAAATGTGTACGAGGTGTACGGAGCAGAGCCATGTGTATGAGGTGTACGGAGCGGAGCCGTGTGTGTATTAGGTGTATGGAGCGGAGCCGTGTGTATATGAGGTGTACAGAGCGGAGCTAAATGTGTACGAGGTGTATGGAGCGGAGCTAAATGTGTACGAGGTGTATGGAGCGGAGCTAAATGTGTACGAGGTGTATAGAGCAGAGCTGAATGTGTACGAGGTGTATGGAGCAGAGCTGTGTGTGTATGAGGTGTATGGAGTGGAGCGCGTGTGTACGGAGCGGAGCCGTGTGTGCAAAATGAACGGAGCTCAGCCGCATGTTTAGGAGTAGCTATGTGTGGCCATTATATGGTAAGAAGTATCATGTGCGGCCAATATACAGTATGGAGCATCATGTGCGGTCATTATACAGAATGGAGCACCATGTGGGACCATTATACAGTATGGAGCATCATGTGCGGTCATTATACAGTATTGAGCATCATGTGGGGTCATTATACAGTATGGAGCATCATGTGTGGCCATTATACAGTATGGAGCACTGTGTGGCCATATTTTTTTGTTTATAATTATTGTATATGAAACAGTGTGATCAGCAGTGCTAAATGGGTGTGGTTGGGACGTGGATATGGGTGTGACTAGTTATGAATGGGTGTGGTCAGAGGCGTGGCCTAAAATCCCTTATCCCTCTCTCTCATCTTCAAAAGTTGAGAGGTGTGTGTATTTCTATGCAGCTGAATGCTCCGATAGAGAGTGCTGGTGGCAGTGCTGGTTATTGACTCCGGACTTAAACGCAATATGTTTATTTAAAAAAAAAAAAATTTGAAAAAAAAATGGGGCGGGCTCCTGTGCAATTTTCTGCGCCAGAGAGGGAAAGCCAGCGACTGAGGGGCCTATGTTTGTAGCCTGGGAAGGGGTTAATACCCATGGAGCTTCCCAGGCTATGAATATCAGCCCGCAGCTGTATATTTAGCATTTACTGGCTATAAAAATAGGGGGATCCCCCAAAAAATGACGTGGGTTCCCCCTATAATTTATAGCCAGAAAGGCTACGCAGACAGCTGCGGGGCTGATATTCATAGCCTAGAGAAGGACCATGGATATTGCCCCCCCAGCTACAAATACCAGCCCCAGCTGCCCCAGAAATGGCGCATCTGTAAGATGCGCCAATTCCAGCACTTAGACTCTCTCTTCCCACTCCCGTGTAGCGGTGGGATATGGGGTAATAAGGGGTTAATGTCAACTTTGTAAGGTGACATTAACCCGGCTTAGTAATGGAGAGGCGTCAATAAGATACCTACCATTACTGATCCTATAGCTGTGAAAGGGTTAATAAAACACAGACCTGCAGAATGAAGTATTTTAATGAAATAAAACGCAGTTTTCCCATCTTTATTATACGCTCATTCCTGCAACGCCCTCGTTCTCATGGAAAAAAAATTAAGAAACCAACAGTATACTCCCTGTGTCCGACGTAGTCCAATATAACGACTGTCCCACGACGAGCCCGGCTCTGCTACATCTGGATGCCTGACATCAAGACATAGCAGAGCTTGTAGATGACCGCCGGAGATAACTCTCCAGCGCTCACCTACATTCTAGCACTCAGAGTCAGCTGACCGTGAGAACCAGCCTGGTGTGACCAGAGATAACCCGCGGTCACGTGCACGGCAGTTCTAGCGGTAATCTAAGTTATCGCGAGAACTTAGCTTACCGCGAGAAGTGCAGTGGACGCCGGGCCTCCGGCGGCGGGACAGGTAAGCCGGCATGTAAATTAGTAGATATGCCTAGTAAGCTGCATTAACGCAGTTACTACGCATGTGACTAATCATTGGATGCGGGTTTACCGCATCTAATCATTATCTATTTGTAAACAGACATGCTGCGTTCTGAAAAGACACGCCTCATGTCCCTTTACGCGGGTCTGCCGCCTGCGTGTTTTACCGCATAGTAGAGACAGGATTTCATGAAATCCCCTCCACTATGCTGTAACATCTGGACACTGCGTGTTTGAAGCTGCGGTTCTACAAAGCGTCAAACACGCAGCGTTTCCTGACCGTGGAAACACACCCTTACTGTTAGCAGAAAAATTGGGGCAGTAACTGCTGACATCACCATTTCCCTCCCCTTCTGGGTGGTCTAGTATCCCTGGGGCAGAATGAAGAGTAGCATCACAGGGCAGCGCCATTTTGTGTGTGATTGCCCTGTGACCTGCTATCACCAGCAGTCACTACATCAGAAGCACAGCTTGTTTACAGAGGAGCAAGAGATGGTGGACTCAGCAGCATCTGGACCGGAGGAAGAGTGAAGACATCTGGTGTGTATGGAGCAGCATTATCAGAGCGGAACTGTCTGGGACTCATCCTTCTGTAAGATAAGAAGGAGCTCCAGGTCTGCAGTGAATGGCCAGGCATTGTGGAGGGAGGGGAGAGAGACATTAGTATGGGAGAGAGAGCGAGACATGTATGATGAGTGAGACACACATGGAGCGTGATGGGGAGAGAGACATGTAGTATGATGAGTGAGACACATGGAACGTGATGGGGAGAGAGACATGTAGTATGATGAGTGAGACACATGGAGCGTGATGGGGAGAGAGACATGTAGTATGATGAGTGAGACACATGGAGCATGATGGGGAGAGAGACATGTAGAATGATGAGTGAGACACATGGAGCGTGATGGGGAGAGAGATACACATCGAATATCGGGAGAGATGGACATGGAATAGCAGGCATGAGACACTTGGGCTATGTGCCCACATTGCGGATTTTGATGCTTTTCTGGATGTGCGGAATTGCATCGAATCTGCAGTGTAATGCACAAGCAATGTTAGTCAATGGGAAATTGAGAATTGTTGTGCACATGCTGCGGAAAAATACGCACGGATTTGCAGGGTTTTATTTTCCACAGCATGTCAATTCTTTTTGCGGATTTGCAGCGTTTCTGCACTCATTGACTACCACTGAGTCAGGTAAATCCGCAGGTTTAATAATCTGCGGTTTTGCTGCGGAGTTGCGTGCGATAAACGCTGCAGATCGGGAGGAGGAAGAGTGTGTCGGTGGAGACTGTGTGTGGGCGGAGACTGTGTGTGGGCGGAGACTGTGTGAGTGGTGAATATGTGCCTGTCTGTGTGTGGGTGTCTGTATAGCTGTGTGTATGTGTGCGCACGGGAACAGGGCGTATACTGCTGGGTTTTTTTTGTTTGTTTTTTTACAGATCGAGGGCGTCACATGGATTAGCTGAATAATAAAGATGGGAAACTGTGTAGTGTTTTATTTCATTAAAATACTTTATTCTGGCTGTGTGTTTATTTAACCCCTTAACTATAGGATTAGTAATGGATAGGTATCTTATTGACGCCTCTCCATTACTAAGCCGGCTTGATGTCACCTTACAATACAAAGGTGACATCAACCCCACAAATATTACCCCTTATGACACCACTACAGGGCAGTGGGAAGAGAGAGGCTAAGTGCTGGAATTGGCGAATCTCAGAGATGTGCCATTTCTGTGGCAGCTGTGAGCTGGTATTTGTAGCCGGTGAAGGGGGAGGTGCAATATCCATGGCCCCTTCTTAGGCTATTAATATCAGCCCGCAGCTGTCTGCATAGCCTTTTCTGGTTATTAATTATAGGGGGACCCCACATCATTTTTTTTGTGGGGGTCCCCCTATTTTAATAGCCAGTAACGGCTAAATATACAGCTGTGGGCTGATGTTCATAGCCTTATAGAAGATCCATGGCTATAAATATCATATACTTCTCACATAATAGATCACACATGTTGCCATATAGTTCTCATATAATACTGTCATATAAATCACACATACCGCCATAGTGTTCTCATATAATACCACCATATACTTCTCACATAATACTGCCATATAGATCACACATAATCCCACAATATACACTCACCGGCCACTTTATTAGGTACACCATGCTAGTAACGGGTTGGACCCCCTTTTGCCTTCAGAACTGCCTCAATTCTTCGTGGCATAGATTCAACAAGGTGCTGGAAGCATTCCTCAGAGATTTTGGTCCATATTGACATGATGGCATCACACAGTTGCCGCAGATTTGTCGGCTGCACATCCCAAAGATGCTCCATACAAGGCAGGATGGATCCATGCTTTCATGTTGTTTACGCCAAATTCTGACCCTACCATCCGAATGTCGCAGCAGAAATCGAGACTCATCAGACCAAGCAACGTTTTTCCAATCTTCTACTGTCCAATTTCGATGAGCTTGTGCAAATTGTAGCCTCAGTTTCCTGTTCTTAGCTGAAAGGAGTGGTACCCGGTGTGGTCTTCTGCTGCTGTAGCCCATCTGCCTCAAAGTTCGACGCACTGTGCGTTCAGAGATGCTCTTAGGCCTACCTTGGTTGTAACGGGTGGCGATTTGAGTCACTGTTGCCTTTCTATCAGCTCGAACCAGTCTGCCCATTCTCCTCTGACCTCTGGCATCAACAAGGCATTTCCGCCCACGGAACTGCCGCTCACTGGATTTTTTTTCTTTTTCGGACCATTCTCTGTAAACCCTAGAGATGGTTGTGCGTGAAAATCCCAGTAGATCAGCAGTTTCTGAAATACTCAGACCAGCCCTTCTGGCACCAACAACCATGCCACGTTCAAAGGCACTCAAATCACCTTTCTTCCCCATACTGATGCTCGGTTTGAACTGCAGGAGATTGTCTTGACCATGTCTACATGCCTAAATGCACTGAGTTGCCGCCATGTGATTGGCTGATTAGAAATTAAGTGTTAACAAGAAGTTGGACAGGTGTACCTAATAAAGTGGCCGGTGAGTGTAGTTCTCATATAATAGTCATATATATTATTTACATTATTCCACCATACAGATCACACATAATACCGTCATATAGATCACACATAATACCGTCATATAGATCACACATAATGCCATAATACAGATCACACATAATATTTAGCGGCATCAAGTGTGGTTTATATGGCAGTACTATGAAAAAATATATATGGTGGCATCATGTGCAATCTATATGGCAGTAATATGTAATAAATATATATGGCGGGATAATGTGTGGTCTTTATGGGAGTATTATGTGATAAATAGATATGGCGGCATTATGTGTGATTCATATGGCAGTGTGCTGGTCGAGGGGGGGGCACAGAGAGAGATATATGGTGGAGGGAGCAGGGTGACCGCAGCACAGAGTAATTCAGGAGAGCAGTGTGCTGGTCTATGGGAGGGTCACAAAGGGAGATATAAGGGGGAGGAGCAGGGTGACAGCAGCACAGAGTATTTCAGGAGAGCAATGTGCTGGTTTATGGGGGGTCACAGAGGAGATATATGGGGGGAGGATATATGGTCCATGTTGTGGGCATGCTACTTCACACCCCTGTTTTGTGAATAACTTTCTTGCCATCCCCCACCTTATTCACTGTCCTGTCAGCTCTTTGGGTATGTGCACACGTATAATGTAGCTCCCCATATGGAATAATGCTGCCCCCGTCATAGGGAATAATGCTGCCCCCCCATCATAGGGAATAATGCTGCCCCCCAAAGGGTATAATGTAGTTCTCCATATGGTATAATGCTGCCCCCCCCCCCATAGGGAATAATGCTGTCCCAGACTCACTGAGATATACAGTCATGGCCGAAAGTATTCCCACCCCTGCAATTCTGTCAGATAATACTCAGTTTCTTCCTGAAAATGATTGCAAACACAAATTCTTTGGTATTATTAGCTTAATTTAATTTGTCTTAAATGAAAAAACACAAAAGAGAATGAAGCAAAAAGCAAAACATTGATCATTTCACACAAAACTCCAAAAATGGGCCAGACAAAAGTATTGGCACCCTCAGCCTAATACTTGGTTGCACAACCTTTAGCCAAAATAACTGTGACCAACTGCTTCCGGTAACCATCAATGAGTTTCTTACAATGCTCTGCTGGAATCTTAGACCATTCTTCTTTGGCAAACTGCTCCAGGTCCCTGATATTTGAAGGGTGCCTTCTCCAAACTGCCATTTTTAGATCTCTCCACAGGTGTTCTATGGGATTCAGGTCTGGACTCATTGCTGGCCACCTTAGAAGTCTCCAGTGCTTTCTCTCAAACCATTTTCTAGTGCTTTTTGAAGTGTGTTTTGGGTCATTGTCCTGCTGGAAGACCCATGACCTCTGAGGGAGACCCAGCTTTCTCACACTGGGCCCTACATTATGCTGCAAAATTTGTTGGTAGTCTTCAGACTTCATAATGCCATGCACACGGTCAAGTGGTCCAGTGCCAGAGGCAGCAAAGCAACCCCAAAACATCAGGGAACCTCCACCATGTTTGACTGTAGGGACCGTGTTCTTTTCTTTGAATGCCTCTTTTTTTCTCCTGTAAACTCTATGTTGATGCCTTTGCCCAAAAAGCTCTACTTTTGTCTCATCTGACCAGAGAACATTCTTCCAAAACATTTTAGGCTTTTTCAGGTAAGTTTTGGTAAACTCCAGCCTGGCTTTTTTATGTCTCGGGATAAGAGGCGGGGTCTTCCTGGGTCTCCTACCATACAGTCCCTTTTCATTCAGACACCGACGGATAGTACGGGTTGACACTGTTGTACCCTCGGACTGCAGGGCAGCTAGAACTTGTTTGGATGTTAGTCGAGGTTCTTTATCCAACATACGAACAATCTTGCGTTGAAATCTCTAGTCAATTTTTCTTTTCCGTCCACATATAGGGAGGTTAGCCACAGTGCCAATCCACTTTAAACTTCTTGATGACACTGCGCACGGTAGACACAGGAACATTCAGGTCTTTGGAGATGGACTTGTAGCCTTGAGATTGCTCATATTTCCTCACAATTTGGTTTCTCAAGTCCTCAGACAGTTCTTTGGTCTTCTTTATTTTCTCCATGCTCAATGTGGTGCACACAAGGACACAGGACAGAGGTTGAGTCAACTTTAATCCATGTCAACCGGCTGCAAGTGTGATTTAGTTATTGCCAACAGCTGTTAGATGCCACAGGTAAGTTACAGGTGCTGTTAATTACACAAATTAGAGAAGCATCACATGATTTTTCCAACAGTGCCAATACTTTTGTCCACCCCCCCTTTTTTATGTTTGGTGTGGAAATATATCTAATTTGGCTTTAGGACAATTCTTTTTGTGTTTTTTTCATTTAAGACAAATTAAATGAAGATAATAATACCAAAGAATTTGTGTTTGCAATCATTTTCAGGAAGAAACTGAGTATTATCTGACAGAATTGCATGGGTGTGAATACTTTTGGCCATAACTGTATATATACTGTATATATAACAATACTCACCTCTCCTCCTCGCTCCCACGCTGATTCCGGCGGTGGCTCTGCTCCGATGTCAGGAGCTGCGCTGCAGTCGGCCTCGCACACAGCAGGCAATGAAGTGACATCATCGCGCACCCGCTGTATGTCAGAGGCGAGGGGAATGATAGGAGAGGGAGCATCATCTGACTTTCTCTATCTCCTCCATTAATGCACGCTGGGGGCGTTGCTGGCAACGGGTCCCCCTGGCTTACGGCCCCATAGCAGCCGCGTGGGTTGTGGGGCCCCTGAGGGAGCGGTGGAAGAGGCCCTAGTCTGCAGACCCTGATAGTGGGCAGTGTTAGCTGCAACATGCTGCAAACGCTGACCGCTATTATAGTGAAATTAATTCACTCCACGCCAATGGGGGCGTGAGGAAGCGTGAATATTCATTTCACTAGCAGCGGGAACAGGCTTAGGCTTCCTGTCACCCGCTGCTGCTCCACTGGTATCGAGGACCCCATAGAAGCTGCGTGGTGTGCCGCTATTACCGACACCCCTCTGGCTGGGGGCCCCTGGAGCAGCGGGACGCCAAGGCAGCTGCTGGCCCTGTATGCCAGCAGGTGTCACGGACTGGGCCCACTGGAGAATTTTCTGGTGGCCCAGTCGGACCCTGGCGGAGAATATGTGTGTGCAGAGAATATGTTCATGTCTGTGTGTGTGTGTGCGGCTGTGTGCAGTAACGCTACCGCCAGTACTGTCGGTCACAGAGCTGTGGGATCATGCTGGCACATGTCAGTGTGATTCTGCAGCTGACTGTGACCTGCAGTAAACAAACAGGCGTGGGCTGATGAGACTACTGCTCCCATCAGGCTATGTCTGCTGTCACTGATAACAGTGACAACAGGAGCCGCTGATAGGAGAGTAGTATTATCTGCCAGCGCCTGTGCTCACAGGTACATACAAATTCACACAAACATAAAAACCCATTATACTCACCTCACACCAAATCCCCGACGCCCTCGTCTCCTAGAAATAATGTAAAATAATAAACCAACATAAACTCCCTGTCCAGGAAATCTGAGTGTCCCATGGCGATCTCACGTGTAGAACAGTCACATCAGGAGATGTGACCGCTCTACCAGCCTTCGGCGATACACTGACAGAAGGTGATCGCTCTGATACTATCACTTGCAGCACCACTACGTGGGAAAGGTCTCACACAGCGGTAGTGCCGTAAGTGAGAGCACCGGAGCTGATGAACTCTGGTGAACTCACGGCAGTGCAGTGATGTATTACAGGAGCGATTACCTCCTGTCAGTGTATCACCGGAGACCAGGTAGAGCGGTCACATCTCTCGATGTGACTCTTCTACATGTGAGATCGTTGTGGGACATACGGTAAATGGACTATTTCGGACAGGGAGTATTATATGTTGGTTTATTGTTTGATTTTTGTTGCACGAGATGACGACATCGGGGATTAGGCATTCAGTAAGTATGGTAAATTAAGAACCAATAAAGGAGTCTGTGTGTTTTTTTCAAATAAAGGACATTATTCTGGCTGTGTCTTTTTTACCATATAACTACAGGATTAGTAATGGATAGGTGTATTATAGACGCCTCTCCATTACTAGGCTGTGGGCTTGACGTCACCTGACAATACAAAGGTGACATCAACCCCACAAATATGAACCCCACTTGCCACCGCTACAGGGCAAGTGGGAAGAGCGAGGCTAAGTGCCAGAATTGGTGCATGTATAAGATGCGCCATTTCTGGGGCAGCTGAGAGCTGATGTTTTTAGCCTGAGGGGGTGCAATATCCATGGCCCCTTCGCAGGCTATTAATTTCAGCCCGCAGCTGTCTGCCTAGCCTTTGGGGTTTAATTTTATTGGGGACATTATGTCAATTTTTTCTAGGGTTCCCCTGTAAAATAGCCAGTAAAGGCTAAGCAAACATCTGTGAGCTGATATTAATAGCCTGGGAACCTTTATGGCTATTGGATCCTTCCCAGAATATTAACATCAGCCCACAGCTGTCGGCTTTCCCTCTGGTGGCTATGAAAATTTCGGGGGAGCTCATGGAAATGTATTTTTTTAAATAAACAGATGATGTGTTTCACGCAGATTTTGTGTGTGTCATTATTTAACTCTTTATGTTCCGTTTTATTAATGAGGGTATCTGGCTGACACCTGTTCGTTACTAAACCTCGGGCTTGGTATTACATACATATGTGTATCTATCTATCTATCTATCTATCTATCTATCTATCTATCTATCTATCTATCTATCTATCTATCTATCTATCTATCTATCTATCTATCTATCTATCTATCCATACAGTGGGTAAGGAAAGTATTCAGACCCCTTTACATTTTTCACTCTTTGTTTCATTGCAGTCATTTGGTAAACTCAAAAAAGTTCATTTTTTCTCATTAATGTACACCCTGCACCACATCTTGACTGAAAAAAAACTGAAATGTAGAAATTTTTGAAAATGTATTAAAAAAGAAAAACTGATATATCACATGGTCATAATTATTCAGACCTTTTGCTCAGACACTCAGAATTGAAAGCTTACTAAAGAGATAATGGAGCAGGACCGAGTTTACTACAGCGTTAACTCCTTCCCGACCTGTGACGCCACGTAGGCGTCATGAAAGTCGGTGCCAATCCGACCTGTGATGCCTATGTGGCGTCATGGAATGATCGCGTCCCTGCAGATTGGATGAAAGGGTTAACGCCAATTTCACCCGATCTGCAGGGACAGTGGGAGTGGTGCTTCAGTCCAGAGGGGGTGGCTTCACCCCCCCCATGGCTATGATCGCTCTGATTGGCTGTTGAAAGTGAAACAGCCAATCAGAGCGATTTGTAATATTTCACTATGAAAACTGGTGAAATATTACAATCCAGCCATGGCCGATGCTGCAATATCATCGGCCATGGCTGGAAAACCTAATCTGTCCCCCCCACAGCCACCGATCTCCTCCCCAGTCCTCCGTTCTGCGGTCCGCCCCCTCCGTCGTCCTGTCCGCTCCCCCATCCTCCTGTCCGCTCCCCCCATGCTCCGATCCCACCCCTCCATGCTCTGATCCCCCCCGTGCTCCTATCACCCCCCTCATACTTACCTAGCCTCCCGGAGTCCGTCCGTCTTCTTCATGGGCGCCGCCATCTTCCGGCCGGCAGATTTGTTCCAGCTACATTTTGATCACTGTGATAAAACCTATCACAGTGATCAAAATAAAAAAAATAGTAAATTAACCCCCCCTTTATCACCCCCATAGGTAGGGACAATAATAAAAATAAAGAAAATCATTTTTTTTTCCACTAGGGTTAGAACTAGGGTTAGGGGTAGGGTTAGGGGTAGGGTTACTGTTAGAACTAGGGTTAGCGTTAGAATTAGGCTATGTGCACATGGTGCGGATTTGGCTGCGGATCCGCAGAGCATTGGCCGCTGCGGATTCGTAGCAGTGTTCCATCAGGTTTATAGTTCCATGTAAACCTATGGAAAACCAAATCCGCTGTGCCCATGGTGCGGAAAATACCACGCAGAAATGCTGCGTTGTATTTTCCGCAGCATGTCAATTCTTTGTGCTGATTCCGCAGCGTTTTACACCTGTTCCTCAATAGGAATCCGCAGGTGAAATCCGCATAAAAAACACTGAAAATCCGCGGGAAATCCGCAGGTAAAACGCAGTGCCCTTTACCTGCGGATTCTTAAAAAATGGTGCGGAAAAATCTCACACGAATCCGCAACGTGGGCACATAGCCTTAGGGTTGGAATTAGAGTTAGGGTTGGAATTAGGGCTAGGGTTGGAATTAGGGTTAAGAATAGGCTTGTGGTTAGGGTTATGGTTAGGGGTGTGTTGGGGTTAAAGTTGTGGTTAGGGTTAGGGTTAGGGTTGGGATTAGGGTTAGGGTTGGGAATAGGGTTAGGGTTGTGGTTAGGGGTATGTTGGGGTTAGTGTTGGAGTTAGAATTGAGGGGTTTCCACTGTTTAGGCACATCAGGGGTCTCCAAACGCAACATGACGCCACCATTGATTCCAGCTAATCTTGCGTTCAAAAAGTCAAATGGTGCTCCCTCCCTTCCGAGCCGTGAAGTGCACCCAAACAGTGGTTTACCCCCACATATGGGGTACCAGCATACTCAGGACAAACTGGGCAACAACTATTGGGGTCCAATTTCTCCTGTTACCCTTGTGAAAATAAAAAATTGCTTGCTAATACATAATTTTTGAGGAAAGAAAAATTATTTTTTATTTTCACGGCTCTGCATTATAAACTTCTGTGAAGCACTTGGGGGTTCAAAGTGCTCACCACACATCTAGATAAGTTCCTTGGGGGGGGTCTAGTTTCCAAAATGGGGTCACTTGTGGGGGGTTTCTACTGTTTAGGTACATCAGGGGCTCCACAAACGCAACGTGACGCCCGCAGACCATTCCATCAAAGTCTGCATTTCAAAATGTCACTACTAACTTTCCGAGCCCCGACGTGTGCCCAAGCAGTGGTTTACCCCCACATATGGGGTATCAGTGTACTCAGGACAAACTGGGCAACAATTATTGGGGTCCAATTTCTCCTGTTACCCTTGTGAAAATAAAAAATTGCTTGCTAAAACATCATTTTTGAGGAAAGAAAAATGATTTTTTTATTTTCACGGCTCTGCGTTATAAACTTCTGTAAAGCACTTGGGGGCTTAAAGTGGTCACTGCACATCTAGATTAGTTCCATGGGAGGTCTAGTTTCCAAAATGGGGTCACATGTGTGGGAGAGCTCCAATGTTTAGGCACACAGGGCTCTCCAAACGCGACATGGTGTCCGCTAACGATTGGAGCTAATTTTTCATTCAAAAGTCAAATGTCACTCCTTGCCTTCCGAGCCCTGCCGTGTGCGCAAACAATGGTTTACCCCCACATGTGAGGTATCAGTGTACTCAGGAGAAATTGCCCAATAAATTTTAAGATCCTTTTTATCCTGTTGCCCATGTGAAAATGAAAAAATTGAGGCTAAAACAAATTTTTTGTGAAAAAAAGTACTTTTTCATTTTTACGGATCAATTTGTGAAGCAACTTTGGGTTCAAAGTACTCACTATGCATCTAGATAAGTTCCTTGGGGGAGTCTAGTTTCCAAAATGGGGTCACTTGTGGGGGAGCTCCAATGTTTAGGCACACAGGGGCTCTCCAAACTCGACATGGTGTCCGCTAAAGATTGGAACCAATTTTTCATTGAAAAAGTCAAATGGCGCTCCTTCCCTTCCAAGCCCTGTCGTGCGCCCAAACAGTGGTCCCCCCCACATATGGGGTATCGGCGTACTCAGGACAAATTGTACAATAACTTTTGGGTTCCAGTTTCTCTTTTTACCCTTGGGAAAATAAAAAAATTGTTGCTAAAAGATCATTTTTGTGACTAAAAAGTTAAATGTTCATTTTTTCCTTCCATATTGCTTCTGCTGCTGTGAAGCACCTGAAGGGTTAATAAACTTCTTGAATGTGGTTTTGAGCACCTTGAGGGGTGCAGTTTTTAGAATGGTGTCACTTTTGGGTATTTTCAGCCATATAGACCCCTCAAATTGACTTCAAATGTGAGGTGGTCCCTAAAATAAATGGTTTTGTAAATTTCGTTGTAAAAATGAAAAATCGCTGGTCAAATTTTAACCCTTATAACTTCCTAGCAAAAAAAAATTTTGTTTTCAAAATTGTGCTGATGTAAAGTAGACATGTGGGAAATGTTATTTATTAACTGTTTTGTGTCACATAACTCTCTCGTTTGACAGAATAAAAATTCAAAATTTGAAAATTGTGAAATTATCAAAATTTTTGCCAAATTTCCATTTTTTTCACAAATAAACGCAAAAATTATCGACCTAAATTTACCACTAGCATGAAGCCCAAAATGTCACGAAAAAAACTCTCAGAACCGCTAGGATTCGTTGAAGCGTTCCTGAGTTATTACCTCATAAAGGGACACTGGTCAGAATTGCAAAAAATGGCCAGGTCATTAAGGTCAAAATAGGCTGGGTCATGAAGGGGTTAAGGGAGCAGAACCGAGCTTACTACAGAGATAAGGGAGCAGAACCGAGCATACTACAGAGATAAGGGAGCAGAACTGAGCTTTCTACAGAGATAAGGGAGCGGAACTGAGCTTATTACAGAGATAATGGAGCAGAACCAAGCTTACTACAGAGATATGGGAGCAGAACCGAGCTTACTATAGAGATAAGGGAGCAGAACAGAGCTTACTACAGAGATATGGGAGCAGAACCGAGCTTACTACAGAGATAAGGGAGCAGAACGGAGCTTACTATAGAGATAAGGGAGCAGAACAGAGCTTACTACAGAAATAAGGGAGCAGAACAGAGCTTACTATGTCTACTACAAGATACGGAAACAGAGCCAAGCTTACGGCATACATATGGCACCAGAATCTAGATTACTACATCGATCCAGTACCAGAACCGAGCTTACTGCTTAGATATGGTGCCATTGCAGCGCCCCACCGCCGCAGGGCCGAGGGGTACCCGGTACCGGGCCTCCGAGTCTCTGCTCTGGGGTTGTCACGGTGGCTAGGCCCCGGTCCGTGACCCTGCCGAGGGGCGCGCAGCAAAATAATAGATGTGGTGATAATGATGCTGTAGTGGATGGTGGTAGTGCGGTGTTGCGGTGCAGTGCAGCAAATAACGAGGACACCAAGTTGCAGTCTCTTTACTGAAGATCTCTGGGTCCTCAGTCCGGAATCCGGATAACCAGGCTGCGCAAGTCCGGCCGGTCCAATGGCACCTCTGGAGTTCTCGTTGCAGGTGGAAATCTGTGCCTTCCTGCTAGCGCTATGTGTTGTGGTCCTTCCCTGCTGTGCTTACGGAAAGTCCCCACAACTGTTGTGTCTGTTTCTTAAGTTCCCTCACAACTCGATTTGATGATGTTCTGCTAATCCTCCGTCCCTCCCTGATGTTACGGTTGGGACGGCACCCGTTTGACGGGTAGGCTCGGAGCTCTTCCGGGACCCTAGAGTCGCCCCTCTCCACAAGTTGCCCCCCAAGACTGCATAGGTGATTTAAGTGAGACAGCCCGCCTTAGACTGACTGTCCTGCCGCTGTTTAGAGTATTGCTTGAAGCTGAATATTGTAATACTCCCTCGGCGTTCCGGCCGCCGGTTGTGCGCCTCAGTAGGATGTTGCCTCGGTCTTACAGCACGACTCCTACTGGTATTCTCCTTATTGCGTTGATCTCGTTTCTCACTCAGCACAATCTATCTCGCTTCTGATCCTTCCTTGGGCACCGCCGCTATGCTGAGCAGGCACGGTCCCGTTACGTTCGCTCAAGTTGCCAAGCCTCTGTCAGGATCCCACCCCTGACAGAGACCCTACTGAATCTTCCCCCACAACACCCTCTGCCACAAGGTGTTGCCTGGTTCTAACCCAGTCAGCTTTCTCTCTAACTTCCTGCCTGACCCCCAGTTTTACCCTCAATGGTGGGGAGTGGCTTAGTGAATAGAACCCTTAGCTCCCCCTGGTGGCCCGGCTGTGAAATGTATTGGTGTCTGTGATACCTGGTCAGATGAACTCCTTCAGTGCCATCAGACGTACCATAGCTCCCCTTAGTGGCGGAGCCACAGTACTGCAACGACCAGGACTCTGGGGCGCTGCACTCCCCCCTGGTTAAATCCAGTACTCCTGGACTGGGAAGAAAACAACAATACAGGTTAGCAAAAAGACATACAATTTTGTTGAGTGCAATAACAATAAGCATATTTGAACAGAGCTTCCCTTTATGGGAGGTAAGAACACTTGAACGTTACAAACATGGTTAAATATCATAGCAACATGCTATAAATAACTTTTCTTACCCAACCGGGTATTCTACTTTGTACAAACTCTTGAACAATAATTTAACATCGCCTTTAAGGATGTACACTCTGAATCCGCTAAAAACCTTCTTATAATCACATTATAAGGCAATTTAACTTTTACATTCTCCTTCTTTAAATCTGCAGGACCGCCTGTCCTAACGGCACCAGACCTACTGCCTCTCCTTTCTTACAGGACCGCTCCTTTCCGCCCGAGCCTTCTGTCTTTTCAACTACTATACATAGTATAGAACATAACATTACTTTCAATTTAAGAGCACTGAGCCATCTCTATATGGCTCCTAGGAGGACTCAGGGTTCACCTTCTGTCCTCGTTGTCTATCAACATTATCAAACATTTTCTATAGAACATTAAACCTTCTCATTATTTTCTTACTGACATATATGCTGGACACTACGTCTACCCCTACGGGCCCACTGCATCCTTCTTCTAGCTTTCACTTTCTTTCAGGGAACATCATCAGCATTTCTTTACAATTAACTAGTTGGATACATATAACTTTCTCATGCAAACATTATCATCACTTTCTCTTTATCAAGACATTATTGCTATCTCTCAGTCTTAAAGCAATACCATTCTTCAAGTACAACAAATGAACATCCCCTTTAAGAGGGGACCAAGTCTCTATGAGGTAGCACATCTTCTCAAGCTACCAGTCCGTACTCAGCAAAGGTTCCAGTGTGGTATCTTCACAAAGAGTCCTTTTTGAAGTAAAACCAGTAGGGAGCACCTTTAATAAGGTGCAAACTATTTACAAGAAGTTTGTATCATGCACTGTTCATGATCCAGCAGTTCTTTTCAACATGGGTGAACAAAAAAAAACAAAAAGGAAAACAAAAGCAAAAATAAAAGGCAATAGGGATCCCGGGTAAACAAAGGGATCCCTTTAAAAGTTAACCCAGGACGGGTTTAAAGCAGCATAACAGGAAACAAACAGTTAACTATTTACAGTTTCAGGTTTCCGAGGTTTAGTTGGACGGCTTCCAGGGCTGTACCTGGCACTTAACCCTTCTCGGCCTGGGAAAAGTGAGGTCCAGGGTTACACCCAGTGCTGGACAAACGCCGTTAATCCATCTTGCATGTACTGTTAAATCATGCGCAGCGATGGAGGTCCGCGCAGCTTGAGTATGGGCATTTGCTGCAGCAGAGGTAGCGGCTGCTGGAAGATCAGTCACTGGGATGGAGTCAGCAGTTGCGGCACTAGCAGTCACTGGAGTGGTGTCGGTCGTCAGGGCAGGGTCGTCCTTCATACCTGCTTCAGATGCGGTCCCTCCGGTGCCGGTCTGCTCCGTCTCCACTGGGGTCTGGAATGCTGGCTGCGGGGCCTTGTGCTGCGACGTTGTCATCTCTGCTCGCAGCATCTCGCTTTCCGGCAGGGACTTGCTTTCTGGCTTCGGAGCGCTGGAACTTCTTTCTTGCTCCGGACCAGACGAGGCTGCCGACAGATGTCTGGTGAGGCTCCCGATGGTGGTCTTCTTCCACCCGGCCTCAGTGCTCAGCTGCGTCTGCGGGAGCTGGTGGATCAGCTCGTCCGCTCCGGTCTGCAGGAGGTCAGCGTCAACTATGGAGGTCTGGCTGCGGTGCCTCTCCGGGTAGCTGGGGGAGTCCTCGGCTCCGACCCCACGCTCCGGCTCCGGGCGGCTGGCCATGGCGTCCTCCATGTCGCTGAATTCTTCTTCCTGGTCCTTTTCCCGCTCTCTCCTTCGTAGGCGGTTTCGCTTTCTTTGTCTCTGCCCACCATTGAGGATCAGGAGGCGGATCTCGGCTGCTGACGGACACATCCTCAAGGGGCCGAAATGTTTAGACTGGGCGGCCATTGTCTTTCGCGCTCTTCAGCTTGTTCACGCCCACTTCCACGCTCTTCTTCTTCTCCTGCGCTCCTTTTAGCGCTGTAATGGCGGCGGTTTTGGCGGGAACTTCTGGCGGCAAGTGGCAACACACAGTCTTTGTAATAAAGCACAGTCCAAGCACGATAACTCACAGTTCCAAGGCACACATGACCTGATTCTTCAGGCTTAAGTAGATCCTGTTCGTGACACCAGATTTGCAGCGCCCCACCGCCGCAGGGCCGAGGGGTACCCGGTACCGGGCCTCCGAGTCTCTGCTCTGGGGTTGTCACGGTGGCTAGGCCCCGGTCCGTGACCCTGCCGAGGGGCGCGCAGCAAAATAATAGATGTGGTGATAATGATGCTGTAGTGGATGGTGGTAGTGCGGTGTTGCGGTGCAGTGCAGCAAATAACGAGGACACCAAGTTGCAGTCTCTTTACCTCTTTACTGAAGATCTCTGGGTCCTCAGTCCGGAATCCGGATAACCAGGCTGCGCAAGTCCGGCCGGTCCAATGGCACCTCTGGAGTTCTCGTTGCAGGTGGAAATCTGTGCCTTCCTGCTAGCGCTATGTGTTGTGGTCCTTCCCTGCTGTGCTTACGGAAAGTCCCCACAACTGTTGTGTCTGTTTCTTAAGTTCCCTCACAACTCGATTAGATGATGTTCTGCTAATCCTCAGTCCCTCCCTGATGTTACGGTTGGGACGGCACCCGTTTGACGGGTAGGCTCGGAGCTCTTCCGGGACCCTAGAGTCGCCCCTCTCCACAAGTTGCCCCCCAAGACTGCATAGGTGATTTAAGTGAGACAGCCCGCCTTAGACTGACTGTCCTGCCGCTGTTTAGAGTATTGCTTGAAGCTGAATATTGTAATACTCCCTCGGCGTTCCGGCCGCCGGTTGTGCGCCTCAGTAGGATGTTGCCTCGGTCTTACAGCACGACTCCTACTGGTATTTCTCCTTATTGCGTTGATCTCGTTTCTCACTCAGCACAATCTATCTCGCTTCTGATCCTTCCTTGGGCACCGCCGCTATGCTGAGCAGGCACGGTCCCGTTACGTTCGCTCAAGTTGCCAAGCCTCTGTCAGGATCCCACCCCTGACAGAGACCCTACTGAATCTTCCCCCACAACACCCTCTGCCACAAGGTGTTGCCTGGTTCTAACCCAGTCAGCTTTCTCTCTAACTTCCTGCCTGACCCCCAGTTTTACCCTCAATGGTGGGGAGTGGCCTAGTGAATAGAACCCTTAGCTCCCCCTGGTGGCCCGGCTGTGAAATGTATTGGTGTCTGTGATACCTGGTCAGATGAACTCCTTCAGTGCCATCAGACGTACCATAGCTCCCCTTAGTGGCGGAGCCACAGTACTGCAACGACCAGGACTCTGGGGCGCTGCACCATAACTGAGCTTACTTAGAAACATACATACATCTCCAGAAACACAGACATGTAAACACACCGTATGGCAGGGGCGTTGCTAGGGTCCTAAAAGATCAGGGGCCCAATCCTAAAACTGCATGTCTCCCCATATGAACCCCCTACAGCCATTTAAAATAGCATCTATCCATATATCATTACAGTATACCACTGCTGCTAACCAATAACACACAAAGCAAAGACCAATATTATCAAAATTACTACAATAAAAGGCCAAAACAATCCACAATGTCCACCACCATCACCACCACACAGCGATTACATAACTGTACAGTAAGAGTTATTTTTATTGGTTTCAGCACTCCAATTAATCAATACTAATTATTGATATGTTCCAATCATTTCAGTATATAAGCTTGTAGTCCTACTGGTGTCTTCAACCAGGGACGGCCAATAACAGGTTTTTTATGACAATCTTGACACTTACATTCTAACAAAGGAGCCTTTTGATATTCAAAGATGCAAATTGTCTCTTCTTCTGAGAGGAGGAGAACTAGAACTTCTTGGATATTCAGAGATGAGTCAGCTAATTAGATGTTATCCTGTATATGTTAATTATATATAATTCTATGTAAGTTGGGAGCTGTTAAGTCTCCAGCACACACCATGGGAGACCAAAGCCTTTAGATAAGGTTCAATGGGCAATTTAACATATAAAAGATGATGGAACCTTGGGGAAGAGAGAGATTGGAAATGGACACACAGGCTGATTACTGCTTGGTTTTGATGCACATGTATTTATTTTACTCTTTGTGTTATTTCAGTGACTGTTTATTTCTTATCTTTTATTAAGTAAATTCAATTTAGTTCCCTCAATTCTCATGTGAACATTTCTTATTCATCACAATCACTGAATCCCTTACAAAACAATTGCATAATATTACCATCACCTCCACATAACAAAACACTCTATACAAAGACCAATGTCACCGCCATACACCGTCTTTCCAATATATAATGACTGAAACACTAAGCTGCTACTAAATAAACCGGACGGATGGCCTTCTGTTTCATTCGACGCTCGACGAATCCGTCGTAATTTCTTCATCCCTCGGCTGGAGACAACGGACATAGTAAAGTTTTTTCTGTACGTCAAAAAGTCTGACAGCGACGGATCCTGCGTCGTCCGTCGTTTGCTATAATGGAAGCCTATGGGCGCAGGATCTGTCGCTGACCGTCATTTGCTATAATGGAAGCCTATGGGCGCAGGATCCGTCGCTGACCGTCGTTTGCTATAATGGAAGCCTATGGGTGCAGGATCCGTCGCTGACCGTCATTTGCGACGGACTCCGTCTTTTGAAACTGAGCATGCGTGGGAGAATTTCTATTCATTTAATTTAACCCATTTTTCCAATCTGGGAATCTCTCTCTCTCTCTCTCTCTCTTCCAGCTTTTGTGTATTATTGTTCCTGATATTACAATTAACCCATTTATAGTCCCTTTTTTAAAGGATTTCATATATACTCACATATACTTTTTCTACAATTAACTTAAAAGTTTATTTTTTTTAAGTTTTTTTCCTAGTTGTTTCTCATTAATATTTAACCCCATTTTGCCTTATAAAAAAAAAGTTTTTTCCTAATGAGCCATAATGATGGAGACACTGAATGGATATAAGTCTCATCTAGTAAGGTACTGAATTCACAAATATTTTGAATAGTTGGGATCAGGGGTATTGGTTGCTCAGAGCAAGCCGTAATTGGGTCGCATACAAGGACACCTGGGGTACTGACCCTATTTTTTGGCCTGGTAGTATCCCTACCTTGCCGCGGAGGTTGGGGGTTGCTGCGATCAGCACCAGCGGGGGCCATGATGAGAGTGGTGTCCAACTGTAAAAATAAGAATAAAATAAAAAAAATCCATGTACTCACCTGTCCTAATTGTCCCCCCGTAACACTCTTGACCGCTCATGCAGAGGAACCGGGGAGAATGACGCCTGCAGCGAGCGGCCCCGGACCTCAGTGAGTGACAGGACACCGCTCGCTGCAGGCGTCATTCTCCCCGACTCCTCTGCATGATCGGACACATGGATTACAGTGGGGGACATTTACGACAGGTGAGTATAATTCCTTATTTTTACAGGAGGAGGCAGTGGGAGCCGACTACTACTCTCATCATTATCTTCTGCTGGTGCTGGGAACTCATTCATTTCAATGGCTTGTGTGTGTGTCACGGTCTCCGGTGCATATGGAAACTGTCACCACACGTCCCGGAGATACTGACATGTGAAAGAGCCCGAATAAAGAAGATTTTTTTTTTTATATAAACTTGTCCACAAAAGTACAATCTATTTAAATCTAAAATTAACATGATCTGTAAAAATTGTAAAAGAGAAAAAAAAAATTATGCCAGAATTGTGGGGTTTTGGTCACAATGTCACAAACAAAATGCATTAAAAAGCAATCAAAGCATCATATGTGCCCCAACATTTAATATATAGAAGTCCCAGATGTTTTGGAAAATATCAGCTCAAGTAATTTTTTTTTGTTATGAAGTTATGAATTTTTCAATTTTTTTACCCAAATAAAATAAAAAAACAACACAAGCCCACACAACATTTTATATTTCACCACTGACAAAGTCAAAGTTACAGCTCATAGAAGAAGGGGAGGAGAAAATGAAAGAGAATAAAAAAAAAGTAGCATTCCATGACTGCACACTTAAGGGGTTAAAAGCTTGGCCTTGTGTCCACCCACTACAATGAGCAGCCAATCACAGATCATGTGTGCAGTGCACTCACTACACTGAGCAGCCAATCACAGGTCATGTGAGCAGTGCACTCACTACACTGAGCAGCCAATCACAGTAATGTATGTGTTTATGTGGGAGGAGCCCGGTCACAACAAAGCATTGCCAACCATTCCCCACTTGCTCACACTGCTCCAAGTCTCCTCCACATCACTAGCAGCCGGCAGAGGAAAAGCAGGATCCAAGGTAAGAGCTGCTCAAATAAGAGAAAAAAATCAGCTAGATCAGTGGGAAACGTCCTTAGGACGAGCATTAAGGAGCCGTGTGCGAGTCCAGAATCTTATTTATGGAAGTTCTTCTGTTGATACATTCAGATTCTTCAACTTTTATTCATTTTTATTTCTTTTACAACTTTTTATATGAACATTTCAAACTTCTAATTGTAACGAACATAATATAAATCCGGATGGAGCGTACACAGTATATACAGAAAGTCATGGCTCTGGGAAGAAGGGAGCTCAGACAGAAAAGCACGCACGCCTCTTGTGTTTGGTTTTTTTAACTTCCATCAATATGGACGTGTGAGGGGTTTATTTCTTAGCGGGACGAGTTGTACTTTTGAACGACGCCATTTATTTTACTGTATAGTGTGCTGGAAAACAGGAAAAAGAATCCAAGTGCGGTCAAATTGCAAAAAAAAGTGCAATTCCACAATTTTTATTTTTTTACCTTGTTCCCTAAATCCTAAAACTGAGCTGCCGCTACCATTCTCCAGGTCATTACGGGTTCGCAGACACCAAACATGTCCAGGTTCTTTCCTATTTAAATCACCCGATCAAAAAAACTGGAGATCTCTATTTAATAATGAACAAATCTTTATTACGTCCGTATTAATCCATTAAAACATAGAGACGGTCAGGTAGTGCACGACTGGAGCACACATGGTGCGTTTAGGGAAGATGTGGTAACAGTAAGAACAAAATACTATTTATGGCAGGATTATTCTTAAAAAAGTCGTCTGAAATATATAAATGTGGAATTTCACATAATATGTCCCAAAGTGGAATCGAAATAAAAACACACCACAAATAGTTCAAATGAAAGAAGAGGATATAGTTATAAATCTCTATTGTTAAGCTTAAAAAAACGCTCAAAGCTGAATTTAATGTATTATTATTATTATTGTTATTATTGTATTATTATTATCATTATTATTTTTTATTATTGTTATTATTATTATTTATTATTTTATCATTATTTTATTATTTTACTATTATTATTTTTATTATTAATTTTTATTATTATTCATTTTTATTTTGATTATTATTTTTTATTTTTGTTAAATTATTATATTATTTTTAATTATTATTATTATTATTGTTATTATTATTACACTGCCATCTAGTGGCAAAGGAAGGATTGGTAGCCTCTCAACAATTTTCAAAACCATTCTTACTCTCCAATTCCTCACAGAAGTTCCTTATCTGTGCATTGAGGGGAATGTCCAGCACTATTTATTAATTATGCTACAAAAAATCAATAAAGTGCATACATAAAAGGTATATCCAATAGTATTGGGCACAAAATACTAATTCTCCTGAATCAACGATTAAATTATCCTATTACAAAGATTTGGAGAACTCGTAATAAAATCAACAATTCTTTATTAAACACAATAATTAATAAAACATATCATTTGTAAGTAGTACATGATCCATCGGCCTCAAGGACACCGTTCTCTCTTGGTTCTCCTCCTATCTCTCTGACCGATCCTTCACTGTATGTTTTGCTGGTTCCTCCTCCTCTCACCTTCCCCTTACTGTTGGGGTTCCTCAAGGATCAGTCCTAGGCCCCCTCCTCTTCTCTTTGTATACCGCCCCTATTGGTCAAACAATCAGTAGATTTGGTTTCCAGTATCATCTCTATGCTGACGACACCCAATTATACACTTCTTCTCCTGATATCACTCCGACCTTTTTAGAAAACACCAGTGATTGTCTTACCGCTGTCTCTAACATCATGTCCTCCCTCTATCTGAAACTGAACATGTCAAAAACTGAACTCCTCGTGTTCTCTCCCTCTACTTTCCTACCTTTCCCTGACATTGCCATCTCCGTGTGCGGTTCCACCATTACTCCAAAGCAACATGCCCGCTGCCTTGGGGTCATCCTTGATTCCGAGCTTTCCTTCATCCCCCACATCCGATCACTGGCTCGCTCTTCTTATCTGCATCTCAAAAACATTTCTAGAATTCGCCCTTTTCTTACTTTCGACTCTGCAAAAACTCTCACTGTCTCACTTATTCATTCTCGTCTGGACTATTGTAACTCTCTACTAATCGGCCTCCCTCTTACCAAACTTTCCCCGCTCCAATCTGTCCTGAATGCTGCTGCCAGGATCATATTCCTCACCAACCATTACACCGATGCCTCTACCTTGTGCCAGTCATTACACTGGCTACCCATCCACTCCAGAATCCAGTACAAAACTACTACCCTCATCCACAAAGCACTCCATGGCTCAGCACCACCCTACATCTCCTCTCTGGTCTCAGTCTACCACCCTACCCGTGCCCTCCGCCCCGCTAATGACCTCAGGTTAGCATATCCAATAATCAGAACCTCCCACTCCTGTCACCAAGACTTTTCACGTGCTGCGCCGATTCTTTGGAATGCACTACCTAGGTTAATACGATTAATCCCCAATCCCCACAGTTTTAAGCGCGCCCTAAAAACTCATTTGTTCAGACTGGCCTACCGCCTCAACGCACTAACCTAACTATCCCTGTGTGGCCCATTCAAAAAAAAAAAAAAAAACATAATCAGGTTCCTCGCATCATGTTCACATACACTTTATGCAGTTAATAGCCCTCTGTGTCTGTACTGCTACATACTTAGGCAGTTAACTGGTTCATGCAGCTTTACATGAACACCCGAGCCTTACACTATGGCTGGTCCAAATAACTAAAGCAATTGTTACCATCCACCTCTCGTGTCTCCCCTTTTCCTCATAGTTTGTAAGCTTGCGAGCAGGGCCCTCACTCCTCCTGGTATCTGTTTTGAACTGTGATTTCTGTTATGCTGTAATGTCTATTGTCTGTACAAGTCCCCTCTATAAGTTGTAAATATTGTGGAATATGTTGGTGCTATATAAATAAAATTATCATTATTATTTATTATTATCAATTTTACCACACGCGGAACGGTATAAACGCCCGCCCCCCCCAAAAAAAAATTAATGAATTACTGGTCTTTGTTCATTCTGCATCCCAAAAATCGTAATAATAGCGATAAAAAAATGTCATGTGCCCGAAAATGATACCAATAAATACTCATCCCGCAAAAAAACAAAACCTCACATGATTCTGTGGGCCAAAATGTGCAAAAATTATAGCTCTGAAAATGTGGTGATGCAAATACTATTTTTTGCAATAAAAAGCATCTTTTAGTGTGTGACAGCTGCCAAACATAAAAACCCGCTATAAATAGTAAATCAAACCCCCCTTTAGTTAGGGAAAAATAATAAAATAAAAAAATGTATTTATTTCCATTTTCCCATTAGGGTTGGGGCTAAAGTTAGGGTTTGGATTAATGTTAGGATTACGTTTACGGTTGGGATTATGGTTAGGGGTATGTCAGGGTTAGGGGTGAGATTAGGGTTATGGTTAGGGTTGGGATTAGGGTTAGGGGTGTGTTGGGCTTAGGGTTGTGGTTAGGGTTGGGATTAGGGTTAGCGGTGTGTTGGGGTTTAGGTTATGGTTAGGTTTGGGATTAGGGTTAGGGGTGTGTTGGGCTTAGAGTTGTGGTTAGGGTTGGGATTAGGGTTAAGGGTGTGTTGGGGTTTGGGTTATGGTTAGGGGTGTGTTGGGGTTAGCGTTGGAGTTAGAATTAGGAGACTTCCACTGTTGAGGCACATCAGGGGCTCTCCAAACGTGGCATGGCGTCCGATCTCAATTCCAGACAATTTTGCATCGAAAAGTCAAACAAACTGGATCTGAAGTAATATTTTTTGTGAAAACAAGTTAAATGTTAATTTTTTTAAAACATTCCAAAGATTCCTGTGACGCACCTGAAGGGTTAATATTAGTGTTGAGCGAATTTACTCGTTACTCGAGATTTCTCGAGCACGCTCGGGTGTCCTCCGAGTATTTTTTAGTGCTCGGAGATTGAGGGTATGTGCACACGTATCTTTGAGGGCTGAGGATTTTTCCGCAGCGGATTTTGGAAAACCGCAGTGCAAAACCGCTGCGGTTTTTACTGCGGATTTATCGCGGTTTCTATTGCGGATTCCGCTGTGGGTTTACACCTGCAGTTTTCTATTCTGCGCGTTTTTTTCCGCAGCATTTGCACTGCGGTTTTCATTTCCCATAGGTTTACATTATACTGTAAATGCATGGGAAACTGCTGCGGAAACGCTGGGGATCCGCGGCAAAATCCGCAGCGTGTGCACATACCCTTAGTTTTTCTTGCCACAGCTGAAAGATTTACATCTGTTAGCCAGCATAAGTACATGTGGGGGTTGCCTGGTTGCTAGGGAATCCCCACATGTACTTATGGTGGCTAACAGATGTAAATCATTCAGTTGTGGCAAGAAAAACTAAATCTCCGAGCACTGAAAAATACTCGGAGGACCCCCGAGCATGCTCGAGAAATCTCGAGTAACGAGTATATTCGCTCATCACTTGTTAATATACTTTTTGAATGTGGTTTTGAGCACCTTGAGGGGTGCAGTTTTTAGAATGGTGTCACTTACTTGGTATTTTCTTTCATATAGACCCCTCAAAGTGAATTCAAATGTGAGGTGGTCCCTAAGAAATGGTGGTGTAAAAATGAGAAATCACTGGTAAACTTTTAACCCTTATAACTCCCCAATAAAAAAAAAATGGGGTTCCAAAATTGTGCTGATATAAAGTAGACATGTGGGAAATGTTACATATTAAGTATTTTTGTGTGACATATCTCTGTGATTTAAGGGCATGAAAATTCAAAGTTGGAAAATTGCGAAATTTCAGTTTTTTTTCCACAAATAATCGCAAGTCATATTAAGGAAATTTTACCACTATCATGAAGTACAATATGTCACGAGAAAACAATGCTAGAATCACCAGGATCCATGAAGCGTTCCAGAAATATTACCTCATAAAGGGACAGTGGTCAGAATTGTAAAAATTGGCCCAGTCATTAACATGCAAACCACCTTTGGGGGTAAAGGGGTTAAAAAAAAATAAAAAAAAATATTCACCTCTCGTCGCTGTCCGACTCCTCGGCGTCTTCTGGCTCTCTGCGCCGTGACTGTTCAGGCAGAGGGCGCACGCTAATCACATCATCGCGCCCTCTCACCTGAAACGTCACAGTCAGAGGACGGAAGACACCACAGCCCAGAAACAGGGAGAGGCGAGTATGGAAAATCTCAGGGCCTGGAGCAAGCAGCGGGGGATCGGGCCCCCATAGCACGCCAGTGACCCCGATGGTGAGTGAGCCCCTCCGCCTGCTCAGGGCCCCGGCACTTGCCCGCTTGCGCTGGGTGCAGATACCGGCCCTGTACACTTTCATACAACAAAAAATATAGAGGACTGAATACCTGTTATAATTTTTCCGTATCTTGTGTCTACATAGCTGAACCCAAACTTTGCTTTCTGAGTACTAAATAATTGTCGTTTATTTTCTCTCTTCTTCCGTCAGCCATGGCGTCTATTGATCTGAGAGAAGAGCTGCTCTGCTCCATCTGTCTGAGCACTTATACAGATCCTGTAATGCTGAGATGTGGACACAACTTCTGCCGGGTCTGTATTGGTCGTGTGTTGGATACACAGGACGAGTCTGGAGTTTATTCCTGTCCTGTATGCAGAGAAGAGTTTCACCAGCAGCCGGCACTGATGAGAAACTTATATCTTCATAAAGTCGCAGAACGTTTCCTGATTACTCAGCGAGAACGAGAGGAGATCACCGGGATCTGCTGCACTTACTGTGTGGACTCTCCTGTACCTGCTGTTAGATCCTGTCTTCGCTGTGAGGCTTCTCTGTGTGATAAACACCTGAGGGTTCACAACAAATCACCAGAACACGTCTTATGTGATCCCAGCACTTCTCTGGAGAAAAGGAAATGTTCTGTCCATAAGAAGATCCTGGAATATTACTGCACTGAGGACGCTGCTTGTATCTGTGTGTTCTGCTGTTTGGGCGGAGAACATCGGGGACATCAGGTGGAGATACTGAATGACGCCTCTGAGAAGAAGAAGGAGAAACTGAGAAATGTTCTCCAGAAACTGACAACAAAGAGAGAGGAGACTGAGGAAAGAGTCCGGAGTCTGGAGGAGCGCAAGAGAAAAGCTCAGGAAAAAGCAGCTGGAGAAGCCAAGAGAGTCACTGCCCTGTATACAGACATCAGGAGACGGGTGGAAGTCCTGGAGAAGGTCCTGAGTGAGATCTCCAGGAAGGAAAAGGAAGAGTCACTGTCACTCTCTGCTCTGATCCATCAGCTGGAAATAAAGAAGGACGAGCTGTCCAGGAAGATGAGACACATTGAGGAGCTGTGTAACATGACGGATCCACTGACTGTCTTACAGGAACCAGACACCGGTGACTCGTGTGATCCTGAGGAGGAGGGAGGTGATGAGGACACAGGGGGACATGATGAACAGCCCCATGATGGAGATGACCTGGATGTGGCTGTGATCTCACACACATTACACACATTATGTGATGTAATATCAGGTATAAGGAGCGGGATCTATGTGGAGCATCCTGCAGACATATTACTGGATGTAACCACAGCTGCTAATAATGTCCTTATATCAGACGACCTGAAAACTGCGACCTGGACATAAATGAACCAGAATCGTTCAGAAACAGCAGAGAGATTCCTGTGTAATCCGGTGATGAGCAGGAGAGGATTTACCTCAGGACGACATTACTGGGATGCGGAGATCAGTAGATCAGGGGATTGGAGGGTGGGGATGTGTTATCCCAGTATAGACAGGAGGGGGCATCAATCCCGTGTTGGAGATAATACAAAATCCTGGAGTTTGAGAAGATATAATAATCAGTATTCAGTGACATATGACAGTAGTGAGGTCCCGTTATCTCAGCAGATCTCCATTGATAAAGTCAGGATATGTCTGGATTATGAGGCCGGGCAGTTGTCCTTTTATGAGCTGTGTGAGCCCATCAGACACTTACACACCTTCACTGCCATCTTCACGGAGCCCCTTTATGCAGCACTACGTCTGTACAAATCTTCGATAAAGATATTAGGGGGGAAGCAGCAACTGTAATAAACAGGAAACTGATGATAAATCTAATATGGAAGGGACCATTTTTTGCTAATGAGTTGACAATTATGGTATATATCCTCCTGATGATATATAATGTACATATATATATATATGCTAATTATAATTCCCACTCACTTAAGCTGCCTTTGCATTGGCCGATACTTCAGATTCTAATGTTAATAACCCATTGTTCACAATAACTGTACAATGTGAATGTGTTCGGCAACTGAACAATGTGTCCAAAAACGCTCATTAATTCTGCATAAAATCGTTTAAGCAATCAAAAAAATTCTCAATAAACTTTTGAAAATTGTGTACTACAAATTGAAATTGTTCGCTAGTTCACCGATTTGACTGACAAAAAGGAGGGATGTAAATTCAAGTACTAAATCAAGTTGATTGTCTTCCACTTGGCAAAAAATAGTTCCGTAGCTTTAAATCTTGTACACACCTTCACTATTCAGCCATTTCATTCTTGATTATTGTCCTATATAAACCTTGGTATCATCTGATATTGTTTGCTAGTATTGAGATATGATCTTGTCTTTTATTGTTTAAATGATTACCCTTTAGTAGAGGACATTTTCATACGATCGTCAGTGGTGTATGTACAGTAGGTGGACCGGAGTGGCATTTGCATCTTTTTGCAGCAGGCAGAAAGCGCAGCGTTCCGGGATGTCTCCTAGGTGGTGGCATTTTGCTGCCGCCACAGTGGGGATTCGGTCATTCTCCCAGTGGGCTGTCAAACTACCTGAATTCAATTGTACTTGCATTTTTGAGGCATGAATACAGTTGAAGCCCTGATTGCAGGCAATTCAAGGTCAAGGCAAAGTCAACAGTGTGATCAGGTCAGCTGACCATGCTGCTGAAAAATGTTTAGAATTGAGAGTCCTCAGTGGTCAATACCTTTTAATGGCTAACTGAAAAGATGGTAACAAATTGCAAGCTTTCGAGACTACACAGGTCTCTTCATCAGGCATAGACTAATACAAATTCTGAAGAATCACATATTTATGCACAACATAGCACAGAAAAAAGGAAAAAAACATGGATAAGACAGGTGGCATGAAGCAGAATTACCATGAGTGATAAACGGTTATGTCCATAAATATTGGACCAGTTCTTAGATAAGAAATGTTTTATTGTCCTCTGATTGGGGTCTCTGTTGTGATGACCCCTCATAGTCTGAGGGGCAAGTTCCTTAGTTAATGTAAAAAGACATAAATCCATGCGACACATTCATTCCACCACTAAGACAGTCAAAGAACGTCATCAGTTTATATTCCCAGACTCTTCTGTCTCTCTGAGTTTTGAAGTTACCTTTCAATACAAGTAATTTCATGTCCATAATGCTATGATTTGGGAGACAAAAATGTATTGCCACAGGTAGATCCATTCTTTTTTCTCTTATTGTATGGCGGTGAGAATTCATTCTTGTTCTCAGTTTCTGCCCTGTCTCCCCCACATACAGACCCCCAGTTGGACATTTAGTACAAATAATTAGGTACACCACATTAGAAGTGACGCAGCTGAAAGTACCTGGGATCTTGTAGTCCTGATGTGAGTTGGGGATCTTTATCTTGTCCGTGGTCATTATAAATGGATAGGTTTTAAATTTTTTCTTATTGCAGGGAATGGTACCTGCAGCTGTTGGAGAGGACAGGGAGCTTCTGACAATGATGCTTCTTAGATTTGGGGGCTGCCTAAAACACAGTAGTGGGGGGTCTGGAAAAATGGACTGTAATCGGGCATCTTTTTGCAGTAAAGGTTGTAATTTCCGTGCAGCTCCCCTTAGCACCTCCAGATTTGGATTGTAGGTAACTACTAGAGGTACCCAGTTATTTTCTTCTTTAGTTTTGTAATGTAGCAGGTGAGTCCTTGATATTCTGGTGGCTCTTGTAATCTGGTTTTCAATTGTTCTTGGATGGTAGCCCTGATTCAGAAAGGTCTTTCTGAGGCGACCAAGGTGTTCATCCCTATCCATGGGGTTGGAACACATACGATTGTATCTGATGGCTTGGCTGTAGACAATGGAGTTTTTTTATGTGTTTTGGATGGAAACTGTCCCATTTAAGGTATGTTGGACGGTCGATTGGCTTCTGATACAGGGATGTCTCTATTTTATTGTTCTGCAGCTTAATGATGGTGTCCAAAAAGTTAATTTCAGTACAGGAGTAGTTGAGTGTCAAGTTGATGGTAGGGTGAAATTGATTAAACTGTTCATGGAACATCTTTAGCTGTGGCTCAGACTCCGTCCAGATGATTAAAATGTCATCAATGTAGCGGTAGTACGCCAGAGGCCAGATGGGACATGAGGACAAAAAGTCGCTTTCAAGCTTGGCCATGAAAAGATTTGCATACTGTGGGGCCATTTTACTTCCCATTGCTGTGCCAGTCTCCTGTAGATAGATCTTCTTGTCAAACTCAAAGTAATTGTGGGTGAGGATGAATTTTATAAGTTTCACCACAGAATTTGCATCAGTCCCTATGTTTTCCAGGAAGAATTTGCAGGCATTTAATCCATCCTGGTGTGGGATATTGGAGTACAAAGAATCCACATCCATGGTGGCCAGGATGGTTCCTTCTGGTAGAGGACCTATTGCTGATAGTTTATTCAATAGGTCAGTTGTGTCCTGAATGAAGCTGGGTGTATCTTTTACCAGGGGTTTAAGAACACCCTCTACCCATCCAGACACCTGCTCAGTAAGGGTGCCCACACATTAAATAATTGGTCTTCCTGGGTTTCCAGATTTGTGGATTTTAGGAAGCATGTAGAATGTCCCTGTTCTTGGACTTTCTGGTATCAGGTCATTGGCTCTTATGGATTCGTCGGGCAGACAAGATACCAACTTGTTTAGTTCCTTGTAGTAGTCCTGTGTAGGATCCAAAGCCAATTTTTTGCTGAAGTCGCTCCTGCATAAGCGTACCAAATGAGCCGGGCAAGAGGGGAAGTTTTATTGTGGGGAAATGTGTAAGGATACAGTATGGGTGGCGGAGCTGGGGGGGGGATTGTAAGGAGACAGTATGGGCTGGAAATGTGAGGAGAGACAGTATGGGGAGGAGTAATGTATCAGGAGACAATATGGGAAATTGGCCTGTGAGGAGACAGTAGGGATAATGTGTGAAAAAAGTGATATGAGAAAAGTGTTTTAAGGGGTGCAGCATAGAGACTTGTTAATAGGGTGGTAGTATAGAGAAGGGCAGCATGGGGGGACAGTGTGAAGGCAAAGTATGGAAGGTACAGTATGAATAATGGGTGTGGTATAAGGAGGGGCACAGTATTTAGTTCGAGTTGGAGACTGTGTGAGGGGGCAATGTGAAGTAGTTACCGATTATTGAAAGGAGAAGACAGTGTTGAGGCCATATGCCATAAAATGGACACTGTGGGCGGTCATATTTTGTGCAGGGAACATCATGATGGGCAATTATTCAGGGACACAGTGTAGGGCACATATTTTTATGTGGCCATAGTACACCACCATGTGGAAATGCTAGATTTGAAATTGAAAAATGTTTTCAAAAAATTAACAACAATGATAGAGAAGACTGAGGACTGGGTTTGGAGTGTTGAGGAGCGCAGGAGAAAAACTCAAGAAAAATCATCTGAAGAAGCCAAGAGACCTGAGTAAAGACATCAGGAGACAGGTAGACAACCTGTAATGTGTGGATATTTAGTGTATGTGTATATTAGAATACTGTGTATAATGTGTGTGATATATCCATGTATATATGTAGAGATTAGACTGAAAGAATCCATTGTATCTTTCTCCTGAAACATCTGGCTCATATCAAGAAACTTGAGCAAGTTGACATTTCCTTTTTATGCACGCATTCCTTCTGTTATTATAGCCTTTTTACCTACATACTAGAGGTTGTAAATTTCACAGTATAGATAAGCTTTGTAAGAGAATGTGAAATAATGAGCGCTTGTACGCATGTCTGTAAATGTATGTTTTTTTTCTATATAAAGGAGGGGTAAAGTCCAGTGAGTCAGACGCGCTCCTGAGCTTCCCCTGTATATGATCACACAATACTTTGTTTGCGTGTCATTTACCTGGAAGCTTACCTCCAGTAAGCCAGGGACTGAGAAGGACTTAACATTTCTTTGGCGCATCGAACAGGGACCTGAGATAAGAGTATTTGCTCGAGATTTACCTGCGGATACGGACAACGGAGATCTGGGATAATGGACGGCAAATGAACTGAAAAACCTGGCCAGGTAAGAGACATTATTAGTTCTCTTTTATCTGCCCTGTATTATCCGAAAGATCTCTATGAGCCGTGTCACGCTGGGTTAGTCTAGTAGTGAGTAGATACCTATAAAACTCGGGTTACCATATTGTATAGACTTATGAGTCCTGTCCCTGGCAGTGTGTGAACAGTGTGTGAACAGTGTGTGAACAGTGTGAAGGTTGTGACATGTTGTGAAAGAAGAATAGAAGTACGTAGAACAATAAGCCACGATTGTTAGAACAAGGTTATTGGTGAAGTCAGCCTAACTGGGTTATGAGGTAGCGTCCTTCTGGGAGACCTCCGCCCATGCTTGACTCTCCTATAGAACTTGTTTCTACATTCCCTGGATAAGGTGTGATAGAATGAGCCCAGGACGCGGTTTTCATGAGCCTGGGACAAGTATGCTAACTGACACAGAAAGTTTTGTGATCTGTATGGTGTTGCTGGGTCTGTGTGCATAATAGCACTTAAGTACGTCCTGCATATTAGAAGAAACGGAGCAGACGAGCCCTTCAATATTTTAGCTCCCTAGGAGAGAAGGCAACGAGACGCCACCAACAGAGGAAGTGGTTGTCCAAACGTCACCTGGGGTAGAAATAGCAAATATTGAAAGGATATTTTAGCTCCCTAGGAGAGAAGGCAACGAGACATCACCACAGTGATTGTCCAAACGTCACCTGGGGTAGAAATAGCTAAAATGAGAAATAAACAGACCAAAACTGTCTTAGGACAAGTGGAAGCAGCAGATATCATACAGGAAAGATGTGGAAAGACAGTCAGAAGGCAGATTAGAAGGGTAAGAGAAAAATTGGGAATTTCAGAAGCACTTATGTTTAGTACAGAATGGGAAAGACTGAGTAAAGAACGAGGTGGAATTATCAAAGACAATGGGTGGGAAGAAATCATACACTGTATGATAGAGGTCTCAAAAACAGCTAAAGAGGAGAATTGGAAGTACGATCCAGACACTTCCAAATGGATCATGGGGAAGGGAAAAAGTTGTGACATAATCCCGCCACCTTACCTAGATCCAAAAGCCCAATCATTTGTACCATCTGGAAGAGCAGAAGGAGGAAAACAATTTCCAGCCTTGTATCCCAATCTTGGTGGGGTAGGAGGATGGGAATGTTCACACTGTGGACAACAAAATCCAGATTGGAGAAATGATTGCCTAGCCTGTGGTACACCTAGATATGGCGCTGTACTTGCCCCTGTTAGGGTAGTACCAAGACCTTTTAGAGAAGCTGGTGCTGACGGGGTAATGAACACCAGATATCATCAGACCAGACAATACTTTCCTTGGTCCCCTGCCGAGGGTATGTCACTCTTACATAATGCACCGGATCCCACTCAATACCCCATAAGGTTTGCGCAGTATATACAACAAATCATGCAGACTCATGCTGGGGTCTGGGCGGACGGGGAAGAATTATGTAGAATGAAAATGTCCCCCGGACTTTTTCAGGAATTATTGACACACCTACAGCCAGGGCCGTTTCTTCAACAGGGCGGGCAGGGCGGCCACACGGGGCGCCGTGGGGCCGGGGGGCGCAGGAGAGGCCTCGGGCCCCGGTGGTCCCCTGCCCGCTGCTGCTGCTGTTTAAGGGCTGTCAGGGGCGCGGATGCCGCGCTCAGTGCTGAGCGCGGGCGCGCCCTGCCCGAACTCAGCTGCAAATCTGACAGCTGAGCGGTCAGATCATCGCCTCGCGTCGCCGCGCCCCCCCCCCCGCACCGCACATAATGGTTGCGGCCACCTCGGCGCCGCCACTCACCCATACCTCCCAACCGTCCCGATTTCAGCGGGACAGTCCCGCTTTGGCACCGGGGTCCCGCTGTCCCGCTTCGGGCATTTAAAATCCCGAATTTGCGGCCGCCGGTGAAGCCCCGCCCACTTCCGGGACGTAGAGAGAGCCTGTTTTTTTTTTTTTTTATATAAAAGCTGCCTCCTGACCGCCCGCGCAACACCCCCCCCCCCCTCCCGCCCCCTGTGCGGCGCTGCCACGCTGAAGGAGAGAGCCTGCAGCAATCAAGAAGAAAGGTCAGCGATTCACTACCTCTGGCTGTGTGTGCACGGAGCTCCGGCTTCTGCTCTTAGCTGCTATCCCGGCAGAGAAGGAGAGACGGGGGAGGTGCCGGGATAGTGCAGAGCTGTGAGCAGGAGACTGAAGACTTCAGCAGAGAGCTGCACATGGACATCAGCCGCCCCTGCATCACAGAGGAGATTGTGTGTGTGTGATGTGTGTGATGGCTGCGTGTGTGTGTGTGTGATGGCTGGGTGTGTGTGTGTGATGGCTGTGTGTGTGTGATGGCTGCGTGTGTGTGTGTGTGATGGCTGCGTGTGTGTGATGGCTGCGTGTGTGTGTGTGATGGCTGTGTGTGTGTGATGGCTGCGTGTGTGTGTGTGTGATGGCTGCGTGTGTGTGTGTGTGATGGCTGCGTGTGTGTGTGTGATGGCTGCGTGTGTGTGTGATGGCTGCGTGTGTGTGTGTGATGGCTGCGTGTGTGTGTGTGATGGCTGCGTGTGTGTGTGATGGCTGCATGTGTGATGGCTGCGCGTGTGTGTGTGTGTGTGATGGCTGCGTGTGTGTGTGTGATGGCTGTGTGTGTGATGGCTGCGTGTGTGTGTGATGGCTGCGTGTGTGTGTGTGATGGCTGCGTGTGTGTGATGGCTGCGTGTGTGTGATGGCTGCGTGTGTGTGATGGCTGCGTGTGTGTGATGGCTGCGTGTGTGTGTGATGGCTGTGTGTGTGTGATGGCTGCGTGTGTGTGATGGCTGTGTGTGTGTGATGGCTGTGTGTGTGTGATGGCTGTGTGTGTGTGATGGCTGTGTGTGTGTGATGGCTGCGTGTGTGTGATGGCTGCGTGTGTGTGTGATGGCTGCGTGTGTGTGTGATGGCTGCGTGTGTGTGTGTGTGATGGCTGCGTGTGTGTGTGTGATGGCTGCGTGTGTGTGTGATGGCTGCGTGTGTGTGTGTGATGGCTGCGTGTGTGTGTGTGATGGCTGCGTGTGTGTGTGATGGCTGCATGTGTGATGGCTGCGCGTGTGTGTGTGTGTGTGATGGCTGCGTGTGTGTGTGTGATGGCTGTGTGTGTGATGGCTGCGTGTGTGTGTGATGGCTGCGTGTGTGTGTGTGATGGCTGCGTGTGTGTGATGGCTGCGTGTGTGTGATGGCTGCGTGTGTGTGATGGCTGCGTGTGTGTGTGATGGCTGTGTGTGTGTGATGGCTGCGTGTGTGTGATGGCTGTGTGTGTGTGATGGCTGTGTGTGTGTGATGGCTGTGTGTGTGTGATGGCTGTGTGTGTGTGATGGCTGTGTGTGTGTGATGGCTGCGTGTGTGTGATGGCTGCGTGTGTGTGTGATGGCTGCGTGTGTGTGTGTGTGTGTGATGGCTGCGTGTGTGATGTCTGCGTGTGTGTGTGATGGCTGCATGTGTGTGTGATGGCTGCGTGTGTGTGTGTGTGTGATGGCTGCGTGTGTGTGTGTGATGGCTGCGTGTGTGTGTGTGTGATGGCTGCGTGTGTGTGTGTGTGATGGCTGCGTGTGTGTGTGATGGCTGCGTGTGTGATGCATTTGTGTCAAAGCTGCATGTGTTTGTGAGCTGCGTGCGTGTGAGCTGCGTGCCTGTGTGTGAGCTGCGTGCCTGTATGTCATTATACAGTATGGAGCATCATGTGTGGTCATTATACAATATGGAGCATCATGTGCGGTCATTATACAGTATGGAGCATCATGTGCGGTCATTATACAGTATGGAGCATTATGTGTGGCCATTATACAGTATGGAGCATCATGTGCGGTCATTATACAGTATGGAGCATCATGTGCGGTCATTATACAATATGGAGCATCATGTGCGGTCATTGTACAGTATGGAGCATCATGTGCGGTCATTATACAGTATGGAGCATCATGTGCGGTCATTATACAGTATGGAGCATCATGTGTGGCCATTATACAGTATGGAGCATCATGTGCGGCCATTATACAGTATGGAGCATCATGTGTGGCCATTATACAGTATGGAGCATCATGTGCGGCCATTATACAGTATGGAGCATCATGTGCGGTCATTATACAGTCTGGAGCATCATGTGCGGTCATTATACAGTCTGGAGCATCATGTGCGGTCATTATACAGTCTGGAGCATCATGTGCGGTCATTATACAGTCTGGAGCATCATGTGCGGTCATTATACAGTCTGGAGCATCATGTGCGGTCATTATACAGTATGGAGCATCATGTGCGGTCATTATACAGTATGGAGCATCATGTGTGGCCATTATACAGTATGGAGCATCATGTGCGGCCATTATACAGTATGGAGCATCATGTGTGGCCATTATACAGTATGGAGCATCATGTGCGGCCATTATACAGTATGGAGCATCATGTGCGGTCATTATACAGTCTGGAGCATCATGTGCGGTCATTATACAGTCTGGAGCATCATGTGCGGTCATTATACAGTCTGGAGCATCATGTGCGGTCATTATACAGTCTGGAGCATCATGTGCGGTCATTATACAGTCTGGAGCATCATGTGCGGTCATTATACAGTCTGGAGCATCATGTGCGGTCATTATACAGTATGGAGCATCATTTGCGGTCATACAGTATGGAGCATCATGTGCGGTCATTATACAGTATGGAGCATCATGTGCGGTCATTATACAGTATGGAGCATCATGTGGGGTCATTATACAGTATGGAGCATCATGTGCGGTCATTATACAGTCTGGAGCATCATGTGCGGTCATTATACAGTATGGAGCATCATTTGCGGTCATACAGTATGGAGCATCATGTGTGTTCATTATACAGTATGGAGCATCATGTGCGGCCATTATACAGTATGGAGCATCATGTGGGGTCATTATACAGTATGGAGCATCATGTGCGGTCATTATACAGTATGGAGCATCATGTGCGGTCATACAGTATGGAGCATCATGTGTGTTCATTATACAGTATGGAGCATCATGTGTGGCCATTATACAGTATGGAGCGTCATGTGTGTTCATTATACAGTATGGAGCATCATGTGTGGCCATTATACAGTATGGGGCACTGTGTGGCCATATTTTTTTGTTTATAATTATTGTATATGAAACAGTGTGATCGGCAGTGCTAAATGGGTGTGGTTGGGATGTGGATATGGGTGTGACTAATTATGAATGGGTGTGGTCAGAGGCGTGGCCTAAAATTTGCCGCGGCGCGCAAAGCGCGCCGCAAACTTTGTCCCTCTTTCCCATCTTCAAAAGTTGGGAGGTATGACTCACCTCCGCTCCGCGCTGGATGAACAGCGAGAATGAACAGCCAGGATGAGGCAGCTCGGCCACTCCCACACTGATAGCAGGGGCGCCGCGCTCTCGGCTGAGCACGGGCGCTCCCTGAGACAGTGATCAAAGAGCTAAGCACACACACTATCACTGTCAGACTAGGCTGCCTGGCTGTTGCCAATTTCAATGCTGGACAGGACAGGCTGCAGTCTAGTCTGACAGTGGTAGCAGTATAGCAAAAATGCCCACCCCCTGCCTATGGATTAGTCCTTCCCTTCCCAGCAGCCCCATTTAGCAGTCTGAGCGCGCTCAGACTCAGAGGGCAGAGGGCACTGACACACTGAACAGGTGAGGGGGTCTGAGGGATGGGATGGGTTGGGCTAGCCTTTTTTTTTGGATGGGGACCCCCACACCTGCCCCCCCCCCAACCACCCTTGGGGCATGCTGATTTGGCATGCCCCACAGCATGAAACCCGGGAGGGGGCCCAGCTGACTTACCTCATCTTTGGCAGTCTGGTGGCATCCTCACCCAGGCGAGAAGTGTTGGAAAGAGTTATGGCAGTAACTGTATACCTGGCAACCAATAATTTAGCTTTTCGAGGATCGTCAAATACATTGTTTACACCAAATAATGGACATTTCCTTGGGCTTATAGAGCTTCTTGGAAAATTTGAACCAGTAATGAGAGATCATTTAAAACGAATTACTTCCCAGGAAATCCATACACATTACTGTGGAAATTTAATTCAAAATGAAATTATCTGCTTGATGGCCTCTCAGGTGAAGAAATGTATTCTAGAAAAAGCCAAAAGATCTAAGTATTTTTCAATAATGTTGGACTGCACACAAGATGCAGGTCACACTGAACAGTTGTCATACACCTTAAGATTTGTTGATATAGATGATGATCACGTAGCAATAAAGGAACATTTTATTGGCTATCGTCCTGCTACTGATACATCTGGGGAAAGTCTCGCCAATCTCCTTTTAGAAGAGATTAGTAAATGTGACCTGGAATTAGAAAATGAACTGGCAGAAAAGCTGAATTATTCGGAAGCTATTAATGCTTTTGCAGCGGCTAAATCTAGAAGAGTCAGTTTCTCATAAATCTGCAACCTACAATTTTTAGGATCTGTTTCCAAAATAATTAATAGATATTATTTACCTACAACTTTGTTCTCACCGTTAATAATTAGCATACTTGTCCCTTTTCCCCAAGTTCTATATAAGTTAAAGGCAAATTATAATTTATTAAAAAAAGGGAAGATACAAGCCTGCTCTCTATTTATTACTCAAGCCCACAAAAATAATGTTTATTATTTTCGGTGCCGGGGGGGGGGGGGGGGGGGGGAGAAATTTCCTACTCTCGCCCTGTGTCATTTTTGGGCTAGAAACTGCCCTGCCTACAGCCCAATAGACCAGTGGCAGAAGGGGGTGCCTTACAGACAGAAGCATCAGGTACCCAGTTCACAGAGGCATTAATAATTTTCATGAGAGGAAAACAGAGGGAAAGGGGGTCTACAGGTGTGATTATGCAGAAATTTGGGCAAAGTATTGAAGAATATAGTCAAGAACTAGAAAATAACTTTAGGGATGAAGGATTGGATTTGACTGATGCTTCAGTAAGGAGATTTTTTACAAAACAATTAATAGAGGGGCTAGATCCAAAAATCAGAGAAAAATTTAAATCCTCTACTCCAGATTGGAGAACAATTGAACAACCAAATATTGTGAAACAACGATGTTTAGGAATAGCCATGGATATGAGAGAGAATCGTAAGCCTGTTAGAATAGCACAAGCTAATACAGGAGGAAGAGTGAGACACAATTTTCTTTGCCACTACTGTAAAAAGCCAGGTCATTTCCAAAGAGAGTGCAGGAAGAAGTTGGCAGATATAAAGTCAGGCAAATTTGTTCCCAGAAATAACCCTTCCCAAACGGACAACCAGCAGAAATCTACCATCGTAGATGGTCCCATACCAGATTCAGATTGACTCGATGTGTTACAAACTTCCCTACCAGCTAGAAGACCTATGATACAGGTGAATGTGGGGGGGAGAGAGATTCCATTTTTGATAGATACAGGTGCAACTTCCTCAATTTTGAATCAAGATTTTCTTCCGAATCCGGAAGATATTTCAGAACAAACAACTTTTGCTGAGGGTTATGATGGGGTAATTCGAACACTGCCATATACTGTGCCCCTAGAGGTCTCATTAGGACCTAAATGTTTTGCATCCAGATTTTTGTATGCCAGAGGTGCCCCAACATGTCTGTTAGGAACTGATGTCCTAAAGAAATTAGAAGCTAACATCAATTTTAGGGAAGATGGCACAGTTATGTTGACTATCCCTGATGATGCAGAAACATTAGAACAATATGTTAGAATTCAGGCTTTTGAGGATTATACTGAAGAAAAAGAGTACACCACAGATCTAGACCTCTCAACGGTCCCAGAAACACTGTGGGCACAGGGTGACACTGATGTGGGATTATTGCATATTTCTCCTGTAAAATTATCTGTGCAACCAGGAGCTGTTCTCCCACAGCTCAGACAATACCCTGTGAGTGCCCAGCAGGAATTAGCAATTACAAAACAGATAGAGGGATATAGAGAGAAAGGAGTTCTGGTAGAGATACAATCACCTGCTAACACTCCTCTGTATCCAGTCAAGAAGAGAACTCTTGATAAGGGTTCCATGCCCAAATATCGTATGGTACATGATCTAAGAGAAATAAACAAAGTTCTAGATCCAATCACCCCAGTTGTACCCAATCCTCATACGTTACTATCACAGATACCAGCCAGTTCTCAAGTGTTTACTGTAATAGATCTTTCAAATGCATTTTTCTCGGTTCCTTTACACCAAGATAGTTGGCATTTGTTTGCATTTACATTTAAGGGCAAACAGTTGGCGTGGACACGCCTTCCACAGGGAATGATACACTCCCCTACTCTTTATTCAAATGCCCTACAAACAGTTCTTCAAAGGTTTGAACCTGAATCACAGGTAGTAATTTTGCAGTATGTGGATGACCTACTACTTTGCTGCCCAGATCTAGAAACTGCAGAAAGGTCCACTGTGAGTTTACTATGTTTTCTAGAAAAAGAAGGGTGTAAAGTGAATAGACAAAAGCTACAAGTTTGTCAGATCAAAGTGGTCTTTCTAGGTCATTGCATTTCTCAAGGTAAAAAGCATCTTACACCTCAAAGAACTGAAGCAATAAGACAGATGAATAAGCCTAGAAATCATAAACAGCTACGAGCATTTTTAGGAATAGTGTCTCATTGTAGACAATGGATTATACATGCCAGTCAACTAATGCAACCACTGTATGACTGTGTAAAAAGTGAACCTTATTTGTTGACAAAAGAAGGTCAGATTTCGTTCCAACAATTAAAAGATGCCCTTGTTTCAGCTCCAGCGTTAGGGCTACCAGACTACACCAAACCATTTCAGCTTATGGCTGCAGAAGTTGATTCCCATGCTACAGGAGTTCTTACCCAGAAGCATGCAGGGAAACAAAGACCAATTGCATATCTTTCAGCAAGGTTAGATCCAGTAGCCAGGGCAGCGCCAACCTGTGTACGTACGTGTGGTTGTTGCTGTCTCACTATTGTTGGACAAAGCATCAGAAATTGTCCTAGAGCATCCACTCACAGTTCAAACTACACATGATGTTTATGGGATATTAAACCAGGTCCAACCAAAACACATTTCCATGGCCAGACATTTGCGGCTACAGTGTTCTTTGCTGCTTCCCTCTACTATCACATTTGCAAGGCTTCAGACTCTCAATTTAGCTACACTGCTACCTCTCGAGTCTGAAGGGGGGAATAAGGACACTGATCCACACGCAAATTTTTTCCCTACAGACACACATGATTGTACAGAGCTCATTTTACAAGAAACAGCAGGCTTACCCAATGTATCCGAAACACCACTTCAAAATCCAGATTTAGAGCTGTTTATAGATGGTAGTAGGTTTGCAGATGACACAGGTAATTTCCATACAGGGTATGCAGTTGTGTCAGAATCTGAAACTCTCAAAGCAGAACCTCTTCCACCGAAACAGTCTGCACAAGAAGCAGAACTAACAGCATTGATTGAAGCGCTAAAAATAGCTGAGAATCAGACAGCTAATATATACACTGATTCTAGGTATGCACATGGTATTGTGTTTGACTTTGGAGTAATCTGGAGAGCTAGAGGTTACATGACAGCGTCAGGCCAACCTGTAAAACATGCTTCTCTGATCAAACAGATCTTAGAGGCTGCACAAGAAACAAAAGAAGTAGCAGTAATTAAGGTAGCTGCACATGTGAGACTCGACACTAGGGAATCTAGGGGAAATGATAGGGCTGATAAAGCAGCCAAGGCAGCAGCGGTCAAACCCTTACAGCAGGTTCATACTGTAAACCCCACAGAAAATACTGAAGATAGACTGAGACAAGCACAGGAAGATGCAGGAGAAGAGGAGAGGGATAGATGGAAAAAGGAAGGGGCAGAAGAACAAGCAGGAATTTGGAAGAAAGATGGACTAATATGTCTACCTAGAGCCTGGTACCCGATTGTAGTTGGTGGACTGCACCACCCTACTCATGTGTCTGCAAATGCAATGACACTACTGGCAAAGCAAGTCTGGTTGGCTCCAGGTTTTGGCAACTACGCAAGAGACTATTGTGCTGCATGCATTATATGCCTGGCACATAATCCCGGACAGACGACAAAGACCCCTATGAAGCACCACGTCCGACCTCTCTATCCGTTTCAGCGATTACAAATAGACTTTATCCAGCTGCCAAAAAGTAATGGGTATGAGTATGTGTTGGTATGTGTGGACATGTTCTCGGGGTGGCCAGAGGCCTATCCAGTTCGGAAGGCATCAGCTAAAAACACTGCTGTAAAGCTAGTTGCCGAACTGATACCCCGTTACGGTCTCCCTGAAGTGATCGAGTCAGATAGGGGTACTCATTTCACTGGAGAAATATTTCAAAATGTACTGAAAATGTTGGGTGTTGAAAGTCAGTTACACACTCCATACCATCCTCAAAGTTCTGGTAAGGTGGAACGCATGAATGGAACTTTAAAATTAAAAATACAGAAAGCCATGGCTGAAACAGGAAAGCCTTGGACAGAATGCCTTCCACTGGCCCTTTACTCAATACGCAATACCCCAAGGGGTAAGACTAAACTGTCTCCATATGAAATTTTGTTTGGCAGGACTGCCAATTTAGGATGTTATTTTCCACAACAACTTGTGTTAAATATTGAGTTATTGACTTCTTATGTGCAAAATCTTCAGAAACAATTAACTAAGGTGCATGCACAAGTTTTTGCTTCCCTTCCAGATCCTGACAACATTGAAGGAAGTCACAAGTTGGAACCAGGTGATCAAGTCTATGTAAAAAGACACAACAGAAAGGCTCTTGAACCAAGATTTGACGGACCCTTCCAAGTCCTGTTGACAACACCTACATCAGTCAAGCTTGAAGGAAAGGCATCATGGATACATGCAAGCCACTGCAAAAAAGCAGTACAAAACTCATGATATTGATGTTAATAATGTTAACACAGATGTGGGATAAATTAGTTAGAGCCACGGATTATCTAGATGATCAGATTTGGGATATATTGGATATACTAAACACTAGTATAGCAGTACAGAATCAGCTTATAATAGTCATCAACCAACATACTCTGGTATTGGATTACCTAACTGCCTCACAAGGAGGTATGTGTCAAATCATCGGACCCACCTGCTGTCATTATATAGACCCGAATAGTACTATGAGTATGACAAAGATAATGACCAGAATAAGGATAACTGGTGGTCAGATACCTTTTCTTTTCTTAACCCAGCCAACTGGTTCAGAGGAATCGGTGGGTGGGTTGCTGGGATTATGCAGAGCATAATACATATAGTTATGATTATTGTAGTCATATACGTACTATTCCAGATTGTGCTCAAGGGTATCTCAGTATGCACAGATAAACTTTGTGTAATAGATGCAAGAGTATAAAGTTTTTTTTCTTTCTCCTTTATTCTTATGTTATCCTCTAGTGATTCTGATTAATATTACTGTACTAATTTTTGTTTTTATATTTTAGTATACTGCTAAAGAAGAAAATAATTTGCGATAGAAGAATTAATACTAGATTTGATTCTCTTATTAATAATATAAGTGTGTGTATGTGTAATACCAAAAATAAAGGCTTTGTCTTTGGCCCTATGGTAATAAATAAAAGGAATATGTCAAAGGGGGGAATTGTAGAGATTAGACTGAAAGAATCCATTGTATCTTTCTCCTGAAACATCTGGCTCATATCAAGAAACTTGAGCAAGTTGACATTTCCTTTTTATGCACGCATTCCTTCTGTTATTATAGCCTTTTTACCTACATACTAGAGGTTGTAAATTTCACAGTATAGATAAGCTTTGTAAGAGAATGTGAAATAATGAGCGCTTGTACGCATGTCTGTAAATGTATGTTTTTTTTCTATATAAAGGAGGGGTAAAGTCCAGTGAGTCAGACGCGCTCCTGAGCTTCCCCTGTATATGATCACACAATACTTTGTTTGCGTGTCATTTACCTGGAAGCTTACCTCCAGTAAGCCAGGGACTGAGAAGGACTTAACATTTCACATAGCCTTGACTACTGCAACATCCTGCTCTGTGGCCTCCCCTCGAACACTCTTGCACCCCTCCAATCTATTCTAAACTCTGCTGCCCGACTAATCCACCTGTCCCCCCGCTATTCCCCTGCCTCTCCCCTCTGTCAATCCCTCCACTGGCTCCCCATTGCCCAGAGACTCCAGTACAAAATCCTAACCATGAAGTACAAAGCCATCCACAACCTGTCTCCTCCATACATCTGTGACCTCGTCTCCCGGTACTTACCTACACGCAACCTCCGATCCTCACAAGATCTCCTTCTCTACTCCCCTCTTATCTCCTCTTCCCACAATTGTATACAAGATTTCTCTCGCGTATCACCCCTACTCTGGAACCCTCTACCACAACACATCAGACTCTCGCCTACCATCGAAATCTTCAAAAAGAACCTGAAGACCCACCTCTTCCGACAAGCCTACAACCTGCAGTAACCACCGATCAACCAAACCGCTGCATGACCAGCTCTATCCTCACCTACTGTATTCTCACCCATCCCTTGTAGATTGTGAGCCTTCGCGGGCAGGGTCCTCTCTCCTCCTGTACCAGTTATGACTTGTATTGTTCAAGATTATTGTACTTGTTTTTATTATGTATACCCCTCCTCACATGTAAAGCGCCATGGAATAAATGGCGCTATAACAATAAATAATAATAATAATATACAGTATATATGACTCGGTGCTGTCAGTTCGTACAGACTTTGACGCAAAGAAACGATTTAACCAAGATATTTTTTCTTGCTTACTTTTTTTCTTGCTTGTGTATATACTGTACACATTACACAAGCCCAACCATATACTTACTCTGTAATATCCAACCATACAAGGTAGTATTATAGTAATCTGACAGAAAATATGGTCATGTATACGAAACCTAAAATAGACCTTCCATCCCATATAATAATCTAGTTGTCCACCTTTGAACTATCTCAACCTGTCCAATATTCTCTTTAAAATGTGGAGCCAAAAACTGGATCCCATATTCAAGATGTTATAAGTGATTTAAAGAGGGGTCACATTGGGATCGCAAGATTTTTATCTCTCTTTTTATACACCCTAAAATATTGCTTGCTTTTCTGGCTGCTGCCTGACATTGAGTACTGCTGCTCAGCTTACTTGTAACCAGAATACCCAAATCATTCTCCTGTTCTGTAGCTCCGAGTAGATTTCCATATAATGCATATACAGCAATACGACTATCCAGCCATGGTGCATTGTTCTATATTTATCTACATTAAACTTCATCTGCCATGTGTTTGGCCATGCAGACATCTTATCCAGATCGTTCTGTAAAAATTCAGATTGTTCTGTAAAATTAAACAGACCAGCTAAGTTTTGTGTCAGCAGCAAAGAGTAAGGCTGACACATTATTTCCAATTCCATCAATAGGACCGTACAAAGAATCAGCCCTCGTGGTTCCCGCTGCTTACTCTATCACATTTACGACACTCTGTTTCCTATCCCTTAGCCAATTCCTAACCCATCTGTATACAGTGTCTTTTAATCCCTGCTTCTAGAGCTTCAGTACAAGGCTGTTGTGTGGTACAGTATCATATACCTTTGTAAAGCCTAGATATATCGGCCAACATCCAGATTTGCACATATCTCCTCAAAGAAACTCAGCATGTTAGTTAGACACGACTTATCTTTCATTAATCCAACTTAGTTGTCACTTTTCTGGGGGGGGGGTTCAATATATTTTTCAACCAATCTCTTATAATTCCCTCTAAAATTTTGCACACTGTAGCTGTAAGGGGTGGGAGAACCTGGTGTATGCCCCGGCCCTTTAATATGTCCTGGGTAACTGTTTGTATAATGTTATGCCATTACAAGTGTTGCTGTGTATACATATACATTCATGAATATGTTGTTATAGGGAAAGCATAGTGCTGAGTTTAGCCACTAGTGTACATAGATAGGATAGGACACAGTCTATTAAATAGTTAAAAATAGGAGGGGCATGGTGGATAAGGCAGGGAATACTTCCTGGTAGAGTCAAAGAGGGCCAGGGCGCCCGTGGAGCACAGAAGGGCTCTATAGCCCTGGGCAACACCGTGCCATGCACGCTAAAGAAGAATAGGGCCCAGCCATATAGCATCCCTGGTCTGGACCACGTCAGGAGAAGCAACATCAACAGTCCTAGCGGTGCAGTATTAGTGGAACTGCAGTTGCTAGAAAAGGCTAAGCAGTACGGTTAGGTCGCCCATCATGCGGCAGCTTATTGCCAACCTTTGCAAAACGGTTGAGGGAGTGCCCAAATGGAGTAGGGCTGAGCAGAGGGGACATGAGGGATCGTCCCAGAAGCAAGCTTAGCGATGGAGAGAAAAGACAGGGTCAGAATAGGTATTGCCTGTTTTGAAAGTTGATGTGCAAGCTGGAAATAACTTGGATGTGCTGGGTAAAGAACCAAGTAAAGCAGTTGTTGTTAAAGTTGAGCCGGACTGTCTCTCTCTTTGTGTGACACCGACGACAAGGAGCCTTCAATGGAGCAGAAGAGAACTTGACGATGCTGGACCTGTAGACACAGGTATGCTGACTAAGGAGCAACGTGTTTATGTGAGGGGAGGCCAGGGTGCGAGGGAATGGGGGTCCTCAGCCATGACTACTGCCCTGACCAACCCTTATATAGCTCCGGTGTCTCTTTCTTCTGCCTCACTCCCCCGGCAGAGACACCGGCTTACTCACTATTGCGTCCCTTACTGTCTCCCCTTTCCTGGTCAGCGGCTGCCAGGAGTGCGCACATGCTTGCTAGTTCTCGGGTCTCAGTTCACATATCCAGTATACCAATCCTGTATCAGCTCTGCCAACCTGCCTGTCTATCAGCTGTGTCTGCCTGCCTGTCTGCCATACCCACCTGCACTTGCCTACCGGGATATCTATTGTGTCCGCCAGCACTTGCCTGTGTCTGTCATGCCAGTCACTGTACTTGCCGTGCCAGTCAATACTTGTCCAGTCCACCATCTCTGCCTCCAGTCCATTGGGGGCTCAGTTGCCATCCGCCTGAGGTCAGTCCTGGTGTAGCTGTCACGGGGAAACTAGGTGAGCGAAAGCTAATATCCCGGGCCCCTGCAATTTCCCTCAGACTAGGGAAATCCTGACTGACCCTCTACCTGGAGTTTACACTGATGGTGTGCATGTCCAGGCCTCGAACCTCACCCTGTCTCCTGAGCTCAGCCCTAGGCTGAAACCTCCGCCCACCACCCAGTGAAGAGGTAATACTCCAATACCCACAGTTAGCACAGACAAGGATAAAGGAAAATATACACCACGCCGCAGACACTCAGGAAAACACTATAAATGTGCAGGGCAAAATAAATATAAATATTGGAAGGAGTAAATAAGACAAAGGAAAATACACCACCAGCAACGAATCTCCAACCACCAGCTCTCCTCTCCAGACCGAGATAACAACGCACAAGACAGAAGCTATAATCGGCGACGCCCAATGATCAGGAGAACTATTTAAAGGCAATGGGAATGGCCCAGCTTCCAATCCGAGGATTAGGTAAATTAACCCCGGAACAGCTAGATAAAATCTAGCAGACGCCAATGAGCAAATAGTGGTCAAAAGCGGAATTACCGCTGTCTGTCGGACGACCTGGTCTGAACAGCGTCCGACATGACAGTACCCCGCCTTCTACGAGGGACCCCAGGGCCCTCACGGCTTATAGGACCCGGCTTGTCCGGATGACGGCAGTGAAACAACCTGACCAGCCGGTCAGCATGAACGTCCGAGGCTGGTACCCAGGACCTCTCCTCAGGCCCATAACCACGCCAGTGTACCAAGTACTGTAAAGTGCGACGCACTACACGAGAGTCAACCACCTTGGAGACTTCAAACTCCAAATTACCATCCACCAAGACTGGAGGTGGCATAGGCGCCGTGTCCACAGAACCCACCACCTTCTTTAGAAGAGACCTGTGGAACACGTTGTGTATCTTATACACCGTAGGGAGCTCCAATCGGTACGCTACTGGGTTAATGACGGCGGTGACCCTAAATGGACCAATAAACCGTGGACCCAATTTAAGGGACGGTATTTTAAGTCTTATGTTTTTTGTGGATAACCACACCCAGTCATCCACACTCAGGTCCGGACCTGGCACACGCCTACTGTCAGCCACACGTTTGTACCTAGCACCCACACTCAACAGGCGCTGTTTAACTCTCCTCTAGACTGATGACAATTGTGTTCCTAACTGGTCCTCCTCCGGAACGCCGGAAGAGCCCCTCTGACTCAAGGTACAAAATTGAGGATGTAGCCCGTAAACACAAAAAAACTGAGACTCCCCAGACGACTCCTGGCAGTGATTATTGATGGCAAACTCAGCCAAAGGAAGAAAGGTAGACCACTCCTCCTGGTTATCAGAGACAAAGCAGCGTAAGTACTGTTCCAAATTTTGGTTCATACGCTCAGTCTGACCATTTGACTGAGGATGAAACGCCGAAGAATGAGATAACTTGATCCCCAGCCGTGAGCAAAATGCTCTCCAACATTTTGCCACAAACTGAGACCCCCTATCAGACATGATGTCAGACGGAACCCCATGAAGTCTGACCACCTCCTGCACAAATACCTGAGCCAGAGTCTTAGCGTTAGGCAACCAAGGCAAAGACACAAAGTGCGACATTTTAGAAAACCGATCAACAATCACCAAGATGACCGTGTTCCCAGCTGAGGAGGGCAAATCAGTGATGAAATCCATGGAGATTTCCGTCCAAGGCTTACTAGGTACCTCAAGAGGAAGTAGTGTGCCAACAGGACGGGAGCGAGGCGTCTTAGCCCTAGCCCACGTGGTACAAGCTGACACGTATGAGACCACGTCCTGTCGGATCTTGGGCCACCAAAACCGACGTGACACCAACTCCAAGGTACCTCTAACCACTGGGTGACCAGCCAGGCCAGCATCATGATGCTCCGCCAAAACCTTTAGGCGGAGATGAAGCGGTACAAAAGATTTGTTGACGGGAAGCTCAGATGGTACCTCATCCTGAGCCTCGGCAATCTCAGCCTTAACCTCGGTAGTGAGAGCTGAAACCACAACACCCTTTTGAAGGATGGGTACTGGATCCTCCCGAGGTTCTCCCCCCGGAAAACACCTGGACAGAGCATCCACCTTAGTGTTTTTAGACCCTGGTCAGTAAGTGACCACAAAATTGAACCGTGTGAAAAACAATGCCCAGCGAGCCTGCCTGGGGGACAGACGCTTGGCTGACTCCAAATACAGCAGATTCTTATGATCGGTAATAACAGTTACCTGATGTACCGACCCCTCCAAGAAGTGTCGCCATTCCTCAAAGGCCAACTTAATTGCCAACAACTCCCTGTTGCCGATATCGTAGTTACGTTCGGCGGACGACAGTTTCTTGGAGAAATAGGTGCACGGACGTAAACCACTCAAAGATGAGCCTTGAGATAGTACTGCCCCCACACCAACCTCAGACGCATCGACTTCCACAACAAAGGGTTTAGATACATCTGGCTGCACAAGAATGGGGGCTGAAACAAAGCTGTTCTTAAGAAATTCAAATGCGCGCACAGCAGCCTCAGGCCAAACGGAGAAATTGGTACCCTTTTTAGTCATGTCAGTTAGCGGTTTAGCAATGATGGAAAAATCCTTGATAAATTTCCTATAGTAGTTAGAAAACCCAAGGAACCGCTGAAGTGCTTTCAGGTTATCAGGACGTTCCCAATGCCGCACCGCCTGCACCTTAGCGGCGTCCATTTTAAAACCAGAAGCAGACACAATATAACCCAAGAAAGGCAATTCTTGAACAGAAAATACACATTTCTCAAGTTTAGCATACAGCTTATTCTCTCTGAGAAGCTGTAACACCTGCCTGACATGATCTAAATGAGCATCATGGTCGCAAGAATATATGAGAATGTCACTAGGTACACGATAACGAATTTCCCCAAAACATGCGAGAACACATCATTGATGAAATGTTGGAACACTGCAGGTGCGTTAGTCAACACAAACGGCATCACCAAATTTTCAAAATGACCCTCAGGGGTATTAAAAGCCGTCTTCCACTCATCACCTTGACGGACTCTTATGAGGTTGTACGCCCCCCCTGAGGTCAAGCTTGGTAAACCACTTAGCACCTGCCTCCTGGTTGAACAAATCTGGTATCAGAGGCATAGGGTATGGATCACGAATAGTGTTGAGCGATACTTTCCGATATCGGAAAGTATCGGTATCGGAAAGTATCGGCCGATACCGTCAAAATATCGGATCCAATCCGATACCGATACCCGATCCCAATGCAAGTCAATGGGACGAAAATATCGGAATTAAAATAAACCCTTTATAAACTTGTAGGTTCATTCTACATGAAGGAAAACAACTAAGAATAATGTAGGATGTATTGGGGGACGTGGCGGAGATATTAAAGGGACAGAGGTTTAGCCCAATGTAATAGAATAGCAGGATTTTTAATTTTTTTTTATGAAGTTCGGCGTTAGAAAGAATTTGACTATGTTATTTTTTTTTTTTTTTATGTCAGATATTGATGTTTCACTACTTCCACGCCCTTCACCTTCTTTTTTACTTCTCCCACGCTTTCTTCTTAATTATCCTCATCATCAGCTTCTTTGACATCAACTTCTTCACCTTATTCATCTTCTTCTTCATCTTCTACCTATTATTTTTTGGGTTACATTGTTCATATTCTTTTTATTTTACTATTATCTTCATCATATTCAACTTCTTCATCATATTCTTATTTGTGACAGGCATTCCCGTAGTTGTTATCTATAAAAGTTTGAAGATTACACCTTCCGTTCTGCCTGTCACAAACCAGTTACATTTGTCCGCGTTCAGTTTGGCCTGCAGCATCAGGCTTTATCCAGGGGCACCACGAGGAGGAACGGACTCACCCCCATACACTGCTTAGTCTTCTTCTGCTTATAATTTACATAATATTTTTTTGCTCTGATATTTTGTGTTATGCTTAATGTCCTTCTGCTCTTTGTTCTGCAGCCTCTTGTTCTTCTGCTTCTCGGTCTTCCAGGTCGTCGTCGTCTCCAGGGTCGTCGTCTCCGGGGTCGTCGTCATCGGGGTGGTCTCCGGGGTCGTCGTCATCGGGGTGGTCTTCAGGGTCATCGTCTCCAGGGTCGTCGTCATCACGGTGGTTGTCGTCTCTGGTGTCGTCGTCATCTTAGGGGTGTTCTTCCGGGTCATCGTGTTTAGTCTCTTGAACTTGGAAATGTAGCAGAAGGTACAAGAAGGCTGAGAAAATGCCGAGAACCAGCTGATGGAACTGGAACTCGGATGGCTACCCGAAGGTCCAAGAGCCAATGGAACTACCGAGGACCAGCTGACGTTACTGGAACCCGGTTACTAAGCAGGAGGTACCCGTGCCTGAAAGCACTACCAAGGACCACCTGACGTTGGTGGAACTCGGATACCCAGAGGGAGGCACCTAAGCCAAAGGCTCTGCCCGGAACCAGCTGACGGTACTGGAACCAGGATGGGGAGCAGAAGGTACAAGAGCAAAAGACACTGCCGAGAACCAGCTGACGGTGCTGGAACCCGGATGGGTAGCCGAAGGTCCAAGAGCCAATGGAACTACCGAGGACCAGCTGACGTTACTGGAACCCGGTTACTAAGCAGGAGGTACCCGTGCCTGAAAGCACTACCAAGGACCACCTGACGTTGGTGGAACTCGGATACCCAGAGGGAGGCACCTAAGCCAAAGGCTCTGCCCGGAACCAGCTGACGGTACTGGAACCAGGATGGGGAGCAGAAGGTACAAGAGCAAGTGTCTGCGTGGCTTTTGCAGGACACGATGCCGGCTGCACAGCAGGGGAACAGCTGGCGGTGCTGGACCCCACTGACACATTGGCTGGTGTTTTTCTCTGTGCAGCTAGCACATCTGGGCCCCAACTGGCGGTGTGTTAGAGCCCAGGGACAGCAGGAGGAGGAGCAGGAGGAGGAGGAGCAGGGGGAGGGGAGTGTAGGCCGAAGCCTGCACTGGCGGCAGCTTTGGGTGTGTTGTGTCTGCGTGGCTTTTGCAGGACACGTTGCCGGCTACACAGCAGGGGAACAGCTGGCGGTGCTGGACCCCACTGACACATTGGCGAGGTGTTTGGCTCTGTGCAGCCAGCACTTCCGGACAGCAACTAGCGTTGTTGGAGCCCGGGCTCTGCAGGTGGAGCAGAGTGTAGGCCGAAGCCTACTTGAACCGATTTCAAAGGTCACCTTTAACCCCCCCTCAGGGGTTAGAAAGTAGAAGAGCCACAGCTTATGCAGCAGTAGTGCTGCACAAGTCAAAGGTTGCTCTTTTAATTTTTCTCCTTGCACACGCTGAATGAAACACGTATAACATTTAGCCCTTTATACAGTCAAACTGTGTAATGGAGGCGAGAGTTCCCTTTGTAATGAGACGCAGCACAGGTGTCAAGAATCCCACCTTGGTGCTGGGTGCAGCCTCCCGAGCGTTGTTATTTGCTGTACAGGAGTCTGCGCTGTCGTGTTATCCCCTGGCCTAGCGCCGTTAGCGCTGCCCATCTTCTGGCATCATGTAATGTCGGCCGGTGCGGTTCGCGATGACCATGAATCCCAGCCCCGCAGTGTCTTAACATTGTTAAAACACTGCGGGGCTGGGATTCAGGGCCTGGCGCAGCACATATGTTGGCCTCTCACACTCGGGTCCTTACACCCGCTTCAGACTGTGCGGCGTCATCTGATCCCTTATCGCATGCCACGGCCATGAAGCCGCACAGTCCGAAGAAGGCGGAAGGAGAGGAGGGACAGGCGAACTGATGCACTGATCCTGCCCATCAATCACACCCTCGCAGTCCCAATAAATAAGACAACGAGGGGCGTTGTGTGGGTCAGGGCGGCCGCAGAGGCGCAGGCAGCCAAACAATGATGCCAGAAGACGGGCAGCGCTACCAAGGGGGTTGCAGCGTGTCATTACAAAGGAAAGTCACACCACCGGGACGGTTAAATGGTCACACAGAGGACACATTGCAGACGTGTTTTCAGTTCCACATGTGCGAGGAGAATACGTTTCTGAGCCACCTTGCACACATGCAGCATTACCGCTGTACAAGGTGGCTGGATAACGTAAAAACGCCTGGGGGAGGGGGGACAGGTTCCCTTCAATTTCAGTTCTTGTGTCTGCGTGGCTTTTGCAGGACACGTTGCCGGCTGCACAGCAGGGGAACAGCTGGCGGTGCTGGACCCCACTGACACATTGGCTGGTGTTTTTCTCTGTGCAGCTAGCACATCTGGGCCCCAACTGGCGGTGTGTTAGAGCCCAGGGACAGCAGGAGGAGGAGCAGGAGGAGGAGGAGCAGGGGGAGGGGAGTGTAGGCCGAAGCCTGCACTGGCGGCAGCTTTGGGTGTGTTGTGTCTGCGTGGCTTTTGCAGGACACGTTGCCGGCTACACAGCAGGGGAACAGCTGGCGGTGCTGGACCCCACTGACACATTGGCGAGGTGTTTGGCTCTGTGCAGCCAGCACTTCCGGACAGCAACTAGCGTTGTTGGAGCCCGGGCTCTGCAGGTGGAGCAGAGTGTAGGCCGAAGCCTACTTGAACCGATTTCAAAGGTCACCTTTAACCCCCCCTCAGGGGTTAGAAAGTAGAAGAGCCACAGCTTATGCAGCAGTAGTGCTGCACAAGTCAAAGGTTGCTCTTTTAATTTTTCTCCTTGCACACGCTGAATGAAACACGTATAACATTTAGCCCTTTATACAGTCAAACTGTGTAATGGAGGCGCGAGTTCCCTTTGTAATGAGACGCAGCACAGGTGTCAAGAATCCCACCTTGGTGCTGGGTGCAGCCTCCCGAGCGTTGTTATTTGCTGTACAGGAGTCTGCGCTGTCGTGTTATCCCCTGGCCTAGCGCCGTTAGCGCTGCCCATCTTCTGGCATCATGTAATGTCGGCCGGTGCGGTTCGCGATGACCATGAATCCCAGCCCCGCAGTGTCTTAACATTGTTAAAACACTGCGGGGCTGGGATTCAGGGCCTGGCGCAGCACATATGTTGGCCTCTCACACTCGGGTCCTTACACCCGCTTCAGACTGTGCGGCGTCATCTGATCCCTTATCGCATGCCACGGCCATGAAGCCGCACAGTCCGAAGAAGGCGGAAGGAGAGGAGGGACAGGCGAACTGATGCACTGATCCTGCCCATCAATCACACCCTCGCAGTCCCAATAAATAAGACAACGAGGGGCGTTGTGTGGGTCAGGGCGGCCGCAGAGGCGCAGGCAGCCAAACAATGATGCCAGAAGACGGGCAGCGCTACCAAGGGGGTTGCAGCGTGTCATTACAAAGGAAAGTCACACCACCGGGACGGTTAAATGGTCACACAGAGGACACATTGCAGACGTGTTTTCAGTTCCACATGTGCGAGGAGAATACGTTTCTGAGCCACCTTGCACACATGCAGCATTACCGCTGTACAAGGTGGCTGGATAACGTAAAAATGCCTGGGGGAGGGGGGACAGGTTCCCTTCAATTTCAGTTCTTGTGTCTGCGTGGCTTTTGCAGGACACGTTGCCGGCTGCACAGCAGGGGAACAGCTGGCGGTGCTGGACCCCACTGACACATTGGCTGGTGTTTTTCTCTGTGCAGCTAGCACATCTGGGCCCCAACTGGCGGTGTGTTAGAGCCCAGGGACAGCAGGAGGAGGAGCAGGAGGAGGAGGAGCAGGGGGAGGGGAGTGTAGGCCGAAGCCTGCACTGGCGGCAGCTTTGGGTGTGTTGTGTCTGCGTGGCTTTTGCAGGACACGTTGCCGGCTACACAGCAGGGGAACAGCTGGCGGTGCTGGACCCCACTGACACATTGGCGAGGTGTTTGGCTCTGTGCAGCCAGCACTTCCGGACAGCAACTAGCGTTGTTGGAGCCCGGGCTCTGCAGGTGGAGCAGAGTGTAGGCCGAAGCCTACTTGAACCGATTTCAAAGGTCACCTTTAACCCCCCCTCAGGGGTTAGAAAGTAGAAGAGCCACAGCTTATGCAGCAGTAGTGCTGCACAAGTCAAAGGTTGCTCTTTTAATTTTTCTCCTTGCACACGCTGAATGAAACACGTATAACATTTAGCCCTTTATACAGTCAAACTGTGTAATGGAGGCGCGAGTTCCCTTTGTAATGAGACGCAGCACAGGTGTCAAGAATCCCACCTTGGTGCTGGGTGCAGCCTCCCGAGCGTTGTTATTTGCTGTACAGGAGTCTGCGCTGTCGTGTTATCCCCTGGCCTAGCGCCGTTAGCGCTGCCCATCTTCTGGCATCATGTAATGTCGGCCGGTGCGGTTCGCGATGACCATGAATCCCAGCCCCGCAGTGTCTTAACATTGTTAAAACACTGCGGGGCTGGGATTCAGGGCCTGGCGCAGCACATATGTTGGCCTCTCACACTCGGGTCCTTACACCCGCTTCAGACTGTGCGGCGTCATCTGATCCCTTATCGCATGCCACGGCCATGAAGCCGCACAGTCCGAAGAAGGCGGAAGGAGAGGAGGGACAGGCGAACTGATGCACTGATCCTGCCCATCAATCACACCCTCGCAGTCCCAATAAATAAGACACCGAGGGGCGTTGTGTGGGTCAGGGCGGCCGCAGAGGCGCAGGCAGCCAAACCATGATGCCAGAAGACGGGCAGCGCTACCAAGGGGGTTGCAGCGTGTCATTACAAAGGAAAGTCACACCACCGGGACGGTTAAATGGTCACACAGAGGACACATTGCGGACGTGTTTTCAGTTCCACATGTGCGAGGAGAATACGTTTCTGAGCCACCTTGCACACATGCAGCATTACCGCTGTACAAGGTGGCTGGATAACGTAAAAACGCCTGGGGGAGGGGGGACAGGTTCCCTTCAATTTCAGTTCTTGTGTCTGCGTGGCTTTTGCAGGACACGTTGCCGGCTGCACAGCAGGGGAACAGCTGGCGGTGCTGGACCCCACTGACACATTGGCTGGTGTTTTTCTCTGTGCAGCTAGCACATCTGGGCAAAAACTGGCGGTGTGTTAGAGCCCAGGGACAGCAGGAGGAGGAGCAGGAGGAGGAGGAGCAGGGGGAGGGGAGTGTAGGCCGAAGCCTGCACAGGCGGCAGCTTTGGGTGTGTTGTGTCTGCGTGGCTTTTGCAGGACACGTTGCCGGCTACACAGCAGGGGAACAGCTGGCGGTGCTGGACCCCACTGACACATTGGCGAGGTGTTTGGCTCTGTGCAGCCAGCACTTCCGGACAGCAACTAGCGTTGTTGGAGCCCGGGCTCTGCAGGTGGAGCAGAGTGTAGGCCGAAGCCTAATTGAACCGATTTCAAAAGTCACCTTTAACCCCCCCTCAGGGGTTAGAAAGTAGAAGAGCCACAGCTTATGCAGCAGTAGTGCTGCACAAGTCAAAGGTTGCTCTTTTAATTTCGCTCCTTGCACACGCTGAATGAAACACGTATAACATTTAGCCCTTTATACAGTCAAACTGTGTAATGGAGGCGAGAGTTCCCTTTGTAATGAGACGCAGCACAGGTGTCAAGAATCCCACCTTGGTGCTGGGTGCAGCCTCCCGAGCGTTGTTATTTGCTGTACAGGAGTCTGCGCTGTCGTGTTATCCCCTGGCCTAGCGCCGTTAGCGCTGCCCATGTTCTGGCATCATGTAATGTCGGCCGGTGCGGTTCGCGATGACCATGAATCCCAGCCCCGCAGTGTCTTAACATTGTTAAAACACTGCGGGGCTGGGATTCAGGGCCTGGCGCAGCACATATGTTCGCCTCTCACACTCGGGTCCTTACACCCGCTTCAGACTGTGCGGCGTCATCTGATCCCTTATCGCATGCCACGGCCATGAAGCCGCACAGTCCGAAGAAGGCGGAAGGAGAGGAGGGACAGGCGAACTGATGCACTGATCCTGCCCATCAATCACACCCTCGCAGTCCCAATAAATAAGACACCGAGGGGCGTTGTGTGGGTCAGGGCGGCCGCAGAAGCGCAGCCAGCCAAACAATGATGCCAGAAGACGGGCAGCGTTACCAAGGAGCTTGTTGCGTGTGTCAATACAAAGTCAAATCACACCTGAGGGACGTTTTAATGGTCACAGAGGACACATTTTAGACGTGTTCACTTCAACATGGGCAAGGAGAATAAGTTTCTGAGCCACCTTGAACACATGCAGCATTACTGCTGTTCAAGGTAGCTGTAAAACATAGAAACACCTGGGGGAGGGGGGACAGGTTCCCTTCAATTTCAGTTCTTGTGTCTGCGTGGCGGTCGCAGGACACGTTGCCGGCTACACAGCAGGGGAACAGCTGGCGGTGCTGGACCCCACTGACACATTGGCTGGTGTTTTTCTCTGTGCAGCTAGCACATCTGGGCAAAAACTGGCGGTGTTAGAGCCCAGGGTCAGCAGGAGGAGCAGGGGGAGCGGAGTGTAGGCCGAAGCCTGCACTCGAGCAAGTTGAAAGGAAACCTTTAACCCCCCCCCCCCCCAGGCGTTTGTAGCTGAAAGAGCCATTGTGTACAGCACTAATGCTGGAAAAGGTAAACTTAGCTCTTTTAATTATGGTCCTTGTACATGCGGAACCTAACATTTATGAAATGTGTCCCCACACAGCGTTAAACCGTCCGGTAGGTGGAACTTTCCTTTGTCGTGTGACGCAGCACAGCCATCATTTTTACCCCCTTGTCGCCGTTCGCCCCCTCCTCAGCGTTGTTTGAATCTGTCCCGGAGCCTGCGCTGTTAGGTTAGCCCATGGCTATGCACACATGTTGCGCTGCCCGTCTTCTGACCTCATTTGGTGTCAGGCTGGCTGCGCCTGTGCGGGTGCGTTGGCCGAGATCCCGCCTCGCAGTGTCGTCTCATGTAATCCCACCGCGGGCCTGTGATCCGTGCCCGTGCGCAGTGCATATCCTCTCCTCTCACTCCCCTCCCTACGGCTTTTTCAGACTGTGCGGTGTCACGGCCGTGGCATGCTATTAGGGACCAGCTGACATCGCACAGTCTGAAGAAGCCGTAGGGAGGGGAGTGAGAGGAGAGGATATGCACTGCGCACGGGCACGGATCACAGGCCCGCGGTGGGATTACATTAGACGACACTGCGAGGCGGGATCTCGGCCAGCGCACCCGCACAGGCGCAGCCAGCCTGACACCAAATGAGGTCAGAAGACGGGCAGCGCAACATGTGTGCATGGCCAAGGGCTAACCTAACAGCGCAGGCTCCGGGACAGATTCAAACAACGCTGAGGAGGGGGCGCACGGCGCCAAGGGGGTAAAAATGATGGCTGTGCTGCGTCACACGACAAAGGAAAGTTCCACCTACCGGACGGTGTAACGCTGTGTGGGGACACATTTCATAAGTGTTTGGTTCAGCATGTGCAAGGAGCATCACGAAAAGAGGCACTTTTTCCCTTTGCATCATCATTACTGCTGCACAAGGTGGCTCCTTCAGTAACAAACGCCTGGGGGGGGGGGGGGGGGGTCAGGTTCCCTTACATTTAACTTGTTGTGTCTGCGTGGCGGTCGCAGTACACGTTGCCGTATACACAGCAGGGGAACAGCTGGCGGTGCTGAACCCCACTAACACATTGGCGAGGTGTTTGGCTCTGTGCGTACAGCACTTCTGGACGGCAACTAGCGGTGTTGGAGCCCAGGGACACGTGGAGGAGGAGGAGGTTGGAGGAGGTAGGAGGAGGTAGGAGGGATTGCCACACACACAGCAGGGGAACAGCTGACGTTACTGAACCCCAATAACAGAGGAGGGACTGTTGACTGTGCGTACAGCACTTCTGGACGGCAACTGGCGGTGTTGGAGCCCAGGGACAGGTGGAGGAGGAGGAGGTTGGAGGAGGTAGGAGGGATTGCCACACACACAGCAGGGGAACAGCTGACGTTACTGAACCCCAATAACAGAGGAGCGACTGTTGACTGTGCGTACAGCACTTCTGGACGGCAACTGGCGGTGTTGGAGCCCAGGGACAGGTGGAGGAGGAGGAGGTTGGAGGAGGTAGGAGGAGGTAGGAGGGATTGCCACACACACAGCAGGGGAACAGCTGACGTTACTGAACCCCAATAACAGAGGAGGGACTGTTGACTGTGCGTACAGCACTTCTGGACGGCAACTGGCGGTGTTGGAGCCCAGGGACAGGTGGAGGAGGAGGAGGTTGGAGGAGGTAGGAGGAGGTAGGAGGGATTGCCACACACACAGCAGGGGAACAGCTGACGTTACTGAACCCCAATAACAGAGGAGGGACTGTTGACTGTGCGTACAGCACTTCTGGACGGCAACTGGCGGTGTTGGAGCCCAGGGACAGGTGGAGGAGGAGGAGGTTGGAGGAGGTAGGAGGGATTGCCACACACACAGCAGGGGAACAGCTGACGTTACTGAACCCCAATAACAGAGGAGCGACTGTTGACTGTGCGTACAGCACTTCTGGACGGCAACTGGCGGTGTTGGAGCCCAGGGACAGGTGGAGGAGGAGGAGGTTGGAGGAGGTAGGAGGAGGTAGGAGGGATTGCCACACACACAGCAGGGGAACAGCTGACGTTACTGAACCCCAATAACAGAGGAGGGACTGTTGACTGTGCGTACAGCACTTCTGGACGGCAACTGGCGGTGTTGGAGCCCAGGGACAGGTGGAGGAGGAGGAGGTTGGAGGAGGTAGGAGGAGGTAGGAGGGATTGCCACACACACAGCAGGGGAACAGCTGACGTTACTGAACCCCAATAACAGAGGAGGGACTGTTGACTGTGCGTACAGCACTTCTGGACGGCAACTGGCGGTGTTGGAGCCCAGGGACAGGTGGAGGAGGAGGAGGTTGGAGGAGGTAGGAGGGATTGCCACACACACAGCAGGGGAACAGCTGACGTTACTGAACCCCAATAACAGAGGAGCGACTGTTGACTGTGCGTACAGCACTTCTGGACGGCAACTGGCGGTGTTGGAGCCCAGGGACAGGTGGAGGAGGAGGAGGTTGGAGGAGGTAGGAGGAGGTAGGAGGGATTGCCACACACACAGCAGGGGAACAGCTGACGTTACTGAACCCCAATAACAGAGGAGGGACTGTTGACTGTGCGTACAGCACTTCTGGACGGCAACTGGCGGTGTTGGAGCCCAGGGACAGGTGGAGGAGGAGGAGGTTGGAGGAGGTAGGAGGGATTGCCACACACACAGCAGGGGAACAGCTGACGTTACTGAACCCCAATAACAGAGGAGGGACTGTTGACTGTGCGTACAGCACTTCTGGACGGCAACTGGCGGTGTTGGAGCCCAGGGACAGGTGGAGGAGGAGGAGGTTGGAGGAGGTAGGAGGGATTGCCACACACACAGCAGGGGAACAGCTGACGTTACTGAACCCCAATAACAGAGGAGCGACTGTTGACTGTGCGTACAGCACTTCTGGACGGCAACTGGCGGTGTTGGAGCCCAGGGACAGGTGGAGGAGGAGGAGGTTGGAGGAGGTAGGAGGGATTGCCACACACACAGCAGGGGAACAGCTGACGTTACTGAACCCCAATAACAGAGGAGGGACTGTTGACTGTGCGTACAGCACTTCTGGACGGCAACTGGCGGTGTTGGAGCCCAGGGACAGGTGGAGGAGGAGGAGGTTGGAGGAGGTAGGAGGGATTGCCACACACACAGCAGGGGAACAGCTGACGTTACTGAACCCCAATAACAGAGGAGGGACTGTTGACTGTGCGTACAGCACTTCTGGACGGCAACTGGCGGTGTTGGAGCCCAGGGACAGGTGGAGGAGGAGGAGGTTGGAGGAGGTAGGAGGGATTGCCACACACACAGCAGGGGAACAGCTGACGTTACTGAACCCCAATAACAGAGGAGCGACTGTTGACTGTGCGTACAGCACTTCTGGACGGCAACTGGCGGTGTTGGAGCCCAGGGACAGGTGGAGGAGGAGGAGGTTGGAGGAGGTAGGAGGGATTGCCACACACACAGCAGGGGAACAGCTGACGTTACTGAACCCCAATAACAGAGGAGGGACTGTTGACTGTGCGTACAGCACTTCTGGACGGCAACTGGCGGTGTTGGAGCCCAGGGACAGGTGGAGGAGGAGGAGGTTGGAGGAGGTAGGAGGAGGTAGGAGGGATTGCCACACACACAGCAGGGGAACAGCTGACGTTACTGAACCCCAATAACAGAGGAGGGACTGTTGACTGTGCGTACAGCACTTCTGGACGGCAACTGGCGGTGTTGGAGCCCAGGGACAGGTGGAGGAGGAGGAGGTTGGAGGAGGTAGGAGGGATTGCCACACACACAGCAGGGGAACAGCTGACGTTACTGAACCCCAATAACAGAGGAGCGACTGTTGGGACTGTGCGTACAGCACTTCTGGACGGCAACTGGCGGTGTTGGAGCCCAGGGACAGGTGGAGGAGGAGGAGGTTGGAGGAGGTAGGAGGAGGTAGGAGGGATTGCCACACACACAGCAGGGGAACAGCTGACGTTACTGAACCCCAATAACAGAGGAGGGACTGTTGACTGTGCGTACAGCACTTCTGGACGGCAACTGGCGGTGTTGGAGCCCAGGGACAGGTGGAGGAGGAGGAGGTTGGAGGAGGTAGGAGGGATTGCCACACACACAGCAGGGGAACAGCTGACGTTACTGAACCCCAATAACAGAGGAGCGACTGTTGGGACTGTGCGTACAGCACTACCAGGCAACAACTAGCGGTGTTGGAGCCCAGGGACAGGTGGAAAAGCAGAGGAACACAATGTAGGCCGAAGCCTGAGAAAGTCGAAAGGGAACCTTTAACCCCCCCCCAAGGCGTTTGTAGCTGAAAGAGCCAGCTTGTGCAGCACAAAAGATGCAAAAGGAAAAGGTGGCTCTTTTCATCATGCTCCTTGCAAACACAGAACTAAACACTTATAAAATGTGTCCCCTGCAACCGTAAAACCGTCCCGGAGGTGGGACTTTCCTTCGTAATGTGACGCAGCCCAGCCGTCATTCCTACCCCCCCGGCGCCGCGCACCGGCTCCTCAGCGTTGTTTTATTCCGTCCAGGAGCCTGCGCTGTTATGTTATCCCGTGGCCAGGCACACTTAGCGCTGCCCGTCTTCTGGCATCATTTGGTGTCTGGATGGCTGCGCCTGTGCGGCCGCGCTGGCAGAGAGCCCGCCTCGCAGTGTCTTCTGATTTAATCCCACTGGGGGCCTGGGATCCATGGACATGCACAGTGCATATCTGAACCTCCACCTCTCACTCATCTCCCTATGGCTTCTTCAGACTGTGCGGTGTCACGGCCGTGGCATGCTGTTAGGGACCAGCTGACACCGAACAGTCTGAAGAAGCCATAGGGAAATGAGTGAGAGGTGGAGGTTCAGATATGCACTGCGCATGTCCATGGATCCCAGGCCCCCAGTGGGATTAAATCAGAAGACACTGCGAGGCGGGCTCTCTGCCAGCGCGGCCGCACAGGCACAGCCATCCAGACACCAAATGATGCCAGAAGACGGGCAGCGCTAAGTGTGCCTGGCCACGGGATAACATAACAGCGCAGGCTCCTGGACGGAATAAAACAACGCTGAGGAGCCGGTGCGCGGCGCCGGGGGGGTAGGAATGACGGCTGGGCTGCGTCACATTACGAAGGAAAGTCCCACCTCCGGGACGGTTTTACGGTATCAGTGGACACATTTTATAAGTGTTAAGTTCTGCGTGTGCAAGGAGCTAAACAAAAATAGCTACCTTTTCCTTGGGCAGCATTACTGCTGCACAAGGTGGCTCTTTCAGTAACAAACGCCTTGGGGGGGGGGGGACAGATTCCCTTACATTTCAGTTGTTGTGTCAGCGTGGCGGTCGCATGACACATTGCCGGCTACACAGCTGGGGATCAGCTGACGTTACTGAAACCCAATAACACTGGGTCGTATGTTTTGACTGTGCAGACGGCACGTCTGAGCCTCAACTGGCGGTGTTGGAGCCCAGGAATTTAAGTTCAGGTGGTAGAAAGATGAACACAACAGGAGACCTGGATAACGTATACAGTGACCTAATTATTCAATCAGGAGGAGGAGTGGCAAATTCCGGCGAGATCCAGGCCTTGTTCATTTTCAGGAAAGTAAGCCGGTCAACGTTATCGGAGGATAGTCGCATGCGACGGTCAGTTAGTACACCACCTGCAGCACTAAAGACACGTTCCGATAATACACTGGCCGCAGGGCAAGACAGCACCTCCAATGCATACTGGCTTAGCTCTGGCCATGTATCCAGCTTTGAGACCCAAAACTTGAAAGGGGAAGAGCCGTCTGGGAGTACAGCAAGAGGGCAAGACATGTAGTCTGTCACCATCTGACGGAACCGTTGCCTCCTGCTGACTGGAGCCGTCTGTGATGGTGTAGACTTTTGTGGCGGGCACAGAAAACTGTGCCACAGTTCGGCCATACTGGTCTTGCCTTGGGCAGAGGCACTGCTTCTGCTCCCTCTTTGTGCAGAGCCTCCACCACGGCCTGGACGCACTGAGCTGCTTTGGAATGCACTAGCAGCACTTCTCTCAGTTGGAATGGAGAAGATGATGGAATTGACCAGTGTGTCTTGGTACTCCCGCATTTTTCGCTCCCGGTTCAACGGTGTGATGAGGCTTTCTACGTTGTCCCGGTAGCGAGGATCGAGGAGGGTGAACACCCAATAATCAGACATGTTGAGAATGTGGGCGATGCGGCGGTCGTTTCTCAGGCACTGCAGCATGTAATCCACCATGTGCTGCAGACTGCCAACTGCCCAAGAAACGCTGTCCCCTGCTGGAGGCGTGATCTCTGCCCGCTCGTCATCACCCCACCCTCGCTGTACACACTGACTACTGGACAGTTGTGTAACTCCCTCCTCTGGACGGATGTCTTCCTCCTCCATTGACTCCTCCTCATCCTCCTCACAAACGGTCCCCTGCCTACGCGTTTGTGAGGAACCACGTGGCGCTGACTGTCCAGAAGATGATGGAAATGGTGAATCCTCATCCTCCACCTCTTCCACAACATCATCCCTTAGCGCTTGCAGTGATTTTTCAAGCAGGCAGATAAGGGGGACAGTCATGCTGACTAGTGCATCATCTGCACTCGCCATCCGCGTGGAATAATCAAAGGGACGCAAAACCTGGCAGACGTCATTCATAGTGGCCCACTCTGTGGTTGTGAAGTCTGTACGGCGCTGACTGCGACTTTTTTGCGCCTGAAGCAGCTGGTACTCCATTACAGCTTGCTGCTGCTCACACAACCGCTCCAACATATGTAACGTGGAATTCCACCTGGTAGGTAGGTCACATATGATGCGATGTTCCGGCAGGCGGTGTCGGCGCTGCAGAGCCGCAATGCGCGCTTTTGCCGTGCTGGAACGCCGCAAGTGAGCACACTCTAGGCGGACCTTGTGCAGCAGTGCATCAAGATCCGGATAGTCCCTCAAAAAGCTCTGCACGACCAAATTGAGCACATGTGCCAGACATGGGATGTGAGTGAGGTTGCCGAGGCCCAGAGCTGCCACCAGATTTCGGCCATTATCACACACTACCATGCCTGGCTGGAGATTCGCTGGCACAAACCACACATCGCTCTCCTGCTTGATGGCATTCCAGAGCTCCTGCGCTGTGTGGCTACGATTCCCCAAGAAAATTAATTTCAAGACGGCCTGTTGACGTTTGGCCACGGCTGTGCTCATGTCGGTCGTAACAGGTACACGTTCATCACGGGTCCATGTGGAGGTGGACTGTGACGGCTCCTGCAGCGATGATTCTGAGGAACTGGTGTAAGAGGAGGAGTCAATGCGTACAGAATGGATTCCTGCAATCCTTGGAGTGGGCAGGACACGTCCTGCGCCACTCGCACGGTCTGTACCCGGCTCAACGACATTAACCCAATGGGCAGTGAGGGAAAGGTATCGCCCCTGTCCATGTTGACTGGTCCACGCATCGGTGGTGAGGTGGACCTTGCTACTGACGGCGTTCAGTAGCGCGTGTTTTATGTGTCCCTCCACATGCTTCTGCAGGGCAGGGACGGCTTGCCTGCTGAAGTAAAAGCGGCTGGGCACATTGTACTGTGGGACTGCCAATGACATCAAGTCACGGAAGCTGTCAGTCTCCACCAGCCTGAATGACAGCATTTCCAGTGACAGAAGTTTGGCAATGCCTGCAGTCAGAGCCTGTGCTCGTGGGTGGTTTGACGAGAAAGGCCGCCTTTTCTCCCATGCCTGTACTACCGATGGCTGTAGACTGGGCTGGGAGTGTGTGGATGACTGGGAAAGTGGCGCTGCGGGTGGAATTACAGCGGGTCTCTGGACAACAGGGGCAGAGGTTCTTCCACGGCGATCCTGGGAGGACGCCGAACCAGCTGCGTGTGAGGTAGAGGAAGAGGCAACACGAGCTGAAGAGGTGGTAGCTGCCGCTGTTGGTTGGCCTACCTCTTCAGTGTGTTTTTCTAACTCCGCCGGGTGCCTGTTGCGCACATGTTTCCACATGTTGGAGGTATTGAGGTTGCTGACATTTTTCCCTCTTTTGACTTTTTGATGACACACGTTGCATCTGACATAGCAAATGTCATCTGCAACTGTGTCAAAAAAGGACCAGGCACTGCAAGTCTTGGGAGCGCCCTTTTTGGCTTTTGGAAGAGACATGCTCCTAACGGGTGCCAAAGCGGAGGCTGCAGGATCCGCAGTCTTCCCCCTCCCTCTCCCTCTTTGGGCCGTACGGGGAATCTCTTCCTCAGAGCTGCTCCCACCACCTTCCTGTCCCTCACGCCAAGATGGGTCGAGGACCTCATCATCTACACTACCCTCTGCCCCCAACTGCTCCTCCTGGGTAGTCTCAGCAGCAGAGCACGCACCAGTAAGTGGCACCTGAGTGTCATCATCAGCTGATGCGGCCTGCGATGTGGTGACCGGAGCCACTGGCCCACCCGCCTCTTCAGAGGAAGACAGAAAAAGCTGTTGGGCATCACTGCACCCTGCCTCTTCTTCCATTTCTCCAATGCTGCTTGGCTGGCCCCCTGTTTCCAAGCCAAGAGATTCAGAGAACAGAAGTAGAGACGGCTCCTGTCCTGGGCTCTCTGTCTGCCTGGGCAATTTGGCAGGTGGTGAAGAGACAGATGGCTGCTCTCCAGTGCTCTGTGTCTGAGAGGATGTGGCACTAATGGAAGTTGATGCATTAGCTGCCATCCATCCGACAACAGCTTCAATTTGTTCTTCACGCAGCAGCGGTGTACGGCGCTCGGACACAAAGCTTCGCATGAACGACTGTTGCCTGGTGAAAGTGGGTGCTGATGAGTCACCGGTGCCCGCAGCAGGCACAGAATCCCCACGTCCCCTCCCTGCTCCGCGCCCACGCCCACGCCCACGTGCCTTACTCACTGCCTTCTTCATCTTGGTTGACTGATAAAGATAAGCAGAAAAGTACTAACGGATTTGTGTGCTTATTCCTGAGCAACTCCTCCTAACAGGTATAAGAAGCACTAATTATCTAAAGTGTGGACTAGACTTTAATATGAGCTAATGTGGCCTACAGAAATGTAAAGTGGTGTAACTGGTGTGTTTGGTGAACTTTATTATTTATTTATTTTTTGGGGGCTGAACTGACAACAGATAGAGCTGCAGTCACACGGAGACCGTGCAGACAGACGTAAACGGCGCTACAAGGCCCAAAAACCCTCCTCTACTTTATCCTATGTAGTGTTTTTCCACAAATTAGCTGGAGACGGGTGGAAAGACACTAATAGGATTTTTTTGAATAAATTAGCAGCAGACTACACTATTTGGAAAAAAAAGAAAATTGATTTGGCGGTATGACGCAGTGAAAAACCCTGAGCTGGAGACAACCAGGCTATAGCTGCTCACAGATTACAGGGCGAGCTGCAGTCACACGGAGACCGTGCAGACAGCCGTAAACGGCGCTGCAAGGCCCAAAAACCCTCCTCTACTTTATCCTATGTAGTGTTTTTCCACAAATTAGCTGGAGACGGGTGGAAAGACACTAATAGGATTTTTTTAAATTAATTAGCAGCAGACTACACTACTTTGAAAAAAAAGAAAATTGATTTGGCGGTATGACGCAGTGAAAAACCCTGAGCTGGAGACAACCAGGCTACAGCTGCTCACAGATTACAGGGCGAGCTGCAGTCACACGGAGACCGTGCAGACAGCCGTAAACGGCGCTGCAAGGCCCAAAAACCCTCCTCTACTTTATCCTATGTAGTGTTTTTCCACAAATTAGCTGGAGACGGGTGGAAAGACACTAATAGGATTTTTTAAAATTAATTAGCAGCAGACTACACTACTTTGAAAAAAAAGAAAATTGATTTGGCGGTATGACGCAGTGAAAAACCCTGAGCTGGAGACAACCAGGCTACAGCTGCTCACAGATTACAGGGCGAGCTGCAGTCACACGGAGACCGTGCAGACGGCCGTAAACGGCGCTGCAAGGCCCAAAAACCCTCCTCTACTTTATCCTATGTAGTGTTTTTCCACAAATTAGCTGGAGACGGGTGGAAAGACACTAATAGGATTTTTTTGAATAAATTAGCAGCAGACTACACTACTTGGGAAAAAAAAAAAAAAAGGAACAGTATGAGGCAATGAACCACCCTCCCTGAACTGAATACAACCAACTATGGATGGCCTATGTGGCTGCACTCAGACTGGAGACTGGGCTGCACTCACACACACACACACACAGACCCTGCAGATCGCTGTGAAAACAGCGCTACAAGGCAAAAGCAAGGTGAATAGTAGGTGAACACAGCGGTTGCTAAATTAGCCTTTGGAAAGCACAAAGAAGCAAATCGCTATCTCTAAACTGTCCCTCAGTCAGCAAACAGCGTCCTGTCACTAACTGAATTCACAGCAGAGTGATCGCAAAATGGCGCCAGCGACTTTTAAACTGCATCATGACATCATTACACCAGCCAATCACAGCCTTGCCAGTAGTTTCATGCCCTCCATGCTAAACAGGATGTGCCCACACTTGGAATCAATCTCATTGGCTGAATTTCTGCTTTTTGAATCTTAGAACTTCCGATTCCGGTATCCGATACGCGGCAAGTATCGGAATCCCGGTATCGGAATTCCGATACCGCAAGTATCGGCCGATACCCGATACTTGCGGTATCGGAATGCTCAACACTAATCACGAACCGTAATCTGGTTCAACTCCCTGAAATCCAAACACGGGCGTAATCCGCCATCTTTCTTCTTCACGAAGAAGAACCCTGCTGCCACCGGCGAGGATGACGGCCTGATGTGCCCTTTGCTCAAGCTTTCAGCAATGTAATCTTTTAACGCTTGTCTCTCCGGACCGGAGATGTTAAACATCCTTGCTTTAGGCAATTTGGCCCCTGGTTTAAACCTGATAGAACAGTCATAAGGACGATGTGGCGGCAACTCTGAATAACCCTTCTCAGAGAACACATCCACAAAATCCAGAAGTGACTTCGGAACGCTTGAAGTCACCGCAGCCACACATGTGGCCAGGCAATTCTCCTGGCAGAACTCGCTCCACCGAATTATGTCCTGAGTTTTCCAGTCAATTACAAAGTTGTGCATAGACAACCAAGGAAAATCCAAAACCACCTGAGCAGGAAGATTCCTGAGCACCTTACATGTAACCCGCTCGGAATGTAGAACTCCTATGTAGAGTTTCACCTCAGCCACAAATTCAGTAATCTCCCCCTGAGAGAGAGGAGCAGCATTGATGGTGACCACGCGGATAGGATGAGACAGTTTTTCAATTCTAAAACCTGCTGTGCGCGCAAACTCCTCATCAATGAGATTTGTAGCTGAACCACTATCCACAAAAACAGTAATTGGCAGCTCACTGCCAGCAATAAAAACCTTAGCAGGGAGCATGCATTGAGAAACCACCATGGAGGATATACATAAGCTCAGATTGGTCTCCTCCACACCCTCTGAGCTTAGAAGTTTTCCGCCGTTGCGTCTTTCTTAGGCAGCAGAGGACAGATGTTAATAAAATGACCAGTTTTACCACAGTAAAAACAGGCTCCCTGCTTCCTGAGCTCAGGGGCTCGATACTTGACATGTGACACCCCTGCGATTTGCATAGGTTCCGTGGGCTCACCTGCAGTAACCTCACGTGAACCTAAACCCTCTCCCATAGGCGGTGTCTCATGCTCCCCCTGACGCAAACGGCGATCAATGCAGACAACCAGACTCATGGCGGAATCTAGAGAAGCAGGAGTCTCGTACATGAGAAGGGCTTTTTTAACCCTTCCAGAAATCCCATGTATAAACTGACTCCGCAATGCTGGATCATTCCATTGTGTATCGATCGCCCAGCGATGAAACTCAGAACAGTAATCCTCTGCAACTCGCTCCCCCTGGCGAATAGAGCGTATCTTAGATTCTGCTAGAGCCATTCTGTCAGGTTCATCGTAGATTTTTCCAAGAGAGGAAAAAAAACTCTCCACAGAGTCAAATGCAGCAGAATCCGATGGCAAAGAAAACGCCCATGCTTGGGGATCTGTTGTGAATTCGGCTCTTGGGCTCCCTCCGGTGGTTGTAAGTGACACTTTTGTGAGTTCTGCTCTTGGGCTCCCTCCGGTGGTTTTAAGTGGTACTGCTGCTCCTTGGAATTAGCTGTCAGCAGCTGCTTCCACTGATTGTCTTTCTGGCTCGGCTATTTAACCTGGTTCTATCTTTCAGCCTGTGCCAGTTGTCAACGGTTCCTGGTTGGATTCACATCTCTGCTTGGATTTCCCTGATATTCTGACCAGTTTAGCAAAGATAAGTCCTAGCCTTGTTCTTTTGCAGTCCACTTTTTGTGGACTTAATCGTTCTGCACCTTCTATGTTTTTTCTAGTCCAGCTTGTCAGTATGGATTATTTCAGTTAAGCTGGAAGCTCTGGGAAGCAGATTTACCCTCCACACCTTTAGTCAGGTGTGGAGATTTTTGTAAACTCTGTGGTGGATTTTTCTAGTTTTTAATACTGACCGCACAGTATCCGGTCCTGTTCTATCTATCTAGCGAGAGTGGCCTCCTTTGCTACATCCTGGTTTCATTCTGCGTATGTCATTTCTCTCTCCACTCACAGTCAATATTTGTGGGGGGCTGTCTAACCTTTGGGGATTTTCTCTGAGGCAAGATAGCTTTCCTGTTTCTATCTTTAGGGGTAGTTATTCCTCCGGCTGTGACGAGGTGTCTAGGGAGTGACAGGAACATCCCACGGCTACTTCTAGTGTGTGTGTTAAGCTCAGGAATTGCGGTCAGTACAGGTACTACCTCCTCCAGAGCACGTCCCATGTTGCTCCTAAACCACCAGGTCATAACAGTACAACTGGCCAAAAATGAATTAAATGCATCTCAAAAGAAGGAAAAAAAATTCTGAGCCATTTTTTTTTCTGCAGTCTGTTTGGTCTTTTTTTTCCTCTTAATCTCTGGGTGGTTCAGGATTTTGGCGCTGGCATGGATGTTCAGGGTTTGTTTTCTCGTGTGGATCAGCTTGCTGCAAGAGCACAGAGTATCCAAGATTATGTTGTCCAGACTCCGGCTTTAGAGCCTAAAATTCCTACTCTTGATGTGTTTTTTGGGGATAGATCCAAGTTTTTGAACTTTAAAAATAATTGCAAATAGTTTTTTGCTTTGAAACCCCGTTCCTCTGGTGATCCCATTCAGCAGGTTAAAATTGTCATCTCTCTGCTGCGTTGTGACCCTCAGGACTGGGCATTCTCCCTTGAATCAGGGGATCCGGCATTGCTTAATGTAGACGCATTTTTTCTAGCACTCGGATTATTGTATGACGAACCTAATTCTGTGAATCATGCAGAAAAAATCTTGTTGGCCCTATGTCAGGGTCAGGAAGCGGCAGAATTATACTGCCAGAAATTTAGAAAATGGTCTGTGCTCACTAAATGGAATGAGGATGCTCTGGCAGCAATTTTCAGAAAGGGTCTTTCTGAAGCCCTTAAAGATGTTATGGTGGGGTTCCCCACGCCTGCTGGTTGGAGCGAATCTATGTCTCTAGCCATTCAGATTGATCGGCGCCTGCGCGAGCGCAAAGTTGTGCACCATATGGCAGTGTCCTCTGAGCGGAGTCCTGAGCCTATGCAATGTGATAGGATTTTGACTAGAGCAGAACGGCAGGAATTCAGACGTCAGAATAGGCTGTGTTTTTACTGTGGTGATTCTGCTCATGTTATTTCTGATTGCCCTAAGCGTACTAAGAGGGTAGCTAGGTCTGTTACCATCAATACTGTACAGCCTAAATTTCTCTTATCTGTGACCCTGATTTGCTCATTATCGTCCTTTTCTGTCATGGCATTTGTGGATTCAGGCGCTGCCCTGAACTTGATGGACTTGGAATTCGCCAGGCGCTGTGGTTTTTCCTTGCAGCCTTTGCAGAGTCCTATTCCTTTGAGGGGCATTGATGCTACACCGTTGGCCAAGAATAAACCTCAGTATTGGACTCAGCTGACCATGTGCATGGCTCCAGCACATCAGGAAGATTGCCGTTTTCTGGTGTTGCATAACTTGCATGATGTTGTTGTACTGGGTTTTCCATGGTTACAGGAACATAATCCGGTGCTGGATTGGAAATCTATGTCTGTGACTAGTTGGGGTTGTCAAGGGGTACATAGTGACATTCCTTTGATGTCAATTTCCTCTTCCCCCTCTTCTAAAGTTCCTGAGTTTTTGTCGGATTTCCAGGATGTATTTGATGAGCCCAAGTCCAGTTCCCTTCCTCCACATAGGGATGGTGATTGTGCTATTAACTTGATTCCTGGCTGTAAGTCCCCTAAGGGCCGACTTTTCAATTTGTCTGTGCCAGAGCATGCCGCCATGCGGAGTTATGTCAAGGAGTCTTTGGAGAAGGGGCATATTTGGCCGTCTTCGTCACCATTGGGAGCGGGATTCTTTTTTGTTGCCAAGAAGGATGGCTCCTTGAGACCCTGTATTGATTATCGCCTCTTGAATAAGATCACGGTCAAATTCCAATACCCTTTACCTTTGCTTTCTGATTTGTTTGCTCGGATTAAGGGGGCTAGTTGGTTTACTAAGATTGACCTTCGAGGGGCATATAATCTTGTTCGTATTAAACAGGGTGACGAATTGAAAACTGCATTTAATATGCCCGAAGGCCATTTTGAATACCTTGTGATGCCTTTCGGGCTTTCTAATGCTCCTTCTGTATTTCAGTCCTTCATGCATGATATTTTCCGCAATTATCTTGATAAATTCATGATTGTGTATTTGGTTGATATTTTGATTTTTTCCAATGATTGGGAGTCTCATGTGAAGCAGGTCAGGATGGTATTCCAGATCCTTCGTGATAATGCTTTATTTGTGAAGGGGTCTAAGTGCCTATTTGGAGTTCAGAAGGTCTCTTTTTTGGGTTTAATTTTTTCTCCCTCTTCTATAGAAATGGATCCTGTTAAGGTCCAAGCCATTCATGACTGGATTCAACCCACATCAGTGAAGAGCCTTCAGAAATTTTTGGGCTTTGCTAATTTCTATTGCCGTTTCATTGCCAACTTTTCCAGTGTGGTTAAACCCCTGACCGATTTGATGAAGAAAGGCGCTGATGTGACGAATTGGTCCTCTGCGGCTGTAGAGGCCTTACAGGAGCTTAAACGCCGATTTACTTCTGCCCCTGTGTTGCGTCAGCCGGATGTTTCTCTTCCTTTTCAGGTTGAGGTTGACGCTTCTGAGATTGGGGCAGGGGCCGTTTTGTCTCAGAGGAATGCTGATGGTTCTTTGATGAAACCGTGTGCTTTTTTTTCCAGAAAGTTTTCGCCTGCGGAGCGCAATTATGACGTTGGCAATCGGGAGTTGTTGGCTATGAAGTGGGCATTTGAGGAGTGGCGACATTGGCTTGAGGGAGCCAAGCACCGCGTTGTGGTCTTGACCGATCATAAGAATCTGATTTACCTCGAGACGGCCAAGCAGCTGAACCCCAGACAGGCTCGATGGTCCCTGTTTTTCTCCCGTTTTGATTTTGTGGTCTCGTATCTTCCGGGATCTAAGAATGTTAAGGCTGATGCCCTCTCTAGGAGTTTTTTTGCCTGATTCTCCTGGAGTTCTTGAGCCGGTTGGCATTCTTAAAGAAGGGGTGATTCTTTCTGCCATCTCCCGTGATTTACGGCGGGTACTTCAGGAATTTCAGGCTGATAAACCTGACCGCTGTCCAGTGGGGAAGCTGTTAGTTCCTGATAGATGGACTAGTAAGGTAATTTCTGAGGTTCATTGTTCAGTGTTGGCTGGTCATCCTGGGATTTTTGGTACAAGAGATTTGGTGGCTAGGTCCTTTTGGTGGCCTTCCTTGTCGCGGGACATGCGTTCTTTTGTGCAGTCCTGTGGGACTTGTGCCCGGGCCAAGCCTTGCTGTTCCCGCGCTAGTGGGTTGCTTTTGCCTTTGCCGGTCCCTGAGAGGCCCTGGACGCACATTTCCATGGATTTTATTTCGGATCTTCCTGTTTCCCAGAAGATGTCTGTTATCTGGGTGGTTTGCGACCGATTCTCTAAAATGGTCCATTTGGTACCTTTGCCTAAATTGCCTTCCTCCTCTGATTTGGTTCTATTGTTTTTTCAGCATGTGGTTCGTTTGCATGGCATTCCGGAGAATATTGTGTCTGACAGAGGTTCCCAGTTTGTTTCTAGGTTTTGGCGGGCCTTTTGTGCTAGGATGGGCATTGATTTGTCTTTTTCTTTGGCGTTTCATCCTCAGACAAATGGCCAAACTGAGCGAACTAATCAGACCTTAGAAACCTATTTGAGATGCTTTGTGTCTGCTGATCAGGATGATTGGGTGGCTTTCTTGCCGTTGGCCGAGTTTGCCCTTAATAATCGGGCTAGTTCGGCTACTTTGGTTTCGCCTTTCTTTTGTAATTTTGGTTTTCATCCTTGTTTTTCTTCGGGGCAGGTTGAGCCTTTTGATTGTCCTGGTGTGGATTCTGGGGTGGACAGGTTACAGCAGATTTGGACTCATGTGGTAGACAATTTGACGTTGTCTCAGGAAAAGGCTCAACATTTTGCTAACCGCCGTCGGTGTGTTGGTCCCCGGCTTCGGGTGGGGGATTTAGTCTGGTTATCTTCTCGTCATGTTCCTATGAAGGTTTCTTCCCCTAAGTTCAAGCCTCGGTTTATTGGTCCTTATATGATTTCTGAGATTATCAATCCGGTGTCTTTTTGTTTGGCCCTTCCAGCCTCTTTTGCCATCCATAATGTTTTCCATATATCTTTGTTGCGGAGATATGTGGTGCCCGTTGTTCCCTCGGTTGATCCTCCTGCCCCGGTGTTGGTTGAGGGGGAGTTGGAATATGTGGTTCAGAAAATTTTGGATTCTCGTTTTTCGAGGCGGAGGCTTCAGTATCTTGTCAAGTGGAAGGGTTATGGCCAGGAGGATAATTCTTGGGTTGTTGCCTCCGATGTTCACGCCGCCGATTTGGTTTGTGCTTTTCACTTGGCTCGCCCTGATCGGCCGGGAGGCTCTGGTGTGGGTTCGGTGTCCCCTCCTCAAGGGGGGTACTGTTGTGAATTCCGCTCTTGGGCTCCCTCTGGTGGTTGTAAGTGACACTTTTGTGAGTTCTGCTCTTGGGCTCCCTCCGGTGGTTTTAAGTGGTACTGCTGCTCCTTGGAATTAGCTGTCAGCAGCTGCTTCCACTGATTGTCTTTCTGGCTCGGCTATTTAACCTGGTTCTATCTTTCAGCCTGTGCCAGTTGTCAACGGTTCCTGGTTGGATTCACATCTCTGCTTGGATTTCCCTGATATTCTGACCACTTCAGCAAAGATAAGTCCTAGCCTTGTTCTTTTGCAGTCCACTTTTTGTGGACTTAATCGTTCTGCACCTTCTATGTTTTTTCTAGTCCAGCTTGTCAGTATGGATTATTTCAGTTAAGCTGGAAGCTCTGGGAAGCAGATTTACCCTCCACACCTTTAGTCAGGTGTGGAGATTTTTGTAAACTCTGTGGTGGATTTTTCTAGTTTTTAATACTGACCGCACAGTATTCTGTCCTGTTCTATCTATCTAGCGAGAGTGGCCTCCTTTGCTACATCCTGGTTTCATTCTGCGTATGTCATTTCTCTCTCCACTCACAGTCAATATTTGTGGGGGGCTGTCTAACCTTTGGGGATTTTCTCTGAGGCAAGATAGCTTTCCTGTTTCTATCTTTAGGGGTAGTTAATCCTCCGGCTGTGACAAGGTGTCTAGGGAGTGACAGGAACATCCCACGGCTACTTCTAGTGTGTGTGTTAAGCTCAGGAATTGCGGTCAGTATAGGTACCACCTCCTCCAGAGCACGTCCCATGTTGCTCCTAAACCACCAGGTCATAACAGGGATCCCCACTTAACAATGACAACACCAGGCCCACACGCTGAGCCTCATTACCCGAAGATATCGGGCGCATACGGAAATATAGTTTGCAAGCTTCACGAAAAGAAACAAATTTACTGCGTTCCCCAGCAAATTTTTCAGGCAAAGGAAATTTAGGCTCAGCAACTCTTCCTGTCGCTCCAGCTTGCACATTAGACACTGCTAGTCCCTGTTGCTGTACTGCCCCCTTCAACTCAGTGACCTGTAGGGACAGCGCCTCCAACTGGCGGGTTATGGAAGTCATAAGATCCATGACAAAACACAAAAAAAAAAAGAACCCCTTTTTTTTTTTTTTTTGGTTGGGCAGATTATAATGTCACGGGGAAACTAGGTGAGCGAGAGCTAATAACCCGGGCCCCTGCAATTTCCCTCAGACTAGGGAAATCCTGACTGACCCTCTACCTGGAGTTTACACTGATGGTGTGCATGTCCAGGCCTCGAACCTCACCCTGTCTCCTGAGCTCAGCCCTAGGCTGAAACCTCCGCCCACCACCCAGTGAAGAGGTAATAATCCAATACCCACAGTTAGCACAGACAAGGATAAAGGAAAATATACACCATGCCGCAGACACTCAGGAAAACACTATAAATGTGCAGGGCAAAATAAATACAAATATTGGAAGGAGTAAATAAGACAAAGGAAAATACACCACCAGCAACGAATCTCCAACCACCAGCGCTCCTCTCCAGACCGAGATAACAACGCACAAGACAGAAGCTATAATCGGCGACGCCCAATGATCAGGAGAACTATTTAAAGGCAATGTGAATGGCCCAGCTTCCAATCCGAGGATTAGGTAAATTAACCCCGGGACAGCTAGATAAAATCTAGCAGGCGCCAATGAGCAAATTTTTCCAAACAGCTTGTAGATATTATAAAGGATGCTAGGGAAGTTGGCACGATTACTGGTGAATTAGCATCAGCATTATTGGTAAATGATCCCACTGTCCCTACCTTCTATCTTCTCCCCAAGATTCACAAGGACATGAGGACGCCCCCCGGTCGTCCAATAATATCCGGCAGAGGCAATTACCTTGAGAAGGTAAACCAATGGATAGACTCTAAGTTGCAACCATTGGTTGAAAGTCTACCGTCTTATTTGAAAGATACGGGTGAATTCTTGAGACTCATGGATGGTATTTGTCTTGGGGATGAGGAACTATTAGTGACAGCCGACGTTGAATCGTTGTATACTAGTATTCGACACCAGGACGGCCTTCGAGCGGTTGAGTTTTTCTTGGATGCATCCAGCCTCTCAATAGAAATTAAGAAATTAATTTGTAATTTATTGGAAATCTCTCTGACTCATAATTTTTTTGTTTTTAAGGGGTCCTTCTTCCTGCAGCTCCAAGGAACAGCGATGGGTGCACCTTTTGCCCCGGCATATGCCAACCTGTTCCTGGGGCTGTGGGAGAAGGGCCTCTCCCTGCCGGATCATCCGGAGTCAATGTGCCGTGTCCTCTTGTGGACACGGTACATTGACGACATTTTGATGATCTGGCGGGGTTCAATTGCTAGCCTGCAGGACTTCATGACTTCTCTAAATAATAACATCAGCAACATTAAGTTGACTTATAAATTTGATAGTGACACCATCGAATTTTTGGATGTCAGGCTAAAACGTGATGGGCGTGGCGACCTGCAGACAGTGATTTATAGGAAACCAACTTCAACCAATCTCTTGTTGCACGCCTCCTCCTCACATCCTGACCATGTTATACAAGCAATTCCCACGGGTCAGTTCCTCTGGTTGCGTAGACTATGTTCTACGGAGGCGGATTTTTTGGATCAGGCTGAGGACCTAAAAAATAGGTTATTGGCCCGGGGCCATAGTAATCGTAGCGTGAAAAAAGCTTTTAATAGAGCAAAATACTCTTCGAGAGATTAATTGTTGTATAAGAGTAATTTGAAACAAGAGCATGATATTGTCCGCTTTGTCACCAAATACCACTCTCAGTTCCCAATGATGAGAAAGATCTTGCAAAGATCTTGGCATGTATTGAGGGCTGATCCGGTCATCGCATGCTTTTTGCCTGAGAGGGCTGGCGTTGCAGTCAGACGCTCCAGGAATCTGAGAGACGTTTTAGTTCACAGTCATTACACTGGTGAGAGGGTTACTACTTTCCTGGACTCTATGGCTGTTCGGGTGGGGTGTGTCCCTTGTGGCCGCTGTGTCGCTTGTCCGAACATTGAGAGAGTTGGCGTGTTTTCTAACTCTGATAGATCACGTGAATTCAAAATCAAGAAAAAAATCACTTGTACGAGCAGAAACGTGATCTATATGGTAACATGTCCATGCGACAAAATGTATATTGGCATGACCACTCGTCAACTCAAAACACGTATTCGTGAACATGTTCTGGGCATCGACGCAGCGGCGACTGTAGAGGACACCTCCACCCTTAAAACATTACCACGCCATTTCAAGATGTTTCATGAATGTAACGCCGGCCTCCTCAGGGCTAGGGGTATTGATTTATTGGATGTGGGGATTCGTGGGGGTGGCACCTTCCAGAGGCTGGCCCGTGTGGAGTCTAGGTGGATCTGAACTCTGGGCACTGTACAGCCGGCCGGACTCAATGATAACATCAGCTATGCTCCCTTCCTTTAATGCCTATATTCCTATTCTCATATTTGAATTCCCTGATGCCCTCATACTACTTCTGCGGTAGTTGGCTCTGCTGTTGCAGTGTCAATACTCTGATATTGTTGCTGTGTTTTTAACTTACCTTATTTGATTCCAGCACATGTTGACATCGAGATGCTTTGTTGCTTCTTTCAATTCTGGTACCTCCGTGTCAAGATTTAGACATCAAACTTCAGATATGAAGACAACCTAAATGAAAGGATGGATGAAGAAGGAATAAATTAAATTAATAATTAATGTACTGTGGTTATGAATAGTTTGTCTTGTATTATCCGTTGTATGATATTACTTTTCACATAGGTAATGATGTATGGGCTAGTTATTATCTGGGAAATGTTATGGCATCAAAAAAACTCCAAAAAAACTCTAAAAAATTCAAAAAGATTAAAAAAATGATATATTGTGGGCTGCTTATAAGTATTTTGAAATATTGCTGATACTAGGATTTTGCACCATTATTTAATCCGGGCCATAGTGGGTTTATCTTTGATTCACTATATATGTATTTATAATTATAGGTACACCTATCAATTTTAAACATCATTGGTCTATAGTGTGCCCTCTTTAAATAGTTCATCCAGTGTTGGTGCTTTTTTGTTATACTACGGATCTTTGTGACATGGCTGCTCAACAGATACTGTCGTAAGGTATAGGTGCCATTACAGCCACTTGTGTCAATAGTTCCAGTAAAAAAAACTCTATAATTAGTTTATGTCCATGGTAATAGTATGTTTCTCTTCTTTTCTGACTGTTTCTATGTAAACAATAGGTGTCGAAGTATCTTTGTGAGAGGAATTGTGTGGATACCATCCGATCCCTGTGCGCCGGTGTGCGTCCGTGGTGGCTGTTGGTCGCTTCGGGTCACATGGGGCCCCTGTGATCTTCGGCGCCCTTCGGCTCTCCTCGGACGCGGCCGGCGCTTTGGTTTCTATGGATCCGCACGATACTTCCGGTTGTCGCGCCTCTGCACTTCCGGTGTACGCGGATAGCATTTTTTGTCTCTATGGAGCCGCATGAGCATTTCCGGCTATTGCGCCCTAGCATTTTCGGTGCGGGTGCTTTTAAACTCCATGTGCACTCATTCTTTATGCCCCCTGACGAAGGTGTTACCGCTGAAACGCGCGTTGGGGCGGAGGCGCGTCCCCAGGATTTCCAGTCCCTTTTGCGGTGGGTACCTTGCTGCAGCAGCATCTACTGTTTTGGTTATTTAGGCAGCTATATTTGTATATGGTAGTACCAAGGTAGATATTGTCTGATTGCCTATGTATACCCTGTGAACGGCTGCTATTAGCTTAGTTTCCCTCCCAGATTGGTGCATTGAATTTTTGTTATGTCTACTTAGTTTTTATATATTGTGTTTTCATTTTGCTAAATTTTTTCAATCTTTATACATATACGATTCTTAGCCCAAGGGGACTGGCAGCCCTGGGTGCGCTCCTCCTGCTATCTACTCAGCAGTTTCTCTGTGTTGTCACTATTTTCCCTCCTGTTACCTGGTATTAACATCATAAATAAAATTTGTATTGATTTCATTATATTTGGTCTGACCATTTATCATCCTTTTTTTGTGTTGTATGCTTATATCAGATGATAGGTCTTGTTAGTCCTATTCACCTATGGTACAGACCACTGCAATATTATGTGTTACCATGGTGATTAGTCATATAAGTTGGTATTTAGTGGTCAAAAGCGGAATTACCGCTGTCTGTCGGACGACCTGGTCTGAACAGCGTCCGACATGACAGTAGCACCTGGTCCCACCTCCTTCATCTCTCCTTGGATCGGGGTATTGTCAGATGCTGTGTATCCGAGGTTGGACTTGGTGAGGCACCTAGTTACTACCCTCATGGCGTTCCTCGGACCATGGCACAGTGGTTCCACCACCCAGCCTGTTACAAACACTATTGATGCCAAACTTACTGGACAGTAGTTGCACAAATCCATATAATCCTCCTGAATATTGGATGATGTGGTATTGAATATCAATACCACATCATCTACCTTACAATCTTGTGACCGTGTTACAAGAGAGTTTAAGAAGATGAGATACACTGGTCAGTAAACTACTAAGCTCAACTCCCTCAATAACCGTGTATGAAGGTCATCTGGCTCTGAGACTTGATCAATATTTAATATGCACAGACATAGCCGTACTTCTTCTCCTATTAAGTTCATTATATTAAGTGATGAATAGTGTTGAGCATTCCGATACTGCAAGTATCGGGTATCGGCCGATACTTAGCGGTATCGGAATTCCGATACCGAGATCCGATACTTGCTGCGTATCGGATACCGGAATCGGAAGTTCCCAGGATTCAAACTGCACAAATTTGCACGAAATCAGCCAATGAGAATGATTCCAAGTGTGGGTGTAGCGCCCCCACTGCCGCAGGGCCGAGGGGTACCCGGTACCGGGCCTCCGAGTCTCTGCTCTGGGGTCGTCATGGTGGCTAGGCCCGGTCCGTGACCCTGCTGAGGGGCGTACAGTAATAGATGTGACAGTTCGGTGTAGTGCCGGTCGCAGTAAATCACAAGGACACAGGGGTGCAGTCTCTTTACCTCTTTACTGATGAATTCAGGGTCCTCAATCCGGAATACGCTGTCAACTGGGCTGCCTGAGACCGGCCGGTCTGAGAGCACATCCGGAGTTTCCTTAACAGGTGGGAATCAGTGCCTTCCTGCTAGCGCTATGTGTTGTAGTCCTTCCCTGCTGAGCTCCCGGAAAAGTCCTCACAACTGGTTCTGTCTGTCTCGGATGTTCTTTTTCTCTCCGTCCCCCAGATGATATGGTAGGACGCACCCGTATGACGGGGTAGGCCTGGAGTTCTTCCGGGACCCTAGAGTCGCCCCTCTCCCACAACTGCCTCCGTTGTCTGCTTAGGTGATATATGTGAGACAGCCAACCTATAATTGGCTGTCCGGCCGTGGTTTGCAGTATAGCTTAAAGTCTCTTACTTGCTCGGCGTTCCGGCCACCGACTGCTGCGCCTCAGAAGGATGTTGCCTCGGTCTAACAGCACGACTCCTTCTGGTCCTAATGCCTCTTAACTGTATTCCCGTTGCTCACTGGTTTGTTCTGCTCTAAGGAGTCTGCCAGGATCCCATCCCTGACAGGTCCTCTCTCCAGCTCTCCCCAGTTACTTCTCACTCTCTTCCTGTCCAACCCCCAGTTTTACCAGAGTGTGAGGAGTGGCCTACTAGATAGAACCACCCCCCCTGGTGGCCGGAGTGTGAAGTGTAGTGTGTGTTACCTGATCAGGTGAACTCTTTTAGTGCAATCAGACGTAACATTACTCCCCTTAGTGGCAGAGCGACGTTACTGCAACGACCAGGACTCTGGGGCGCTGCACTCCCCCCCGGTTAAATCCAGTACTCCCGGACTGGGAAAAACAAACAAAAAACAATAACATGTTAACAGCAAACACACCACATTTTGAAATATTGTAAACAATCTATCATAACAGAGCTTCCCTTATGGGAGGTGAGGACTCTTGAACGTTGCAAAAGTTAGGTCATGCACAGTTTATGACTCTCAGTTCAGTGGTTGAAACAGCGGGGACCCCGGGTAAACAAAGGGGTCCCCCTTTTGGAAAGTTTTTGAGCAATTCAGCGTCCATTACTCTATTGTCCATTTTACAACCTGTAACAAAAGATATGTACACAAACATTTTCAACTAAATAGCAGCCCTTACCTCCAAGTTTTGTAGCGGAGGGGAGTTTGATTCTGAGTGCTGCGCGTGGACCTTCGCAGCGCAGGGGATGCTATTGACCTAACAGGGCCCGCTATGCTTGCTACCGCTGGTGTAGTGCACTGTCTTCTGGCTACACTTCTAGTAAGTCTGGGTAGCACTGGCAGGCTAGAGCTCTCAGGGCTGCTGCTAGCAACAGTGGGTACGGCAGGCTCACCGATAGCAGAGGGAGGATTTGCCAGTTCGGCGGTCGGCACAGCATCTTCAGGTAGGGCTTGTTGAGGTTGCGGGGCCGGATGGTCTGGTACTACCATTGTTTCTGGTGGGTCCGGCTGTTGGAACGTTAGAACAGGTACCAAGATGGCGTGATTTATCTGAGTCCAGGACTGGGGAAAGTCTCCAAGGACGGTGTGGATCATCTTCTCCTTTTCCACCGGTGGGGAGATTTCTGGGGCCGCGTCCCTCTCTCTCAACTTATCGGGGCAGACCTTAAGGTGATCCCTGGATATCGCTGTCGAGGTCTCCCCTCCATCCTTGCTGATGAGACAGACCTTCGTGTTGTCGAAATCGGATGGCAGGATGGTATACGGTTCCACTTTCCATTGGTCATCGAGCTTGTGTAGCCTCCTCTTTCGCTTGAGTACTTGCTCACCAGGTGACAGGGGAATCGCAGGAGCATGCTGGTTGTAGTCCCTTTCTTGTTTCTGCCTAGCCTGGGCAAGACTTCTTTCCACGCACTCCTGTACTTGGCGGTACCTTCGCTGCCTTTCTGCATCCCAATCCGCATCCGACGAGGTATCTTCGGGGACTAGGACCCCCATGTCCAGATCAACAGGTAACTGGCTAGACCTTCCTCGCATCAGGTATGCTGGAGTGCAGTTGGTGGAATTTACTGGGATGTGGTTGTACATATCCACCAAGTCAGGCAACTTGGTCGGCCACATGTTCCGTTCCTCTACGGGTAAGGTCTTCAATAAGTCGATCACCACTTGGTTCATCTTTTCGCACATCCCATTGGTTTGAGGATGGTACGGGGTGGTTCTGATCTTCTTACACCCGTACAGTTGGCAGAACTCTTGGAACACTTCTGCTTCGAATGCTGGTCCCTGATCGGTCAGTACCTTCTCCGGGTAGCCGTGGGGCCGACAAAAGTACTGCTGGAAGGCTTTGGCGGCAGTCCTAGCCGTTAGATCCTTAACAGGTACGACCACCAAAAATCTGGAGTAGTGATCTACGATGGTAAGGGCGTAGATATAGCCTGACCGGCTAGGTGTCAGTTTCACATGATCCAGTGCGACCAGTTCGAGCGGCCGTTTGGTGATGATAGGCCGCAGGGGAGCCCGTTGACTACCACGGTCCTTCCTGCGTAGACTACATGGACCACACTCCCGACACCACTTCTCAATGGCTCTCTTCATGCCAATCCAATAGAACCTCCCTCGGAGTAGCCTCTCTAGCTTTCTACATCCGAAGTGTCCGGCTCCATCGTGGTAGGCTCCCAGAACCATGGGCGCATCTCGCCTTGGCACCACTATCTGCCACACCAATTCATGAGTACGTGGGTCGATGCTCCTCCGGCACAGCTTGCCATCATGGATAAACAATTTGCTTCTCCCCTTCCACAGCTGTTGGGTCTCCTGTGGATCATCTGGGCCAGGGTGCAACCCTGCCTGCGTCAAGAGCTCTTTCACCCGACGGACCGCGGGGTCACCATCCTGGGTTTCCGCCCATCCGTGATGGGGCAGGGGATTCAGCGTGGCATCCGGTTGTTTCTTGTGCCTGTTCCTCACATGATGAGAGTTCTGAGCGGCTTTGGGGCGATGGAATGCAGGCAGCTCCACCTCTTCAAGTGCCTCCGGGTCTTCTCCCGTTTCTGGCAAATTGGGCATTCGGGACAAGGCATCGGCATTTGCATTCTTGTGTCCTGCCCGGTACTTGATGGTGAAATCATAGTTGGACAGCCGGGCCATCCACCGCTGTTCCAAGCCCCCGAGTTTGGCAGTGTCCAGATGCGTTAGTAGATTGTTGTCCGTGAAGACGGTGAATTTCGCGGAGGCCAGGTAGTGTTTAAACCTCTCTGTCACTGCCCAGACGATGGCAAGGAATTCCAGCTTAAAGGAACTGTAGTTGTCAGGGTTTCCGTGGGACGGAGTTTCCTGCTGGCGTAAGCGATCACCCTCTCTTTGCCTTTCTGGACCTGGGACAGCACGGCTCCCAATCCCACATTGCTGGCATCCGTGTACAGCACAAACGGTTGGTCGTATTCGGGGTAGGCCAGTACCTCTTCGCCTGTCAGCACCGACTTCAAACAAGTAAAGGATCCCTCCAGCTCATCATTCCAATCAAATGGGGTGTTCCTCCCCTTAGTCTTCTTTGGTTGTCCCACCAACAGGTTTTGCAAGGGCGCGGCCTTCTTGGTGAAGTCCTTAATGAACCTCCGGTAATAGCCTACCAGCCCGAGGAACTGCCGGACTTCGTGGAGGTCACTGGGCTTTGGCCAGTCCTTGATCACCGTGACCTTGTCTGGGTCTGGGGCCACTCCTTCAGCGCTCACCACATGGCCCAGGTACTGCACTTTAGATTTCAGCAGATGACACTTGGACGGTTTCACCTTGAAGCCAAAGTTGGACAGAGCTTCAAACACCTCGGCCAGGTGCTTCAGATGGTCTCCGTAGGTCTTAGAGAAAACAATAACATCATCCAAATACAGCAGCACGGTTTCAAAGTTCATGTGTCCCAGGCAGCACTCCATCATCCTCTGGAACGTCCCTGGAGCATTGCACAATCCGAAGGGCATGTAATTGAATTCGCAGAGACCCATTGGTGTCGTGAAGGCCGTCTTCTCTTTGTCCGCCTCCGCCACAGGAACCTGCCAGTACCCACTGGAGAGATCAAAGGTAGAGAAATAGTTAGCAGATTTTAAAGCAGCCAGAGACTCCTCTATCCTGGGCAGTGGGTATGCGTCCTTATGTGTTATGCGATTCAACTGCCTGTAATCAACACACATCCTCATTGTTCCATCTTTCTTTTTAACAAGGACTAACGGAGCTGCCCAGGGACTACAGCTGTCTCTCACCACTCCAGCCTCCTTCATTTCCCACAACATGTCTTTGGCACACTGGTAATGAGCTGGGGGTACAGGACGATATCTCTCTTTTATGGGTCGGTGATCTCCCGTGGGGATATGATGTTGGATCCCTTTCACCTGCTCGAAATCTAAGGGGTGTTTTCTGAATACCTGCTCGTACTCGTGTACCACCCTGTAGGCCCCCTGTTTTTGATGGAATGGGGTAGAATCAGTGCCCACATGCAATTCCCGACACCAGTCTTTCGAGTGCTCTGCAGAAGCGTTGTCCCCTGCCACGTTTGACGGGACCAAGGGTTCAGGTGTCTGTAACACACTATTATTAACAGTGAACAATTTGGCGAGTGTGGCATACTTGGTGAGGTGAACTTCTTCCTCCCCACAATTGAGGACACGTACAGGCACCCTCCCCTGGCGAACGTCAACGACCCCCCTGGCGGTTAGAATAGTAGGCCTATTGTCTGAATATACGGGTTCTACCAAGGCCTGGTAGTCCTTTCCCCTGAGGCCTATGGCTGCCCGACACCATATTAACATTTCACTCCTGGGGGGTATCGCGATGGGGTTTGAATCACTCACAGTGACACGACCAATCTCACCACCAGTCAGCTCTACCTGCTGTCTCTGCATCAGAGCTCTGATTTCCTTCTGCAGGGCACGTTGCTCACTGTGGCCAGCAGTTTCTGCCACCTGTTGCAACAAAACAATAACTTCTGCAAGACAATTTTCTATAACATTAGTACCAAGAGTCATCATGGGATTACATTCTCGACGATCAATATCAACAATCACAATCCCTTGGGCTTTCAATTCCACCCGCCCCACTTTGATGGTGACCTCCTTATACCCCACTTGTGGTAACGGCTGACCATTACTGGCTATTATGGTGAAATCATCGTCAGGGCCACGAGTAATATCGGTGTCCTCCCAATACAGTTTATAAAGCACGTAAGGTATAGTCGTCACCTGAGAACCGGTGTCCAGCAAAGCGTTCAAGGGGATTCCATCAACCACTACAGGGAGAACTGGTCGTCCTCCAATGTATTTGGTTCTCCAATGCTGCGGGCCTGACCGTCCTACTCCTGGGGGTTGGCCCTTTGCCCCAGGGGTTGCTCGTTTAAACGACAGTACCTTGCAAGGTGGCCCACCTGATGACAGCGGCGGCAGATGGGTCGTCCATCCTGATGGAAGCGATCGTCGGCCCGGCCTCTGGTCGGCGGAGTCCTCCTCTTTCGCATCCAAGGAACATCCTCCGGTCTGGATGCCAGCTGGATCTTCTCCTTGGGGGCCTCCTGTAGGGACTGCACCGTCCGGGCCAGGGCAGCAACGCTCTTGGTCAGCTCCTGCATCTGGAGGCGGAGTCCTGCAGGGGAGTCATCTTCTAGGCTCTGGGCATCGGCCTCGGCGGCGACTGGAACATCCGACGCCACCTCCTGGTGGTATGTGAGAGCGGGACGCCTGAGAGGTGCTGCACGGCTAGGCTGTCGCTCCTGCAATGCCTGGATAGCTTTATCCTTGAATTGCGCAAAAGTCAGGTCTGGATTTTGCATGGCCAAGAAGTACAATTGGCCCCGTTGGTGACTGCACAGGAGCCCCTCAATGAACCGCTCCTTCAGGAGTTTATCCTCATCTTGCATGCTGTTGGGGTCACTCTGCTTAATGGCCCGCATCGCCTCCTGGAGATTAAGGGCATAGTCCCGTAAGCTATCCTGCGGTCTCTGTTTGCATCCATAGAAAGTCAATTTAATTTCTGTAGCTGTACGGGTATCGAAGGTGGCTTTAAGCTTTGCAAAAACCTGCTGTGCCGTTCCCTTATCCGCGGCAGGCCAGGACTTCACTTCTCTCAGAGCTGCTCCAAAGAGTTGGCCGATTAGCATATGAACCTTCTGAGGCTCGGTCAGGGGATAGAACTCGAGCAGGCTGCAGAGCCCTTCTTTAAAGTCAGTGAATGTATGTGACTCCCCGGAGTATCGCGGGAGCCAGGCTGCTCCGGGCAGGTATGGCATAGAGAAGGGCATTATGGCCTTTGTGGTAGCGGCGGTGTCCGACTGGCTGATGGGGGGAGCGGGCTCCGGGGCCGCCAGTGGTGGTATTAGGGCCGCGGCTTCGCCCGCTGCGGGGACCGGAGCTGCCCCTGCGTCCGCGGCTGTGGCCGCCACCTCCTCTCCTCCCGACTCGGACATGGCTGTCCCTTCCTCCCATTAACCTGCTGGAGGTCGGAGTTCCTCTTCCGGGATTGGCGCCTTACCGCGCTTTCCGTTCCGCGCTTCTTTTGGCCGGTTCCGCCCACGAAGCTAAGGCTCCTCCCTCCGTGCGCGGCAATGGCGAATTTTGGCGGTAAATGGCAATACACAGTCCAAGCACAATAAATCACAGTTCCAAGGCACACATGACTGTTGTGAATTTGGATTCTGGGCTCCCCCGGTGGCTACTGGTGGAATTGAACTTGTGACATCATCTTCCCTGTTCACCTGTTCTGATTAGATCTGGGTGTCGCTATATAACCTGGCTTCTTTGTTAGATGCTTGCCGGTCAACAATGTTATCAGAAGCCTCTCTGTGCTTGTTCCTGCTCCCAGACATCTACTAGATAAGTTGGACATTCGTCCATGTTTTGTTTTGTATTTTGGTTCCAGTTCACAGCTGCAGTTTCGTTACTGTGTCTGGAAAGCTCTTGTTGATCAGGAATTGCCACTCTGGTATTATGAGTTAATGCCAGAGTCCTAAAGTAATTTCTGGATGTGTTTTGTTAGGGTTTTCTACTGACCATGAAAGTATGCTTTCTGTCTTCTGCTATCTAGAAAGCGGACCTCAAATTTGCTAAAACTATTTTCCTGCTGCGTTTGTTGTTTCATCTCATATCACCGCCAATATATGTGGGGGGCCTCTGTCTCCTTTCTGGGCATTTCTCTAGAGGTGAGTCAGGTCTTATATTTCCCTCTGCTAGCATTATTTAGTTCTCCGGCCGGCGCTGGGCATATAGGGATAAAAAGTAGGACATGCTACCTGGCTACTTCTAGATGATGCGGTAGGTTTAGTTCATGGTCAGTACAGTTACATCTTCCAAGAGCTTGTTCCTATTGAGGCTTATGCTAGTTCTCTGGCCATGGAGATCATGACAGTTTGACCGGCCCACTAAAGGGTTAAAATCCTTGGCTGAGAAAGGAGAGAAATAAGAAGTCTGCTGAAAATTTTTTTTTTTTTTTTTTTTTCTCTAGTAGTTAGTGTGCTCTTAATTGGATCACTTGCCAGTCTGTCTATGCTGCAGTCTTTCTTTTTTTTCTCTCTCCTTCTAATCTTTGAATGGCTCTATGTTCACCTGTCTATAATGGATCTACAGAGTGTAACTGCAGGTTTGAATGATCTCGCCACGAAAGTACAAAGTTTGCAAGATTTTGTTGTTCATGCTCCGGTATCAGAGCCGAGAATTCCTTTGCCGGAATTCTTCTCAGGGAATAGATCTAGCTTTCAGAATTTTAGAAATAATTGTAAGTTATTTTTGTCCCTGAAATCTCGTTCTGCTGGAGACCCTGCACAGCAGGTTGGGATTGTGATTTCCTTGCTCCGCGGCGACCCTCAAGATTGGGCTTTTGCATTGGCACCAGGGGATCCTGTGTTGCGCAATGTGGATGCGTTTTTTCTGGCCTTGGGCTTGCTGTATGAGGAACCTCATTTGGAACTTCAGGCAGAAAAAACTTTGATGTCCCTATTGCAGGGGCAAGATGAAGCTGAAATTTACTGCCAAAAATTCCGTAAATGGTCTGTGCTTACTCAGTGGAATGAGTGTGCCTTGGCGGCTACTTTCAGAGAGGGTCTTTCTGATGCCATTAAGGATGTTATGGTGGGGTTCCCTGTGCCTGCAAGTCTGAATGAGTCCATGACAATGGCCATTCAGATCGATAGGCGTCTGCGGGAGCGCAAACCAGTGCACCATCTGGCGGTGTCCACTGAGAAGACGCCAGAAAACATGCAGTGTGATAGAATTCTGTCCAGAAGCGAGCGGCAGAATTTTAGACGGAAAAATGGGTTGTGTTTCTATTGTGGGGATTCTACTCATGTTATTTCAGCATGCTTTAAGCGTACTAAAAAGCTTGATAAATCCGTTCCCATTGGCACTTTACAGTCTAAATTTATTTTGTCTGTGACCCTGATTTGCTCTTTGTCATCTATTACTACGGACGCCTATATCGACTCTGGCGCCGCTTTGAGTCTTATGGATTGGTCCTTTGCCAATCGTTGTGGGTATGATTTAGAGCCTTTGGAGACTCTTATTCCTCTGAAGGGGATTGACTCCACCCCATTGGCTAATAATAAACCACAATACTGGACACAAGTGACCGTTTTTCTAAGATGGTCCATTTGGTTCCCCTGCCCAAATTGCCTTCTTCTTCCGAGTTGGTGCCCCTGTTTTTTCAAAATGTTGTTCGTTTGCATGGTATTCCTGAGAATATCGTTTCTGACAGAGGAACCCAATTTGTGTCTAGATTTTGGCGGGCATTCTGTGCTAGGATGGGCATAGATTTGTCTTTTTCGTCTGCTTTTCACCCTCAGACTAATGGCCAGACCGAGCGGACTAATCAGACCCTGGAGACATATCTGAGGTGTTTTGTGTCTGCTGACCAGGATGATTGGGTTGCTTTTTTGCCATTGGCGGAGTTCGCCCTCAATAATCGGGCCAGCTCTGCCACTTTGGTGTCCCCGTTTTTCTGTAATTCGGGGTTCCACCCTCGATTTTCCTCCGGTCAGATGGAATCCTCGGATTGTCCTGGAGTGGATGCGGTGGTGGAGAGATTGCATCATATCTGGGGGCAGGTGATGGACAATTTAAAGTTGTCCCAGGAGAAGACTCAGCTTTTTGCCAACCGTCACCGTCGTGTTGGTCCTCGGCTTTGTGTTGGAGATTTGGTGTGGTTGTCTTCTCGTTTTGTCCCTATGAGGGTCTCATCTCCTAAGTTTAAGCCTCGGTTCATCGGTCCGTATAAAATATTGGAGATTCTTAACCCTGTTTCCTTCCGTTTGGACCTCCCTGCATCCTTTTCTATTCATAACGTTTTTCATCGGTCGTTATTGCGCAGGTATGAGGCACCGGTTGTGCCTTTCGTTGAGCCTCCTGCTCCGGTGTTGGTTGAGGGTGAGTTGGAGTACGTTGTGGAAAAAATCCTAGACTCCCGTGTTTCCAGACGGAGACTCCAGTATCTGGTCAAGTGGAAGGGATACGGCCAGGAGGATAATTCTTGGGTCACTGCATCTGATGTTCATGCCTCTGATCTGGTTCGTGCCTTTCATAGGGCCCATCCTGATCGCCCTGGTGGTTCTGGTGAGGGTTCGGTGCCCCCTCCTTGAGGGGGGGGTACTGTTGTGAATTTGGATTCTGGGCTCCCCCGGTGGCTACTGGTGGAATTGAACTTGTGACATCATCTTCCCTGTTCACCTGTTCTGATTAGATCTGGGTGTCGCTATATAACCTGGCTTCTTTGTTAGATGCTTGCCGGTCAACAATGTTATCAGAAGCCTCTCTGTGCTTGTTCCTGCTCCCAGACATCTACTAGATAAGTTGGACATTCGTCCATGTTTTGTTTTGTATTTTGGTTCCAGTTCACAGCTGCAGTTTCGTTACTGTGTCTGGAAAGCTCTTGTTGATCAGGAATTGCCACTCTGGTATTATGAGTTAATGCCAGAGTCCTAAAGTAATTTCTGGATGTGTTTTGTTAGGGTTTTCTACTGACCATGAAAGTATGCTTTCTGTCTTCTGCTATCTAGAAAGCGGACCTCAAATTTGCTAAAACTATTTTCCTGCTGCGTTTGTTGTTTCATCTCATATCACCGCCAATATATGTGGGGGGCCTCTGTCTCCTTTCTGGGCATTTCTCTAGAGGTGAGTCAGGTCTTATATTTCCCTCTGCTAGCATTATTTAGTTCTCCGGCCGGCGCTGGGCATATAGGGATAAAAAGTAGGACATGCTACCTGGCTACTTCTAGATGATGCGGTAGGTTTAGTTCATGGTCAGTACAGTTACATCTTCCAAGAGCTTGTTCCTATTGAGGCTTATGCTAGTTCTCTGGCCATGGAGATCATGACACATGACCTGATTCTTCAGGCTTAAGTAGATCCTGTTCGTGACGCCAAGTTGTAGCGCCCCCACTGCCGCAGGGCCGAGGGGTACCCGGTACCGGGCCTCCGAGTCTCTGCTCTGGGGTCGTCACGGTGGCTAGGCCCGGTCCGTGACCCTGCTGAGGGGCGTACAGTAATAGATGTGACAGTTCGGTATAGTGCCGGTCGCAGTAAATCACAAGGACACAGGGGTGCAGTCTCTTTACCTCTTTATTGATGAATTCAGGGTCCTCAATCCGGAATACGCTGTCAACTGGGCTGCCTGAGACCGGCCGGTCTGAGAGCACATCCGGAGTTTCCTTAACAGGTGGGAATCAGTGCCTTCCTGCTAGCGCTATGTGTTGTAGTCCTTCCCTGCTGAGCTCCCGGGATAGTCCTCACAACTGGTTCTGTCTGTCTCTGATGTTCTGGTTCTCTCCATCCCCCAGATGATATGGTAGGACGCACCCGTATGACGGGGTAGGCCTGGAGTTCTTCCGGGACCCTAGAGTCGCCCCTCTCCCACAACTGCCTCCGTTGTCTGCTTAGGTGATATATGTGAGACAGCCAACCTATAATTGGCTGTCCGGCCGTGGTTTGCAGTATAGCTTAAAGTCTCTTACTTGCTCGGCGTTCCGGCCACCGACTGCTGCGCCTCAGAAGGATGTTGCCTCGGTCTAACAGCACGACTCCTTCTGGTCCTAATGCCTCTTAACTGTATTCCCGTTGCTCACTGGTTTGTTCTGCTCTAAGGAGTCTGCCAGGATCCCATCCCTGACAGATCCTCTCTCCAGCTCTCCCCAGTTACTTCTCACTCTCTTCCTGTCCAACCCCCAGTTTTACCAGAGTGTGAGGAGTGGCCTACTAGATAGAACCACCCCCCCTGGTGGCCGGAGTGTGAAGTGTAGTGTGTGTTACCTGATCAGGTGAACTCTTTTAGTGCAATCAGACGTAACATTACTCCCCTTAGTGGCAGAGCGACGTTACTGCAACGGCCAGGACTCTGGGGCGCTGCACGGGCACATCCTGTTCAGCATGGAGGGCATGAAACTACTGGCAAGGCTGTGATTGGCTGCTGAAATGATGTCATGATGCAGTTTAAAAGTCGCTGGCGCCATTTTTCGCTCACTCTGCTGTGAATTCAGTTAGAGACAGGACGCTGTTTGCTGACTGAGGGCCAGTTTAGAGATAGCGATTTGCTTCTTTGTGCTTTTCCAAGGCTAATTTAGCAACCGCTGTGTTCACCTACTAATCACCTTGCTTTTGCCTTGCAGCGCTGTTTTCACAGCGATCTGCAAGGTCTGTGTGTGTGTGTGTGTGAGTGCAGCCCACTCTCTAGTCTGTGTGCAGCCATAGGCCATCCATAGCTGGTTGTATTCAGTTCAGGGCGGGTGGTTCATTGCCTTATACTGTTCTTTTTTTTTCAAGTAGTGTAGTCTGCTGCTCATTTTTTCTAATAATTCCTATTAGTGACTTTCCACCTGTATCCAGCTAACTTGTGGAAAAACACTACATAGGATAAAGTAGAGGAGGTTTTTTGGGCCTTGCAGCGCCGTTTACGGCTGTCTGCACGGTCTCCGTGTGACTGCAGCTCGCCCTGTAGTCTGTGAGCAGCCATAGCCTGGTTGTATCCAGCTCAGGGTTGTTCACTGCGTCATACCGTAAAATCAATTTTCCTTTTGTTTTAAGTAGTGCAGGCTGCTGCATATTTTTTCAAAAAATTCCTATTAGTGTCTTTCCACCCGTATCCAGCTAACTTGTGGAAAAACACTACATAGGATAAAGTAGAGGAGGTTTTTTGGGCCTTGCAGCGCCGTTTACGGCTGTCTGCGCGGTCTCCGTGTGACTGCAGCTCGCCCTGTAGTCTGTGAGCAGCCATAGCCTGGTTGTATCCAGCTCAGGGTTGTTCACTGCGTCATACCGTAAAATCAATTTTCCTTTTGTTTTAAGTAGTGCAGGTTGCTGCACATTTTTTCAAAAAATTCCTATTAGTGTCTTTCCACCCGTATCCAGCTAACTTGTGGAAAAACACTACATAGGATAAAGTAGAGGAGGTTTTTTGGGCCTTGCAGCGCCGTTTACGGCTGTCTGCACGGTCTCCGTGTGACTGCAGCTCTCTCTGTTGTCAGTTCAGCCCCCAAAAAATAAATAAATAATAAAGTTCACCAAACACACCACTTTACATTTGTGTAGGCCACATTAGCTCATATTAAAGTCTAGTCCACACTTTAGAAAATTAGTGTTTCCTATACCTGTTAGGACTCGGAGCTGTTCAGGAATAAGCACACAATGCCGTTAGTACTTTTCTGCTTATCTTTATCAGTCAACCAAGATGAAGAAAGCAGGGAGTAAGGCACGTGGGCGTGGGCGCGGAGCAGGGAGAGGACGTGGGGATTCTGTGCCTGCTGTGGGCACCGGTGACTCCTCAGCACCCAGTTTCACCAGGGAACAGTCCTTCATGCGCAGCTTTGTCGCAGAGCGCCGTACACCGCTGCTGCGTGAAGACCAAATTGAAGCCGTTGTCGGATGGATGGCAGCTAACGCATCGACTTCAATTAGTGCCACATCCTCTCAGACACAGAGCACTGGAGAGCAGCCATCTGTCTCTTCACCACCTGCCAAATTGGCCAGGCAGACAGAGAGCCCAGGACAGGAGCCGTCTCTACTTCTGTTCTCTGAATCTCTTGGCTTGGAAACAGGGGGCCAGCCAAGCAGCATTGGAGAAATGGAAGAAGAGGCAGGGTGCAGTGATGCCCAACAGCTTTTTCTCTCTGAGTCTGAAGAGGCGGGTGGGCCAGTGCCTCCGGTCACCACATCGCAGGCCGCATCCGCTGATGATGACACTCAGGTGCCACTTTCTGGTGCGTGCTCTGCTGCTGAGACTACCCAGGAGGAGCAGTTGGTGGCAGAGGGTAGTGTAGATGATGAGGTCCTTGACCCATCGTGGCGTGAGGGACAGGAAGGTGGTGGGAGCAGCTCCGAGAAAGAGATTCCTAGAATGGGCCAAAGAGGTAGAGGGAGGGGGAAGACTGCGCAGCCTGTAGCCTCCACTTTGGAACTCGTTAGGAGCATGTCTGTTCCAAAAGCCAAAAAGGGCGCTCCCAAGACTTGCAGTGTCTGGCCCTTTTTTGACACAGTTGCAGATGACATTTGCTATGTCAAATGCAAGGTGTGTCATCACAAAGTCAAAAGAGGTCGAAATGTCAGCAACATCAATACCTCCAACATGTGGAAACATGTGCGGACCAGGCACGCGGCGTTGTTAGAAAAACACACTGAAGAGCTAGGCCAACCAACAGCGGCAGCTACCACCTCTTCAGCTCGTGTTGCCTCTTCCTCCAGCTCACACGCAGCTGGTTCGGCTTCCTCCCAGGATCGCCGTGGAAGAACCTCTGGCCCTGTTGTCCAGAGACCCACTGTAATTCCACCCGCAGCACCACTTTCCCAGTCATCCACACACTCCCAGCCCAGTCTACAGCCATCGGTAGTACAGGCATGGGAGAAAAGGCGGCCTTTCTCTGCAAACCACCCACGAGCACAGGCTCTGACTGCAGGCATTGCCAAACTTCTGTCACTGGAAATGCTGTCATTCAGGCTGGTGGAGACTGACAGCTTCCGTGACTTGATGTCATTGGCAGTCCCACAGTACAATGTGCCCAGCCGCTTTTACTTCAGCAGGCAAGCTGTCCCTGCCCTGCACAAGCATGTGGAGGGACACATAAAACACGCGCTACCGAACGCCGTCAGTAGCAAGGTCCACCTCACCACCGATGCGTGGACCAGTCAACATGGACAGGGGCGATACCTTTCCCTCACTGCCCATTGGGTTAATGTCGTTGACCCGGGTACAGATCGTGGGAGTGGTGCAGGACGAGTCCTGCCCACTCCAAGGAATCCACTTGCAGGAATCCATTCTGTACGCATTGACTCCTCCTCTTACACCAGTTCCTCAGAATCATCGCTGCAGGAGCCGTCACAGTCCACCTCCACATGGACCCGTGATGAACGTTTACCTGTTACGACCGACATGAGCACAGCCGTGGCCAAACGTCAACAGGCCGTCTTGAAATTAATTTCTTTGGGGAATCAAAGCCACACAGCGCAGGAGCTCTGGAATGCCATCAAGCAGGAGAGCGATGTGTGGTTTGTGCCAGCGAATCTCCAGCCAGGCATGGTAGTGTGTGATAATGGCTGAAATCTGGTGGCAGTTCTGGGCCTCGGCAACCTCACTCACATCCCATGTCTGGCACATGTGCTCAATTTGGTCGTGCAGAGTTTTTTGAGGGACTATCCGGATCTTGATGCACTGCTGCACAAGGTCCGCCTAGAGTGTGCTCACTTGCGGCGTTCCAGCACGGCAAAATCGCGCATTGCGGCTCTGCAGTGCCGACACCTCCTGCCGGAACATCGCATCATATGTGACCTACCTACCAGGTGGAATTCCACGTTACATATGTTGGAGCGGTTGTGTGAGCAGCAGCAAGCTGTAATGGAGTACCAGCTGCATCAGGCGCAAAGAAGTCGCACTCCGCGCCGTTCAGACTTCACAACCACAGAGTGGGCCACTATGAAGGACGTCTGCCAGGTTTTGCGTCCCTTCGATTATTCCACGCGGATGGCGAGTGCAGATGATGCACTAGTCAGCATGACTGTCCCCCTTATCTTCCTGCTTGAAAAATCACTGCAAGCGCTAAGGGATGATGTTGTGGAAGAGGTGGAGGATGAGGATTCACCATTTCCATCATCTTCTGGACAGTCAGTGCCACGTGGTTCCTCACAAACGTGTAGGCAGGGGACACTTTGTGAGGAGGATGAGGAGGAGTCAATGGAGGAGGAAGACATCCGTCCAGAGGAGGGAGTTACACAATTGTCCAGTACTCAGTGTGTACAGCGAGGGTGGGGTGATGACGAGCGGGCAGAGATCACGCCTCCAGCAGGGGACAGCGTTTCTTGGCCAGTTGGCAGTCTGCAGCACATGGTGGATTACATGCTGCAGTGCCTGAGAAACGACCGCCGCATCGCCCACATTCTCAACATGTCTGATTATTGGGTGTTCACCCTCCTCAATCCTCGCTACCGGGACAACGTAGAAAGCCTCATCACACCGTTGAACCGGGAGCGAAAAATGCGGGAGTACCAAGACACACTGGTGAATTCCATCATCTTCTCCATTCCAAGTGAGAGAAGTGCTGCTAGTGCATTACAAAGCAGCTCAGTGCGTCCAGGCAGTGGAGGAGGCTCTGCACAAAGAGGGAGCAGAAGCAGTGCCTCTGCCCAAGGCAAGACCAGTATGGCCCAACTGTGGCACAGTTTTTTGTGCCCGCCACAAAAGTCTACACCATCACAGACGGCTCCAGTCAGCAGGAGGCAACGGTTCTGTCAGATGGTGACAGACTACATGTCTTGCCCTCTTGCTGTACTCCCAGACGGCTCTTCCCCTTTCAAGTTTTGGGTCTCAAAGCTGGATACATGGCCAGAGCTAAGCCAGTCTGCATTGGAGGTGCTGGCTTGCCCTGCAGCTAGTGTATTATCGGAACGCGTCTTTAGTGCTGCAGGTGGTGTGGTGTACTAACTGACCGTCGCATGCGACTATCCTCCGATAACGTTGACCGGCTTACTTTCCTGAAAATGAACAAGGCCTGGATCTCGCAGGAATTTGCCACTCCTCTTCCTGATTAAATAATTAGGTGACTGTCTACAGTATCCAGGTCTCCTGTTGTGTTCATCTTTCTACCACCTGAACTTTAATTCCTGGGCTCCAACACCGCCAGTTGAGGCTCAGAAGTGCCATCTGCACAGTCAAAACATATGACCCAGTGTTATTGGGTTTCAGTAACGTCAGCTGATCCCCAGCTGTGTAACCGGCAATGTGTCCTGCGACCGCCACGCTGACACAACAACTGAAATGTAAGGGAACCTGTCCCCCCCCCCCCAAGGCGTTTGTTACTGAAAGAGCCACCTTGTGCAGCAGTAATGCTGCACAAGGAAGAGGTAACTATTTTTGTTTAGCTCCTTGCACACGCAGAACTTAACACTTATAAAATGTGTCCACTGATACCGTAAAACCGTCCCGGAGGTGGGACTTTCCTTCGTAATATGACGCAGCACAGCTGTCATTCCTACCCCCTTGGCGCCGTGCCCCGGCTCCCCAGCGTTGTTTGATTCCGTCCCGGAGCCTGCACTGTTATGTTATCCCTTGGCCAGGCACACTTAGCGCTGCCCCTCTTCTGACATCATTTGGTGTCAGGCTGACTGCGCCTGTGCGGCCGCGCTGGCCGAGAGCCCGCCTCGCAGTGTCTTCTGATTTAATCCCACTGGGGGCCTGAGATCCATGGACATGCGCAGTGCATATCTGAACCTCCGCCTCTCACTCATCTCCCTACGCCTTCTTCAGACTGTGCGCCGTCAGCTGATCCCTAATAGCATGCCACGGCCGTGACGCCGCACAGTCTGAAGAAGCCGTAGGGAGGGGAGTGAGAGGCGAGGATATGCACAGTGCATGGTCACGGATCCCAGGCCCGCGGTGGGATTACATTAGACGACACTGCGAGGCGGGCTCTCGGCCAGCGCGGCCGCACAGGCGCAGCCAGCCTGACACCAAATGATGTCAGAAGATGGGCAGCGCTAAGTGTGCCTGGCCAAGGGATAACATAACAGCGCAGGCTCCGGGACGGAATCAAACAACGCTGAGGAGCCGGGGCACGGCGCCAAGGGGGTAGGAATGACAGCTGTGCTGCGTCATATTAGGAAGGAAAGTCCCACCTCCGGGACGGTCTCACGGTATCAGGGGACACATTTTATGTGTTTAGTTCTGTGTTTGCAAGGAGCATAATGAAAACAGCCACCTTTTCCTTTTGCAACCTTTGTGCTGCACAAGCTGGCTCTTTCAGCTACAAACGCCTTGGGGGGGGGGGTTAAAGGTTCCCTTTCGACTTTCTCCAATCAGGCTTCGGCCTACACTGTGTTCCTCTGCTCTTCCTGCTGTCCCTGGGCTCCAACACCACTAGTTGTTTCCTGGTAGTGCTGTACGCACAGTCAACAGTCGCTCCTCTGTTACTGGGGTTCAGTAACGTCAGCTGTTCCCCAGCTGTGTGTGTGGCAATCCCTCCTATCTCCTCCACCTCCTCCTCCTGCTGTCCCTGGGCTCCAACACCGCTAGTTGTTGCCTGGTAGTGCTGTACGCACAGTCAACAGTCGCTCCTGTTATTGGGGTTCAGTAACGTCAGCTGTTCCCCAGCTGTGTGTGTGGCAATCCCTCCTATCTCCTCCACCTCCTCCTCCTGCTGTCCCTGGGCTCCAACACCGCTAGTTGTTGCCTGGTAGTGCTGTACGCACAGTCAACAGTCGCTCCTCTGTTATTGGGGTTCAGTAACGTCAGCTGTTCCCCAGCTGTGTGTGTGGCAATCCCTCCTTTCTCCTCCACCTCCTCCTCCTGCTATCCCTGGGCTCCAACACCGCTAGTTGTTGCCTGGTAGTGCTGTACGCACAGTCAACAGTCGCTCCTCTGTTATTGGGGTTCAGTAACATCAGCTGTTCCCCAGCTGTGTGTGTGGCAATCCCTCCTATCTCCTCCACCTCCTCCTGCTGTCCCTGGGCTCCAACACCGCTAGTTGTTGCCTGGTAGTGCTGTACGCACAGTCAACAGTCGCTCCTCTGTTATTGGGGTTCAGTAACGTCAGCTGTTCCCCAGCTGTGTGTGTGGCAATCCCTCCTATCTCCTACACCTCCTCCTCCTGCTGTCCTTGGGCTCCAACACCGCTAGTTGTTGGCTGGTAGTGCTGTACGCACAGTCAACAGTCGCTCCTCTGTTATTGGGGTTCAGTAACGTCAGCTGTTCCCCAGCTGTGTGTGTGGCAATCCCTCCTATCTCATACAAATCCTCCTGCTGCTGTCCCTGGGCTCCAACACCGCTAGTTGTTGCCTGGTAGTGTTGTACGCACAGTCAACAGTCGCTCCTCTGTTATTGGGGTTCAGTAACGTCAGCTGTTCCCCAGCTGTGTGTGTGGCAATCCCTCCTATCTCCTACACCTCCTCCTCCTGCTGTCCCTGGGCTCCAACACCGCTAGTTGTTGCCTGGTAGTGTTGTACGCACAGTCAACAGTCGCTCCTCTGTTATTGGGGTTCAGTAACGTCAGCTGTTCCCCAGCTGTGTGTGTGGCAATCCCTCCTATCTCCTACACCTCCTCCCCCTGCTGTCCCTGGGCTACAACACCACTAGTTGTTGTCCAGAAGTGCTGTCCGCACAGAGCCAAACACCTCGCCAATGTGTTAGTGGGGTTCAGTAATGCCTGCTGCTCCCCTGCTGTGTATACGGCAACGTGTCATGCGACCGCCAGGCAGGCACAACAACTTAAATTTAAGGGAACCTGTCCCCCCCCCCAAGGCGTTTGTTACTGAAAGAGCCACCTTGTGCAGCAGTAATAATGATGCAAAAGGAAAAAGTGGCTCTTTTTGTGGTGCTCCTTGCACACGCTGAACTTGACACTTATGAAATGTGTCCCCTCACACCGTTAAACCGTCCGGTCGGAGGGACTTTCCTTTGTCATGTGACGCAGCACAGCTGTCATTCTTACCCCCTTGGTGCCGTGCGCCGCCGCCTCAGCGTTGTTTGAATCTGTCCCGGAGCCTGCGCTTTTATGTTAGCCCTTGTCCATGCACATATTTTGCGCTGCCCATCTTCTGACATCATTTGGTGTCAGGCTGGCTGCGCCTGTGCGGCCGCGCTGGACGAGATCCCGCCTCGTAGTGTCTTCTGATTTAATCCCACTGCGGGCCTGTGATCCATGGACATGCGCAGTGCATATCTTAACCTCCGCCTCTCTCTCATCTCCCTCAGCCTTCTTCAGACTGTGCGCCGTCAGCTGATCCCTAATAGCATGCCACGGCCATGACGCCGCACAGTCTGAAGAAGCTGGAAGGAGGGGAGTGAGAGGCAAGGATATGCACTGCGCATGCCCATGGATCACAGGTCCGCAGAGTGATTACATTAGATGACACAGCGAGGCGGGATCTTGGCCAGCGCAGCCGCACAGGCGCAGCCAGCCTGACACCAAATGATGTCAGAAGATGGGCAGCGCAAAATGTGTGCATGGACAAGGGCTAACATAACAGCGCAGGCTCCGGGACAGATTCAAACAACGCTGAGGAGGCGGCGCACGGCGCCAAGGGGGTAAGAATGACAGCTGTGCTGCGTCACATGACAAAGGAAAGTCCCTCCGACCGGACGGTTTAACGGTGTGAGGGGACACATTTCATAAGTGTCAAGTTCAGCGTTTGCAAGGACCATAATTAAAAGAGCTAAGTTTACCTTTTCCAGCATTAGTGCTGTACAATATGGCTCTTTCAGCTACAAACCCCTGGGGGGGGGTTAAAGGTTCCCTTTCAACTTGCTCCAGTGCAGGCTTCAGCCTACACTATGCTCCTCCTGCTGACCCTGGGCTCTAACACCGCCAGTTGGCGCCCAGATGTGCTAGCTGCACAGAGAAAAACACCAGCCAATGTGTCAGTGGGGTTCAGCAACGCCAGCTGTACCCCTGCTGTGTAGCCGGCAACGTGTCCTGCAACAGCCACGCAGACACAACAGACCTAAAGCTGCCGCCAGTGCAGGCTTCGGCCTACACTCCGCTCCCTCTACTCCTCCTGCTGACCCTGGGCTCTAACACCGCCAGTTGGGGCCCAGAAGTGCTGGCTGCACAGAGCCAAAAACCTCGCCAATGTGTCAGTGGGGTTCAGCACCACCAGCTGTTCCCCTGCTGTGTAGCCGGCATCGTGTCCTGCAACAGCCACGCAGACACAAGAACTGAAATTGAAGGGAACTTGTCCCCCCTCCCCCAGGCGTTTGTATGTTTCACAGCCACCTTGTACAGAAGTAATGCTGCATTTGTGCAAGGTGGCTCAGAAACTTATTCCCCTTGCACACGTGGAACTGAGCACGTCTAAAATGTGTCCTCTGTGACCATTAAACCGTCCCTGAGGTGTGACTTTCCTTTGTAATTACACGCTGCAACCCCCTTGGTAGCGCTGCCCGTCTTCTGGCATCATTGTTTGGCTGGCTGCGCCTCTGCGGCCGCCCTGGCCCACAAAACGCCCCTCGGTGTCTTATTTATTTTGACTGCGAGGGTGTGATTGATGGGCATGAGCAGTGCATATGTTCGCCTGTCCCTCATCGCCTTCTTCAGACTGTGCGGCTTCATGGCCATGGCATGCGACAAGGGATCAGCTGACGCCGCACAGTCTGAAGCAGGTGTAAGGACCCGAGTGTGAGAGGCGAACATATGTACTGCGCCAGGCCATGAATCCCAGCCCTGCAGTGTTTTAACAATGTAAAGACACTGCGGGGCTGGGATTCATGGTCATCGCTAATCGCACCGGCCAACATTAAATGATGTCAGAAGATGGGCAGCGCTAACAGCGCAAGGCCAAGGGATAACACGACAGCGCAGACTCCTGTGCAGCAAATAACGACGCTCAGGATGCCGCGCCCTGCACCAAGGTGGGATTTTTGACAGCTGTGCTGCGTCTCATTACAAAGGGAACTCACGCCTCCAAAACAGTTTGACTGCTTAAGGGCCTAAATGTTATACGTGTTTCTTTCTGCGTGTGCAAGGAGCAAAATTAAAAGAGCAACCTTTGACTTGTGCAGCATTACTGCTGCCCAAGCTGTGGCTCTTGTAGTTTGTAACCCCTGAGGGGGGGTTAAAGGTTACCTTTAAAATAGGTTCAATTAGGCTTTGGCCTACACTCTGCTCCACCTGCAGAGCCCGGGCTCCAACACCGCTAGTTGCTGTCCGGAAGTGCTGGCTGCACAGAGCAAAACACACGCCACTCTGTCAGTGGGGTTCAGCACCGCCAGCTGTTCCCCTGCTGTGTAGCCGGCATCGTGTCCTGCAACAGCCACGCAGACACAAAGCTGTCTGTAGCAGGTGTAAGGACACGAGCGAGAGGCGAACATATGTACTGCGCCAGGCCATGAATCCCAGCCCCGCAGTGTGAAACACTGTAAAGACACTGCGGGGCTGGGATTCATGGGCATCGCGAACCGCACCAGCCGACATGAAATGATGTCAGAAGACGGGCAGCGCATGACCAAGGGATAACGCAACAACGCAGACTCCTGTACAGCAAAATGCGATGCTCAGGAGGCCGCGCCAAGCACCAAGATGGTATTTTTGCCAGCTGTGCTGCATCTCATTACAAAGGGAACTCCCGCCTCCAAGACAGATTGACTGTATAAGGGCCAAAATGTTGTACGTGTTTCATTCAGCTTGTGCAAGGAACAAAATTAAAAGAGCAACCTTTGACTTGTGCAGCACTACTGCTGCATAAGGCGTGGCTCTTCTAGTTTGTAACACCTGAGGGGGAGGTTAAAGGTTACCTTTAAAATTGGTTCAATTAGGCTTCGGCCTACACTCTGCTCCCTCTCCTCCTGCTGACCCTGGGCTCTAACACCGCCAGTTGGGGCCCGGTACTGCTAGCTGCACAGAGAAAAACACCAGCCAATGTGTCAGTGGGGTTCAGCACCGCCAGCTGTTCCCCTGCTGTGTAGCCGGCATCGTGTCCTGCAACAGCCACGCAGACACAAAGCTGCCGCCAGTGCAGGCTTCGGTCTACACTCTGCTCCCTCTCCTCCTGCTGACCCTGGGCTCTAACACCGCCAGTTGGGGCCCGGTACTGCTAGCTGCACAGAGAAAAACACCAGCCAATGTGTCAGTGGGGTTCAGCACCGCCAGCTGTTCCCCTGCTGTGTAGCCGGCAACGTGTCCTGCAACAGCCACGCAGACACAAGAACTGAAATTGAAGGGAACCTGTCCCCCCTCCCCCAGGTGTTTGTATGTTTTACAGCCACCTTGTACAGCAGTAATGCTGCATGTGTGCAAGGTGGCTCATAAACTTATTCTCCTTGCACACGTGGAACAGAACACGTCTACAATGTGTCCCCTGAGACCATTAAAACATCCCTGAGGTGTGACTTTACTTTGTAATGACACGCAACAACCCCCTTGGTAGCACAGCCCTTCTTCTGACATCATTGTTTGGCTGGCTGCGCCTCTGCGGCCGCCCTGCCCGACACAACGCCCCTCGGTGTCTTATTTATTTTGACTGCGAGGGTGTGATTGACGGGCATGAGCAGTGCATATCTCCGCCAGGCTGTCACTCAGCTCCTTCCGCCTTCTTCAGACTGTGCGGCTTCATGGCCGTGGCATGCGATAAGGGATCAGCTGACGCCGCACAGTCTGTAGCAGGTGTAAGGACACGAGCGAGAGGCGAACATATGTACTGCGCCAGGCCATGAATCCCAGAACCGCAGTGTGAAACACTGTAAAGACACTGCGGGGCTGGGATTCATGGGCATCGCGAACCGCACCAGCCGACATGAAATGATGTCAGAAGACGGGCAGCGCATGGCCAAGGGATAACGCAACAACGCAGACTCCTGTACAGCAAAATGCGATGCTCAGGAGGCCGCGCCAAGCACCAAGTTGGTATTTTTGCCAGCTGTGCTGCGTCTCATTACAAATGGAACTCCCGCCTCCAAGACAGATTGACTGTATAAGGGCCAAAATGTTGTACGTGTTTCATTCAGCTTGTGCAAGGAGCAAAATTAAAAGAGCAACCTTTGACTTGTGCAGCATTACTGCTGCCCAAGCTGTGGCTCTTGTAGTTTGTAACCCCTGAGGGGGGGTTAAAGGTTACCTTTAAAATAGGTTCAATTAGGCTTCGGCCTACACTCTGCTCCACATGCAGAGCCCGGGCTCCAACACCGCTAGTTGCTGTCCGGAGGTGCTGGCTGCACAGAGCAAAACACACGCCACTCTGTCAGTGGGGTTCAGCACCGCCAGCTGTTCCCCTGCTGTGTAGCCGGCATCGTGTCCTGCAACAGCCACGCAGACACAAAGCTGCCGCCAGTGCAGGCTTCGGCCTACACTTTGCTCCCTCTCCTCCTGCTGACCCTGGGCTCTAACACCGCCAGTTGGGGCCCGGTACTGCTAGCTGCACAGAGAAAAACACCAGCCAATGTGTCAGTGGGGTTCAGCACCGCCAGCTGTTCCACTGCTGTGTAGCCGGCATCGTGTCCTGCAACAGCCACGCAGACACAAGAACTGAAATTGAAGGGAACCTGTCCCCCCTCCCCCAGGTGTTTGTATGTTTTACAGCCACCTTGTACAGCAGTAATGCTGCATGTGTGCAAGGTGGCTCAGAAACTTATTCTCCTTGCACACGTGGAACAGAACACGTCTACAATGTGTCCCCTGAGACCATTAAAACGTCCCTGAGGTGTGACTTTACTTTGTAATGACATGCAACAACCCCTTGGTAGCACAGCCCTTCTTCTGACATCATTGTTTGGCTGGCTGCGCCTCTGCGGCCGCCCTGCCCGACACAACGCCCCTCGGTGTCTTATTTATTTTTACTGCGAGGGTGTGATTGACGGGCATGAGCAGTGCATATCTTCGCCAGGCTGTCACTCAGCTCCTTCCGCCTTCTTCAGACTGTGCGGCTTCATGGCCGTGGCATGCGATAAGGGATCAGCTGACGCCGCACAGTCTGTAGCAGGTGTAAGGACACGAGCGAGAGGTGAACATATGTACTGCGCCAGGCCATGAATCCCAGCCCCGCAGTGTGAAACACTGTAAAGACACTGCGGGGCTGGGATTCATGGGCATCGCGAACCGCACAAGCCAACATGAAATGATGTCAGAAGACGGGCAGCGCATGGCCAAGGGATAACGCAACAACGCAGACTCCTGTACAGCAAAATGCGATGCTCAGGAGGCCACGCCAAGCACCAAGGTGGTATTTTTGCCAGCTGTGCTGCGTCTCATTACAAAGGGAACTCCCGCCTCCAAGACAGATTGACTGTATAAGGGCCAAAATGTTGTACGTGTTTCATTCAGCTTGTGCAAGGAACAAAATTAAAAGAGCAACCTTTGACTTGTGCAGCACTACTGCTGCATAAGGCGTGGCTCTTCTAGTTTGTAACACCTGAGGGGGGGTTAAAGGTTACCTTTAAAATTGGTTCAATTAGGCTTCGGCCTACACTCTGCTCCCTCTCCTCCTGCTGACCCTGGGCTCTAACACCGCCAGTTGGGGCCCGGTACTGCTAGATGCACAGAGAAAAACACCAGCCAGTGTGTCATTGGGGTTCAGCACCGCCAGCTGTTCCCCTGCTGTGTAGCCGGCAACGTGTCCTGCAACAGTCACGTAGACACAACAGACCTACAAATGCCTCCAGTGCAGGCTTCGGCCTACACTCTGCTCCCCCTGCTGACCCTTTGCTCCAACACCGCTAGTTGGGGCTCTAGGAAGACAAGCTTGAATAGGTCCCCATCCTGGTTCCAGCACCGTCAGCTGGTTCCGGGCAGAGCCTTTGGCTTAGGTGCCTCCCTCTGGGTATCCGAGTTCCACCAACGTCAGGTGGTCCTTGGTAGTGCTTTCAGGCACGGGTACCTCCTGCTTAGTAACCGGGTTCCAGTAACGTCAGCTGGTCCTCGGTAGTTCCATTGGCTCTTGGACCTTCGGCTACCCATCCGGGTTCCAGTACCGTCAGCTGGTTCTCGGCAGTGTCTTTTGCTCTTGTACCTTCTGCTCCCCATCCTGGTTCCAGTTCCGTCAGCTGGTTCCGGGCAGAGCCTTTGGCTTAGGTGCCTCCCTCTGGGTATCCGAGTTCCACCAACGTCAGGTGGTCCTTGGTAGTGCTTTCAGGCACGGGTACCTCCTGCTTAGTAACCGGGTTCCAGTAACGTCAGCTGGTCCTCGGTAGTTCCATTGGCTCTTGGACCTTCGGGTAGCCATCCGAGTTCCAGTTCCATCAGCTGTTTCTCGGCATTTTCTCAGCCTTCTTGTACCTTCTGCTACATTTCCAAGTTCAAGACCCTAAAGACGACGACCCGGAAGACCACCCCTAAGATGACGACGACACCCACTGAGATGACGAAGACCCTGGAGACGATGACCCTGAAGACCACCCCGATGACGACGACCCCGGAGACGACGACCCTGGAGACGACGACGACCTGGAAGACCGAGAAGCAGAAGAACAAGAGGCTGCAGAACAAAGAGCAGAAGAACATTAAGCATAAGACTAAATATCAGAGCAAAAGATATTATCTAAATTATAAGCAGAAGAAGACTAAGCAGTGTATGGGGGTGAGTCCGTTCCTCCTCGTGGTGCCCCTGGATAAAGCCTGATGCTGCAGGCCAAACTGAACGCGGACAAATGTAACTGTTTTGTGACAGGCAGAACGGAAGGTGTAATCTTCAATCTTTTATAGATAACTACGGGAATGCCTGTCACAAATAAGAATATGATGAAGAAGTTGAATATGAAGAAGATAATAGTAAAATAAAAAGAATATGAACAATGTAACAAAAAAAATAATAGGTAGAAGATGAAGAAGAAGATGAATAAGGTGAAGAAGATGATGTCAAAGAAGCTGATGATGAGGATAATGAAGAAGAAAGTGTGGGAGAAGTAAAAAAGAAGGTGAAGGGCGTGGAAGTAGTGAAACATCAATATCTGACAAAATAAAAAAAAAATTAACATAGTCAAAATCTTTCTAACGCCGAACGTCATAAAAAACAAAACAAAATCCTGCTATTCTATTAGATTGGGCTAAACCTCTGTGCCTTTAATGTCTCCGCCACGTCCCCCAATACATCCTACATTATTCTTAGTTGTTTTCCTTCATGTAGAATGAACCTACAAGTTAAGAAAGGGTTTATTTTAATTCCGATATTTTCGTCCCATTGACTTGCATTGGGATCGGGTATCGGTATCGGATTAGATCCGATACTTTGACGGTATCGGCCGATACTTTCCGATACCGATACTTTCCGATATCGGAAGGTATCGCTCAACACTAGTGATGAACCTTGCTTGCTGTTTTGCTGAATGATATCTGGCACAGGTAGTTCACGTATCTCGGCCTTTTCTTTATTCTCCACAATTATATTACTATAATCTTCTTTTATGGGGCCGATATCTTTTCTATTTGGTATTAACATAGTTATAACATTTTATATTGTATTTTACTCGTACTGTAGTTGATGTGCAAGTTAGGATATGACCATGCAACTATGCAATAGATACGAGAGGGAGTTTTAATTAATAATTAATTAGTTAGGTCGGTGTTATGCAAGGAAATGCAAGCACTTCAAATCCACAGAGTTGCCGGAGGCAAACACTTAGTAGATCAAATCCGGCGGTACCTGTGCGCACGTCGAGGTACTTCCAAGACCCACGTGACGTTTTCGGTCATGTGACTCCCGCCGTCATGTGGTATCGATGCAATCAAGTACGGTGTGAGAAGAGGACCACTACCTCAACGTGCGCACAGGTACCGCCGGATCTGATCAACTAAGGCCGGGGCAGTGCTTCAACAGTCGATACCTTCCAGCTGCCACACCGCTGTCGGCAAGCTACTCTTTTCATCTACTTACCAAGACCCCTATATCTGGAATCAACTATTATTGAGACACCAAGGGGATCTACTGTAAGCACGGGCTTCTTTATATCACCACAGGTAAAATACCATTCTATTTCTAACTCTGTGGATTTGAAGTGCTTGCATTTCTCCTAGGCCTGTATTGAACCCCTTTTGAGCTCTTTAATGTAAACACAGCCTTTGGATTATCCAAGTGACATATATAACTGTGATGAAATGGTTGCTAACTGGTGATCATTGAGAGTCTGTGTAATAACACACAGCAGTTTTCTTTTTTTATTTATTAAAAAAGGGTCCAAAAATTATCCCTTTTACTTTTGTGATCAGTAACATTATTCTGCCATTGCCTGTAAGTTCATGAGAATGATTGATATTTCCGTTAGAGGGGGTAGTTTAGAATTCACCTGCTTGGGCCTGTGGTCTACGTGAAACTTAATTTACCATAAATTTTATAAATGAGGCATACAAGATCCTGGACTTGATGACAGCCAACCATATTTGTGCCAATGACACTGAGTCTTTGGATGGTATTAGTGCCAAGAAATGAAGAATGCATATTTGAGAATTGTATTGCAGCTAAAGAACCGCCAATTAGGAATTAGCCTTACCTAATGTAAATTGAATTCTGTTGAACCTGAAATCCTTGAAGAAGTGATGACTTCTCAAGATTACATTAATATCGATTCATCACCTCTTTAAGATGTATTTGACAGCAGTGAGCTCCTGTCTCCTAAGCTACTTGAAATTAGTTTCATAGTGATTACAAGGAGTATAGGTAAAGAGGAAACACTACCCTTAGCCTTTTATGCTCAAAGTCCTGGGCACATGGCCAATCCTACACAGTGTTCTGTTGTGAACTACATTTTATCCCAAAAAAATAACTAAAAATGTTTTTTTTCAAAATCTGACAATGTCACTTAAAAACTGCATTAATATAATACGACACATTTTTATTTGCCAAATTAAAAAATTGTTTCTCTTTCAGTGGAATCTAATGGAGTGACATCCCCCTGTAGGACCCTACACATGATTAAAAACAGAGTCCTAATGGCAGGTACAGACTGGGGCTGAAATTCAGCCCTGGCACTTGAAATCACACAGGTCCATGTTGTCCCCATCCCCATGAACCAGATGGGATATATTACTAATATTACCCCAGATGGAGGAAAGGAAGATTTACTACAAGACCAATATTTCTAATGATACCTCCGTCACAACTCTTAGCAGTATGGGTGTCTTGAAAACAACGGTTCTGTTAACAACGTAGCAGACAAGGTGGCCCACGACCAGACAGGCCCTTCTGGCATTTGCCAGAATTGCCACATGGCCAGTCCGGCCCTGCCTAATGGGGATAGTCACCTCAGGTGGCTTGACATTGATGGTGAATTTGGACATGTGGGAGTTCAGTTTACACACAAACAGACCATTTAAACCATGTTTCTTGGACACACGAAAGACTAACTGAGAGAACAGAGGTATAGTATGAAGAATATAGAAAGAAGTAGCTCAGAATGATGATGTTCGCGATCATCAGTAGTATTATCCCTGACCCATGCCTGATTTCCGCCTCTTGATTTGCCCTCAGATTGCCAATACCAATACTAGAGCAACTACCGCAATGGCTGACAGCCAGCTAGGCATTTGAATCATCTTCTCAATCTTCTCTTAGGGTACCGTCACACAGTGAAATTTCCATCGCTACGACGGTACGATTCGTGACGTTCTAGCGATATCGTTACGATATCGCAGTGTCTGACACGCTACTGCGATCAGACATCACGCTGAGAATCGTACGTCGTAGCAGATCGTTTGGAACTTTCTTTCGTCGCTTGATCACCCGCTGACATCGCTGGATCGTTGTGTGTGACAGCGATCCAGCGATGTGTTCGCTTGTAACCAGGGTAAACATCGGGTAACTAAGCGCAGGGCCGCGCTTAGTAACCCGATGTTTACCCTGGTTACAAGCGTAAACGTAAAAAAAACAAACAGTACATACTTACATTCCGGTGTCTGTCCTCCGGCGTCTCAGCTTCTCTGCACTGTGTGAGCGTCTGCCGGCCGGAAAGCGAGCACAGCGGTGACGCGGTGACGTCACCGCTCTGCTTTCCGGCTATGGTGTTCACACAGTGGAGAGAAGCAGAACGCCGGAGGACAGACACCGGAATGTAAGTATGTACTGTTTGTTTTTTTTACGTTAACGCTGGTAACCAGGGTAAACATCGGGTTACTAAGCGCGGCCCTGCGCTTAGCAACCCGATGTTTACCCCGGTTACCCGGGGACTTCGGCATCGCTCCAGCGCCGTGATTGCAAAGTGTGACCGCAGTCTACGACGCTGGAGCGATATTCATACGACGCTGCGACGTCACGAATCGTGCCGTCGCAGCGATGGAAATTTCACTGTGTGACGGTACCCTTATTACTCCAAGTCATCTGAGTATCGAGGCTGACTGTCCATCTCATCCAATTTTTTGTGACTTTTGCCATTTTCCTCACACTTTCATGTCAGGACAGGGGCGTGATACCACAGCTTGTCTAATCAACGAGGTGTGTGTGTATGTGTCTCCAATTGGCAAACATAAAATGGTCTGGCATCGGTGCGCTGCCTGTGATTTTCATGGACCCATATACAGATCAAAAATAGACAGTATGCAAAAAATACAGACATATACACAGCTCAATAGATCATAACTGGTATGTTTTTATCCATGAAAGCTATGTACGTAACACATATGTAACAAAGGGAAGTCTGAATGAGGCCTAAAAGAAAGGACTAAATACCTATCACAGTTCAGCTGCACCCTGTGTCTAAATAGTTGAACATGACCTTTGGTTTATGAGTATCAGAGAAATAGGATCTGAGAGAAGACCTGGACTGCTCCATTTGTCTGAGCACTTATACAGATCCTGTAATGCTGAGATGTGGACACAACTTCTGCCGGGTCTGTATTGGTCGTGTGCTGGATACACAGGACGGGCCTGGAGTTTATTCCTGTCCTGACTGCAGAGAAGAGTTTCAGGAGCGGCCGACACTGATGAGGAACATAAATCTCCATAATGTCACAGAACGGTCCTGATTTCTCAGCAAGAACAAAAGGAGATCACCGGGATCTGCTGCACTTACTGTGTGGACTCTGCTGTACCTGCTGTTAGATCCTGTCTACACTGTGAGGCTTCTCTGTGCGATAAACACCTGACAGCTCACAGCAAATCACCAGAACACGTCTTATCTGATCCCAGCACTTTTTCTGGAGAAAAGGAAATGTTCTGTCCATAAGAAGATCCTGGAATATTACTGCACTGAGGACGCTGCTTGTATCTGTGTGTCCTGCAGTTTGGCCGGAGAACATTCGGAAACTGGGTGGAGATGCTGGATGAGGCCTCAGAGAAGAAGAAGGAGGAACTGAGAAATAAAAGCAACAGCAGACTGAATGGCACTAGGAACACAGCCGACAATAGAGGAAATTTGTCTCAATTCACACCCTTTTATTCCAATTTTCCTGGTGACATGCAGCGTTACGCCCCACTGGTGAGATGGTGCTCAGCATATATATATGGAATAACTCAGTCTTCAAATCCACAACAAAAGAAACATATGCGGCACTCACCCAGCTTGTGTGAAACTGTAGTCTTTAATAGTCCAATCAGCTGGTTACAATCATTGCATACAGTTCGGCAGAAAACGGTGAGGGTGCGGGGGGTGTGGATGGGACGACGGCCGTTTTGCGCAGTATAGAAGCGGTAAAAGCGCATACCGCGCGAAACGGCCATCGTCCCATCCTCACCGTTTTCTGCCGAACTGTATGCAATGATTGTAACCAGCTGATTGGACTATTAAAGACTACAGTTTCACGCAAGCTGGGTGAGTGCCGCATATGTTTCTTTCTTTTGTTGTAGAAACTGAGAAAAGTTTTGCAGAAACTGACAACAAAGAGAGTAAAGACTGAGGAAAGAGTCCGGAGCAGGAGAAAAGCTCAAGAAAAAGCAGCTGGAGAAGCCGAGAGTCACTGCCCTGTGTACAGACATCAGGAGACGGTTGGACGACCTGGAGAAGAAGGTCCTGAGTGAGATCTCCAGGCAGGAAAAGGAAGAGTCACTGTCACTGTCTGCTCTGATCCATCAGCTGGAAATAAAGAAGGACGAGCTGTCCAGGAAGCTGAGACACATTGAGGAGCTATGTAACATGACGGATCCACTGACTGTCTTACAGGAACCAGACACCGGTGACTTGTGTGATCCTGAGGAGGAGGGAGGTGATGAGGACACAGGAGGACATGATAAACAGCCCCATGATGGAGATGACCTGGATGTGGCTGTGATCACACACATTACGTGACGTAATATCAGGTATAAGGAGCGGGATCTACGTGGAGGTTCCTGCAGACATATTATTATTATTATTTATTATTATACCGCCATTTTTTCCATGTGAGGAGGGGTGTACATAATAAAAACAAGTACAATAATCTTGAACAATACAAGTCACAACTGGAACAGGAGGAGAGAGGACCCTGCCCGCGAGGGCTCACAATCTACAAGGGATGGGTGAGGATACAGTAGGTAAGGATAGAGCTGGTCGTGCAGTGGTTTGGTCGATCGGTGGTTACTGCAGGTTGTAGGCTTGTCGGAAGAGGTGGGTTTTCAGGTTCTTTTTGAAGGTTTCGATGGTAGGCGACAGTCTGATATGTTGTGGTAGAGAGTTCCAGAGTAGGGGGGATGCATGAGAGAAATCTTGTATGCGATTGTGGGAAGAGGAGATAAGAGGGGAGTAGAGAAGGAGATCTTGTGAGGATCGGAGGTTGCGTGCAGGAAAGTACCAGGAGACGAGGTCACAGATGTATGGAGGAGACAGGTTGTGGATGGCTTTGTATGGCTTTTGTACTGGAGTCTCTGGGTAATGGGGAGCCAGTGAAGGGATTGACAGAGGGGAGAGGCCGGGGAATAGTGGGGGGACAGGTGGATTAGTCGGGCAGCAGAGTTTAGAATAGATTGGAGGGGTGCGAGAGTGTTACAGGGGAGGCTGTTGTGAATTCTGTTTGTGGGCTCCCCCGGTGGTGTTTTATGGTAGTGCCACTTATTTGCCTTCTTCTATCCTTGATCACCTGTTGACACCCATTAGGGGAGTTTCCTATTTAAGGCTGCTTGGCTGCTGGTCTGATGCCGGCCAACAATGTATCAGTAGCATTCTGTTGCATTCTCCTGCCTCAAGATCCTGTTCAGCTAAGTTGAATTTTGTTTCTAGTTTATTCTATTTTTGTCCAGCTATTTGCAATGTGACTCTCTGTAGCTGGAAGCTCTCGTGGACTGGAATTGCCACTCCAGTGGCATGAGTTGTCACTGGAGTTTTAAAGTAATTTCAGGATGGTGTTTTTGAGTAGTGTTTTGAAGTTGACCGTGAAGTGACTCTTTCCTGTACTTCTGCTATCTAGTAAGCGGACCTCACTGTGCTAAATCTGCTGTTCATCCTACGTATGTCTTTTCCTCTTGACTCACCGTCAATATCTGTGGGGGGCTGCTATCTCCTTTTGGGGTTCATCTCTGGAGGTAAGGCAGGCCTGTATATTCCTCTGATAGGGGTAGTTAGATCTCCGGCTGGCGCGTGGTGTCTAGGGCATCGTAGGAAACACTCCCCGGCTACTTCCAGTGTCGTGTCAGGTTCAGGTCACGGTCACTTTAGTTCCCATCACCCGAGAGCTAGTCCGTTGTTATTTTGATTTCCCTGCCATTGGGAAAATCATAACAGTTTGGCCGGCCCACATGTGTTAAAACTATGCACTAAAGCAGGAAAGGATATGAAAAGGTTTTTTTTCCTTCTGTGTTTGGAAAGTGCACCTTAGTGCTTATTTGTACTCCTTGCTTAAACTGCAGTCTTCAGCCTTTTTTTTTTTCCTCTCCTCTAAATCTCTGAATGGCTTTGGTTACACCTGTTTGAATCATGGATCCACAGAGTTTGGTTGCAGGTCTGAATAACCTGGCTACAAAGGTCCAGAACTTACAAGATTTTGTTATACGTGCTCCAATGTCTGAACCTAAGATCCCTATGCCTGAATTTTTTACCGGAGACAGATCCCGTTTTTTGAATTTCAGAGAGAATTGTAAATTGTTTTTGTCTCTGAAATCTCACTCTGCTGGTGATCCTGCACAACAGGTTAAAATTGTTATTTCTCTATTGCGGGGTGACCCACAAAGTTGGGCATTTGCATTGTCGCCAGGGGATCCTGCGTTATTAAATGTAGATGCGTTTTTTCTGGCTTTGGGGTTGCTTTATGAAGAACCTAATTTAGAGATTTTGGCTGAGAAAGCCTTGATAGCTCTTTCTCAAGGGCAAGATGAAGCTGAGATATACTGCCAAACATTTCGTAAATGGTCGGTGCTTACTAAATGGAATGAGTGCGCTCTAGCAGCTAATTTCAGAGAAGGTCTCTCTGATGCCGTGAAGGATGTCATGGTGGGGTTCCCTGTGCCTACAGGTCTGAACAGTGGCGTAACTACAAAGTTATGGGCCCCGGTGCGAACTTCCAAATGGGGCCCCCCCCCCTACCCCCGCGACGCCCCCCCACCCCCTTCCCCTAGATACGCCTCGGACTGTTGCAGGAATCTCCTGCACTGCAACATGGTGTTGGGTGCCAGCACAGCCCGCACAGTGGTATATCCAGCACAGCCCGCACAGTGGTATATCCAGCACAGCCCGCACAGTGGTATATCCAGCACAGCCCGCACAGTGGTATATCCAGCACAGCCCGCACAGTGGTATATCCAGCACAGCCCGCACAGTGGTATATCCAGCACAGCCCGCACAGTGGTATATCCAGCACAGCCCGCACAGTGGTATATCCAGCACAGCCCGCACAGTGGTATATCCAGCACAGCCAGCACAGTGGTATATCCAGCACAGCCCGCACAGGGGTATATACAGCACAGCCCGCACAGTGGTATATCCAGCACAGCCCGCACAGTGGTATATCCAGCACAGCCCGCACAGTGGTATATCCAGCACAGCCCGCACAGTGGTATATCCAGCACAGCCCGCACAGTGGTATATCCAGCACAGCCAGCACAGTGGTATATCCAGCACAGCCCGCACAGGGGTATATACAGCACAGCCCGCACAGTGGTATATCCAGCACAGCCCGCACAGTGGTATATCCAGCACAGCCCGCACAGTGGTATATCCAGCACAGCCCGCACAGTGGTATATCCAGCACAGCCCGCACAGTGGTATATCCAGCACAGCCCGCACAGTGGTATATCCAGCACAGCCCGCACAGTGGTATATCCAGCACAGCCCGCACAGTGGTATATCCAGCACAGCCCGCACAGTGGTATATACAGCACAGCCCGCACAGTGGTATATACAGCACAGCCCGCACAGGGGTATATACAGCACAGCCCGCACAGTGGTATATACAGCAGAGCCCGCACAGTGGTATATACAGCAGAGCCCGCACAGGGGTATATACAGCACAGCCAGCACAGGGGTATATACAGCACAGCCGGCACAGGGGTACATACAGCACAGCCCGCACAGTGGTATATAGAGCACAGCCCGCATCTCATCTCCCCCCCCCCGATAATGGCCCCACAGTCCGGTTAAAAAGAAAAAAAAAACTCCTCACCTTTCCTTTTGCCCGCGCTGCTCCTGGCGGCTGCAGTCTGCCCAGGACACTGCAGGTGCGCGATGATATGACATCATCGCGCACCCGCAGTGTACTGTCAGAGGCAGAGCGGGGAATGATGGGAGAGGGAGCGTCAGGTGACGCTCTCCTCCATCATTGCATTGAACTATACCGGTGTCATAGACGCCGGTATAGTTAAATGCGGCGGCGGCGGCGGCGGCGGCGGCGGCGGCGGCGGCGGCGGGGGGGGGAAGGAACAGTGCAGCGGCCCACTACTGGCATCGGCTCTTCTGGCATTTGCCAGAAGTGCCCGATGGCCAGCCCGGCCCTGCTCTGACCTGCCGGCCCGGGGCCCCTGACCTGCGGGGCCCGGTCGCAATGGCGACCGCTGCGACCGCGGTCGTTACGCCCCTGGGTCTGAATGATGCCATGAAATTGGCTATCCAGATTGATCGGCGTTTACGGGAGCGCAAATCTGTGCACCATATGGCGGTATCTTCTGAGCAAAAATCTGTGCACCATATGGCGGTATCTTTTGAGCAAAAACCTGTGCACCATATGGCGGTATCTTCTGAGCAAAAACCTGTGCACCATATGGCGGTATCTTCTGAGCAAAGACCTGTGCATCATTTGGCGGTGACCTCTGAAAAGGCACCAGAGCATATGCAATGCGATAGTGTATTGTCTAGAGGCGAACGACAGAATTACAGGCGCAAAAATGGGTTGTGCTTCTATTGTGGAGATCCAGCTCATGTTATATCAGCATGCTCTAAACGCATAAAGAAGGTTGATAAAAAGGTTGATAAATCTTTTTCTATGGGTACCTTGCAGTCTAAATTTCTTTTGTCCGTGACATTGATTTGTACTTTATCATCTGTTACTGTGGATGCTTATGTGGATTCTGGCGCTGCTCTGAGTCTCATGGATTGGTCCTTTGCCAAGCGTTGTGGGTTTGATTTAGAGCCTCTGGAGGTTTCTATTCCCTTAAAGGGTATTGATTCTACACCTTTGGCTAGCAATAAACCACAATATTGGACACAAGTGACTATGCATCTGTCCCCAGACCATCAGGAGATTATTCGTTTCCTTGTGTTATATAATCTACATGACGTATTAGTACTTGGATTACCATGGTTACAAATTCATAATCCAGTCTTGGACTGGAGATCAATGTCTGTGCTGAGCTGGGGATGTCAGGGGATTCATGGGGATGCACCTTTGGTTCCCATTTCTTCATCTACTCCCTCTGAGATCCCAGCATTTCTGTCAGATTTTTATGATGTCTTTCAGGAGCCTAAAACTGATTCTCTCCCTCCTCACAGAGAGTGTGACTGCGCTATTGAGTTGATTCCCAGTAGTAAATTTCCTAAGGGTCGCTTGTTTAATTTGTCTGTACCTGAACATACTGCTATGCGGGAGTATATCAGAGAATCTTTGGAAAAGGGTCATATTCGCCCCTCTTTGTCTCCACTGGGGGCAGGGTTTTTCTTTGTGGGTAAAAAGGATGGTTCATTGAGACCTTGTATCGACTATCGACTTCTGAATAAGATTACAGTTAAATACCAGTATCCGTTACCTTTACTGACTGATCTTTTTGCTCGCATAAAGGGGGCGAAGTGGTTCACTAAGATCGATCTACGTGGTGCGTATAATTTGGTGCGGATTAAGCAGGGGGATGAGTGGAAGACCGCATTTAATACGCCTGAAGGCCATTTTGAGTATTTGGTAATGCCTTTCGGTCTCGCGAATGCCCCTTCCGTTTTTCAGTCCTTTATGCACGATATTTTCCGTGAATATCTGGATAAATTTATGATTGTGTATTTGGATGATATTTTGATTTTTTCGGAGGACTGGGAATCTCATGTTCAACAGGTCAGGAGAGTTTTTCAGGTTTTACGAGCTAATTCTCTATTTGTGAAGGGCTCAAAGTGTATTTTTGGGGTTCAGAGAATTTCCTTTTTGGGATATATTTTTTCCCCTTCGTCTATGGAGATGGACCCTGTTAAGGTTCAGGCTATTTGTGATTGGGTACAACCTACTTCTCTAAAGAGTCTTCAGAAATTCTTGGGATTTGCTAATTTCTATCGCCGATTCATAGCGGGTTTTTCTGCCATTGCTAAACCTTTGACTGATTTGACCAAGAAGGGTGCTGATGTTGCTAATTGGTCCTCTGCGGCTGTGGAGGCCTTTCGGGAGCTTAAGCGCCGCTTTTCTTCTGCTCCTGTGTTGCGCCAGCCTGATGTTTCGCTCCCGTTCCAGGTTGAAGTAGATGCTTCCGAGATCAGAGCAGGTGCAGTTTTGTCGCAGAAAGGTCCTGACTGCTCAGTGATGAGACCATGTGCGTTTTTCTCTCGAAAGTTTTCGCCCGCTGAGCGAAATTATGATGTTGGAAATCGGGAGCTCTTGGCCATGAAGTGGGCATTTGAGGAGTGGCGTCATTGGCTTGAGGGTGCTAGACACCAGGTGGTGGTCTTGACTGACCACAAAAATCTAATTTATCTTGAGTCAGCCAGGCGTCTGAATCCTAGACAGGCGCGCTGGTCGTTGTTTTTCTCTCGATTTAACTTTGTGGTTTCATATCTGCCTGGGTCTAAGAATGTGAGGGCGGATGCCCTCTCTAGGAGTTTTGAGCCTGACTCGCCTGGTGATTCCGAACCTACTGGCATCCTGAAGGATGGGGTGATATTGTCAGCTGTCTCCCCAGACCTGCGGCGCTCTTTGCAGGAGTTTCAGGTGGATAGGCCTGATCGCTGTCCGCCTGGTAGATTGTTTGTCCCTGATGACTGGACCAGTAGAGTTATTTCGGAGGTTCACTCTTCCGCGTTGGCAGGTCATCCTGGAATTTTTGGCACCAGGGATCTGGTGTCTAGGTCCTTCTGGTGGCCTTCCTTGTCTCGAGATGTACGTATTTTTGTGCAGTCTTGTGATGTTTGTGCTCGGGCTAAGCCCTGCTGTTCCCGGGCCAGCGGGTTGTTGTTGCCCTTGCCTATTTTTAAGAGGCCTTGGACTCACATCTCTATGGACTTTATTTCTGACCTTCCTGTTTCTCGTAGGATGTCCGTCATCTGGGTGGTGTGTGACCGTTTTTCCAAGATGGTTCACTTGGTACCTTTGCCCAAATTGCCCTCCTCCTCTGAGCTGGTCCCTCTATTTTTTCAGAATGTTGTGCGTTTGCATGGTATTCCTGAGAGTATAGTGTCTGACAGGGGTACTCAGTTTGTGTCTAGATTTTGGCGGGCGTTCTGTGCCAGGATGGGCATCGACTTGTCTTTTTCGTCTGCATTCCATCCTCAGACTAATGGCCAGACTGAGCGTACTAATCAGACCTTGGAGACTTACTTGAGGTGTTTTGTGTCCGCTGATCAGGACGATTGGCTTGATTTTTTGCCATTGGCAGAGTTTGCCCTTAACAATCGGGCCAGTTCTGCCACTTTGGTTTCTCCATTTTTTTGTAATTCAGGGTTTCACCCTCGCTTTTCGTCCGGTCAATTGGAGTCTTCGGATTGTCCTGGAGTAGATGCTGTGGTTGATAGAATGCATCAGATTTGGGGACAGGTTGTGGACAATCTGAAGTTGTCCCAGGAGAAGACTCAACAGTTCACTAATCGTCATCGGCGTGTCGGTCCTCGTCTTTGTGTTGGGGACCTGGTTTGGTTGTCTTCTCGATTTGTTCCTATGAAGGTCTCGTCTCCTAAGTTTAAGCCTCGGTTTATCGGCCCTTATAGGATTCTGGAGGTTCTCAATCCTGTGTCCTTTCGTTTGGACCTCCCAGCATCTTTTACTATTCATAATGTTTTTCATCGGTCATTGTTGCGGAGGTATGAGGTGCCGGTTGTTCCGTCTGCTGATCCTCCTGCTCCTGTGCTGGTTGAGGGTGAGTTGGAGTATGTGGTGGAAAAGATCTTGGACTCCCGTGTTTCCAGACGGAAACTTCAGTATCTGGTTAAGTGGAAAGGCTATGGTCAGGAGGATAATTCTTGGGTGACAGCATCTGATGTTCATGCTCCTGATTTGGTTCGTGCATTTCATAGTGCTCATCCAGATCGCCCTGGTGGTTCTGGTGAGGGTTCGGTGCCCCCTCCTTAAGGGGGGGGTACTGTTGTGAATTCTGTTTGTGGGCTCCCCCGGTGGTGTTTTATGGTAGTGCCACTTATTTGCCTTCTTCTATCCTTGATCACCTGTTGACACCCATTAGGGGAGTTTCCTATTTAAGGCTGCTTGGCTGCTGGTCTGATGCCGGCCAACAATGTATCAGTAGCATTCTGTTGCATTCTCCTGCCTCAAGATCCTGTTCAGCTAAGTTGAATTTTGTTTCTAGTTTATTCTATTTTTGTCCAGCTATTTGCAATGTGACTCTCTGTAGCTGGAAGCTCTCGTGGACTGGAATTGCCACTCCAGTGGCATGAGTTGTCACTGGAGTTTTAAAGTAATTTCAGGATGGTGTTTTTGAGTAGTGTTTTGAAGTTGACCGTGAAGTGACTCTTTCCTGTACTTCTGCTATCTAGTAAGCGGACCTCACTGTGCTAAATCTGCTGTTCATCCTACGTATGTCTTTTCCTCTTGACTCACCGTCAATATCTGTGGGGGGCTGCTATCTCCTTTTGGGGTTCATCTCTGGAGGTAAGGCAGGCCTGTATATTCCTCTGATAGGGGTAGTTAGATCTCCGGCTGGCGCGTGGTGTCTAGGGCATCGTAGGAAACACTCCCCGGCTACTTCCAGTGTCGTGTCAGGTTCAGGTCACGGTCACTTTAGTTCCCATCACCCGAGAGCTAGTCCGTTGTTATTTTGATTTCCCTGCCATTGGGAAAATCATAACAGGAGGCCACAGAGCAGGAGGTTACAGTAGCCAAGGCGGGAGATGATGAGGGCATGGACTAGGGTTTTTGCAGATTCTTGGTTTAGGAATGTACGGATCCGTGAAATATTTTTGAGTGGGAGGCGGCAGGAAGTGGAAAGGGTTTGGATATGTGGTTTGAAGGAGAGATCAGTGTCGAGCATTACCCCAAGACAGCGGGCTTGTGGTACTGAGGAGAGTGGGCAGCCGTTTACTGTAATGGATAGGTTCGTTGGGGAGGTCGTGTGAGAAGGGGGAAAGACGATGATTTCTGTTTTGTCCATGTTAAGTTTTAGAAATCTAGCGGAGAAGAAGGATGAAATAGCTGATAGACATTGAGGGATTCTGGTTAGAAGGGTGGTGATATCTGGTCCAGAGATGTAGATCTGTGTGTCGTCAGCATAGAGATGATACCGAAAGCCGTGAGATTCTATGAGCTGTCCCAGGCCAAAGGTGTAAATGGAGAAGAGCAGGGGCCCTAGAACTGAACCTTGCGGGACTCCAACAGATAGGGGGTGAGGTGAGGAGGTGGTGTGTGAGTGGGAAACGCTGAATGTCCGGTCAGTTAGGTATGACGACATCCAGGATAGGGCCAAGTCTGTAATGCCAAGGGATGAGAGGGTCTGCAGCAACAGGGAATGGTCCACTGTGTCAAAGGCAGAATACAGGTCCAGGAGGAGGAGGATAGAGTAGTGCCGCTTGCTCTTGGCGGTTAATAGGTCATTGGTGACCTTAGTTAGGGCAGTTTCAGTAAAGTGGTGTGACCGGAAGCCAGATTGAAAGTGGTCGAAGAGGGAGCAGGAAGATAGATGGGAGGACAGTTCAAGATGGACGTGTTGTTCCAGTAGTTTGGAGGCATAGGGAAGAAGTGATATAGGGCGATAGCTAGATACAGAGGATGGGTCAAGAGAGGGCTTTTTGAGGATAGGTGTGATTGAGGCATGTTTAAAGCTTGAGGGGAAAACACCAGTTGTTAGTGATAGGTTGAAGAGATGGGTTAGGGTTGGGATGAAGACTGTGGCGAGGTTTGGGATGAAGTGGGATGGGATCGGATCAAGTGCACAGGTGGTGAGATGTGATCTTGAGAGTAGAGTGGAGAGTCTGTCTTCTGTAATGGTGGAGAAGTTGGTTTTGGAGGTGGAGGGCTGGGTAGTTGGGAGGAAGGGTTCTGGGGGTTGTCGACTAAAACTGTCTCTGATGTTCTCAATCTTCTGCTTGAAAAATGAGGCAAAGTCTTCAGCAGAGATGAGTGGGGAGGGAGGAGGCGCTGGAGGATGGAGGAGAGAATTGAAGGTGTTGAATAACTGTTTGGGGTTGTGAGACAGGGAGGATATAAGAGATGAGAAGTAGGTTTGTTTTGCTGTGGCGAGTGTGGTCTTGAAAGTAGTGAGGGACTGTTTGAATGTGATGAAGTGCTCGTTGGAGTGGGATCTCTTCCCTCTCCGCTCTGCAGCCCTGGAAGCTCGCCTCAGTTCTTTGGTCAGGCGGGTGTGCCAGGGCTGTCTGTTCATTTTGCGAGCTTTGGTATGTGTGAGAGGGGCAAGAGATTCCAAAGCTGCAGTTATTGTGGTGTTGTATAGAGCGGCAGCATCGTCCGCATTGTAGAACCAGAAACACATGGGCTACTTGCACACTGAACAAGTCTGTAGGAACCTGTTCACACCACCAGAAAACTTGAAGACACAAAAAAGCACAGTGAGGTCAAAAATACTCTGTTGTAAAAAAATCACAGTAATAAGCAAGTGCTAGTCAAAAGATGTAAAGAAAACAGGGTATTTAGTTGATACGTTTTTTTGCAAAAAAATGTATACTAAGCTGCTCCACCAAATCGCCAAGGTATACCCTTATAGAGCAGTCCTAACTAATGTATGCAATCCCTATCTGATGTATTTAAAACCTGATTATCTGTATAGTACCTGTATAAGCAGGGTTCAGAGAGAAAAAAATATACATGTGGACATGCAGGATGGAACAGCTTAAATGCAAATGACCCACAGAGGAGTGGTGGACTCCCCAGTCTTGTAGAAACAAGAGAACAATTATAGAACCAGAAACACATGGGCTACTTGCACACTGAACAAGTCTGTAGGAACCTGTTCACACCACCAGAAAACTTGAAGACACACATGGGCTACTTGCACACTGAACAAGTCTGTAGGAACCTGTTCACACCACCAGAAAACTTGAAGACACAAAAAAAAACAGGTGTGAACAGGTTCCTACAGACTTGTTCAGTGTGCAAGTAGCCCATGTGTTTCTGGTTCTATAATTGTTCTCTTGTTTCTACAAGACTCGGGAGTCCACCACTCCTCTGTGGGTCATTTGCATTTAAGCTGTTCCATCCTGCATGTCCACATGTATATTTTTTTCTCTCTGAACCCTGCTTATACAGGTACTATACAGATAATCAGGTTTTAAATACATCAGATAGGGATTGCATACATTAGTTAGGACTGCTCTATAAGGGTATACCTTGGCGATTTGGTGGAGCAGCTTAGTATACATTTTTTTGCAAAAAAACGTATCAACTAAATACCCTGTTTTCTTTACATCTTTTGACTAGCACTTGCTTATTACTGTGATTTTTTTACAACAGAGTATTTTTGACCTCACTGTGCTTTTTTGTGTCTTCAAGTTTTCTGGTGGTGTGAACAGGTTCCTACAGACTTGTTCAGTGTGCAAGTAGCCCATGTGTTTCTGGTTCTATAATTGTTCTCTTGTTTCTACAAGACTGGGGAGTCCACCACTCCTCTGTGGGTCATTTGCATTTAAGCTGTTCCATCCTGCATGTCCACATGTATATTTTTTTTCTCTCTGAACCCTGCTTATACAGGTACTATACAGATAATCAGGTTTTAAATACATCAGATAGGGATTGCATACATTAGTTAGGACTGCTCTATAAGGGTATACCTTGGCGACTTGGTGGAGCAGCTTAGTATACATTTTTTTGCAAAAAAACGTATCAACTAAATACCCTGTTTTCTTTACATCTTTTGACTAGCACTTGCTTATTACTGTGATTTTTTTACAACAGAGTATTTTTGACCTCACTGTGCTTTTTTGTGTCTTCAAGTTTTCTGGTGGTGTGAACAGGTTCCTACAGACTTGTTCAGTGTGCAAGTAGCCCATGTGTTTCTGGTTCTATAATTGTTCTCTTGTTTCTACAAGACTGGGGAGTCCACCACTCCTCTGTGGGTCATTTGCATTTAAGCTGTTCCATCCTGCATGTCCACATGTATATTTTTTTCTCTCTGAACCCTGCTTATACAGGTACTATACAGATAATCAGGTTTTAAATACATCAGATAGGGATTGCATACATTAGTTAGGACTGCTCTATAAGGGTATACCTTGGCGATTTGGTGGAGCAGCTTAGTATACATTTTTTTGCAAAAAAACGTATCAACTAAATACCCTGTTTTCTTTACATCTTTTGACTAGCACTTGCTTATTACTGTGATTTTTTTACAACAGAGTATTTTTGACCTCACTGTGCTTTTTTGTGTCTTCAAGTTTTCTGGTGGTGTGAACAGGTTCCTACAGACTTGTTCAGTGTGCAAGTAGCCCATGTGTTTCTGGTTCTATAATTGTTCTCTTGTTTCTACAAGACTGGGGAGTCCACCACTCCTCTGTGGGTCATTTGCATTTAAGCTGTTCCATCCTGCATGTCCACATGTATATTTTTTTCTCTCTGAACCCTGCTTATACAGGTACTATACAGATAATCAGGTTTTAAATACATCAGATAGGGATTGCATACATTAGTTAGGACTGCTCTATAAGGGTATACCTTGGCGATTTGGTGGAGCAGCTTAGTATACATTTTTTTGCAAAAAAACGTATCAACTAAATACCCTGTTTTCTTTACATCTTTTGACTAGCACTTGCTTATTACTGTGATTTTTTTACAACAGAGTATTTTTGACCTCACTGTGCTTTTTTGTGTCTTCAAGTTTTCTGGTGGTGTGAACAGGTTCCTACAGACTTGTTCAGTGTGCAAGTAGCCCATGTGTTTCTGGTTCTATAATTGTTCTCTTGTTTCTACAAGACTGGGGAGTCCACCACTCCTCTGTGGGTCATTTGCATTTAAGCTGTTCCATCCTGCATGTCCACATGTATATTTTTTTCTCTCTGAACCCTGCTTATACAGGTACTATACAGATAATCAGGTTTTAAATACATCAGATAGGGATTGCATACATTAGTTAGGACTGCTCTATAAGGGTATACCTTGGCGATTTGGTGGAGCAGCTTAGTATACATTTTTTTGCAAAAAAACGTATCAACTAAATACCCTGTTTTCTTTACATCTTTTGACTAGCACTTGCTTATTACTGTGATTTTTTTACAACAGAGTATTTTTGACCTCACTGTGCTTTTTTGTGTCTTCAAGTTTTCTGGTGGTGTGAACAGGTTCCTACAGACTTGTTCAGTGTGCAAGTAGCCCATGTGTTTCTGGTTCTATAATTGTTCTCTTGTTTCTACAAGACTGGGGAGTCCACCACTCCTCTGTGGGTCATTTGCATTTAAGCTGTTCCATCCTGCATGTCCACATGTATATTTTTTTCTCTCTGAACCCTGCTTATACAGGTACTATACAGATAATCAGGTTTTAAATACATCAGATAGGGATTGCATACATTAGTTAGGACTGCTCTATAAGGGTATACCTTGGCGATTTGGTGGAGCAGCTTAGTATACATTTTTTTGCAAAAAAACGTATCAACTAAATACCCTGTTTTCTTTACATCTTTTGACTAGCACTTGCTTATTACTGTGATTTTTTTACAACAGAGTATTTTTGACCTCACTGTGCTTTTTTGTGTCTTCAAGTTTTCTGGTGGTGTGAACAGGTTCCTACAGACTTGTTCAGTGTGCAAGTAGCCCATGTGTTTCTGGTTCTATAATTGTTCTCTTGTTTCTACAAGACTGGGGAGTCCACCACTCCTCTGTGGGTCATTTGCATTTAAGCTGTTCCATCCTGCATGTCCACATGTATATTTTTTTCTCTCTGAACCCTGCTTATACAGGTACTATACAGATAATCAGGTTTTAAATACATCAGATAGGGATTGCATACATTAGTTAGGACTGCTCTATAAGGGTATACCTTGGCGATTTGGTGGAGCAGCTTAGTATACATTTTTTTGCAAAAAAACGTATCAACTAAATACCCTGTTTTCTTTACATCTTTTGACTAGCACTTGCTTATTACTGTGATTTTTTTACAACAGAGTATTTTTGACCTCACTGTGCTTTTTTGTGTCTTCAAGTTTTCTGGTGGTGTGAACAGGTTCCTACAGACTTGTTCAGTGTGCAAGTAGCCCATGTGTTTCTGGTTCTATAATTGTTCTCTTGTTTCTACAAGACTGGGGAGTCCACCACTCCTCTGTGGGTCATTTGCATTTAAGCTGTTCCATCCTGCATGTCCACATGTATATTTTTTTCTCTCTGAACCCTGCTTATACAGGTACTATACAGATAATCAGGTTTTAAATACATCAGATAGGGATTGCATACATTAGTTAGGACTGCTCTATAAGGGTATACCTTGGCGATTTGGTGGAGCAGCTTAGTATACATTTTTTTGCAAAAAAACGTATCAACTAAATACCCTGTTTTCTTTACATCTTTTGACTAGCACTTGCTTATTACTGTGATTTTTTTACAACAGAGTATTTTTGACCTCACTGTGCTTTTTTGTGTCTTCAAGTTTTCTGGTGGTGTGAACAGGTTCCTACAGACTTGTTCAGTGTGCAAGTAGCCCATGTGTTTCTGGTTCTATAATTGTTCTCTTGTTTCTACAAGACTGGGGAGTCCACCACTCCTCTGTGGGTCATTTGCATTTAAGCTGTTCCATCCTGCATGTCCACATGTATATTTTTTTCTCTCTGAACCCTGCTTATACAGGTACTATACAGATAATCAGGTTTTAAATACATCAGATAGGGATTGCATACATTAGTTAGGACTGCTCTATAAGGGTATACCTTGGCGATTTGGTGGAGCAGCTTAGTATACATTTTTTTGCAAAAAAACGTATCAACTAAATACCCTGTTTTCTTTACATCTTTTGACTAGCACTTGCTTATTACTGTGATTTTTTTACAACAGAGTATTTTTGACCTCACTGTGCTTTTTTGTGTCTTCAAGTTTTCTGGTGGTGTGAACAGGTTCCTACAGACTTGTTCAGTGTGCAAGTAGCCCATGTGTTTCTGGTTCTATAATTGTTCTCTTGTTTCTACAAGACTGGGGAGTCCACCACTCCTCTGTGGGTCATTTGCATTTAAGCTGTTCCATCCTGCATGTCCACATGTATATTTTTTTCTCTCTGAACCCTGCTTATACAGGTACTATACAGATAATCAGGTTTTAAATACATCAGATAGGGATTGCATACATTAGTTAGGACTGCTCTATAAGGGTATACCTTGGCGATTTGGTGGAGCAGCTTAGTATACATTTTTTTGCAAAAAAACGTATCAACTAAATACCCTGTTTTCTTTACATCTTTTGACTAGCACTTGCTTATTACTGTGATTTTTTTACAACAGAGTATTTTTGACCTCACTGTGCTTTTTTGTGTCTTCAAGTTTTCTGGTGGTGTGAACAGGTTCCTACAGACTTGTTCAGTGTGCAAGTAGCCCATGTGTTTCTGGTTCTATAATTGTTCTCTTGTTTCTACAAGACTGGGGAGTCCACCACTCCTCTGTGGGTCATTTGCATTTAAGCTGTTCCATCCTGCATGTTCACATGTATATTTTTTTCTCTCTGAACCCTGCTTATACAGGTACTATACAGATAATCAGGTTTTAAATACATCAGATAGGGATTGCATACATTAGTTAGGACTGCTCTATAAGGGTATACCTTGGCGATTTGGTGGAGCAGCTTAGTATACATTTTTTTGCAAAAAAACGTATCAACTAAATACCCTGTTTTCTTTACATCTTTTGACTAGCACTTGCTTATTACTGTGATTTTTTTACAACAGAGTATTTTTGACCTCACTGTGCTTTTTTGTGTCTTCAAGTTTTCTGGTGGTGTGAACAGGTTCCTACAGACTTGTTCAGTGTGCAAGTAGCCCATGTGTTTCTGGTTCTATAATTGTTCTCTTGTTTCTACAAGACTGGGGAGTCCACCACTCCTCTGTGGGTCATTTGCATTTAAGCTGTTCCATCCTGCATGTCCACATGTATATTTTTTTCTCTCTGAACCCTGCTTATACAGGTACTATACAGATAATCAGGTTTTAAATACATCAGATAGGGATTGCATACATTAGTTAGGACTGCTCTATAAGGGTATACCTTGGCGATTTGGTGGAGCAGCTTAGTATACATTTTTTTGCAAAAAAACGTATCAACTAAATACCCTGTTTTCTTTACATCTTTTGACTAGCACTTGCTTATTACTGTGATTTTTTTACAACAGAGTATTTTTGACCTCACTGTGCTTTTTTGTGTCTTCAAGTTTTCTGGTGGTGTGAACAGGTTCCTACAGACTTGTTCAGTGTGCAAGTAGCCCATGTGTTTCTGGTTCTATAATTGTTCTCTTGTTTCTACAAGACTGGGGAGTCCACCACTCCTCTGTGGGTCATTTGCATTTAAGCTGTTCCATCCTGCATGTCCACATGTATATTTTTTTCTCTCTGAACCCTGCTTATACAGGTACTATACAGATAATCAGGTTTTAAATACATCAGATAGGGATTGCATACATTAGTTAGGACTGCTCTATAAGGGTATACCTTGGCGATTTGGTGGAGCAGCTTAGTATACATTTTTTTGCAAAAAAACGTATCAACTAAATACCCTGTTTTCTTTACATCTTTTGACTAGCACTTGCTTATTACTGTGATTTTTTTACAACAGAGTATTTTTGACCTCACTGTGCTTTTTTGTGTCTTCAAGTTTTCTGGTGGTGTGAACAGGTTCCTACAGACTTGTTCAGTGTGCAAGTAGCCCATGTGTTTCTGGTTCTATAATTGTTCTCTTGTTTCTACAAGACTGGGGAGTCCACCACTCCTCTGTGGGTCATTTGCATTTAAGCTGTTCCATCCTGCATGTCCACATGTATATTTTTTTCTCTCTGAACCCTGCTTATACAGGTACTATACAGATAATCAGGTTTTAAATACATCAGATAGGGATTGCATACATTAGTTAGGACTGCTCTATAAGGGTATACCTTGGCGATTTGGTGGAGCAGCTTAGTATACATTTTTTTGCAAAAAAACATATCAACTAAATACCCTGTTTTCTTTACATCTTTTGACTAGCACTTGCTTATTACTGTGATTTTTTTACAACAGAGTATTTTTGACCTCACTGTGCTTTTTTGTGTCTTCAAGTTTTCTGGTGGTGTGAACAGGTTCCTACAGACTTGTTCAGTGTGCAAGTAGCCCATGTGTTTCTGGTTCTATAATTGTTCTCTTGTTTCTACAAGACTGGGGAGTCCACCACTCCTCTGTGGGTCATTTGCATTTAAGCTGTTCCATCCTGCATGTCCACATGTATATTTTTTTCTCTCTGAACCCTGCTTATACAGGTACTATACAGATAATCAGGTTTTAAATACATCAGATAGGGATTGCATACATTAGTTAGGACTGCTCTATAAGGGTATACCTTGGCGATTTGGTGGAGCAGCTTAGTATACATTTTTTTGCAAAAAAACGTATCAACTAAATACCCTGTTTTCTTTACATCTTTTGACTAGCACTTGCTTATTACTGTGATTTTTTTTACAACAGAGTATTTTTGACCTCACTGTGCTTCATCGTCCGCATTGTGTAGGGAGCTTATGTCTGTGAGAGGGAGGAGGGATTCAGAGAGTGAGTGTAGATCAAGGTGTTTAAGATTTCTGCGAGGGTGTGCAAGTTTGTGGGGTGGGGATTGTAGACAAGGAGTGGAGAGAATGTGAGTAGGTTGTGGTCAGAAAGAAGAAGAGGTGAGTTAGAGAGCTTAGATAGGGAGCAGAGGCGGGTGAAGATGAGATCCAGTGTGTGACCATCTTTGTGAGTGGCTGTAGAAGACCATTGAGCAAGGCCAAAGGAGGAAGTGAGAGATAGAAGTTTAGTGGCAGCTGAGAGGGTAGTGTCAATGGGGATGTTGAAGTCGCCCATGATGATAGTGAGGATGTCAGCGGTGAGGAAATGGAGTAGGCAGGTGGGGAAGTGGTCAAAGAAGGTGGTGGCTGGCCCTGGGGGACGGTAGATGACAGCCAGTTGGAGGTTGGAGGGGGAGTAGATGCGCACGGAGTGCTCCTCAAAGGAAGGGAGGATAACAGAGGGCGGAAGTGGGATTGGGGCGAAGGAGCAGTTATCTGACAGGAGAAAACCAACTCCTCCGCCATGCTTGCTGTTGGGGCGAGGGGTGTGAGAGAGGTGGAATCCACCATAGGAAAGCGCGGCTGGAGAGGCTGAGTCAGAGGGGGTGAGCCAGGTTTCAGTGATGCCGAGGAAGGAGAATTTGTTATTGATAAAGAGGTCGTGGATAAATGACAGTTTATTGCAGACAGAGCGTGCGTTCCATAGTGCTCCAGATAGGGAAATTGGGGGAGTGGGGGCTGGATGAATGGGTATGAGGTTACTGTGGTTGCGAAGATGTGTAGAGGATTGTGGCAGGGGATTAGAAATGAGTGTGGGGATGTGATGAGGAGGGCCAGGATTTGGGGATATGTCACCAGCAATGAGGAGCAGCAGACAGAGCGTTAGAAGGTGTGAGCTGGATAGGTCATGATGTGGCCGTTTGTGCCTGGAGAGAAAGGATTGTATGTGGGGGAATAGTTCTGTGGAGGAGGTGAGGTGGCTGGGGAGGATGGAGGAAGAAATGACTAGTTCCTTACTAGGTGGAGGGATTACTGGAGATAGGAAGAAATAAAGTAGTATGGGGATGAATGTTAACAGAAAGCGAAACATTATAGTAGTTTTCAATTCCTTTACCTTCCAGTCAATTCCAGTCCAATTCTAGTCTAATTCAAAGCAATTAAAAATCTGCAATTTAAAAGATGCAATTTCTAAGATGGTCAGACACGTCTGGTCAGACTCATGGCTTTGAATTTATGTTATGGGATGTAACCACAGCTTCTAATAATCTCCTTATATCAGACGACCTGAAAACTGCAATCTGGACAAAAAAGAAAAGGAATCATTCAGAAACAGCAGAAAGATTTCAATATCCTCAGGTGATGAGCAGGAGAGGATTTACCTCAGGAGGACATTACTGGGATGTGGAGGGTAGGGTTGAGCGACTTTTATTTTTATAGGATCGGGTCGGGTTTCACGAAACCCGACTTTCTCAAAAGTCGGGTCGAGTGAAATCGGCCGATCCTATAAAAAAGTCGGGGTCGGGGTCGGCCGAAACACGAAACCCAATGCAGTTCAATGGGATACTATGGTTCCCAGGGTCTGAAGGAGAGGAAACTCTCCTTCAGGCCCTGGGATCCATATTTAAGTGTAAAATAAAGAATTAAAATAAAAAATATTGATATACTCACCCTCTGACACGCCCTGGTAGTAATTGGCATCTTCCGTTCCTAAGAATGGCGCTTGAAAGACCTTTCGATAACGTCACGGCGGTTCTTAGGAACGGAAGATGCCGGTTACCAGCGGCGATGTCCAGGCTGCGTCGGAGAGGTGAGTATATCAATATTTTTTATTTTAATTCTTTATTTTACACTTAAATGTGGATTCCGATACCGATTTCCGATATCGCAAACATATCGGAACTCGGTATCGGAATTCCGATACCAGATTCAGAAGATCGCCGACCTCATGGCCGACCCCACACAGGGGTCGGGTCGGGTTTCATGAAACCCGACTTTGCCAAAAGTCGGCGACTTCTGAAAATGGCCGACCCGTTTCGCTCAACCCTAGTGGAGGGCAGTAAATCAGGGAGTTGGAGTGTGGGGATGTGTTATCCCAGTATAGACAGAAGGGGAGGTCAGTCAGGGGCGGATTATCAGAGGGTCAATCTGGGCGGTAGCCCAGGGCCCAGTGGTGTGGGGGGACCCTGGGCTACCGCACAGATTGACCCTCTGATAATCCGCCCGAGTATGCCCGCCGCCGCCGGCATTCAAGTGCCCCGCATCGGGCCCCTTCTCATCTGCTCACCGGGCCCCTTCTGGCGCTGCGGCGGTTTCCTATTGACGTGCGGGCGCGCGCCCTCACGTCAATAGTTAACAACAGCCGCCAGCCAATTGGAGGCTGGCAGCTGAAGTCGGCCGCAGCGCACACGTCGCCGGCATCTGACGTCATTGTCAGTCGCCGGCGAGTGTGCGCTGCTGGAGGGAGCTCGCCGCTTGGAGCGCTGGTCAGGTGAGGAGACTCTGTTTTTTTTTTTTGTTTTTTTTTATAAGATAACGGTGGATACACTGGGGGCAATGCTGGAGGACACACTGGGGCAATGCTGGAGACACTGGGGCAGATTGCTGGAGACACTGGGGCAATGCTGGAGACACTGGGGCAGATTGCTGGACACACTAGGGCAATGCTGGAGGACATACTTGGGCAGATTGCTGGACACACTGGGGGCAGGACTGGAGGCATGGGCAGAATGTAGACACGGGGCATGATTGGAGACACGGGGCAGAATGAAAGACATGGGGCAGGATTGGATCATGGGGCAGGATGGATACGATGGAGACAGATGGGGCAAGATGGGGAAATCATATGGTGTAGAATGGATACTCATGAGGGCAGGATGCAAGAACATACGGCTGGAGCCAGGAATGAGACACACGGGGCCAGGGTGGGGAATATTATTACCATAGGGGCTAATTAAGGGATATTATTACTGCAGTGCTGTATTTATTTTAATTTTTGAGTATACTGTTTTAAATGGGGGGGGGGGGGCGGTCCTGTTACTGTGCAGAGTGACACTATATCGCCTTTTTTTCTCCATGTGGTGTAATGTAGAAGTTGTGAAAAATTAAGTAATGTGTTCTGCAAGCGGAGCTCGAGATAACTGTGTTATTTCCTGCAGAAACGAGTCCTGGCTGGAAGAAATGATGGCGGTCTGTGCTGGATGAAAGATGAAGGACTTCACCTAGAGACGTCACTGGTGAGTCAGTGTTACCTATACACTGACACTATACACTGTATACTATATACAGAGGTCCTGTGTACAATGTCACCAGTGATCACTGTATTACCTCTTCACAGACACTGCATACTAAGTACAGATCAAAAAAAAACACCATTAGAGGAAAAACCTCCACTATACTAAACAAAAAAACACCAGAAAACAGGCAGAGATGCTTACCTGTTCAAGGCCTCCAACAATTGCACTAACCAGGGTGCACCAGGCCCAAATAGAGATAGCAAATACACAGGTGCAAATAATACCTATGCAGCCAACCTACAATCAGGAATTGGCCGCTTGGAGCACCCGTGCAAAAAAATAGTCTGTATGTGGCATGTTCACACAGGAATGCAAAGTATATGGTGCAAAGCCTATTAATGACGCCATATGTATAGCGGGCTAACCATGATGCATCCTGTGTGAACAGAGGCCACAGTGTACAGAGCCATCTAGGGCCCAGACGCACCCTGGAAAAATATACAGTGCACCAAAAACATAACAATGTATGCAAGGTATTGGTTGATATTATGGCCACAATATTGAAGCTGCCAACCCACGTCAAGGGTCCTTGTATCTTGGCAGTCCTAATCTAAAAAAAAAAAATAAAATAAAAAAAAAATATGCACTGTATATTTTTCCAGGGTGCGTCTGGGCCCTAGATGGCTCTGTACACTGTGGCCTCTGTTCACACAGGATGCATCATGGTTAGCCCGCTATACATATGGCGTCATTAATAGGCTTTGCACCATATACTTTGCATTCCTGTGTGAACATGCCACATACAGACTATTTTTTTGCACGGGTGCTCCAAGCGGCCAATTCCTGATTGTAGGTTGGCTGCATAGGTATTATTTGCACCTGTGTATTTGCTATCTCTATTTGGGCCTGGTGCACCCTGGTTAGTGCAATTGTTGGAGGCCTTGAACAGGTAAGCATCTCTGCCTGTTTTCTGGTGTTTTTTTACTAAGTACAGATCTCCTGTGAATACTGGCACTTATGGTGATAGTATTGTGTTTTTGTTTTTTTTTAAATTACTGATCAGTATTGTAGTATTCAGTCACTATGTGGTGGTAATATGTGGTCTGGAAATGGTGTTGTGGTATTTGTCCCTTGAATGTGCTATTTGGTCACCAAGTGCAAGTGGTGGCAATATGTGGTCTTGACATGGTGCGGTGGTATTTGTTCCTTGTATGTGATATTATTCGATCACTGTGGTTGTAATTTGTGGTCTGGTCATGGCGCGGTGGTATTTGTTCCTTGTATGTGATATTATTGGTCAAAATATACCTAAACTGTATTGCAGATTTTAACAAATATTTAATAGGTTACAGTAGAGTAGGGCCCGGCCATTTTTCTGGAATAATCTGGTTCGGGTATAACATGACCCCCGTTACATGACCCCGTCACATGACCGGGGGGGGGGCCCACAGTGTCTGAACAGCCCAGTGCCCTGGCTACCCTTAATCCACCCCTGAGGTCAGTCATACATTGGATATAATAACAAGTCCTGGAGTTTGTTGAGGTAGAATACTGAGTATTCAGTGATATAGTAAAGTGATTCTACTGGCTGACAAGATCTCCAGTGATAGAGTCAGGATATGTGTGAATTCATACCTCCCAACTTTTGAAGAAGTGAAAGAGGGACAAAGTTTGCGGCGCGCGCAGCGGCATATTTTAGGCCACACCTCTGACCACACCCATATCCACGCCCCAATGACACACATTTAGCACTGCTGATCACATTGTTTCATAAACAATAATTGTAAACAAAAACATATGGCCACACATGATGCTCAATACTGTATAATGGCCCCACAGTGCTCTAGGGAGGTGGTAACTGGACTGACTGCAAAACCTGATCCTAACCAAACACACTGAAGGTAGCCGGTGAACGTGCCTAAATTCCTGGATGTCTCGACGCGGCCTGAGAAACTTGCTACCCCTATAGGGAAAGTAAGACCTCCCTTGCCTCAGAGAAATGACCCCAAAGATATAGTAAGCCCCCAACAAATATTAACGGTGAGGTAAGGGGAAAATACAAAACGTAGAAATGAAAACAGATTCAGCAAATGAGGCCCACTAATACTAGATAGCAGAAGACAGGCAGGGAACTGTGAAGTCAGTAAAAAACCCTATACAAAATATCCACGCTGAGAATACAAGAACCCCCACACCAACTAACAGTGTGAGGGGAGAAACTCAGCCCCCTAGAGCTACCAGCAAGCAAGGAAATCACATATTAGCAAGCTGGACAAGGACAAGTAAATAACCAAGAAAAATATTGAACACTAATGAGCAAAAAATAACCAAACAGATAACTTAGCTTCTCTTGGAGAGACTGATAGTGAAGGAATTCAGGAGGATCAAGATAGCACTGAATACATCGACAGCAGGCAAATACTGAAAGTCCAGGTGAGCTAAATAGGAAACCAGCTAACAGATAACGAGACAGCTGATCCGCCTCAGACCTGCAGAAAGACACAAAGAGCCACCAGAGGGAGCCCAAAGACAGCACTCACACAGTACCACTTGTGACCACAAGAGGGAGCCCAAAAACAGAGTTCACAACAGTACCCCCCCTTGAGGAGGGGTCACCGAACCCTCATCAAAAACCCCAGGGCGATCAGGATGAGCCACATGGAAGGCATGAACCAAATCGGCCGCATGAACATCAGAGGCGACAACCCAGGAATTATCCTCCACCACGTACTCCAATTCGCCCTCAACCAGCACCGGGGCAGGGGGCTCAACAGAAGGAACCACAGGCACCACATACCTCCGCAACAAAGACCTATGGAACACGTTATGAATGGCAAACGATGCTGGGAGGTCCAAACGAAATGACACCGGGTTAAGGATTTCCAAAATCTTATAAGGACCGATGAAGCGAGGCTTGAACTTAGGAGAGGAGACCTTCATAGGAACATACCGAGAAGACAGCCATACCAAATCCCCAACACGAAGTCGAGGACCCACACCACGACGGCGGTTGGCAAAGCGCTGAGCCTTCTCCTGTGACAACTTCAAATTGTCCACCACATGGTTCCAAATCTGCTGCAACCTATCCACCACAGAATCCACCCCAGGACAGTCAGAAGGCTCAACCTGACCCGAGGAAAAACGAGGATGGAAACCAGAATTGCAGAAAAAAGGCGAAACCAAAGTAGCAGAACTAGCCCGATTATTAAGGGCAAACTCGGCCAATGGCAAAAAAGTCACCCAATCATCCTGATCAGCAGAAACAAAACATCTTAAATAAGTTTCCAAGGTCTGATTAGTTCGCTCGGTTTGGCCATTTGTCTGAGGATGGAAGGCCGACGAAAAAGACAAATCAATGCCCATCTTAGCACAAAAGATCCGCCAAAATCTGGACACAAACTGGGATCCTCTGTCAGACACAATATTTTCAGGGATGCCGTGCAAGCGAACCACATTCTGAAAAAATAGAGGAACCAAATCGGAGGAGGAAGGCAACTTAGGCAAGGGCACCAAATGGACCATTTTGGAAAAACGATCACACACCACCCAGATGACAGACATTCTCTGAGAGACTAGAAGATCCGAAATAAAATCCATGGAAATGTGCGTCCAAGGCCTCTTTGGGACAGGCAAAGGCAAAAGCAAACCGCTGGCACGAGAACAGCAAGGCTTAGCCCGAGCACAAATCCCACAGGACTGCACAAAGGAACGCACATCCCGCGACAAGGAAGGCCACCAGAAGGACCTAGCCACCAAATCTCTGGTACCAAAAATCCCAGGATGGCCTGCCAACACCGAAGAATGAACCTCGGAAATAACTCTGCTGGTCCATCTATCTGGGACAAACAGTCTCTCTGGTGGGCAACGGTCAGGTCTATCCGCCTGAAATTTCTGCAGCACTCGTCGCAAATCTGGGGAAATGGCAGACAAAATCACTCCCTCTCTGAGGATACCAGCCGGCTCTGAAACTCCCGGAGAGTCAGGCACGAAACTCCTAGAAAGAGCATCAGCCTTCACGTTCTTCGAACCAGGCAGGTACGAGACCACGAAATCGAAACGGGAGAAAAACAACGACCAACGAGCCTGTCTAGGATTCAGCCGCTTGGCAGACTCGAGATAAATCAGATTTTTGTGATCAGCCAAGACCACCACACGATGCTTAGCTCCCTCGAGCCAATGTCGCCACTCCTCAAATGCCCACTTCATAGCCAACAACTCCCGATTACCAACATCATAATTCCGCTCGGCAGGCGAAAACTTTCTTGAAAACAAAGCACAAGGTTTCATCACAGAGCAATCAGAGCTTCTCTGCGACAAAACAGCCCCTGCTCCAATCTCAGAAGCATCAACCTCGACCTGAAAAGGAAGAGAGACATCAGGCTGACACAAAACTGGAGCCGAAGAAAACCGGCGCTTCAGCTCCCGAAAGGCTTCCACGGCCGCAGGAGACCAATTAGTCACATCAGAACCCTTCTTGGTCAAATCCGTCAAGGGTTTAACCACGCCAGAAAAATTAGCAATGAAGCGACGGTAAAAATTAGCAAAACCCAAGAACTTCTGAAGACTCTTAACAGATGTAGGCTGAGTCCAGTCATGAATAGCCTGGACCTTGACTGGGTCCATCTCAATAGTAGAAGGAGAAAAAATAAAACCCAAAAAGGAAACCTTCTGTACTCCGAAAAGACATTTTGAGCCCTTCACAAATAAGGCATTAGCACGCAGGACCTGAAATACCATGCTGACCTGCTTCACATGGGACTCCCAGTCCTCAGAAAAGACCAAAATGTCATCCAGATACACAATCATAAATTTATCCAGATATTCTCGGAAGATGTCATGCATGAAGGACTGGAACACAGAAGGAGCATTAGAGAGTCCAAAAGGCATCACCAAGTACTCAAAATGGCCTTCGGGCGTATTAAATGCTGTTTTCCATTCATCCCCCTGCTTAATACGCACAAGGTTATACGCACCACGAAGATCTATCTTGGTGAACCAACTGGACCCCTTAATCCGAGCAAACAGATCAGATAATAATGGCAAAGGATACTGAAATTTGACCGTGATTTTATTTAGAAGACGATAATCTATACAAGGTCTCAGAGAACCATCCTTTTTGGCCACAAAAAAGAATCCTGCACCAAGAGGGGAGGAGGACGGGCGAATATGTCCCTTCTCTAAAGACTCCTTTATATAACTCCGCATCGCGGCATGTTCTGGTACAGACAAATTAAAAAGTCGTCCCTTAGGGAACTTACTACCAGGAATCAAATTTATAGCACAATCACAATCCCTGTGAGGAGGCAGGGCACCGGATCTGGGCTCATCAAATACATCCTGGTAGTCCGACAAAAACTCAGGAACCTCAGAAGGAGTGGAAGAAGCAATTGACACCAAAGGAGCATCGCCATGAATCCCCTGGCAACCCCAACTTGAAACAGACATAGCTTTCCAATCCAGAACTGGATTATGGGCCTGCAGCCATGGTAGACCCAAAACGACAACATCATGCAAATTATGCAGCACAAGAAAGCGAATCACCTCTTGATGTACAGGAGTCATGCACATGGTCACTTGAGTCCAATACTGAGGCTTATTCTCAGCCAATGGTGTAGCATCAATTCCCCTCAGTGGAATAGGGAATTCTAAAGGCTCCAGAACAAAACCACAGCGCCTGGCAAACGACAAATCCATCAGGTTCAGGGCAGCACCTGAATCCACAAAAGCCATAACCGAGTAGGATGACAAAGAACAAATTAAAGTAACAGACAAAATTAATTTAGGCTGTATAGTACCAACGGTGACAGATTTAGCGATTTTTTTTTACGCGCTTAGAGCATGCTGAGATAACATGAGTTGAATCACCACAGTAAAAGCACAACCCATTTTGACGTCTATGATTTTGCCGCTCAATTCTGGTCAGAATTCGGTCACATTGCATAGACTCAGGTCTCTGTTCAGAAAACACCGCCAGATGGTGCGCAGATTTGCGCTCCCGCAAACGCCGATCAATCTGAATGGCCAAAGCCATTGAGTCATTCAGACTTGCAGGCGTGGGGAACCACCATAACATTCTTAATGGCTTCAGAAAGACCTTCTCTGAAATTTGCAGCCAGGGCACACTCATTCCATTGACTAAGCACCGACCATTTCCGAAATTTTTGACAATACACCTCAGATTCATCCTGGCCCTGAGAGAGAGCCAGCAAGGCCTTTTCTGCCTGGTTCTCAAGATTAGGTTCCTCATAAAGCAAACCAAGCGCCAGAAAAAATGCATCCACATTCAGCAATGCAGGATCTCCTGGCGCCAGGGAGAAAGTCCAATCTTGAGGGTCGCCACGTAACAGGGAGATAACAATTCTAACTTGCTGAGCGGAATCACCAGAGGAACGAAAATTCAGAAACCTAGATCTATCTCCAGAAAACAACTCAGGAATAGGTACTTTGGCTCAGACATAGGACTGTCAACAACAAAATCCTGAATGCTTTGCACCCTTGCAGCAAGATGATCCACACTAGAAGTCAGACTCTGAATATCCATGTCTGCAGCTGAACTCAAAGCCACCCAGAGGTTAAGGGGATGAGAGAAGCTGGACAGACTGCAGCAAAGGGAGAGAAAAAAAAAATTGTACTCAGGGCTTCTCTTATCCCACTTCTGCGATGCATTAAACACTTTATGGCCTGCTGTACTGTTATGATCCTTAGTGGCTGAGGATCACAGAATGAACTAGCAAAGTTACTGAACATAGAACGAGCTCTAGGGAGGTGGTAACTGGACTGACCGCAAAACCTGATCCAAGAGGGAGCCCAAAAACAGAGTTCACAACAGGCCACACAGTGCTGCATACTGTAAAATGGCCACACATGATGCTCCATATTGTATAATGGCCACACATAGTGCTCCATACTGTAAAATGGCCCCATATGATGCTCCATACTGTATAATGGCCACACATGATGCTCCATACTGGATAATGGCCACACATGATGCTCCATACTGTATTATGGCCACAGAGTGCTCCATACTGTATAATGGCCACACATGATGCTCCATACTGTATAATGGCCACACAGTGCTCCACACACTGTATAACGGCCACACATGATGCTCCATACTGTATAATGGCCACACAGTGCTCCATACTGTATAATGGCCACACATGATGCTCCATACTGTATAATGGCCACACAGTGCTCCATACTGTATAATGGCCACACATGATGCTCCATACTGTATAATGGCCACACATCATGCTCCATACTGTATAATGAACACTCATGATGCTCCATACTGTATAATGGCCACACAGTGCTCAATACTGTATAATGCCCACACAGTGCTCCATACTGTATAAGGTCAAAACCCGTTGGTTGTATCATGTACCCCATCATTTGCTGTACCACTATGAAACAAGGATTTTAATGGATTTGTCTAAATAAATTGAGCTTTTATCCAAGTGTCACACTGGAGATTTACTTCCTCTTTTTTTCTGTTGTGGACAACGCCTCTAATCCAGGCACCTCCTTGTGTGAATTTCATTCTGAGTCAATCAAGACTTTTGTTCCTGAGCAAACTTGCACACAAGGACTTCTGCTTCAAACTGATGAGCTGAATTTTTCACCTTCCCTTCTTTCCTTTGCATACACATACTGTATAATGGCCACATATGAGGCTCCATACTGTATAATAGCCACACATGATGCTCCATACTGTATAATGGCCCCACATGATGCTCCATACTGTATGATGGCCACACATGATGCCCCATACTGTATAATGGCCACACATAGTGCTCCATACTGTATAATGGCCACACAGTGCTTCATACTGTATAATGACCACACAGTGCTCCATACTGTATAATGGCCACACAGTGCTCCATACTGTATAATGGCCACACAGTGCTCCATACTGTACAATGGCCACACATGATGCTCCATACTGTATAATGGCCACACATAGTGTTCCATACTGTATAATGACCACACGATGCTCAATACTGTATAATGGCCACACAGTGCTCAATACTGTATAATGGCCACACAGTGCTCCATACTGTATGGTGACCACACCTGATGCTCCATACTGTATTATGGCCACACAGTGCTCCATACTGTATAATGGCCACACATGATGCTCCATACTGTATAATGGCCACACAGTGCTCCACACACTGTATAATGGCCACACATGATGTTCCATACTGTATAATGGCCACACAGTGCTCCATACTGTATAATGGCCACACATGATGCTCCAAACTGTATAATGGCCACACAGTGCTCCATACTGTATAATGGCCACACATGATGCTCCATACTGTATAATTGCCACACAGTGCTCCACACACTGTATAATGGCCACACATGATGCTCCATACTGTATAATGGCCACACAGTGCTCCATACTGTATAAAGGCCACACATGATGCTCCATACTGTATAATGGCCACACAGTGCTCCATACTGTATAATGGCCTCACATGATGCTCCATACTGTATAATGAACACTCATGATGCTCCATACTGTATAATGGCCACACAGTGCTCAATACTGTATAATGGCCACACAGTGCTCAATACTGTATAATGGCTACACATGATGCTCCATACTGTATAAGGTCAAAACCCGTTGGTCGTATCATGTACCCCATCATCTGCTGTACCACTATGAAACAAGGATTTTAATGGATTTGCCTAAATAAATTGAGCTTTTATCCAAGTGTCACACTGGAGATTTACTTCCTCTTTTTTTCTGTTGTGGACAACGCCTCTAATCCAGGCACCTCCTTGTGTGAATTTCATTCTGAGTCAATCAAGAATTTTGTTCCTGAGCAAACTTGCACACAAAGACTTCTGCTTCAAACTGATGAGCTGAATTTTTCGCCTTCCTTTTTTTCCTTTGCATACACATACTGTATAATGGCCACATATGAGGCTCCATACTGTATAATAGCCACACATGATGCTCCATACTGTATAATGGCCCCACATGATGCTCCATACTGTATGATGGCCACACAAGATGCTACATACTGTATAATGGCCACACATAGTGCTCCATACTGTATAATGGCCACACAGTGCTTCATACTGTATAATGACCACACAGTGCTCCATACTGTATAATGGCCACACAGTGCTCCATACTGTATAATGGCCACACAGTGCTCCATACTGTACAATGGCCACCCATGATGCTCCATACTGTATAATGGCCACACAGTGCTCCATACTGTATAAAGGCCACACATGATGCTCCATACTGTATAATGGCCACACAGTGCTCCATACTGTATAATGGCCACACATGATGCTCCATACTGTATAATGGCCACACATCATGCTCCATACTGTATAATGAACACTCATGATGCTCCATACTGTATAATGGCCACACAGTGCTCAATACTGTATAATGGCCACACAGTGCTCAATACTGTATAATGGCCACACAGTGCTCAATACTGTATAATGGCCACACATGATGCTCCATACTGTATAAGGTCAAAACCCGTTGGTCGTATCATGTACCCCATCATCTGCTGTACCACTATGAAACAAGGATTTTAATGGATTTGCCTAAATAAATTGAGCTTTTATCCAAGTGTCACACTGGAGATTTAATTCCTCTTTTTTTCTGTTGTGGACAACGCCTCTAATCCAGGCACCTCCTTGTGTGAATTTCATTCTGAGTCAATCAAGAATTTTGTTCCTGAGCAAACTTGCACACAAAGACTTCTGCTTCAAACTGATGAGCTGAATTTTTCGCCTTCCTTTTTTTCCTTTGCATACACATACTGTATAATGGCCACATATGAGGCTCCATACTGTATAATAGCCACACATGATGCTCCATACTGTATAATGGCCCCACATGATGCTCCATACTGTATGATGGCCACACATGATACTACATACTGTATAATGGCCACACATAGTGCTCCATACTGTATAATGGCCACACAGTGCTTCATACTGTATAATGACCACACAGTGCTCCATACTGTATAATGGCCACACAGTGCTCCATACTGTATAATGGCCACACAGTGCTCCATACTGTACAATGGCCACACATGATGCTCCATACTGTATAATGGCCACACAGTGCTCCATACTGTATAAAGGCCACACATGATGCTCCATACTGTATAATGGCCACACAGTGCTCCATACTGTATAATGGCCACACATGATGCTCCATTGTTGTGAATTTGGATTCTGGGCTCCCCCGGTGGCTACTGGTGGAATTGAACTGGTGTCTTCATCTTCTCTGTTCACCTGTTCCCATCAAGATGTGGGAGTCGCTATATAACCTTGCTGCTCTGTTAGTTGCTTGCCGGTCAACAATGTTATCAGAAGCCTCTCTGTGCTTGTTCCTGCTCCTAGACAACTACTAGATAAGTTGGACTCTTGTCCATGTTTGTTTTTGCATTTTTGTTCCAGTTCACAGCTGTAGTTTCGTTACTGTGTCTGGAAAGCTCTTGTGAACAGGAATTGCCACTCTGGTGTTATGAGTTAATGCCAGAGTTTTAAAGTAATTTCTGGATGGTGTTTTGATAGGGTTTTCAGCTGACCATGAAAGTGTTCTTTCTGTCTTCTGCTATGTAGTAAGTGGACCTCAAATTTGCTAAACCTATTTTCATACTACGTTTTGTTATTTCATCTTAATTCACCGCCAATACATGTGGGGGGCCTCTGTCTCCTTTCGGGGTATTTCTCTAGAGGTGAGCTAGGACTAATATTTTCCTCTGCTAGCATTATTTAGTCCTCCGGCTGGTGCTGGGCATCTAGAATCAACGTAGGCATGCTACCCGGCCACTGCTAGTTGTGTGTTAGGTTTAGTTCATGGTCAGCTCAGTTCCCATCTTCCAAGAGCTAGTTCCTATATATGCTGATGCTATGTTCTCTTGCCATTGAGAACATGACAGTTTGACCGGCCCACTAAAGGGTTAAAATCCTTGGCTGAGAAAGGAGAGAAATAAGTAGTCTGCTGAAATTTTTTTTTTTTTTTTTTTTTCTCTCTTTGAATGGCTCTGTGTCCACCTGTTTGTAATGGATCTTCAGAGTGTAACTGCAGGTTTGAATAATCTCGCCACGAAGGTACAAAATTTGCAAGATTTTGTTTGTCATGCACCTGTATCTGAGCCGAGAATTCCTTTGCCGGAATTTTTCTCGGGGAATAGATCTGGGTTTCAGAATTTTCGAAATAATTGCAAATTATTTTTGTCCCTGAAATCTCGCTCTGCCGGAGACCCTGCACAGCAGGTCAGGATTGTGATTTCCTTGCTCCGGGGCGACCCTCAAGACTGGGCTTTTTCATTGACACCAGGGGATCCTGCGTTGCTCAATGTGGATGCGTTTTTTCTGGCCTTGGGGTTGCTTTATGACGAACCTCATTTGGAGCTTCAGGCAGAAAAAACTTTGATGTCCCTATCTCAGGGGCAAGATGAAGCGGAAATTTACTGCCAAAGATTCCGTAAATGGTCTGTGCTTACTCAGTGGAATGAGTGCGCCCTGGCGGCGACTTTCAGAGAGGGTCTCTCTGATGCCATTAAGGATGTTATGGTGGGGTTCCCTGTGCCTGCGGGTCTGAATGAGTCCATGACAATGGCTATTCAGATCGATAGGCGTTTGCGGGAGCGCAAACCAGTGCACCATCTGGCGGTGTCCACTGAGAAGTCGCCAGAGAGTATGCAGTGTGATAGAATTCTGTCCCGAAGCGAGCGGCAGAATTTTAGACGGAAAAATGGGTTGTGTTTCTATTGTGGTGATTCTACTCATGTTATATCAGCATGCTCTAAACGCACTAAAAAGCTTGGTAAATCTGTTTCCATTTGCACCTCACCGTCTAAGTTTATTCTATCTGTGACCCTGATTTGCTCTTTGTCATCTATTACCACGGACGCCTATGTCGACTCTGGCGCCGCTTTGAGTCTTATGGATTGGTCCTTTGCCAAACGCTGTGGGTATGATTTAGAGCCTTTGGAGACTCCTATTCCTCTGAAGGGGATTGACTCCACCCCATTGGCTAATAATAAACCACAATACTGGACACAAGTAACTATGCGTATTAATCCGGATCACCAGGAGATTATTCGCTTTCTGGTGCTGTATAATCTACATGATGATTTGGTGCTAGGATTGCCTTGGCTGCAATCTCACAACCCAGTCCTCGACTGGAGAGCTATGTCTGTGTTGAGCTGGGGATGTAAGGGGGCTCATGGGGATGTACCTGTGGTTTCCATTTCATCATCTATTCCCTCTGAAATTCCTGAGTTCCTGTCTGACTATCGTGACGTCTTTGAAGAATCCAAGCTTGGTTCGTTACCTCCGCACCGAGAGTGCGATTGTGCCATAGATTTAATCCCGGGTAGTAAATACCCAAAGGGTCGTTTATTTAATCTGTCTGTGCCTGAACATGCTGCTATGCGAGAATATATAAAGGAGTCCTTGGAAAAGGGACATATTCGTCCATCGTCATCTCCCTTAGGAGCCGGTTTTTTCTTTGTGTCAAAAAAAGACGGCTCTTTGAGACCATGTATTGATTATCGGCTTTTGAATAAAATCACTGTTAAATATCAATACCCATTGCCGTTGCTGACTGATTTGTTTGCTCGCATAAAGGGGGCCAAGTGGTTCTCTAAGATTGACCTTCGTGGGGCGTATAATTTGGTGCGAATCAGGCAGGGGGATGAGTGGAAAACCGCATTTAATACGCCCGAGGGCCACTTTGAGTATTTAGTGATGCCTTTTGGTCTTTCAAATGCTCCGTCAGTTTTCCAGTCCTTTATGCATGATATTTTTCGCGATTATTTGGATAAATTTATGATTGTGTATCTGGATGATATTCTGATTTTTTCGGATGACTGGGACTCTCATGTCCAGCAAGTCAGGAGGGTTTTTCAGGTTTTGCGGTCTAATTCTTTGTGTGTGAAGGGTTCTAAGTGTGTTTTTGGGGTACAGAGGATTTCCTTTTTGGGATATATTTTTTCCCCCTCTTCCATTGAAATGGATCCTGTCAAGGTTCAAGCTATTTGTGATTGGACGCAGCCCTCTTCTCTTAAGAGTCTTCAGAAATTTTTGGGCTTTGCTAACTTTTATCGTCGATTTATTGCTGGTTTTTCGGATATTGCTAAGCCATTGACCGATTTGACTAAGAAGGGTGCTGATGTTGCTGATTGGTCCCCTGATGCTGTGGAGGCCTTTCGGGAGCTTAAGCGCCGTTTTTCCTCTGCCCCTGTGTTGCGTCAGCCTGATGTTGCTCTACCTTTTCAGGTTGAGGTCGACAGTTCTGACTGCTCCGTGATGAGGCCTTGTGCCTTCTTTTCCCGTAAATTTTCGCCCGCTGAGCGGAATTATGATGTTGGGAATCGGGAGCTTTTGGCCATGAAGTGGGCTTTTGAGGAGTGGCGCCATTGGCTTGAGGGGGCCAGACATCAGGTGGTGGTATTGACTGACCACAAAAATTTGATTTATCTTGAGACCGCCAGGCGCCTGAATCCTAGACAGGCGCGCTGGTCATTATTTTTCTCTCGGTTTAATTTTGTGGTGTCATACCTACCGGGTTCTAAGAATGTTAAGGCGGATGCCCTTTCTAGGAGTTTTGAGCCTGACTCGCCTGGTAACTCTGAGCCCACAGGTATCCTTAAGGATGGAGTGGTATTGTCAGCCGTTTCTCCAGACCTGCGGCGGGCCTTGCAGGAGTTTCAGGCGGATAGACCTGATCGTTGCCCACCTGATAAACTGTTTGTTCCTGATGATTGGACCAGTAGAGTAATCTCTGAGGTTCATTCTTCTGCGTTGGCAGGTCATCCTGGCATTTTTGGTACCAGGGATTTGGTGGCAAGGTCCTTCTGGTGGCCTTCCCTGTCACGAGATGTGCGAGGCTTTGTGCAGTCTTGTGACGTTTGTGCTCGGGCCAAGCCTTGTTGTTCTCGGGCTAGTGGATTATTGTTGCCCTTGCCTATTCCTAAGAGGCCTTGGACGCACATCCCGATGGATTTTATTTCAGATCTGCCTGTTTCTCAGAAGATGTCTGTCATCTGGGTGGTGTGTGACCGTTTCTCTAAGATGGTCCATTTGGTTCCTCTGCCCAAGTTGCCTTCTTCTTCCGAGTTGGTTCCTCTGTTTTTTCAAAATGTTGTTCGTTTGCATGGTATTCCTGAGAATATCGTTTCTGACAGAGGGACTCAATTCGTGTCTAGATTTTGGCGGGCATTCTGTGCTAGGATGGGCATAGATTTATCTTTTTCGTCCGCTTTCCATCCTCAGACGAATGGCCAGACCGAGCGGATTAATCAGACCCTGGAGACATATCTGAGGTGTTTTGTGTCTGCTGACCAGGATGATTGGGTTGCTTTTTTGCCATTGGCGGAGTTCGCTCTCAATAATCGGGCCAGCTCTGCCACTTTGGTGTCCCCGTTTTTCTGTAATTCGGGGTTTCATCCTCGATTTTCCTCTGGTCAGGTGGAATCTTCGGATTGTCCTGGAGTGGATGCTGTGGTGGAGAGATTGCATCAGATCTGGGGGCAGGTGGTGGACAATTTGAGGTTGTCCCAGGAGAAGACTCAGCTTTTTGCCAACCGCCACCGTCGTGTTGGTCCTCGGCTTTGTGTTGGGGATTTGGTGTGGTTGTCTTCTCGTTTTGTCCCTATGAGGGTCTCTTCTCCTAAGTTTAAGCCTCGGTTCATCGGCCCGTATAAGATATTGGAGATTCTTAATCCTGTTTCCTTCCGTTTGGACCTCCCTGCATCCTTTTCTATTCATAACGTTTTTCATCGGTCATTATTGCGCAGGTATGAGGTACCGGTTGTGCCTTCCGTTGAGCCTCCTGCTCCGGTGTTGGTTGAGGGTGAGTTGGAGTACGTTGTGGAGAAAATCTTAGACTCTCGTGTTTCCAGACGGAGACTCCAGTATCTGGTCAAGTGGAAGGGATACGGCCAGGAGGATAATTCTTGGGTGAATGCATCTGATGTTCATGCCTCTGATCTGGTTCGTGCCTTTCATAGGGCCCATCCTGATCGCCCTGGTGGTTCTGGTGAGGGTTCGGTGCCCCCTCCTTGAGGGGGGGGTACTGTTGTGAATTTGGATTCTGGGCTCCCCCGGTGGCTACTGGTGGAATTGAACTGGTGTCTTCATCTTCTCTGTTCACCTGTTCCCATCAAGATGTGGGAGTCGCTATATAACCTTGCTGCTCTGTTAGTTGCTTGCCGGTCAACAATGTTATCAGAAGCCTCTCTGTGCTTGTTCCTGCTCCTAGACAACTACTAGATAAGTTGGACTCTTGTCCATGTTTGTTTTTGCATTTTTGTTCCAGTTCACAGCTGTAGTTTCGTTACTGTGTCTGGAAAGCTCTTGTGAACAGGAATTGCCACTCTGGTGTTATGAGTTAATGCCAGAGTTTTAAAGTAATTTCTGGATGGTGTTTTGATAGGGTTTTCAGCTGACCATGAAAGTGTTCTTTCTGTCTTCTGCTATGTAGTAAGTGGACCTCAAATTTGCTAAACCTATTTTCATACTACGTTTTGTTATTTCATCTTAATTCACCGCCAATACATGTGGGGGGCCTCTGTCTCCTTTCGGGGTATTTCTCTAGAGGTGAGCTAGGACTAATATTTTCCTCTGCTAGCATTATTTAGTCCTCCGGCTGGTGCTGGGCATCTAGAATCAACGTAGGCATGCTACCCGGCCACTGCTAGTTGTGTGTTAGGTTTAGTTCATGGTCAGCTCAGTTCCCATCTTCCAAGAGCTAGTTCCTATATATGCTGATGCTATGTTCTCTTGCCATTGAGAACATGACACTCCATACTGTATAATGGCCACACATCATGCTCCATACTGTATAATGAACACTCATGATGCTCCATACTGTATAATGGCCACACAGTGCTCAATACTGTATAATGGCCACACAGTGCTCAATACTGTATAATGGCCACACAGTGCTCAATACTGTATAATGGCCACACATGATGCTCCATACTGTATAAGGTCAAAACCCGTTGGTCGTATCATGTACCCCATCATCTGCTGTACCACTATGAAACAAGGATTTTAATGGATTTGCCTAAATAAATTGAGCTTTTATCCAAGTGTCACACTGGAGATTTACTTCCTCTTTTTTTCTGTTGTGGACAACGCCTCTAATCCAGGCACCTCCTTGTGTGAATTTCATTCTGAGTCAATCAAGAATTTTGTTCCTGAGCAAACTTGCACACAAAGACTTCTGCTTCAAACTGATGAGCTGAATTTTTCGCCTTCCTTTTTTTCCTTTGCATACACATACTGTATAATGGCCACATATGAGGCTCCATACTGTATAATAGCCACACATGATGCTCCATACTGTATAATGGCCCCACATGATGCTCCATACTGTATGATGGCCACACATGATGCTACATACTGTATAATGGCCACACATAGTGCTCCATACTGTATAATGGCCACACAGTGCTTCATACTGTATAATGACCACACAGTGCTCCATACTGTATAATGGCCACACAGTGCTCCATACTGTATAATGGCCACACAGTGCTCCATACTGTACAATGGCCACACATGATGCTCCATACTGTATAATGGCCACACATAGTGTTCCATACTGTATAATGGCCACACGATGCTCAACGCTGTATAATGGCCACACATTGCTCCAAACTGTATAATGGCCACACAGTGCTTCATACTGTATAATGGCCACACAGTGCTCCATACTGTATAATGGCCACACATGATGCTCCATACTGTATAATGGCCACACAGTGCTCCATACTGTATAATGGCCACACATGATGCTCCATACTGTATAATGGCCACACATAGTGTTCCATACTGGATAATGGCCACACGATGCTTAATACTGTATAATGGCCACACAGTGCTCCAAACTGTATAATGGCCACACAGTGCTCCATACTTTATAATGGCCACACATGATGCTCCATACTGTATAATGGCCACACAGTGCTCCATACTTTATAATGGCCACACATGATGCTCCATACTGTATAATGGCTACACATGTGTTGTGAATTCCATTCTCGGACTCCCTCCTGTGGTCATGAATGGTACTTTGGCTAGTTCTGCTCTTGGACTCCCTCTGGTGGCTTTGAGCGGAACTGCTGGTCACTGAGGTTGGCTTTGTCAGCTGTTCCCGTTTATTGCTATGCTGGCTTCCCTATTTAACTCCATTCAGATCGTTACCTCATGCCAGCTGTCAATGTTTCAGTATTGGTTCAGATCTCTCTTGGACTTCTCTGAAGACCTGTCTACTCCAGCAGAAGCTAAGTCTTTGCTAGTTCATTTGTTGTTATTGCTTCCTGAATATATTTCTTAGTACTGCTAAATTCTTGTCCAGCTTGCTATCATGATATTCCCTTGCTAGCTGGAAGCTCTGGGGTGCAGAGT